>NC_138778.1:70776158-71446158 GCF_965119305.1 Pelophylax lessonae
GCCTGAGCAGAGTCCAGAATCATCCCCAGATAGGAAAGACAAAACGATGGAGACAACGTCGAATTTTGAACGTTGATGGTCCATCCGAACTCCTGGAGCGTCTGTACCGTGGTGGACAGATCGCGCACTAGGTCCTGGCTGGCACATGCTCTCAGAAGCAGATTGTCCAGGTAACCCAAGACCGCAACGCCCTGCGTCCTCAGCAGGCCCAGAACCGGCGCCAGCACTTTGGTAAAAACCCTGGGTGCCGAAGCGTGACCGAAAGGTAACGCCACAAACTGGTAGTGGTCCTCTGCGATAGCAAACCGAAGGTACCGCTGATGACCCTCGAAAATGGGGATGTGCAAGTACGCATCCTTCGAATTCTCCTTGGCTAAAGGAGGCCACCACCGAACGGAGAGACTCCATACGGAACTTCCGAACACGCACAAAGCGGTTCAGCGCTTTCAGGTCCAGAATAGGACGCACTTTGCCCTCCTTTCTGGACACAGTGAACAGATTTGAATAAAACCCTCGAAACCTGTCCCGATGAGGCACCGGGACAATCACCCCCTGAGCAAGAAGGTCCTGTACCGCTTGGTGCAGGTCCTGCAGACGCCCCGGAGACAAGTGAAGATTTGAGGGAAAAAATCTGTCCGCCGGCCTGGAAAGGAATTCGATCTTGTACCCCGATCGAATGATTTCCTGAACCCATCTGTTCGATATCTGGAGCAGCCAAGGTTGGAGGAAACCGCGCAAACGTCCCACCACCCCTGAAATGGGTGAGGGCGCCCCTTCAGGTAGAGGCGGACTGACCCGCCGAGCCGGCATTGCCCGACTTCTGCTTACCCGCCCAGGGCTTCTTCTGGTTGCCCTGGGCCTTGAAGGGCTTGCCCTTGGATTGGTTATGAAAGGCACGAAAGGACCCCTGACTGGATCGGACGCCGAACCCCGCTTGCCCCGAAAGGACTGGGGCAGCATAGTGCTCTTGCCCCCCGTGACGCCTTTCACCAGGGTATCCACGCCTCGCCAAAAAGGCGAGAGCCAGCATAGGGAAAATCAGCAACTGTTTTCCGTGAGGACTGGTCAGCCGACCAGCTCTTCAGCCATATCAGTCGCCAGTTAAGCACCGCGACACTAGAGAGGCGAGCCACTAATGGGGCTTCGTTCAAGGCCGCATCACACAAATACATGACTCCTTGGTGGATCTGATCCACCATTGCCAGCCGGGCAGGCGGAACACCATCAGACACTAGGTTGCTCCTAAGCATCTTAGTCCAATCAGCCACCGCCTGAGCCACCAAAACGGACGCGAAAACGGGTTTGAGCAACGAACCCGCCACCGTGTAGGAATGGCGGGCTAAAGACTCCAACCGCTGGTCCGTAGGGTCCCGGAACACAGGAGTATCCTCAGAAGGAACCAAGGTAGCCTTATTTAACACGGCCACAGTGTGATCCACCTGTGGAGGCACACACCATCGCGATTCCGTAGCCGGCGCAAAAGGATAAAGCAATTTGAACCGACTAGGTACCAGGACTGGACGTTTCAACGTGCGCCACATTTCATTAACAGTGTAATGAAATTCAGCTGGGCAGGGAAAAAGCTGTGCCGACTTGCGGGTCCTGTGCGTCCCAAATGAGGACACAACGCCCGGAGGACTGGGCTCATCCTCTAAATGTAAAGTTTCCTTAACAGAAACAATTAACTCATCCATGGTCGCCCGTTCTTCAGGCGACCCCGGGGAGGAGGTATCAACCCCCTCCACCTCAGCCTCCCCCTCAGACCCCAGGGAGTCCAAGGATGAGCGGGACCCTGAAAAGGGCACGCTCGCAGCAGCAGCCATATCACCATCTGAATCAGAGGAGAGAGACAATCTGGCCCTCTTTTTTGCAGCACGTTCAGCCATCAGCATTTCCACATTAGACACCAAAGTCGCCACCACAGCAGCCAAATCAGGTCTCAGCGGGGGCACAGGAGAACTGGGAGCCCCCACCAGAGCTGGGGGGAATTTGCTATCCTGAGAATCCATTGCTCAAGGTTACAGAAAAAAACAGTGCAAAAAAAAAAAAAATGTGTACTGCCCTTTTAAGGTCGCTGCGGAATGCGCAGCCCACCGCTACAGCTACAGCGACAAAGACCCCCAAAAGGAGAAGAGAAAACTGAGCCAGAAGCGATAATACAGAGGAATATTGAGAGCGATAACCTGCAGAGCCCGCAGAGTGTTGAATAAATGAAATAAAAAAATACTGCGCTAACTGAAAACGTGTGAAAGCAGCTAGCACCAATCACTAGACCATAAAGTGATAAAATACAAAAAGAAACAAATGTACAGCGCTATAATTAAATCAGAGTCCAACTAATATTGCAAAAAGTCCCATGTAAAAGTAACATAGAAAAAATATGATAATATAGGTGCTCCAAATAAGGGTATAAACAGGTCGTGCAGCTATTCCCAACACCAGTGAAGATATATGTGAATTGCGCTCACCAGATGGATGGGACCCCAATACTGTACAGCAAGGGGGTCAAACAGGCTTAAAACGGGTAAAGATGTATCCCAGCAGAATTCACCAACCATGGAAGATGATGGGTGGGTCTTTGAAGGATGTTATCACTCAGAATCTCCACTCTCAACCGATGGATGGTGGATCAAAAAAGAAGGGGGATATACATAGCGTAATATTGCTAAAACTGGTTTATTAATAAAAGAGCCGATACACTTACAGACATCCGTAATGAGAAGGCATATCAAGCATATACTGTACAGCTGAGCTGACTGAAGTCCTCTTAACATGTTTCGGCACAACTGCCTTTTTCAAAAGATTTTTCTTTTGAAAAAGGCAGTTGTGCCGAAACATGTTAAGAGGACTTCAGTCAGCTCAGCTGTATATCCTTGATATGCCTTCTCATTACGGATGTCTGTAAGTGTATCGGCTCTTTTATCAATAAACCAGTTTTAGCAATATTACGCTATGTATATCCCCCTTCTTTTTTGATCCACCATCCATCGGTTGAGAGTGGAGATTCTGAGTGATAACATCCTTCAAAGACCCACCCATCATCTTCCATGGTCGGTGAATTCTGCTGGGATACATCTTTACCCGTTTTAAGCCTGTTTGACCCCCTTGCTGTACAGTATTGGGGTCCCATCCATCTGGTGAGCGCAATTCACATATATCTTCACTGGTGTTGGGAATAGCTGCACGACCCGCAGAGTGTTGCCACCAATGTCCTGCTGCAGAGGAAAAGGAAGTGCTGCTTAAGTAGGTTGAACTATAGACTGCCAGACTTAGGGAAAATGGCTGCCCCATAGGATTGAATTGGAGGCTACGCCAAAATGGCCGCCGAACATGCGGTCGGACCGATCGTCCACCTCCCACAAAATGGTGGCGGATGGTGCCAAAACAGCATGCAGTATCGCCCACAGAGAAGCTTAACATGCCTGCCCAAATCAAAGATGGCGGACCGCGTGAATTCATTCCGCTGCGGTCGGCACACAAACGTCTGCACCCACAACAATGCACAGAAGTGACACAGGGAAGGAGACCCCCAGAAAACATACAGTATCTGCACAAGCGATCCCCACAGGGACCGCATCAGGGAGTCACACAGGTACAGACATGGGGAACACACAGCAACACAGACTGCCACCCCAGACAGAGGCCCCACACAGAAGTATCTGTACCAGATGGCGTGGGATGCCTCTATGAACGGAAAACCGCTGTCCTCTCTGACAGGGAGTGCCGTGAGCCAGGGACATGACACTGCAGCATCGCAGATGTGTCCTGTGAGGTAGCCACCTCATGGCTGCATCCCTGCGGCGAGCAGGGATGGGTCGTTCATAATGCCAGGGAAAACCATAGCTGAACGCTCGATGGCGGGCTGGGGGTCCATCTGACCCTTCTGCCCTGGAGAACCAGGGCGGTCAGTCCGAATCCCAGCACCGCATGATCCATCTTCATCCGAAGAAATGACTAACAACTAGAAGCTGACAAAATAAATAGCTAGTAAAGTAAGAAAAAACTGACATTTTCAAAGAAAATCAAATAAAAGATTAGGAAGGCTGAGACGGAAGCCCCAGCACAGGGAAGCCTGACTACTCCTGACGCTAGGCAGATTAAAACTGAGTTGGGAGTGGTTATGCAGGGGGGTATTGACCAGATGGGACAGCCCCCAAGGGTGTGTATATGCTAATGCCCTTTGTTTTTGACTAAGTCTATATGCCTAGCTACTCCTGCGGAGGGTAAGTCAATACCCAACAGTGATGGCTTAGAGGCGGCGGCGACTGTCGGAGGACGTAAGAGAAACATACTTTTTGAACTCAGGCTCACTCAGTGTTATCAGCTGATACCCCTACTTACTGCACAGTATTATACTCCTTGTACTGATTGTTATTACTATTTACATACACTTTAGATGAGTCTGATGCATAGATATGTCTCCTTTAGCCATCACCGTAAATGCCAAACCATGTTGGTCTGTGCTTGTGTTTGGCCCTGTTTGTCCTGCCAGGCCCTCAGGGATCCCAGGCCCACAGCTCCCAGGATAGACATTCCCAGCGGCAGTCAATGGATCATGAGCATACGATTTCTTTTACCAGATTTGTAAGTATGGGCCCCTTGGTGGCCCCTTAGTGTTTTGCATTAGCATAACATTATCTACTATCTTTATTACATGCCACAAACTGTTTATTTCTTAGAAACCATGTATCGCATCAACCCCTGAGAAAGTGAACGGTTGTTCACGCAACGCGTCGGGTTATCAGGATGCACTTTCATACCTACCATGGATCACTCTTTGGAATACTGAATTTAAATATGAATACCAATATACTATGTATAACATCACAAATCTGTTTCATAATATGGTACCTGTCTGTGTTTACTTGCTGACATTGTATGTTCCAATAAACTTGCTTTTTACATGGAATCATGGGGCGTGTCGCACCTCATTTAAAGTCCCAAGGGCAAATCTTTGCAACCTTCTATGTTATTGAGGAATGGAGGTGCATCGCGGGGTGCATCAGGGCAAATTTTAATATTGTTTTTGTTGTTATTCTGTCTCTCACTGTAAAAATTATAGACTGATCATTTCTTTGCAAACATACAAAATCAGCAGGGGGTCAAATACTTTTTTCCCTCACTATACATTCATCTCTGAGGAGTGGAGGCCCACCTTAAGGTTTAATAGTCCCCCACGGTAGCCTCAGCCTTGTCGCAAGGTAACGAGAAAAAGACACAAACTAAATGTACCCTGTGTGTAGCAAACTTACCCTGTGAAAAGTGCCTAATGTACTGTAGCCTTGAAGAACCCACCCGAGGTAGGCCAGACCCAGTACTTGGCACCCAACTAGTTAAAGAGGTTGTGAACTCATTAAACTTTTTTTTCCAAACCTGAAAGAGAAACACATAATGAGCTAGTATGCATTGCATACTAGCTCATTATGAAATACTTACCTTAGAACGAGCCCCCACCGTGCCGCCCGCTTACTTGTGTGACGGGGGACATGTTCAGTAGCCCGTCTTCCAGGATCGCGGCATCCGGCCATCTGATTGGCCGGACCCGCGATTACGTCACTCCCGCGCAGGCGCGCGGGAGCCAACGGTCACGGCACGGGGCTCTGAAGGAACAGCACCAGCGGCCGTTCCTTCAGAGCGCATGCGCCAGTGATGTCACTGGCTGCATGTAAGGTAAATATCTCCTAAACAGTACATGTTTAGGAGATATTTACAGTACCTATAGGTAAGCCTTATCATAGGCTTACCTAGAGGTAAAAGTTGCAGAGGAGGGTTTACTTCCTCTTTAATAGGGAACATGGAGGACATGACTAACAACCACACATCAGCTACTCCTGTAGGCCCAGGCCCCGCCCACCTACATGCTCCTCAAAAACGCCACTCCTTTGGGCACTGTGACTGTACTTTTCATTGGTTCTTATCCTACTTATAGTATCCCACTGCACCTTCAGTATCACTTACAAGTTTACCTATGATCTTTTCCTTTCCCTGTCGTGGTCCCTTAAGGTTCTGTTCTTAGATCTCTTATATTTTTAATCTACACCTCCTCCCTGGGTTAGTTGATAGCCTCCCAATGGTTTCAATACCATTTCTATGCTGATTACACCTAAATCTATCTTATCACTCCATCAGTCTCCTCATACACCACTAATTTACTAACAGACATATCAATCTGGACACTACTTCCTCAAACTCAATCTATCCAAAACTGAGCCCATAATATTTCCTCCCCCCTGTGCCCCTTTCCCTGCCTTCTCTGTCAAGGGAAGCAGCTGGCAACACTGAGACGAATGTCCATACCGGAGGAGAGCCAGGATCGTACCCGTCAGGCGCAGGCAGGGGCCTGCACAGAGGTGGGCGGAGTAATGGAGGTGCAGGCATCAGAGCAGAGTAGAGGGGTGACAGTTAGGAGGGGTAGAAGGACAAGGCAAGGAGGCTGATCCTGGGCTGGAGCACCCCAATAGATACGCCCCGTTGTGTGATGTTGGGGAAACTAGTCAGGGACCAGCATTGCTGGAGCAGAGCGACGCCCCTAGCTGCCAGGGGAAGAACTCCTCCAGTGAGGCCAGGAGAAAGGGAAAGGAAAGACAGGTGCTAGTGGTAGAGGACTCAATTATTAGGACAGACAGTGTAATCTGTGACAAAGACTGTGTGCGCCGAACAGTCTGTTGTTTGCCGAGCGCTCGGGTTCGGCTCATTGCGGATCGGGTGGACAGATTTTTGGGTTGGGCTGGGGAAGACCCAGCTGTCATGGTACACGTGGGTACCAATGACATAGACAGAGGAAGATGGAGAGTCCTAAACGATTTCAGGGACTTAGAAGCTAAGTTGAGGACTAAGACCTCCAAGGTAGTGCTTTCAGAAATACTACCTGTACCTCGAGCCACACCAGAGAGGCAGGGAGATTAACAAGTGGCTGAGGAGCTGGTGTAGTAAGGAGGGTTTCGGGTTCCTGGAGAACTGGGCCGACTTCACAGTAGGCCACCGGCTCTTTGGTAGGGACGGATTGCACCTAAATGGGGAGGGTGCAGCCGTACTGGGTGAGAGGATGGCCAAAAAAGTTAGAGGGGCTTTTAAACTAGGTGACGGGGGGGGGGGGAGGGTACAGATGTAGAATTAGCCAGTGGAAATCAAGATTCAGAGGGCACAAATGGGGGCTCCCAAACCCAGGGTGGGTATGGGGAAAAATCAAAAGAGCAGCCTAAAAACATCAAATGAGGATATATGTAACCGGTCAAAATTAAGAGGTTTGTATACCAATGCCAGAAGCCTGGCCAACAAGATGGGAGAGCTGGAGCTACTGATGTTTGAGGAGGACTTAGATTTTCGGGGATAACAGAGACTTGGTTTGACAGCTCGCATGACTGGATGGTGACCATTCAAGTAGTATTCCCTTTATCGCAGAGATAGAGAAGGTAAAAAAGGGGGAGGGGTACGTCTGTATATTAAGAACAGTATACCGGTAAATATGAGGGATGATATTAATAATGGAGCTATGGACGAGGCAAAATCCCTATGGGTAGAGCTTCAAAGGGAAGGCACGGTGGGGAAGGTAATATTGGGCGTATGCTATAGGCCCCCCAACCAGAGGGAGGAGGGGGAGGCGGACCTCATTTTACAGATAGGATTGACAGCAAGGATGGGAAATGTCATTATAATGGGGGACTTTAATTATCCAGATATAGACTGGGCAGAAGGAACCGCACACTCAACCAAGGCTCAGCAGTTACTAAATATTCTGCAGGACAATTTTATGGGTCATATGGTGAATGCACCAACAAGAAACAATGTGGTACTTGACCTACTGATTACCAACAATACAGACCTGCTCACGGATATAGAAATACGGGGCAACTTAGGAAACCGTGACCATAGGTCAATAAGTTTCAGTATTAATTACAGTAATAGGAAACACAAGGGTAATATAAGGACACTGAATTTCAAAAGAGCCAATTTCCCAAAACTTCGCTCGCTGCTAGAAAATATCAAATGGGATAGAACCCTGGGAACAAAGAACACGGAGGAAAATGGGAGTGCTTCAAGAGCATACTTAACAAGGGGATTGGCCAGTGCATTCCAAAGGGAAATAAATTTAAAAGAGCAAAACTAAACCCTGGGTGGCTAAACTCCAACATAAAAATGCATATTAGTGCTAAAGAAAAGACCTTCAAAAAATACAAGACTGAGGGGTCATTGGCAGCATTTAAGCATTACAAAGAGTGCAATAAGAAATGTAAAGACGAAATCAGGGCGGCTAAAATAGAACACGAGAGGCATATAGCGGAGGAGAGTAAAAAGAACCCCAAGAAATTCTTTAAGTATATAAACAGTAAGAAAGGGAGGCCAGAACACATTGGCCCCATAAAAGAGGACAAAGGAAATATGGCCACTGAGGACAGAGAAAAGGCGGAAGTGTTAAATAATTTCTTCTCTTCAGTTTTCACAAAAGAATCGGGGGGGGGGGGGGGCTACACTAACCTAGCTTGTAAGGCCAAACTAAACAACACACCTCAGGAATTGCCTCCATGGCTAACAGAAGATAGACTTAGAACTAAACTAGAGATACTTAACATAAATAAATCACCAGGACCGGATTGCTTGCACCCGAGGGTTCTTAAAGAGCTCAGCCAGGTGATTGCCAGACCATTATTCTTGATCTTTAAGGATAGTTTACAGACGGGTATGGTACCAGCAGATTGGAAAAAAGCCAACGTGGTACCAATATTTAAAAAGGGGCCAAGATATATCCTGGGTAACTATAGGCCGGTCAGCCTAACATCTGTAGTCTGCAAGATTTTGGAGGGGATGTTAAGGGATTACATACAAGACTTACTGTATACCCCTGTATGTTGTGTGTGTTTGCTGTTA
Organism: Pelophylax lessonae; assembly: GCF_965119305.1. Lineage (NCBI taxonomy): Eukaryota > Metazoa > Chordata > Amphibia > Anura > Ranidae > Pelophylax > Pelophylax lessonae. The sequence continues at coordinate 70,785,024 of NC_138778.1, forward strand.
ACCGTACATTGTATACCCCTGTATGTTGTGGTCTTTAAGGTGCCCATCTAATCAATGCTCCCTGCTGATACTACTGCTTGTGGAAGAGAATTCCACATCCTTACCGATCTTACAGTGAAGAACCCCTTACGCACTTTAAGGTTAAACCGCTTTTCCTCTAGTTTTAGTGAGTGGCCACGTGTCTTATTGTATTTCCTTTCTCTGAATAGTTTGTTCCTTATGCTAGGGTCGCCAGTACAGTATTTGTACATTGATATCATATCCCCCCTCAGTCGTCTCTTCTCCAGAGAGAATAAGTTCAGTGCTTGTAGTCTTTCCTCATAGCTGATGTCCTCCATTCCCCTAATTATTTTTGTTGCCCTTCTCTGGACTCTCTCCAGTTCCAGCCCATCCTTCCTGAGGACTGGTGCCCAGAACTGGACAGCATACTCCAGATGTGGCCAGACCAGAGTCTTGTAGAGTGGGAGAATAATCTCTTTATTTCTGGAGTGAATCCCCTTTATTATACATGCCAGTATTCTGTTGGCTTTGCTTGCAGCAGCTTGGCATTGCATGCCACTGCCAAGCCTGTTGTCTACCAGTACCCTCAGGTCCTTTTCCATCCTAGACTCACCCAGAGGTTTCCCCCCCAGTGAGCAGCTTGCTTTTGTATTTCTGACACCCAAGTGCATTACTTTACATTTTTCAACATTAAACCTCATCTGCCATGTTGTTGCCCACCCCATTATTTTGTTCAGATCCGCTTGTAAGGTTTCCACATCCTGCATAGAAGATATTGGCATGCTTAGTTTAGTATCATCCGCAAAAACTGAGATTGTACTCGATATCCCCTCCTCTAGATCATTTATGAATAAATGATGGGTTAAGGGTAAGGCTGCAGATGGGCACTGATGAGGCTACATTAATGGGAAATGGTGAGGTGACGAGGAAGGGCAGATGAATCCTTTGGCAAGGTTTTCATCTATATATTGTCGGAGGGCCTCCAGCTCCAGCTCGGATAAAGGATAGATGCGCCCGAAGGGTACTTCTGCTCCAGGTAGCAACTCAATTGGGCAGTCGTAGGACCGATGTGGGGGCAAGGCATTGGCACCTTTTTTGTCAAACACATCAAGGAAGTCAAGGTAGGCTGAAGGAACAGCATGACAGGGATCCGGTGTAGGTTGAACGGAGAGACACACTGAAGAGTTGACAGGTGTGGGGACGCCACAGTGTTGATGACAGTAGGAAGATGAGAAGATGATTTCTCCCTTGGGCCAGTCGATTTGCGGGTTGTGGGCCCATAGCCAGGGTATCCCTGCGGAGGAATTCCTGATGGCCTGCTTCTGTTGTGGCAAGGACAGGGATAGTCTCCTGAGTGACTGGTCCAGAGCTAGGAGCAGTGCCATCTGCTAAATGTACATCAAGTCTTAGTTCCTTCAGCTTCAGGGGTATGCGCAAGTTGTTGGCTAGGTTGATGTCCAGGAAGCAACTAGAGGCTCCAGAGTCAATGATCGCCCGCAGCTTTACTTCCTTTCAATCCACCTGCAGAGAGATGGGGAGAATTAAATGAGTGGATATAGTCCCAGACAACTGGAGGCACGAGGGGCGTGGAAGGCTGGACTTACTTGGGTGAACAGGACAACTGTGAAGGAAGTGGCTCGAAGCCCCACAGTAGAGACACAAGTTGTCTTGTCGTCTGCGTGCTCTCTCTTCAGGGGTTAAAGCAGGGTGGAGTAGGCCAATTTGCATGGGTTCCCCGTCGGACGTATTCATGGACTGGGGAACAGAGACTGGGAGTGTAGGGAATAGCTCAAGCTATTATCTCAAACGCTTAAGGTCCAGCCATCACTTCATCTTGTAGTGGTGGCTTTTGTGTGAGTCCTTACTTTGTTTGATTTTATCGTTGATATTATATTTTATGTACACCGTATTGATGTCAGTGCTACACAATTACATATTTTTTTATACATTTTTTATCATCACTTTATACTACACCATGAGCCTCTTCCTTTTTCATTTTAACTCATGTGATGTGTTGAGCTGAATCTTTTGGAGATTATTCCTGGGTCTGGATGTCGCTGAAAGTCTAGATGTCCTAAGTTCACGAGGCTTGTTGATCAAACACCCTATTGCTGTCCTATAATTTAGACAGCACCCGGCTCTGGTAAGTTTGAATTTTACTCAATGGTGGTGGACATAGCAACACTTATGAACCCTATTTTTCATCATCTGCACCGGGATATATTTATGAACTTTACAATATCCTTGGAATGAACATGTTAGTGTATGATTTGTTACAATGCCCTCACTGGGATAATGTGTGTCATTGTTGCACTTTAATATGTATGCAATTTTCTAATTTTTAGCGCTGCAACCCCTTTTTCATTCTACACCAAAAGGTAGTTGACAAAGTAAAAGCTATGCTGCAACCAGAGAATGCTGGCAACTCACTCTCATTCACAAACAGAGTCAGAGTCTCTACTGATTCTTTCATGCCACTTCATTGATGGCGGATGGAGAAAAAGGCAATTGTTGAATACAAAAGTGATGCAAGGATCACACACAGCTGAGTGCAGTAGAGAAATGTTTCTAGGCATGCTTGAAGAATGGGGAATCAATAAAGACTGAGTGATGCTTGCGCAATTTCGAGACAGTGGAGCAAACATGCCTAAAGGAATGAGGCTTGCTGATACGTCAGACCTCTGTGTCATCATGGCACACAACAACCTCCAACTTTCAAATGTTGGTCTGTCAAACCAAAGAGCTTTGATTGATATATGTTTTGAGAAGCATGAAGAGATTAAAAATGTTCTGCTTGCAAGTCTTTTGAATCCTCGATACAAGACCCATGCTTTCTCTTCTCTTCTGATGTATTGGCTAAGGCGAAACAATGGCTGACAGAAGATATTCAACAGGAGGTGCAGGTGGTTCCTGCCGAAAAGACAAGTCCAGAACACTATTTTTATGAAGAGCAGCATGCTGCAAAAACAGACAAATGTCCAAAAATACGTCAAACGAACAGAAGAGAATCTTCTTCATCGTGGTCAAATTTATCAGGACATTTTCAGTGTTTTATTGGGGCCTCATGCGGAGTATTCAATTTCTTCTGAATCTGCAACTATGAGCCTGGATGATGAACTTCATCTCTATTTGAAAGAAGTAGTAATTGACAGAAGTCATCCTCTTCAGTGGTGGAGAGAAAATGAGACACGCTATAAAAGACTTGCTTCCCATGCTGGAAGATACCTCTCTCTCTCTCTCCTCCTCTGTCCTCCACTCCTCCTGAGCATATTTATGAAGTGGCAGCATTGTATGAACAAAACAGAAGACCTTTAACAGGTGACCATGGACATGCTGAAATGTTCTGCTTTCTGCAGTATAATATTGTTCTACTTAACTGGGAGTATTGAAAAGAGTAGTGTCTACTCCAGTGACTCCACTCCAATCCACTGTTGCCTACCGTTTTTTCTAACAGTTTTGCACTGACTGCTGTAGTTGCAGTGAGTGCCCTACAGCTAAGAGTCCAATCCAATCCAATGTGTAGCTGTTGCCTAGCTTTTTTTTTTCTAGCATTTTTGCACTGACTGCTGAAGTTGCAGTGAGTGTCCTACTGCTAAGAGTCCAATCCAATCCAATGTGCAGCTGTTGCCTAGCTTTTTTTTTTCTAGCAGTTTTGCACTGACTGCTGTAGTTGCAGTGAGCGCCCTACTGCAGAGGTAGTCCACTGGCTCCAATCCAAAGTATAGCTGTTGCCTAGCTGTTTTTTTCTAGCAGTTTTGCACTGACTGCTGTAGTTGCAATGAGTGCCATACTGCAGACAGAGGTAGTTCTCCACTGACTCCAGTCCAATCCACTGTGACATGTGTAGCTGTTTCCTTGCTCTTCTTCTAGCAGTTTTGCACTGACTCCAGTCCAATCCACTGCGACGTGTGTAGCTGTCGCCTTGCTCTTTTTCTAGCAGTTTTGCACTGACTGCACTGCAGTAACATATTGAAGTGAGTGAGTCCACTACTGCAGCACTTTATTATGCATTAATTCACAATCAGATTATGTGAAATGCAAAGCAAATGTCCCTGCAATTGAAGTTTCCTATCAGTTTTTATGCAGTTAAGGTGTGAAGAACGAGCACTTAATGTTAAAAATGTTAATACATAAAGATTAACATGTTTGTTAAGAGATTTGTGTCAAATTTTGTGGGTTTTTTTGGGTACATTTTACATGTCTGAAAATATCGGCCGATACCGATAGGTGATCGGCACGGCAAAATATCGGAATCGGCAACGAAAATACGATATCGGTCGATCACTAATACAAACTACTAAGTAGCATTTTGAGTTGCTACAATGAAATTTCAGCAAAATGGACTAGCCTGCTGCATCATTTTTTCACTTTTTTTTTTAACTCAGCCCTTTGTAGGTTGATAATCTTCATTTCCATCAAACGATGTGGAGTTCCTAACAGATTACCAAGTCCATATCAGGATAGATATCCAGCATGATATTTTTCCCCATCTTGATGTGTTTTCAAAGCGTTCCTTTTTTTTTTTTGAACAGTGTGTGTGTGTGTATATATATATATATATATATATATACATACACACACACACACATACAGTGGGTACGGAAAGTATTCAGACCCCCTTAAATTTTTCACTCTTTGTTATATTGCAGCCATTTGCTAAAATCATTTGAGTTCATTCTTCTTCCTCATGAATGTACACATAGCACCCCATACTGACAGAAAAACACAGAATTGTTGACATTGTTGCAGATTCATTAAAAAGTAAAAACTGAAATATCACATGGTCCTAAGTATTCAGACCCTTTGCTGTGACACTCATATATTTAACTCAGGTGCTTTCCATTTCTTCTGATCATCCTTGAGATGGTTCTACACCTTCATTTGAGTCCAGCTGTGTTTGATTATACTGATTGGACTTGATTAGGAAAGCCACACACCTGTCTATATAAGACCTTCCAGATCACAATGCATGTCAGAGCAAATGAGAATCATGAGGTCAAAGGAACTGCCTGAAGAGCTTTGCGACTGAATAGTTTTTAGTGTTGATATCACCATTGAGGTATTTATAAATTTCTATCATGTCCGCTCTCAGGCATCTCTTCTCTAGGGAGAATAAATCAAGTGCTTGTAAGCGCTCTTCATAATTTAGGTCCTCCAATCCCCTAATCAGTTTAGTTGCCCTTCGCTGAACTCTCTCCAGCTCCAACACATCCCTTCTGAGGACTGGTGACCAGAACTGGACAGAATACTCCAGATGTGGTCGGACCAGTGTTTTATAAAGTGGTAGGATTATCGTTTTATCTCTGGAAAACATCCCCTTCCTAATGCATGCCAATATTCTGCCGGCTTTGACAGCTGCAGCTTGACATTGCATGCTATTGCGAAGTCTATTTTCTACTAAGACCCCCAGATCTTTCTCCATATTTCATTCCCCCAGAGGTTTCCCCCTTAAAGTGTATTCTGCTTTTATGTTTTTTGTCCCTAAATGTAACACCTTACACTTCTCCACATTAAACCTCATTTGCCATGTAGTTGCCCACTCTGCAATTTTGTACAGGTCATTCTGTAAGATTCCTGCCTCACTATGTGAAGTTATTGCCCTGCCTAATTTTGTGTCATCTGCAAAAACTGAAATCGAGCTACTGATCCCGTCCTCAATGCTATTTATGAATAGATTGAACAAGATTGGTCCCAGGACTGAGCCTTGGGGGACCCCACTTTCCACCCCAGTCCAGTCTGAGTATACGTTATTTATTGCCACCCTTTGGACACGCCCCTTTAACCAGTTTGGACTCCAAGAGCAGACCTTGTGGTCGATGCCTGCAGACCTTATTTTATATATTAAGCATTTGTGGGGGACTGTATCAAAACGCCTTAGCAAAATCCAGGTACACCACATCCACAGGTCTCCCCCTATCTAGCTCACAGCTCACCTCCTCGTAGAATGTTAACAGATTGGTTTGACAAGAATGCCCTTTTGTAAACCCGTGCTGGTTACTGCTGATGATATTCTCTTTAGCAAACTCTTGGATATGGTCCCTTATCATCCCTTCCAGAAGTTTACATACTATTGACGTCAGGCTTACTGGCCTATAATTTGCCGGGATATGCCTCTGCCCTTTTTTGAATATCGGTATCACGTTAATCACCAGGTACAGTTCCTGTGTCAAAATACTATCATCAAAGATCAGGAACAGTGGTTTAGATATAACCTTACTGAGTTCTTTGAGTACTCTCGGATGTACGCCATCCGGTCCTGGTGATTTACTAGTGTTAATTTTATCCAGTCTTTCCTAGATTTTACCCTCTGTTAGCCATAGCGGCAAGTCCAGTGAAGTACTGCTAACCAAAATTGTCATGGTCAGTGTACCCCTCTTTTTCCTGTATAAAGACTGAGGAGAACAAAGCATTTAGCCCAGTTGCCTTCTCTGTGTCCTCTGTCACCATCCTCCCATCATCGTTAATTATGTGTGCAAATATGCTCTGTCTGCTTTCTTTCACCATGTTCCTCTATTGGGTTCAGATCAGGAAACCTACTTGGCCACTGAGTCACTTTCACCCTGTTCTTCAAAAATGCAACAGTTGGCTTTAGATGTGTGTTTTGGATCATTGTCATATTAAAAAAGTGCATGATGACCAAGGGAACAGAGTGAGGGTAGCATCTTCTATTTCAATATAGAGCAGTGCATCTATGAATTTATGATACCATCAATGAAATGCAGCTCCCTGACATCAGCAGCACTCATGCAACCCCACAGACGGACACTGCCACCACTATGTTTCACTGTAGGCACCATTTTTCTTTGTACTCCTCACCTTTGCAACGCCATACCGTTTTGAATCCATTCGTTCAAAAAAACATTTATCTTGGTCTCATCACTCCAGAGTACAGAGTCCCAGTAGTCTTCTTTTTCAGCATGGGTTCTGGCAAATTCTAGGTTGACTATTTTGTGCATTGGCTTTAGGAGAGGCTTCCTTCGTGGGTGACACCCGTGCATGCCATTCCTCCGCAGTGTATGGGTTTTCATAGAAAATATTGATTCTGAATGGAAAGTAAAGGCTTTCTGACAAATCTGTTGGGGTGTACTCATTTATGCTGAGCACTGCGTGTGTGTGTGTGTGTGTGTGTGTGTGTGTGTGTGTGTGTGTGTGTGTGTGTGTGTATATATATATATATATATATATATATATATTTTTTTTTTTCTTAATAAATGTATTTATGCATGCCCTCTAGTAGCCATTTACCACATGTATTCTGCCATGTTAGTGGCAGGAAAGTATTACCTCTGAAATTGTCCTTTACCAGTGCCAATCCATGGTAGCATATAGAATCTTCTAGTTCTTTCTGAGCTATGTATAGTTTCTAGTGGTAGTCGGTTAAAGGAGCGCCCAAAATCAGCAATAAGAATCCCACTTGGATCAAAAGATCGTTGTTTTATTGGTAGCAAAACATGTTAAAGCCAACGCATTTCGGAGGAACAGAGACTCCCCCTTCATCAGGGCATAAATGTTGCTATTCGTATCTGCAACCGACAGCATAACCTTTTTTGGGAATTTTTTTTTTTTTACCAAAATCGCTTACATTTTTTTTATTGGGTATATTTTATTGCAAAAAGTAAAAACATTTTATTTTTTTTTTCAAAATTGTCAGCCTTTTTTTGTTTAGAACACAAAAAATAAAAACCGCAGAGGTGATCACATACCCGCAAAAGAAAATGGGATTTTTTACTTACCGTAAAATCCATTTCTCTGATGCGCATTGACGGACACAGCTCGTGAAAGTTATAACCATTGGGTTATACTGCCCCCTACAGGAATAGGGCACTAGACAGAAAAAAAATTCTGGCTACACCCATGGGCAGTCCCAGGGGGTATACTCCCTCTCTCTGCTATAGCCACTCAGTTTTGTTACAAGCAGTGTCAGGAGAATCATAACTCCACAGAGGGGTGGGTGCTGTGTCCGTCAATGAACATCAGAGAAATGGATTTTACAGTAAGTCAAAAATTTTCTCTTTCGTTCATTGACAGACACAGCTCCTGATATTCATAACCATTGGGACGTCCCAAAGCAGTGTTAAACATGAGGGGTGGGCACAGCAAAAAAATTCCCAAGGCTAAACATTAGCCAACCAGGCAACAGGAATTCAACCAAACAACTGGAGCCCACTTGAAAAAAACAAACACACCCTCAAAGGTCCTCTAAACAGAAGCCTGCAAAACCCTAATTGCCCGGACCACATCCAAGGCATGCCAGGCAATTTCCTTTGGATGTTTAGGCCTGGGATGCAGGGAAGGCAACACAATGTCTTCATTTAAATGAAAATCAGAGACAACCTTTGGAAGGAACGACTGACAGAACCACCTTCTCCATGTGAATCACCAGGTACAGTGAACAATAGGATAACGCTGCCAGATCTGACACCCTGCGCGCAGAGGTAATAGCCACTATAAAGGCCACCTTCTGGTACAGCGTAAGCAGGGGAATCTCCCAAAAATTTGCAAAGAGAGGCTTCTGTAGAGCTGAAAGCACCAAATTAAGATCCTAAGGCAACGGAGCCCACAATGGAGGTATCAAATGTCGGACACCCTGAAGAAAGGTACGTACCAGGGAGTGTGTGGCCAAAGCTGACACCTGGCCAATTTATGTTCAACCCCTCGTTTAAGGAAGGTCAAGATCTGAGCCACCGCGAAGGAAGAACCCCGTGAGACTCACACCACGCAATGTATGTCTTCCACGTACAATGGTAGATCTTCCTAGGAGGTAGCTTTCACTGTTTTTTTTTTTAACAGTGTAGGAATCACCGACTCAGATAAACCCCTATCCTACAGCACCTGGCATTCAACAGCCAAGCCGTCAAAGCCAGAGATTGTACAGCAGGATAGAAGATCGGTCCTTGGGATAGCAGATCCTCCCTAGGAGGAAGCTGCCAAGGAACGTCGGCGACCAGCCGCACCAGATCGGCGTACCAAGCCCAGAAAGGCCAGTCCGGAGCCCTTAAGATGACTGGAATCCCCTCTGCCTTGTTCCTGTGTAGATGTCTTGGCAGAAGCTTGAGGAGAGGAGGGAAGGGGTAAATCAGACGATACTGACCCCACCGGGCAACCAGCGAGTCTGTGGCGTCCACCAGAAGATCACTTGACCAAGTCACAAACCTCTGCACCTTTCTGTTGAGCCAAGACGCCAACAGATCCACCTCGGGGTGTCCCAATGAAGAAACACCTCTGGATGAAGGGACCAATCCCCACAGTCCAATGCCTGCCGACTGAGGTAATCCGCCTGCCAATTTTCCACCCCAGGAACGTGTATACGGCTGGAACGAACCGTTCTGCCCACCTTAGAATGCCGGCTACCTCCAGAACCGCCAGGACACTTCTTCTGCCCCCTTGGTGATTGACATAAGCCACCGCCGTGGCATTGTCCGATCTGTCCAATAATCCTGACACAGTCTGATCGCTCAGAGTTCCAAGACATTGATCGGTAATCTGGACTCTTCCAGCGTCCAGATCCCCTGAGCAGAATGCTTGCCGAGGATACCTCCCCAGCTCGACAGGCTGGCATCTGTGGTGACCACCGTCCAATACAAGGGGAGGAAGTAATTTCCCAGCCGAAGCGCCGGAGAACTAAGCCACCATATCAGGGACTCCTTTGTACCCCGACAGCCAGATCTGATTGTCCAGAGACTGCGAAGTCTTGTCCCATTTGGTCAGTCGCTTTACAGGGACCTCGTATGGAAATGTGCACACAGAACCCCCCCGAAGGTAGACACCATCAAGCCCAGCACCTACATGCAAGTCCGGAGGGATGACCATTTGTTGGACAGCAGGAGGCAAATTGCAGCCTGCAATTTCTGGAGTTTGTCTAGAGGAAGGAGCACTCTGGCTAAGGCCGAGTCCAGAGTCAGGGTCAAATAGTCCAGCTTTGTGGACAGAGCCAGAGAAGACTTCTGAAAATTCAGAATCCAGTCGAACTCCCACAGAGTTTGTATTGTGATCTCCAGGTTCTGCACCAGAGCAGAGGGAGACTCCACTTACAGAAGGAGATCGTCCAGTAGCCCAGTACCGCGATCCCCTGTTGGCATAGCAAAGCTAGCACCGGGAATAACACTTTTGTGAAGGCCCAAGGAGCAGAGCAGAAACCAAAGGGTAATGTCACAAACTGATAATCCTCCTCTCCCACAGCAAAGCGGAGAAAACGCTGGTGACTGACACATATTGGAATGTGAAGGTAGGCTTCCTTGATCTCGATAAGAGGTAAGGAAATCCCCCTGATGCAGGAATGCCACCACCATTCGAATGGACTCCATTCTGAATTTCTGTACCCGCATAAAGCAGTTTAGCGCCTTGAGGTCCAGGATTGAACACACTTTGCCTTCCTTCCTGGGAACTGTGAACAGGTTTGAGTAAAACCCTGAAAACGTTCCAAGGTCGGAACCGGGACAATCACCCCTTGAAGGAATAGGTCTTGTACCGCCCCAAACAGGCCCTGTAAGCGGTCTGGGGACAGGCGGCAAGTTTGAAGGAAAAAACCTTGCGGTGGGGGAGCACCTTTATGCAGAAAGAGCCTTGTCCCCAGGTCTGGAGAAGGCCGATCTTGGCTTGCCAGACCAGGTTCATTTGGGTCCTTCAGAAGAGGCCCTGAAAGGCTTCAAGCCCTTATCAGTCAACCCTGAGGGATGAAAAAAACTTCTTACGAGCTGAGAAGGAAGGCCCACGTCTGCGACGAGGTTCCTTGCCCTTAGTAGCCTGCGGAAGAAAAGTACTCTTCCCCCCCCTGTGAGACCTTTAATCCAGGGTACCTGCATCCAGGGAAGCTCCAAACAGGCAATCTCCTTGAAAAGGAAGATCAGTCAAGGCCTTTTTTGAAGTCTGATCTGCAGACCAGCACTTGAGCCAAAAAACACACCGAAGGACCACTGCAAAAACAGAGAGGCGAGTCATCAGGGGAGCCGCATCAAAAGAGGCATCACAGATAAACTGCAGCCCCTGGACCAGATGGTCCACCAGCTCGACAAAGGCAGGGGGGAGCTGTTCCCCCTCCAGGTCATGGTGCAGAAAGATAGTGATGCTCGGCACCCTGCTCCTGCGCTCAGAACCTGGTCCTCGGGCTGTCTCTATCACAGAACTTATACTTGGCATCCACTCTGGCTAAGCTTTGCTGCCCTCTACGACCGGGGTGGTCAACCAGACACTAAATAGAAAACAAAGAAAGGGGCTCACCAGCCTAGCGCATTATCCTCAGCGAGCTTTATTAATAAAAAAGTTAAAATCAGCTACTCACAAACATGCGTAAAGGTCAAGCATTTCAATTCCATAAAGCAGCATCTTTGTAGGAGTCCAATATCTCGTAAAGATGCAGAGCTGACGCGTTTCGAGGCCGTGCCTCTTCCTCAGAGCCTCAGAGAGTTTTTTTTATCTAAAAATGTTGCCAGAACCAAAGACCAGAGCAAGGAAATAGGTCCCTACTCCTGACTAGGCAGAAGAAGAAAAAAACTTAGTGGTATAGCAAAGAGAGGGAGTATTTCCCCTGGGACTGGCCATGGGTGTAGCCAGAGTTATTTTCTGCCTTGTGTCCTTCTTCTGTAGGGGGCAGTATAATCCAAAGGTTATGAATATCAGGAGCTGTGTCTGTCAATGAACGAAAGAGAAAGCTCTATTTGTGGGTAAAAAAAAAAAAGACATCAATTCTATTTGGGTACAGTGTTGCACGACCGCGCAATTGTCAGTTAAGGTAATGCAGTGCCGTATAGCAAAAAATGGCCTACTAATGAAAAAAAGGGGGGGGGGTAAACCTTCCCGGAGCTGAGGTGGTTAAATATCTACATCTATATTTGCTAATTACATTTGTAGTCTGTGGTATTGCAAAATGGTTGTGCGTTAGCGTTTACCTTTAGAATGCAAGTTTAGGGGTCAGGCCTAGCTGAAAGAAAACAATGCACACGCACTCTCTAGAAGAGACTTTATTACAGTAAACAATTACAGAACGCTAAATGGTGGCAGTAAAATGCAAAACTGAATATTATAGTACACTACACATGTACATTTGTAAAAGAAAGAAAAAATAAAGTAGCTGTTGAAATGAGACCAAATGTGTATATGCTAATATTCTAATGACCTTAGAAACATTATGTGCTACAGGGCCATGCTGGCCACTTGTGCTGTTTGATTCATGGTTTTTCAGTTTTTTTTTTTTTTTTGTAGGTCGTCCATCATTTGGCATATTTGCTCTTGGTATGGCAACAAAGGACAAGTTCCAAGAGCTATAATGAATGAAGTGTCACCAAGGCACATAATTGGGAAAGTATCTGTTATTTGTACCACTGTCCTGATGCAGGCTCTTTCTTCTCTAAATCGAAATCTTCCAGCTCCTGCCAAGGTTTTAATTCTGGACCTGGTAATACCACTGTCTGCAAAAGAACAAATAACCACATCAGTTATTCAGTAAAGCTGGCTGAATTTCATGTATGATGCATACAATTCTTAAAGTGTCACTAAACCCAGATCAAGAAAAACTCTCATTACATGCTATATAACAGAGTGTTCATACTGACAAATGCAAGAAAGGAGAGAGCGGCGCCAGCTTAGTATAGTACAAGTTTATTTAACACTGTTAAAATTGGTGACTCACTGTCCGAGGTTGGGTGAGACCGGTACACAAAGACTGTTAGGGTCATCCATCTTCCTCTTCCAGGATAGTGGTCATAGGAGAAGGTGGTGAGGTTCCAGAGGTATAGCCGAGCCGCTGTGGGGCTGCTAGTTGTCACTGGCCGCGGCGGAGCATGCACAAATAGGGGTTGCACGCGTTCAGAGCATCCGTGCTCCTTCGTCAAGCATCGCCTGACGAAGGAGCACGGATGCTCTGAACGCGTGCAACCCCTATTTTTCTCCTGCCAGGAAGTGATGTCATCAGGGATCAGAAGTCGGCAGCCGGAGCCCTGTTGTGCATGCTCCGCCGCGGCCAGTGACAACTAGCAGCCCCACAGCGGCTCGGCTATACCTCTGGAACCTCACCACCTTCTCCTATGACCACTATCCTGGAAGAGGAAGATGGATGACCCTAACAGTCTTTGTGTACCGGTCTCACCCAACCTCGGACAGTGAGTCACCAATTTTAACAGTGTTAAATAAACTTGTACTATACTAAGCTGGCGCCGCTCTCTCCTTTCTTGCATCTCTCAGGGCTTCTCCACGCTTCAGCCGGCTGCCGCGGACTATAGCTTCCCTACAGTACCAAACTTTGTTCCCCCCCACGCAGCCCCATAACCCCCCCCCTCCCATCCACCCACATTCCTTGTACCACCTTGGGATATTAGAAGAGCGCCATGACACCCCCCACTTTCATGTTCATACTGACAAAGCCACTAAAGCATTTATGTGTAGAGTAAAATATACCTGGTTGTGCCTGCCTTTAGCTGTCCCTCCCACCTTCTCTGTCCCGAGTACAGCCTGAGATTGTGTAGGTCAGCTGTTATTTACTGAGCATACTCCTAGTTTCAGTTCCCCTCTAAGCTCTTAAAGGGTAACTCCACTTTCGGGGGGGGGGGGGGGGGGGAATTAGCAAATAAAGAAAAAACAATATAGCGTATACAATTGCGACACAAATCATATTGTAATTGAATGTTATTAAAAATGACCTTTCTTTTTCAATCTGCAGCTGTGGTAATTTTCTAAAAATGCAATGCATAATGGGTTACCAGGAGCTGTTCTGTACACAGAATGTGTACTGACCACACCCCAGAAACATTTTCTGCTTGTGTGATTGGCTCACCAATTTTCCCAGAATTCTGCCTAAGATACGTCAGCCTAAGTCAGTGGTTTAGACATTAATGGCTGTGTGTTGAGTTATTTTAAGGGGACAGCAAATTTACACTGTTATATAAGCTTTACACCATGGGTGTCCAACCTTTTGGCTTCTCTGGGCCACATTGAGTGTAGAGAAATTTTCCCGGGCCGCATATAAAATATATACTATAGTTAAGGTATATAAGTAATAAAATGCCGCCGTGCCCTTCCCACGACACCCCACCCCGTACTAATTTAACACAACTAGAGGATAATCAAATGAAATGGAATCAGTATACAGAGGTTTACTTCTTCTGAGAGATATTAAAGGAACACTCTAACCATTATGACCACTTCAGTGATTTAAAGTCATGGTGGTAGGAGTCAGAAACACTGCACATGCTGGGATATTTACAGTTATGTGCTGGGGGATAGTTGCACCCCTAGCACATGTGACTTAGGCAGCCAGAAAATGTCATGTCCTTAATCATACATGTATGAACAAGAACATGACATATGACAAAACACAACTACTGTAGTTATTGAAAAACATATTGCAAAATTTTACACACGCTAATGCACAGACCTTTTCTACTTATTTTGCAGACTGTTGGCGGTTACTGCTGGTGCAGTTACTGCTGGTGGGTAATGCTGGTTGGTACTGCTGGTGGATAATGCTGGCGGGTACTGCTGGTCATGCTGGTACTGATGGTCATGATGTCGGGTACTGCTGGAGGAAGCAGCGGCTGCAGTAGAGAGCAGAGCCGCTGCTTCCTGTATGGCTCCTGTCACAGGCGGAGGAGGGGTGCATTTCATATCACTCCGCCTGTGACAGAGCCAGAACTATACAGGAAGCAGCGGCTCTGTCACTGACTGCAGACATCCTAAGTCTCCCGCGTCAGCCGGGAGATCCCACGGCACTTGCAGCCTACTGCGTGCCCATCCAATGCAGCCTAAACAACGCCCATCCAATGCAGCTTCACCAGTGCGTGCCCATCCAATGCAGCCTCATCAGTACCCATCCAATGCAGCCTCCCCAGTGCATGCCCATCCAATGCAGCCCAATCAGTGCCCATCCAAAGCAGCCTCACCAGTGCATGCCCATCCAATGCAGCCTGATCAGTGCCCATTAAATGCAGCCTCACCAGTGCGTGCCTATCCAATGCAGCCTCACTGGTGCATGCCCATCCAATGCAGCTTCACCAGTGCGTGCCTATCCAATGCAGCCTCACTAGTGTATGCCCATCCAATGCAGCTTCACAAGTGCGTGCCCATCCAATGCAGCCTGATCAGTGCCCATGCAATGCAGCCTCCCAAGTGCATGCCTATCCAATGCAGCCTGATCAGTGCCCATCCAATGCAGCCTCACCAGTGCATGCCCATCCAATGCATTCTGATCAGTGCCCATTCAATGCAGCCTCACCAGTGCCCATCCAATGCAGCCTCACAAGTGCGTGCCTATCCAATGCAGTCTCACTAATGCATGCCCATACAATGCAGCTTCATCAGTGTGTGCCCATCCAACGCAGCCTGATCAGTGCCCATACAATGCAGCCTCACAAGTGCATGCCAATACAATGAAATATAAAATGCAGCGCTGTAAATTAAATCCTGTGTGTGTACTATAGGAACACAAGTTCAATTAAGGATAATATTGTGGAACAGTCCAATCCACCAAAAACACCATGGTAATTGAAGAAATCCGTCAACTTGGTACTGGAATAGTGAGAACCTCCACCACACGTAAAGTGACCAAATGGCCTCTTACCAAATACAGGTGACCAATGCTCTCACACTGGTCGCCAAACGCTTTTGCTCAAAGCAGGACGGTCAGCTCCAGAAAGTGTCAGTAGAAGCTCCCAGGATCCATAATTCACCTCCCAAGGACAGGATCAACCATGTAACGTCCCTCTCAGATATGAAATGTAAAGACAGGGAAAGACCATGGTGCAGTATGTTCCAACATAAAATTTTATTTAAAATTAGGCGCACTCACCACATATAAGAGCATAAAGGACCTTCAATGAGAAATCCAACAACCGCTGAAAAGCAGTACGTTCAATCCGGCTTGTGACGTCGACGCTGGTGACTCCGCCTACATGTTTCGCAGGCAACTGCGTCATCGGGGGGGAGTGAGCGGCGTTACGGATGTCTTTTAAATGCTAGTCGGATCCGGAAATGCAGGAGATCATCAAACATGCCAATACAATGCAGCCTGATCAGTGCCCATCCAATGCAGCCTCACCAGTGCATGCCCATCCAATGCAGCCTCACCAGTGCGTGCCTATCCAATTCAGCCCATCCAATGCAGCTTCACCAGTGCGTGCTCATCTAATGCAGCCTGATCAGTGTCCATCCAATGCAACCTCACAAGTGCATGCCCATCCAACGCAGCCTGATCAGTGCCCATCCAATGCAGCCTCACATGTGTGTGCCTATCCAATGCAGTCTCACTAGTGCATGCCCATCTAATGCAGCTTCATCAGTGTATGCCCATCCAATGCAGCCTGATCAGTGCCCATACAATGCAGCCTCATAAGTGCATTCCTATCCAATGCAGCCTGATCAGTGCACATCCGATGCAGCCTCACCAGTGCATGCCCATCCAATGCAGCCTGATCAGTGTCCATCCAATGTAGCCTCACCAGTGCATGCCCATCCAATGCAGCCTGATCAGTGCCCATTAAATGCAGCCTCACCAGTGCGTGCCTATCCAATGCAGCCTCACTGGTGCATGCCCATCCAATGCAGCTTCACCAGTGCGTGCCTATCCAATGCAGCCTCACTAGTGTATGCCCATCCAATGCAGCTTCACAAGTGCGTGCCCATCCAATGCAGCCTGATCAGTGCCCATGCAATGCAGCCTCCCAAGTGCATGCCTATCCAATGCAGCCTGATCAGTGCCCATCCAATGCAGCCTCACCAGTACATGCCCATCCAATGAAGCCTAATCAGTGTCCATCCGATGTAGCCTCACCAGTGCATGCCCATCCAATGCAGCCGCACCAGTGCGTTCCCATCCAATGCAGTCTGCAATGAAGAGAGAGGAGAGCCGCTGGATTACAGAGCGGGGATCTCCCGCTTACCTGGCGACCAAAGTCATACGAAGTCCTGCCTCCTGGACCTACTCCTATGATAGACATCACCAATGTGCTGTCTATCATAGGAGCCGGTCAAGGAGGCGGGGCTTCGTATGAAAGAGGCGGCTGGGTAAGCAGAAGATCCCGCTCTGTTTGTAATCCTGCGGCACTCCCCCCGAGGCAGCCTCTGCCTACAGTTAGTTGGAAGCCGCTGTGGCCATGCCCCCGACTAGACTGACTTCCTCCCCAGCAAAAAAAACAAAAAACTGTCAGGTGGCAGTGGGCCGCATTGCCTGCAGTCCTGGGCCGCATGCGGCCCCTGGGCCACAGTTTGGACACGGCTGCTTTACACTCACTTCTTTACATTGTATTTAAGTGTCATTTCTTCAGTGTTGTCACATGAAAAGATATAATAAAATATTTACAAAAATGTGAGGGGTGTACTCACTTTTGTAAGATACGGTGTGTGTGTGTGTATATTATATATATATATATATATGTATACACACACACACACTACACCCTGAACAAAATTATAAACCCAACACTTGGTTTTTGCCCTAATTTTTCATGAGCTGAACTCAAAGATCTAACACTTTTTCTATGTACACAAAGAGGCCTATTTCTCTCAAATATTGTTCACAAATCTGTCTAAATCTGTGTTACTGAGCACTTCTCCTTTGCTGAGATAATCCATCCACCTCACAGGTGTGGCATATCAAGATGCTGATTAGACAGCATGATTATTGCACAGGTGTGTCTTAGGCTGACCACAATAAAGGCCACTCCAAAATGTGCAGTTTTACCGTATTGGAGGGTGACCACCATTTGCCTCACGCAGTGCAACACATCTCTTTTTCGCATAGAGTTGTTCAGGTTGTTGATTGTGGCCTGTGGCTGTGCAAAGTTGCTGGATATTGGCAGGATCTGGAACACGCTGTAATATACGCCGATCCAGATCATCCCAAAACATGTTTAATGAGAGACATGTCCGGTGAGTATGCTGGCTATGCAAGAACTGAAATGTTTTTGGCTTCCAAGAATTGTGTGCCTTGCAACATGGGGCCGTGCATTATCATGCTGCAACACAAGGTGATGGTCGTGGATGATGAATGGCACAGTAATGGGCCTCAGGATCTCGTCACGGTATCTCTGTGCATTTGAAATGCCATCAATAAAATGCACCTGTGTTCGTTGTCCATAACATACTCCTGTCCATACCATAACCCCACCGCCACCACGGGCCACTCAATCCACAACATTGACATCAGCAAACCGCTCACCCGCACAATGCCATACAGACTGTCTGCCGTCTGTCCTGTACATTCATCCGTGAAGAGAACACCTCTCCAAAGTGCCAGAAGCCATCGAATGTGAGCATTTGACCACTCAAGTCGGGTACGACGACGAACTGCAGTCAGGTCGAGACCTCGATGAGGACGACGAGCGTACAGATGAACTTCCCTGAGACAGTTTCTGCCAGTTTGTGCAGAAATGCTTTGGTTATGCAAACCGATTGTTGCAGCAGCTGCCTGGGTGGCTGGTCTCAGATGATCTTGGAGGAGAAGATGCTGGATGTGAAGGTCCTGGGCTGGTGTGGTTACACGTGGTCTGCAGTTGTGAGGCCGGTTGGATGTACTGCCAAACTCTCTCAAAAACGCCTTTGGAGACGGCTTATGGTAGAGAAATGAACATTCAATTCAAAACTTTCGACATCTGTTGTGTGCCGTGGGATAAAACTGCACATTTTAGAGTGAATAGTGGACCGTTCCAGGCGTCATCATACCCAGAGCTGGCTGAATAGACTGGGAACAGTCCACGGCTGTACGTGGGGGGAGCGATGCGTAGAGTAAGTAGTGCTGCGTAGAGGAGGAGGCGCTGCGAGAAGCCGGAAGCAGGAACTTGTGTGTGTGTGCGGGCAGGCAGCGTGCAGTGCGTGCTGTGTGCTGAGAGAGGAGGAGGAGAAGGAGCTGCGGGAGGAGCCGGTGCGGGAGATCTTGGGGGGAACCGAGGTGACCGTTGACTGAAGGGGTGTATCATCTGAACGGCGGTGGCAGCGGCGGAGGACCCAGAGGGACTGAAGGAGGACCAGGACGTGAGTAGGTGACCGATCAGCTCATCGGCCGCTGGGGGGAAGTCAGATGGAATAGTTTGCGACTGTGATTAACTGTAACTGTACTGTGACTGACTATAACTGTAGGTGTAGAGTAGTACCTGAGTATTTGTGAGTACCTATTGGTACCTGAGTGTGAGTACTTATTGGTACCCGAGTGTCTGAGTACCTATTGGTACCCGAGTGTCTGTGAGTACCTATTGGTACCTGAGTGTCTGTGAGTACCTATTGGTACCTGAGTATCTGTGAATACCTATTGGTACCTGAGTATCTGTGAGTACCTATTACTACCTGAGTATCTGTGAGTACCTATTACTACCTGAGTATCTGTGAGTACCTATTACTACCTGAGTATCTGGGAGTACCCGATTGTCTGGGAGTACCTGTGAGTGTCTGGGAGTGTGAGGGTAGCGGAGTACCAGAGGGTGAGAAAGTAGAGTTAAGAAGCTAGGAAACAGCCACACAGGACAGACTTAAATTACTGAATCCTCATTAGATTAGATTAGTAGGTACAATGCCCGGCGGGAGTGGAGATGCGATTCGGTGAACATCTTGTGGCATGTATACGTCCGTTGATCATGCAATCGAGGGCGAATACAGATGCCCAAAATGTAAGCACGTTGCTTCCCTGGAAGCTCAGGTCCTGAATCTAGGGAAGCAGCTGGCAACACAGACGAATGTCCATACTGAAGGAGAGCTGGGATCGTACCCGACAGGTGCAGGCCGGGGCCTGCACAGAAGAGGGTGGAGAAACGGAGGTGCAGGCATCAGAGCAGAGTAGATGGGTGACAGTTAGGAGGTGTAGAAGGGAACAAGGTACGGAGGCCGGTGCTGTGCTGGAGCACCCCAATAAATACGCCCCGTTGCGTGATGTTGGGGAAACCAGTCAGGGACCAGCATTGCTGGAGCAGAGCGACGCCCCTATCTGCCAGGGGAAGAACTCCTCCAGTGAGGCCGGGAGAAAGGGAAAGAAAAGACAGGTGCTGGTGGTAGGGGACTCAATCATTAGAAGGACAGACAGTGCAATCTGTCACAAAGACCGTGGGCGCCGAACAGTCTGTTGTTTACCGGGCGCTCAGGTTCGGCACATCGCGGAACGGGTGGACAGATTACTGGGTGGGGCTGGGGATGACCCAGCTGTCATGGTACAAGTGGGTACCAATGACATAGGCAGAGGAAGATGGAGAGTCCTATAGGATTTCAGGGACTTAGGCGCTAAGTTGAGGAGTAGGACCTCCAAGGTAGTATTTTCAGAAATACTACCTGTACCTCGAGCCACACCAGAGAGGCAGCGGGAGATTAGGGAAGTTAACAAGTGGCTGAGGAGCTGGTGTATTAAGGAGGGTTTCGGGTTCCTGGAGAACTGGGCCGACTTCTCAGTCGGCCACGCTCTTTGGTAGGGACGGATTTCACCTAAATGGAGAGGGTGCAGCTGTACTGGGTGAGAGGATGGCCATAAAGTTAGAGGGGCTTTTAAACTAGGTGATTGGGGGGAGGGTACAGATCTAGAATTAGCCAGCGGGGAGCAAGATTCAGAGGGCACAAATGGGGACATTAGTGGTAGGGTCTCTAGAGTACCTAAATCCAAGGTGGGTATGGGGAAAAAAAATCACAAGAACAGCCTAAAAACAACAACATCAAACGAGGATATATGCAACCGGTCAAAATTACGAGGTTTGTATACCAATGCCAGAAGCCTGGCTAATAAGATGGGAGAGCTGGAGCTGCTGATGTTTGAGGACTTAGATTTTGTGGGGATAACAGAGACTTGGTTTGACAACTCTCATGACTAGATGGTGACCATTCAGGGGTACTCCCTTTATCGCAGAGATAGAGAAGGTAAAATAGGGGGAGGGGTATGTCTGTATATTAAGAACAGTGTACAGGTAAATTTGAGGGATGATATTAATAATGGAGCTATGGACGAGGCAGAATCCCTATGGGTAGAACTTAAAGGGGAAGGCACTATAGGGAGGGTAATATTGGACATATGTTATAGGCCCCCCAACCAGAGGGAGGAGGGGAGGCGGACCTCCTTTTACAGATGGGATTGGCAGCAAGGATGGGAAATGTCATAATGGAGGACTTTAATTATCCAGATACAGACTGGGCAGAAGGAACCGTGCATTCAGCCAAGGCTCAGCAGTTCCTAAATGTTTTGCAGGACAATTTCATGGGTCAAATGGTGAACGCACCGACAAGAAACAATGCGGTACTTGACCTACCTGCTTACGGATATAGAAATACGGGGCAACTTAGGAAACCGTGACCATAGGTCAAAAAGTTTCAGTATTAATTATAGTAATAGGAAACACAAGGGTAATATAAGGACACTGAATTTCAAAATATCATATGGGATAGAACCCTGGGAACAAAGAACACTGAGGAAAAATGGGAGTGCTTCAAGAGCATACTAAACAAAGGGATTGGCCAGTGATTGGCCAGTGCATTCCAAAGGGAAATACATTTAAAAAACTAAACCCTGGGTGGCTAAACTCCAACATAAAAATGCATATTAATACTAAAGAAAAGGCCTTCAAAAAATACAAGGCTGAGGGGGTCATTGGCAGCATTCAAGCATTACAAAAAGTGTAATAAGAAATGTAAAGGCGAAATCAGGACGGCTAAAATTGAACACGAGACACATATTGCGGAAGAGAGTAAAAAGAACCCCAAAAAATTCTTTAAGTATATAAACAGTAAGAAAGCGAAGCCAGAACACATTGGCCCCATAAAAGACAACGAAGGAAATTTGGCCACAGAGGACAGGGAAAAGGCGAAAGTGTTAAATAATTCTCTTCAGTCTTCACAAAAGAATTCGGGGGGGCTACACTAACCCAGCTTGTAAAGCTAAAGTAAATAATACACCTCAGGAAGTACCGCCATGGCTAACAGAAGATAGACTTAAAACTAAACTAGAGAAACTTAAAATAAATAAATCACCGGGGCCGGATGGCTTGCACCCGAGGGTTCTTAAAGAGCTCAGCCAGGTGATTGCCAGACCATTATTCTTGATCTTTAAGGATAGTCTACTGACGGGTATGGTGCCTGCTGATTGGAAAAAAGCCACAGTGGTACCAATATTTAAAAAAGAGCCGAGATATATCCCGGGTAACTATAGGCCAGTCAGCCTAACATCAGTAGTCTGCAAGATTTTGGAGGGGATGTTAAGGGACCACATAAAAGACTTTAATAATGAAAACGGTATTATTAGTAGTAATCAGCATGGATTCATGAAAAATCGTTCTTGCCAAACCAATCTATTAATCTTCTACGATGAAGTGAGCTGCCACCTAGATAAAGGTAAGCCTGTGGATGTGGTGTATCTGGACTTTGCAAAGGCCTTTGACACCGTTCCCCACAAACGCTTACTGTACAAACTAAGGAATGTAGGTATGGACCATAGGGTGAATACCTGGATAGAGAACTGGCTCCAGGGGAGAGTCCAGAAAGTGGTGATTAATGGGGAGTACTCGGATTGGGCAGGTGTGGAAAGTGGGGTGCCCCAGGGTTCTGTCCTGGGGCCAATCCTGTTTAATTTATTCATAAATGCTCTAGAGGAGGGGGATATCTAGTACAATCTCAGTATTTGCAGATGATACTAAACTAAGCATGCCAATATCTTCTATGCAGGATGTGGAAACCTTACAAGCGGACCTGAACAAAATAATGGGGTGGGCATCTACATGGCAGATGAGGTTTAATGTTGAAAAATGTAAAGTAATGCACTTGGGTGCCAGAAACCAGAAAGCAAGCTACTCGCTGAGGGGGGGGGGGGGGGACCTCTGGGTGAGTCTAAGATGGAAAAGGACCTGGGGGTACTGGTAGACAACAGGCTTGGCAGTGGCATGCAATGCCAAGCCGCTGCAAGCAAAGACAACAGAATACTGGGATGTATAAAAAAGGGGATTCACTCCAGAAATAAAGAGATTATTCTCCCTCTCTACAAGACTCTGGTCCGGCCACATCTGGAGTATGCTGTCCAGTTCTGGGCACCGGTCCTCAGGAAGGATGTGACTGAACTGGAAAGAGCCCAGAGAAGGGCAACAAAAATAATTAGGGGAATGGAGGACATCAGCTATGAGGAAAGACTACAAGCACTGAACTTATTCTCTCTGGAGAAGAGAAGCTTATGGGGGTATATGACATCAATGTACAAATACTGTACTGGCAACCCTAGCATAAGGAACAAACTATTCAGAGAAAGGAAATACAATAAGACACGTGGCCACTCACTAAACTAGATGAAAGGCGGTTTAACCTTAAAGTACGTAGGGGGTTCTTTACTGCCAGAGCAGTAAGGATGTGGAATTCTCTTCCGCAAACAGTCGTATGAGCAGGGAGCATCCAGAGGCGTAACTAGAACCTTCAGGGCCCCGATGCAAGAAACCATGAAGGGCCTCCCAAACCCCTGGCCGGGGCCCTTCCCTTCAAGCCCGGGGCTTTTCCCACTAATCCTGGGGCTCTTTACTCTTGTTGCATGGCCTTTCATTATGGTCCCGCAGCAGGATCCTTTCACAAGTTCTGCAGTGGGCCCCCTTCCTGCAATCTTGGGGCCTCTCCACAGTGGTGCAATGCCAGGGCCCGGTTGCAAGTGTGACCTTTGAGATCCTGGAAGTTCACCCACTGGTTTGCTACTGGGCCCCCTGGAGCATGGGGCCCGGTAGCAATTGCAACCCCTGCAACCCCTGTAGTTACACCCCTGGGAGCATCGATAGTTTCAAAAAACTATTAGATGGGCACCTTAAAGACCACAACATACAGGGGTATACAATGTACAGTTAACAGCAAACACACACACATTATAGGTTGAAACTGGATGGACTGATGTCTTTTTTCAACCTCACTAACTATGTAACACTAGCAATAAAATTATTAATACTTTGTACATGCTTGTTGAAGGCTAATGTTTGCAGCCTCAAATAAAAGGACAAAGATGCACAGGGCTTTATGAACAGCAACTATTTAGAAATCTTTTATTTTATTTTTGGCTGATCCTGGGTTCACACTTGTGCATTGTGAACACTGCATGTGATTCCCACCACATTCCTGTGCAAATAGAAACAAAATATTCCCCACGTACACATTCAAGATAACCGGCAGTTCAGTGATGCTGGGTGCTGTAATGACCATAGGTTGGAAACCGTGGATACTCAAAGTGAAGAAATGTCATCAGCAGACCAGGGATCCCTCAAAATGGTGAAAAGCTTTATTCCATGGGCACATAATAGATAGGTGACTTGCCTGATGAAGGGGCCCTGCATAGCTCCGAAACGTTGCTACATATCTATTATGTGACCATGGAATAAAGCTTTGGACCCTTTCAAGGAATATTTGGTGTGCTGATGACATTTCTTCAATTAGAGCATTCCTGTGCAAATCACATGCAATGTCGGTGGGGTGTGATTTCAGCTATACATTTTGTATGGCTGAAATCGCATCCGCACCAAAATGGTGCAGGATCCTTTTTTCCCCGCACAAATAAATCGCATCGCATAGGTTTTCACACCCATGCAATGCGATTCTGGCAATCGCACTGCATTTTGTGATCTGTTTCGAGGGGTCGTTAAGATAACATTGACATCTGCAGCAGCTCGCATGGACGCTGTGCAACTGCAATGCGATGCGGGAAATGCACAGGATTCGCTGCATTTTCCGCATAGCATAAGTGTGAACCGGGGCTCAGCCACAAAATTATTGCACTGCCAGAGTGAACTAGCTCATGAACCATACACTAAACATAACATGGAGGCCTCTCTCATGTTACCTTTACTTACCTTAACAATGGGCTCCTTAGGTGGTGCCCAGGCAGGAACGATTTTGCCATGCATTCTCCATGCCCCATATGGGTTCACCAAGTGACGTTCAAAAACAACATATTCTAACACGTCCCGTGGCTTGTCCTTTCCGCATTCAACCCGGCCAAATCGATCATAGATTATTAGGGTCTGTAATCACAGTTTAAACAGCAGAATGCAAGCAAAGGAACAGTGAGTGAAGTAAAATGATTGCTTATTTTCTATTCACTATAATATGTTCTAGGCTTTTTAAAAAGAGAGCAGCTAACTAATTATTTGGCCCTGAAAATACTTTGATCGCAAAAATTACAAAAATACAATAGGACAGTCCAACAGACTTTGAGCCTACTCATACTATGAGTGGGCTGAACAAAATAAATAACAGGATTCCTCCCATCTAAACTAAACAGATGGATGACTCTACCCTGCTGGCTTTTGTATTCTGACAGTCAGTACCTGTCAAAATACTGCTGACTGGCTGCAGTTATTGTTCGGCCACCCACAGATCAATTCTCATCCTATTCAGCAGGAATTGGATGAAATTTGATTAGTGGATGGCAAGCTCAGCCTCAGAATACCTCAAAACACATTCCTCCCTGCTAACCTTTTCTCAGCTAGTCTCACCGCATGCTCCTTTCATTTAAAGTGGAAGTAAACTTTTAACATTAAAATTTTACCTATAGGTAAGCCTATAATAAGGCTTACCTATAGGTAGTATAAATATCTCCTAAACGTGCACCGTTTATGAGATATTTACTGTACATGCAGCCAGTAACATCACTGGTGCATGCGCTCTGAAGGAGTGGCCACCTGTGCCGTGAACAGCAGCTCCCGCGTCACAGATACGGAGTCTGCAAACCCGAAAGCAAGACGGGTGAAGATGGAGGTGGCCTCCAGCGATGACAGCGCATCACTGGAATGCTAAGTTTTACATAATAATACGCTAATTCCCATGAGCTATCTTAGCACCACAATTAGCTGCAAGACATTATATTGATTACTTTTTAAGCAGATAAGTACTTCTATCACACTTGGGAAACACTAGGTAAGCTGTCTCTGCATTGAACACCTTCACTGCTTGGGCTCCCTATACGTTAACCGAGGTATGTGCTTTGATTATCTGATCACAACTATGGGATTGGGGTGCAAGCTGACACCCCAGTCACAATGTCTTTTTTTGGAAACATTGTGGTCATCACTTTGACCAGGTAATCCAAATTAGGGCTGCAACTAACGATTATTTTAATAATCGATTCGTTGCCGATTATTTTTTCGATTAATCGGATAAAATCATAAAAAAACTCAATATGCCTTTTTTTTAATTTATTTAAAATAATAATGAACAAACAGAGAGTTAGTGCCGGTTCACACTTGTGCGGTTTGCGAAATCGCATGTAATTCGGAGCGCACTGCTCCTAAATTACATGCGATCCACATGTGCGGATGCGAGTTCAGCCATATACTTTGTATGGCTGAATTCGCAGCGCAACCACAGTAAACTCGCACATGAGGCTTTTTTTGAGCCGCCTCAGAATCGGATCGCACAGTGGTAAGTGGTTCACACTTGTGTGATCTGATTCTGTGCAAACTTGCAGATCGCACTGCAATATGCAATTGCAACTGGGCGTGTCGTTAACTTTTAATTTGCACCCCCTGTGTATCGCATATGGCAGTGTGAACTGCCAGATGTGCGGATGCGATGCGGGAACACGCTGCATATTCGCAGCGTTCCCGCATCGCACAAATGTGAACCGGCATTAAGGCCATCGCATCCACACATCTGGCAGTTCACACTGCCATATGCGATACGCAGGGGGTGCAAACTAAAAGTTAACGACACCCCCAGTTGCGATCGCATATTGCAGTGCGATCTGCAAGTTCGCACAGAATCGGATCGCACAAATGTGAACCACCTACCACTGTGCGATCTGATTCTGAGGCGGCTCAAAAAAAGCCTCATGTATGGCTGAACTTGCATCCGCACATGAGATCGCATGTAATTTAGGAGCAGTGCGCTCCGAATTACATGCAATCTCGCAAACCGCACAAGTGTGAACCGGCTCTTATACCAAAACTTTTTTTTTTTTTTTTTTTAAATTAAGCTGCTATATACTGTAAATAATATAATAAATGCTTATCTAGAGAAGAGTTAATATTCCTTATAAAGTGCAATATTATAATAGAAAAATAAGTGAATAAAAACGTCCATGTCAGCCATAGATATGAAATAGGCAGCATAGAAAGACCCCCTATATGTGTTATATGGACGTTTTTAATCACTTATTTTTCTATTATAATATTGCACTTCATAAATAATATTAACTCGTTTATCTGGATAAGCTTTTATTTTGTTTTTTGGCGGGCTGCATTGCATGGAATGGACACTGTAACTAGTACTAAGCTCGGCACACTCACATTTTGCTGCTTCTCCCTCAGCTCGATATGACTCACTCCCTCACTGACTCAGCAAGAAGGCAGGGAGCAAAGGAGGGGGGAGGAGGGAGGTCACGGAAGCCGTGCTGCGAGATAGAGACAGTGAGTGCACACTGCATTTTCACAGAGGAGACGGAGCTCGCTGACAGTCGGGGAATGTCAAAAAAGCAGCACAACTAATCGACGGAGCAACTAATCGATAATGACAATCGTTGACAACGATTGTAATTATCGATTATTATCAATTTAGTCGATTAATTGTTTCAGCCCTAATCCAAATAGCAACTTGCCTGACGCCGCTTAGGCCATCCACCTATGACGGTCTTACTTGGCTACAGGTATATATACTATTATTACATCATGCAAATTTGAATAGTTCTAATCACTAGATGCATTGGTCAATTACATACTATATATTTACATAAAACTCCTTTCTCTTTGGCATTTTAGTGTTATAAGGGCACAGGTGTTACACACCAGCCCTGGGTCCCTGTGACTCGCACAATATAGTTGGCTTGTGAATTGCACCATGCAGTTCCCTGCAACATCCTTCCAACATTGGCGCCTGTCATCTCTATAAGCAGTACCCTATCATCAGCTACATTCTGAGTTGGTATTGGAGAAAATGTATACATACCAATCCCTCACGGATACGTGAGTACTGCAATGTACAGTTATACGCAGCATTATACTGCATGCATTGTTTACATCTTGACATATTGTATTTACATTACATTGTTCTCATTTAGATATATATGTGTGAATTGGGATACAGCCTATAAAGAAGGACGTCACCCCCTTTATGTCCGAAACATGTCAGGCATAATTCACATTCCATCACCATAATCTAACATTCACAATATGTTTTTTAACATTTTATATACATATTTATCATCTCTTTCATAGTGACATAATCTGTATTGTGTACTTTTCTGTATACCTTTTTATATAAAATTCTTGAATAAAATACATTTAAATTTTATGTATGGTATTTGTCAATATAGTCCATGAGGGGGCATATAGGACATTGGCCTTTTCCTTTTTTCAAACGTAAGTTTCACATAATGTGCTAGTATGAGATGCATACTAGCACAATATGGCTTTACCTTGCAGGTAAGAAAAAAAAAAAAAACCTCCAGTGGTTTACAACCCGCTTTAACTCATCTACCTGCCACCTCTATCTTCAGATTTATCTGTCCAACTTGTACAGCACTAAAGCCCTGCCATCTTTCTTGTGCCTTAGCTCATGCCATTCTTAGGGCAGGTTCATAGCAAAACGCAGTGCAGGAAAGGTGTGCTTCATGTGCATTTCCCAAACCGCATGTGAACGCACTACCATTGTGATCTGCATGCAGGTGCCAATTAATTGTTAATGCAACCCCAAACGTAGATTGCAAATGCAGCCGTATCTGAAGCCACCAAATTGTATGCTTCTGCAGTGCTTGCACTACTTTTTCCGTGATTCAGTGCGATCTCCAACCCATTCAAATGAATAGGCAGTCAAAACTGACTGTACAGGAATGGGCGCATTTCACTGTGAACTGGTCCTCAAAGTGTATTTCCCATTTTGCAGTTATTTTGAGAAAACCCACGTTTGTTTAGTATGTGTCCCTTTTTGCAAAGCATGGCAAAAAAAAAAAATTTTTTAAATATTTCTACCTCAGGAGGTGGTGTCATTGCCTATGAAAAGGTTTTTAGAGAGAGAGACTGTCCTAAGTCTGTTCTCATTAACATACTGCGCATTGCAGCCTCTACACATATAACCTTTCTGTTAGGACAGACAAGTGTTCAAACCTAGTTACAATTGATAAGGATATCTGAGAGGGTTAATTATGGCAAACACCGCTGCCGAGCCCTCTCAAAAAGTACCTAGGCTGGAAGGTCCAAAATTGAGCATCTAAAAAAAAAAAAAATAGGTAAGCTGCAATTTTTTTTTTTTTTCAAGGTATGTTATGTGAATGGGAACATGTAACAATCATAAAGTAGGTTTTATCCCAAAAGTGGAAATACAATAGGTTCCAACACCATCTTATGCCCCACAGTCTCATTTCCCCCTTATTGCGTTACAAATCATTGTGATATACTGCATATAGATATTCCTTTTACTAAATATTAAGTACTAAATCCATTTTTTTAAACAAAATAATTCTATATTTTTCACTGTTTTTTTTTTTTTTGACATGCATGTTATTGGAGCCCAGAATTGGCTGCATACCTCTACCATGAACTAAGCTTTGGCAAAGAAAATGCATTCTATCTTTGAAGCGTTTGAATTAACCTCCACCCACTGTAGTTCATCGCTATCACACATATACCAGATACCCTACACTAAGGAGGTTTGTCACTCACCTGCTTGCTGTGCATTCGAACAGTCACTTGACCGTAAAGATTTCCCTTAGAGGCCATTTCAGGGCATCGGACCTGCACGACTCTGGGAGGCTCAAGAGACTCTACAAATGACCAGTGTATTGTGCGATATCTATTACCTCGCACCATTTCCTAAAAGATGAGAAATAGAAAATAATCTGGAAGTTAGAGAGCTATCGAGAAACAAATGTATGGGTTAGCATTACATGCTGCATTGTTTGTTTTTTCGCAATCACAATATAAACTTGTACCTTGTAAAGGAGGAGTTGGTTTTTGTTATTTTAATAATCTTTTAGCACACATCTGCCTGAGCATGGTTAGCCTCCCCACTTGTAACATAGTTACATGGGTTTATGTGTATCTTTGTAGCCTTTGCTGTATCAGGAAGGTTGTTGGGTCTGGTCTCTTCAACCACCTCTCCTACAGTTGCATACATTTTTGTTAACAACTCCTATATATTTGATATGCCAGGCTTTTTTTTTTTTTTTTTTCTATCAACTATTTCTATAACTGGAATGCTGGTGGAGTAAACAATAGCCAAAACACTATGGTGTCTAAAATTTCCTAACAGTACCTAAATAGTGTTGGGCATTTCTGCACCATATGTACTATGGTGTCTTGCCCTATTTCACATCTAGCCCAGGTCGGCGATTGCCTACGCCCCCAAAAGTATAATTTTTGTGGTGTTCGGCTAGTTCTGTGCAGAATGAATAATAGGTCAAGTTTTTGCATAGGTGAAGTGGAAGGTTTAGTTACCTGGTTACTATAGTTTGAGCATTTGATCATTCAGTTTGTCAATGGTTCTAGGTATTCTTCACAGTCTCTTCCACAGAGCAGTGTATGAACTAGGGTTACACCCGATGACGTCAGTACGACGAAACATGTAGAGTGTGCACCGCATCACTTCCGCTTTTGTTGTTTGGTCGGCTTGGAACGCAGATCGGGTCGGTGGAACGCACGCCGTTCACCACTACACCGCTAGAGAGGACCTTGCGGCTCCTAAGCCTTATGAATGATTGTTACCGCTGCTATTTATGTGAGTACCTGTTTTTACCTTTGATGCAATAAAGACTGTTAAGCGATATTTCACTATTGGAGGCATTTTTTTATACATGTCCTGGGATGGCTTTTATGGAGTACTAAAGCTGGGATATCCTTACCAATACGCCAATGAATTGTGACCCGGGGAATCGTAGCAATTAAAGTGGACCAGGTGACGGGACCCCTCTTCCTTGGGAGCGATCCCTAAAATATCGACCTGCGCTCTACCCCTGTGCGAGGAGCTTTTTCTGGTAAGCTCGGTATTTTATTAGAAAGGGGAGCACCGGACCCACTGGACAGGGGAGCACCAAATTTTCTCACCCTATAATTATCCACCCCGCGGCACCAGGGATATTGGCACCTTATTATAACTGTGGACTGTTAAAATTGTATGCGTTTTTGAGGACTTTTTTGTGCATCTTTTTGAGCATTTTTTGACCATATATTCCTGCGCATTTCTTCCATTGGCACGCTATTGTTTTGGAGGCATCTTATACAAGGACACATATCTATATTTGAGTTTTTTGCATCTTATATTTTTTATTTTTCCACCACCATTTTTATTGGTGCACTCAACTTTTTTCTGTGTACCCCACTAGGTCCTCTGACCCTTTTGGGACCGAGACCACTGTAGATCACTTTTTCGAGCACCTTACACTTTAGTCACTTAGGCCACTTTAACCAATATTTCTGAGTCATTTGTTTTACTTTTTCTATTTTGGCTTTGCACTTTATAGGGTATTTATTGCACCATAATTTATCCGGCTCATTTCATATCAATTTGCACACCTATACACTTAAAATCTTGCTGGCACAAGTATTATTTCTTTTTTTCTATAGTGGTGCTTACCACCTGTGTTGCACTATCTATTAACGTCACCTTCTCACCCTCACTCGAAGGGCACTAGTTCTATTTATATATTTTTTAAAAGGTGTTTTATGTTTTATATTTACGCTACCGTATAGATTTTATGCTCACGTATTGTTGTCCTTTATAGGAAAGGTTTTTATACCATATAATTGAATTTTACCTTCCTTTTAACAATCTGGGAATCAGTATACCACGTATTTATTTATATATTTATTGCTTTTCATTTCCTGTTTTTTTCCTATTTATTGCAATCCATTTTGTGATATTCACACATAGTATCTCCCAGTATTGATACAAGCACCTATTTCATTTTATACACATATTGGCAGCGCCAAGCACTTCCTTCTTCTTCCACATGAACTAGGGATCGACCGATTATCGGCAATGCCGATATATCAGGGGCCGATACGCACTTTCCCCGATATATCGGAATCAGCCCGAGGTTACCGATAAGTGCTTGTACCGGAGTGTTGCCTGCAGCTAGAGGCATCACCCCGGTACCGGCGTCCATAGCCGACAGTCGGCTGTCTGATCGGGTCTCCATTTAAAAAACCCAGAAGTGATGTCATGACATCACTTCCGGGTACTCGGCGGCAAATTCAAAAAAATGCGAGCATTCAAAACAGCTAAACTTGGCGTTTTGAATGCTTTTAAGTGCAGAGGAGGGGTTTGGGGTCTTTTAGATCCCTCCACCAGAGTACCTGTGAAAAATAAAAAAAAATTAAAACATTTTAAATGTTCAAAAATATCGTCCGACAACGATATCCGATGACCAAAATATCGGTATAGCCACTAAAAAACGACATCGGTCAATCACTAGTATAAACAGTTAAAAAGGGATTTTGAGTGACCTTAAAATTGTTCATCTTTTTTTTTTTTTTTTACAAACAAGGTTGCTCTTTATTGAAAAAAATCAAAATTAAACAACAGTATACAACAAACGTGTAGCCATTGGCCAGCATCGTAGACAGATGGGAGAAACCAGTGCGCTAGTAGCGCCCGAGTAAGCGTGGTGGGGAAACATTGCATACATACAGTAACAGAAAATACAGAGAGAAGTAAACAGGTACAAAACCGGCAGACAAGGGAGCCAAATAGCAGCAAGGAGAAGTGGAG
This sequence comes from Pelophylax lessonae, assembly GCF_965119305.1. Taxonomy (NCBI): domain Eukaryota; kingdom Metazoa; phylum Chordata; class Amphibia; order Anura; family Ranidae; genus Pelophylax; species Pelophylax lessonae. Next base: position 70,817,622 of record NC_138778.1, read on the forward strand.
CTAAACCGCACCCATCCACCCGGGGCTGCCAAATCTTTTCGTATTTGTGGGGACAGTTTCGATTAATGTAAGTAAGTTTGTACAGAGGGAGAGCCCCGTTCACAAGGGCCACCCACACAGTCAGCGTGGGGGGGGGGGAGGGAGAACCCCAGCGAAGAATGATTTCCTTCCTAGCATAATACAGCAACAAAGAAATCATCAGCCGCGAGTACTTAGAGCGTCTAACCTTATCAGGAATGCCCAAGAGTGCCAGCTTCGGGGTGCGTGTGACAGTGAGATGGAGACGAGTGTTCAGGAGGTCAAACACAGCACCCCAAAACTCCTCCACCCGTGGGCAAGTCCAAAACATATGCAAGTAAACATTTAGGGCAGTCGGCCAATCTCGTAGATCCATTCTGTGCAGTCTCAGTGGAGTGAAATAAATTCTGTGCAGAAATTTAGTATGGATAAGTTTGTCTCTAGAGGCAATAACCGATCTGGTGCCATTTCCCCGGCAGTCCTCCCATTCCTCCCTATCTAGGGCAGGCAAATCCGAAGACCAGCATTGTCAAAGACGCTCCAGGGCAGGAGAGTCCGTAACCAACAAGGTAGCGTAAAGGACAGAAAGAGGCTTAGGGAGCTCAGCCTGCGCGAGCACATCCTCCACACGATCGGTCTGTAGGACCGGGGTGGTTGGGAACAGGGCACGAACCGCATGTTGCAGCTGGAGGTAGCGGAAACCTATCCAGTGAGGCAGGGTGAAGGAGCCACGCAAGTCCGGAAGCGTGCGAAGTGTGCCAAGTGGCATAATGTCTTTTAGCCGCTGGATGCCACATCGGGTCCACACCTGCGGATCAGGAAGCATCCGCAAATGAGGGAGCGACGGGTTGCCCCAAAGGGGCTGATAAGGAAGTATTAGGCTGGAGAAACCGCACTCTGGCCACTTGCCAAACCGGGAGAGTAGTCCTGGTGGGGAGGGGAAGAGACGGATAAGCACCCGCGCCACGGTAGGCCAGGTTGCTGAGACCCGCCAGGGAGCCCAGACAAGCAGCCTCCAGGCACGTTGTCGCATTTGACCTAGACCCCGCAAGCCACCAGTGTATGGTAACCAGGACGGCCGCCCAAAAATAAAATTTGAAATGAGGAAGGGCCAGTCCCCCCCCGAGGACACCGAGAGTTGTAAAGTAGAGCGCGCCAGCCGGGGATGCGAGCCAGCCCACAAAAAAGAGCAGATACAGGCGTCCAGGTCACGGAAAAAAAAAACGGCGGGGATCCACAACGGGGAAGGGCGAAAATCAAAGAAATTTAGGCAAAAAAATAATTTTGATGATGTTAATGCGGCCCACGAGAAGTCGGTTCAGGATAGGAGCAACATTGCGAGAGAGGTTATCTCTGGGGTCTTTAGTGATCTTGACACCCAGGTACTTAAATTCGTCAACCTACAACAAAGGGGAAGGGACCGCCAGGGTCCTCGCATCCGGATCCAGAGGGAACAAAACCGATTTGGTCCAATTAATACGAATCCCCGAAAACCCGCCGAAGGATTCGAAAATGGCCAGGGCAGCCTGAAGGGACGAGGATGCATCAGCTAAATAGAGCAGGGAATCATCGGCATACAGGGATACCCTTTCCTCAAGGGGACCAATCCGCCAGCCGCGTACAGCCTCCGAGGAGCGAAGCAAGGCCGCCAGGGGCTCCAACGCCAGGGCAAAAAGACCCGGCGAGAGAGGGCACCCCTGCCTTGTCCCCCTACCCAACGGAAAGGCAGCAAAATTGTTCATCTTTAAGTATGGCACAGTACATAGGATTTCAAAGAAAATGTGATTTCTGACGCATCGTAAAATCCATTTCTCTGATGTTCAATTGACAGACACAGCTCCTGGTATTCATAACCATTGGGTTATACTGCCCCCTACAGGAGTAGGACACTAGGCAGAAAATAATTCTGGCTACACCCATGGGCAGTCCCAGGGGGTATACTCCTCTCTGCTATAGCAACTCAGTTTTGTCAGGAGAATAATAACGCTGCAGAGGGGTGGGTGCTGTGTCCGTCAATGAACATTGGAGAAATGGACGGTAAGTCAAAAATCCCTTTTTCTCTTTCGTTCATTGACAGACACAGCTCCTGGCATTCATAACCATTGGGAGGTCCCAAAGTGGTAAACATAAGGGGTGGGAATAAACAAAAAATTCTCAAGGCTAAATATTCGCTAACCAGGCAACAGGAGCTCAACCAAACAACTGAATCCCACCTGAAAAAAAAACAATACACCCTCAAAGAGGATCAGGGTCTCTTAAACGCCAGCCTGCAAAACCTTGCAGCGAAGGAAAGTATCCGCAGATGCCAACACATCCCCTTTATAAAACTTTGTAAAAGTGTGCACCGATGACCAGTTTGCCACCTTGCAAACCTGCGTCACTGACGCCTGATGACAGAAGGCCCAGGAGGCACGAAGCGCCCTAGTAGAGTGCTTTTTTGACAGGGAAAGGAGGAACCTGACCCCTGATAGAATAGGCCTGAACCACCGTCTGTCTGATCCATCTGGAAATGGTTGCAGAGGAAGCGGACAACCCTTTTCGAGGTCCATCCGTGAACACAAAGAGTCTGACTTCCTGAAAGACTCTGTAGCTGCTAGGTACACCCTTATTGCCCGGACCACATCCAAGGCATGCAAAGCAATTTCATGCAAATGTTTAGGTCTGGGACACAGGGAAGGCAACACAATGTCTTCATTCAAATAAAAAAATCAGAGACAACCTTTGGAAGGAACGAGGGACAGGGGTAAAGAACCACCTTATCCCTGTGAATCCCCAGGTAAGGTGAACAACAGGATAATGCCACCATTTCCCGAAACCCTGCGCGCAGAAATGATAACCACTAAAAAGGCCACCTTCTGAGACAATGTAAGCAGGGGAATCTCCCTAATGTTTTCAAAAGGAGATCCGAGCCACCAAGAAGGAGCGAGGATGAACCCAAGACACTAACACCACGCAATGTACGTCTTCCATGTCTGATGGTAGATCTTCCTAGAAATAGATTTCCTAGCTTTCAACAGGGTAGGAATCATCGGCATCTGGCGTTCAACAGCCAAGCCATCAAAGCCAGTGACTGTAAAGCAGGATGGAAGATCTGTCCATGGGACAGAATATCCTCCCTGAGAGTAAGGTGCCAAGAAATGCCGGCGACCAGCCACACCAGATCGGCGTACCAAGCACGGCGAGGCCAGTCCAGAGCCACTAAGATGACCGTAATCCCTTCTGCCTCGATCCTGCGTAGAAGTCTGGGCAGAAGCTTGACAAGAGGGAAGGCGTAAATCAGGCAATACGGACCCCACGGGTAACCAGCATGTCTGTGGCATCCACCAGAGAATCCCTTCACATGGCCACAAACCTCTGCACCTTCCTGTTGAGCCGAGACGCCAAAAAAGTCCACCTCGGGGGGTACCCAAAGGGAGACAAAGCTGATGAAAAATCTCCAGATGAAGAGACCACTCCCCGTGGATCAACGCCTGCCGACTGAGATAATCCCCCTGCCAATTTTCCAACCTGGAAATGTGTACGGCGGAGAGGGCTGGAACGAACCGTTCTGCCCACCTTAGAATGCCTGCTACCTCAAGATCTGCCAGGTCACTTCTTGTGCTCCCCTTGATGATTGACATAAGCCACGGCCGTGGCATTGTCCGATTGAAAGCGCACTGGACAAACCTGAAGATAATTCGTACAATGATCAAGACACAGTCTGGTCGCTCAGAGTTCCAAGACATTGATCGGGAGTGTGGACTCTTCCAGAGTTCAGATCCACTGGCAAAATGCTTGCCGAGGACGCCTCCCCAGCCAGACAGGCTTCCATCCGTGGTGACCACTGTCCAATACAAGGGGAGGAAGGATTTTCCCAGCCAAAGCGTCAGAGAATGAAGCCACCATATCAAGGACTCCTTCGACTCAGCCGGATCTGATATTCAAGAGACTGGGGAGTCTTGTCCCATTTAGTCAGAATTTCCCTTTGCAGGGACCTCATATGGAACTGTGCAAATGGAACTACCTCGAAGGTAGACACCATCAGGCCCAGCACCCACATGCAAGTCCGGAGGGACTACCATCTCTTGAACAGCAGGAGATGATTTGCAGCCTGCAATTTCTGGAGTTTGTCCAGAGGAAGGAGCACTCAGGCTAAGGCAGAGTTCAGAGTCAGGCCCAGATAGTCCAACTTCGTGGAAGGAACAAGAGCAGACTTCTGAAAGTTCAGAAGCCAGCTGAACTCCCCCAGAGTCCGGATTATGAACTCCAGGTTGTCCACAAGAGCAGAGGGAAACACCGCTCGCAAAGGAGATTGTCCAAGTAGCTCAGTACCACAATCCCCCAATGGCGTAGCAAGGCTAGCACTGGGGTTAACACTTTTGTGAAGACCCAAGGAGCAGAGGCAAGACCAAAGGGTAATGCCACAAACTGATAATGCTCCTCTCCCACAGCAAAGCGGAGAAAATGCTGGTGACTGGCACATATTGGAATGTGAAGGTAGGCATCCTTAATATCTAAAGGAGGCGAGGAAATCCCCCTGAGGCAGGGATGTCACCATTGTTCGAATAGACTCCATTCTGAACTTCTGTACCCGCACAAAGCAGTTTAGCGCCTTGAGCTCCAGGACTGGACGCACTTTGCTTTCTTTCCTGGAACTGTGAACAGTTTGAGTAAAAACCCTGAAAACTTTCTGAGATCGGAACAAGGACAATCACCCCCTTTGCCGGGAGACCAGAATGAAACTTGATCTTGCAGCCGGACCGAATGACTTCGTCTTGCACTAGGGAAGTCCACGGGTGCAGAAACCAGTGAAGACGTTCCCCCACCATGCTTCAGGAACCTTGTCCACGGGTCTGGAGAAGCCCGATCTTGGCTTGCCAGACCAGGTTAGTTTGGATCCACCTGAAGAGGCCCTGAAAGGCTTCTTAAGAAAGGCCCTGAAGAGTCCTTGTCAGTCGACCTTGAGGGACCAAAAAAAAAACAAAAAAAAAAAAAAACTTATGAGCTGGGGAGGAAGGCCCACGTCTACAACAAGGTTCCTTGCCCTTAGTAGCTTGCGGAAGAAAAGTACTCTTCCCCCGTGAGACCTGTAATGATGTCATCCAGGGTAGCTCCAAACAGGCAATCTCCTTGCAAAGGAAGATCAGTCAAGGCCTTTTTTTGAAGTCTGATCCGCAGACCAGCACTTGAGCCAAAAGAAACGCTGAAGGACCACTGTCGAAAACAAGGAGGCGAGCCACATCCAAAGAGGCATCACAGATAAACTGCAGCCCCTGGTCACCAGCTTGGCAAAGGCGGGGGGGTCTAACGCCTAGTAAAGCGCATAGGGACCACACGGGGACGCTTTGGTCGTCCCAACACTTTAGCGACAATTCTGTCAAAATAGGCAAGGAAAAGGAAACCCCTTTGCCGCTCTGGATGGCTCGTGAGTGCAAAAGGGTACCTGCACCTCCATCGCAGCTTCAGCTGCATCCTCCATCTCCAGGGTCTCACGCACAAATACAATCAGTGCATCCACTAGCGCCTTTTCGTGTGCGGTTGCAGATGTGGAGGAATCATCCCCACTATCAGAGGATTGCAGAGGCGTGGTTGCAGACCCAGCAGGGTGACCCACGTCTGCGGCGGCTGAATCATATTCAGAATCTGATATATGAATCACCAGGGGGACCCCACCAAAAAAGTGCAATACACTGCTAAGGGACAAGCCCCACTGCGCTGGCAGCACCACCAAGTCGCCAGGCACAAAGCACCAAGCGATCCTCAGCAGAGAGGGAGAGGACCCCACCAGACTCACCACTCACAGAAACAAGCACCTGCAGCCATCAGGATAATCTACACTACAAGTGTGGCTATCAGGAAGTGAAATGATACCAGAAGTCAGCATCAGGGAATGAGGGGCTCCCACTGCCGAAATCACCGCCCACAGGGCTCCACTGTCATGACCGCCGATATTTTCAATGGTAAACCATAGTAAAATGGCTGCCGGACTACACAAATATGGCCGCTGTGTATAGAACACACAAGCTACAACAAAATGGCGGCACCACGAAGCATACAGGGACCGAAGATCGGGAGACCAGGCCTCAGGACAGATCCAGGCAGGATGGGGAGCTCTGGCAGGAGCGCTCACCAGGTACAACTCCCCCCCCACAGTCGATCGTCTGGTCGCCGGCAGCGCACCCCCCTGGCCCTCATCGCCAGTCAGTGCCCTGCCCCCACCCCAGAAAAGTGGCCAGACCACCCAAACAGCCCCAGCATATGTGGAAGAGGGGGGTGCAGGATGAGGGCCTTGGCAAGAGGGGTGCCTGTGGGAAGGAGGGGAATCCAGGGGTCTGACCATCCCAAGGAGGGGCCTATGTCCACCCCAAAACCCTTCAGGGGGAAAGGGGGGGGGCAGTTATTTACCATACCAGGAACCAAGCGGGCACTGCTCCAGACAAAACCCCTCTCTATTGAAATGGGGGGGGGGGGGCTGTCAGCCAGGAGGAACTCTGCAACTCGGGCCAAGACCCGGTCATATGCAACCTTGTGAGGTGTTTAACTCACAGGCCAGCCCTCGTCCAGTGAGGCTATGTCGCGGCCGACCTAGTACAGAGGTCTGCACGTACGCGCTGGCCAGACTGGGGTGACCTTTGGATCTACATTAACCAGCCTGTCGCACCGTCCGGCAGTTGATTGTAGATCTAACATGAAAAATACAGGAGGAAAAAAATTTATATCCAAAACATTTCTGCCAGAACCAAAGATCCCAGCAAGGGACTAGGTCTTTACTCCTGACTAGGCAGAAAAAACTGAGTGCCTATAGCAGAAAGAGGGAGTATACCCCTTTGAACTGCCCATGGGTATAGACAGAAATGTTTTCTGCCTAGTGTCCTACTCCAGTAGGGGGCAGTATAACCCAATGGTTATGAATACCAGGAGCTGTGTCCGTCAATGAACGAAATAGAAAATGGGTTTTATGCTCCCACCCTCAGGTGATTAGCCACAGGCAAAAACCTTTGCTAGGGCCGCCCCCAGATCATATCCACATAATCCCACCAACTCAGGGAGGCTCCAGTTTTTTTGGCAAGCAATAAGTCATCAAGATCTGGGGTGTTACTCAAGGATAAAAAAAAAAAAAATTACCAGAAGTCAAAACTTCTGTTATCTTAATTGTACGATACAGGACTTTTATTCATAGACCACTGAAAATAGCCAATAATGAGTGGGCAACAACATCGCAACAGAGAACTGCCAACGGGCCCACAAGAAACACAAGTGTTTAACCCCTTCCTGCTGCCTATACAAATACGTGAGTGTCTTTCTCTGGCCACCCTGGCCCTTGAAGGGTTTTCCTTTGTCCTGCGCCTTGAAGGCACGAAAAGGACCTCTGGTTTGGTTTAAAGGAAGGGCCCCGCTTACCGCGGAAGAACTTACCCTTAGGATTCTGGGGTAGCAGAGTGCTCTTGCCCCCAGTGACACCTTTAACCAATTCATCCAATGAGTCTCCAAAAAGACGAGTTCCCGCATAAGGGATGTCAGACACCTTCTTCCTTGAAGTCTGGTCGGCGGACCAGCTTTTTAACCAAATCAATTGACGGTTAAGCACCGCGACTCCAGAAAGGCGAGCCGCCAAAGGGGCCTCATCCAAGGCCGCATCACACAGATACATGACCCCATGGTAAATCTGGTCCACCATCTCCAAAGTAGTCAGAGGGGCAGAATCAGCCACAAGGGTGCGTTTTAGCGCCTTAGCCCAATCTGCCACAGCCTGACAGAGGCGAAAATAGGTTTTAGCACGGAACCCGCCACCATATAGGAATGGTGGCCAAGGGATTCCAGCCTCCTATCCGTAGGATTCCGGAACACCCGTGAATCCTCGGTGGGTACCAGAGTGGCCCTGTTCAACCTAGACACCGTGTGATCCACCTTAGGAGCCACAGTCCAGCGCGAATCCGTAGGAGACGCAAAAGGGTAACGGAGTTGAAACCGTTTTGGCACCACAAAATTGCGCCATTGTTCATTCACAGTTTCATGGAACTCAGCGGGGCAAGGAAACACCTGAGCCACCTTGCGGGATCTGCGGGTATCAAAAGAGGACCGCTTGCCCGGAGGATTGGGCTCATCCTCTAAATGTAGTGTATCTTTTATAGCAGCAATCAGCGCAGCCATTGTCGCGCGTTCCTGGCGGACCGGCGGTATTTCAACCCGCGGCGGTCGTTACACATGTCTGCACCCACAACCACATACCTAGTGGCACTCAGGAGAGGGACCCCCACATAGCGATCCCGCTGCAACAGCGCCCACGCAGGGACCGGGAGTAAGGGAGCCCCAAAAGACACACAGACATGAGGGGATACCACAGACCATCAGACTGCCAACCCCAGACAGAGGCCCCACACAGAATGTACTTACCGTACCCGATGGCGTGGGTGCCTCTCATCGACGGGAAACCTCCCACCCCAGGCGGTGGGGGTGCCGTCAGCCAAAAACACAGGACGCTAGCAACGCACGGAACCGTGGGTGAGACGTCCAAGCGAGGTGGCCACCTCGCAGGCTTTCATCCCTGAGGACAGGGACAGGTCATTTGCGAGGCCAGGGCGTACACATAGCCTGCTAAACTCTCGATGGGGGGCTGGGATTCCATAAGGCCCTCTGTCCTGGAACACCAGGACGACCAGTGCGACTCCCAGCTCCGCAACGCCGTCGTCATCCGAAGAATCGACTAACTAAACGCTGAGAAATAAACAGCTAGTAGTATAAGAAAACACACTGGAGAAATAAAATCATAAAATAGAAGAAAGGCTGAGACTGTAGTCCCAGCACAGGGAAGCCTATCTTACTCCTTAACTAGGCAGAAGACAAACTGAGTTGGGATGGCTGATAGCAGGGGGGGTATTGGACCAGTGGGACAGCCCCCATAGGTGTGTCTATGTAAATTGCTTTGTTTTTAACAAGTCGTATGCCTAGCTTGCTCCTATGGATAAGAGTAGGGCTGCAACTAACGATTATTTTCATAATCGATAAGTTGGCCGATTATTATTTCGATTAATCGGATAAAAAAACCTAAAAAAAAAGTTAGCGTATAATTTAGTTAATATTCTTGAATATCTATATGCAGTGGTAAATATAACTATCCAGCTTTATAGTTGGATATTTAATCCACTCTGAGACAGATATATTTATTATTAGAGGTTTTAAATGTGGTACATATCAGACTCGGAGATCGATATTTTTAAAAGACCTAAAACACTGTTTTGCAAATGTTCAGACCGGAATGGTATATAATATTCATGACAGACTCCCTTATTAATAGGCAGGTAGCTGGATACAAGCTGCCTGCACCTGCTGTCACTTATGCTGGCCATACACAAACTAAATTCTTTTTAGAAAATTTTTAAAAACATTCATTTGATTTTTCTAACCATTAGTGGGGTCTATTCGGTGTTAGTTGTCAACCACAGTGACAGGAAAATTTGAAGGAGCAGAATAGAAAACTTCTCGATCAAACAAATCTTCAATAGTGTATGTGGTTTTTACTCAGAAGTTATATTCTTTTTAAAATTTATTGTTAAAAACAGGTTGAATTTTCAAACAACACTCGTCCATTCAACAAATTTACAACATTTTTTTGACCAAATACAGATGCAAATATTTTTGTCCAAAAATCCAATACATGTATGGGCCGCAGAAGACCTTTAGTAGCAGCAGTATGCTTTTTTTTTTTTAATCACCTGTCATGATGGGGTTAAAAAAAAAATCTAGCCCTTTATAGTAAAAAAACAAAAAAAACAGCAGATATCGCTACTGTAATATAATTATAATTTCTACTGTGAAACAGTGAAAGTATTTATATCTTGTGTATGTATATAAAAAAATATGCCCAGAAGTCAGATATACAGGATATTTTAACTGGGAGTCAGACATGAAGCTATATGAAGGGTAGAGGGGGGGAAAATAAAATTGTTATATTAAAGTAGTACTAAAAGCTGAGACTTTTTTTTTTCATGGATATAATAATTTTAAATATAATGCACAATACTAGCAAACTTTTACTTTAAATGTAATTGTAATGCCTTATATCACCTCTAGTCTATCAGCCTTCACCTTCTCTGGGTTCAGATGCTCATCTCCCCTGCACAGAGCCCTTAAAGTGATTGTAAATGTTGGATTTTTTCTTTTTAACAAAAATCTTGTCATACTTATCCTCTGTGTAATGATTTTTCACAGGGCAGCACTGATTCTCCTCTTCTGCCCCCCCCCTTCCCCACGGCACTTCTGGCCCCTCCTGCCTTCAAACTGCCCCATAGGAACCAGCAAAGTATAGTAGTGAACAGAGTGTCCCTATAGCAAGGTAAAAAAAAAAAAAAAAAAACTCTGCCTTTAGAATCACTTGGTTCCTTCTCTTTCCCAGGACTACATTTCCCATGAGCAACAACAAACAAACACAAGGGCGCACCGGCCTAGTGCATTATCATTTAGATGGTTTATTTAAAAAATAAGATTAAAAATACTTACAAACGAGTTCTTGTTAAAAGCATGTCACAAAAGGAGCGCAGTCCTCAGTAAAGGTATCCGAGGATGAGTAGTCCCTTAGATTCTTGAAGGCTAACGCGTTTCGAGGCCTAGCCTCTTTCTCAGAGCCTCAGGCTATGAATCTAAGAATCTAAGGGACTACTCATCCTCGGATACCTTTACTGAGGACTGCGTTCCTTTTGTGACATGCTTTTAACAAGAACTCGTTTGTGAGTATTTTTAATCCTATTTTTTAAATAAACCATCTAAATGATAATGCACTAGGCCGGTGCGCCCTTGTGTTTGTTGTTGCAGTGTTTCCAGACTTCCCTGGTCGTGTAAGGGGCAGCAAGGCCGTAGCATTTTTCCTGGGTTGACGTGTCCACAGCTACAGAAATACCTTTAATACCTTAATAAGGTGGACTAAAGTTCACACCACTCCGAGCGCAGGTCACGGGTGCTTTGCACCAAACAACTGTATGTACTGTTACATTTCCCATGAGGCATTGCTCCTCACACTTTCACAAGTTCTCTGCCATCTACATACATGTATGGACGGTGTACTAAGCTGTATGTGCGTTGCACTGTATTTTCTGATATGTAAACAAATAATGCGTTCTGTATGCAGGACAACTAAACGGCTGACCGATTAATCGATTATGAAAATAGTTGACCTACTATTTGTTATATTGGGTAATATTGACTATTACCACCTTCTAAAGCGCTCTGGTCTCAGCCTTTGGTGATTACACAAGTAATCATTGAGTGAGATTTTATTCTAGTATTTTCATAATCGATTAGTTGACGATTAATCGATTAGTTGTTTCAGCCCTAGATAAGAGGTCAATACCCATTGGTGAAGACTGTATGAGTGGACGGCGACTGTCAGAGGACGTAAGAGAAAACACTGTTCCTTTAATGGATTAGCTGCAGTGCACGTCTTACTGCCCACCAATTATGGGCAAAAGCAAACAGAATCCTGGGCACTCTATTGCACAAGATGCTCCATATGAATCCTTATATAGTGCTTCTAAATCGGAGACCCACTGGGATTTCCAAACACCAATTTACACTCAAGACCATTGTCCGGACAGCTACAAAGCAGAGGAGTGCAAAAGCTTGCTATCAGGAAAGCTATTCCTGTCTGAGGTTAAATCTCAGATACAATGAACACAACTTCATGAGATGGGCATTCACTTTACTTTTTACGACTTTAAACGTCACCTTAATGAAATATGATGAATGATACCCGCAGATATCGCTAATTAAAACGGCGAATCCTCAGTGGCCACAACACCTTCTTTCCCCTTGGCCTACTACACATTAACCTCTCTTCTCTTTCCCTGAATCTCACAGTCTCTTCCTCATCACACTTCTTCTGTAACACTTTTTCTTTAAACCCGTAATGTTTATGTTGTTAGCATTACATGACATTAACATCATCAGTTGTGACCATCAGATACCACCACTGTTACCATGGTTCTAATGTTCATGTAGAACGTATGGTATTGAATATATAAACTTTGTACTGCCTTTAAGTTGAAATGTCTAATAAAAAAAAAAAAAAAAAGAAGAATGAATGAGAAAACATGTTAGCTGGAGCTTTCATCTAGTCACCAGGTGATAATAAATGAAATAAATAAAAAGAAAAAAAATAAATATGCCACCCCATCTAAGGGCAGGCAAGTTGCAATAAGACATTTTTGTTTTAAGGTTTAAAGACATGTTAAAAAGGGAGTATGCAACTTTCCAACCATTCAATTCTCTTCTTTCCGTTTTGGTGTGCTAAATATACAATTGAAACAGTTTTGTTATACATGTTCGATAAATGCAAAAAAAAAAAAAAAAAAATCTGTTAACCACTTAAGCCCCGGAAGATTTTACCCCCTTCCTGACCAGGGCCTATTTTGCAATTCGGCACTGCGTGAATTTAACAGACAATTGCGCGGTCGTGCGACGCTGTACCCAAACTAATTTGACGTCCTTTTTTTCCCACAGACAGAGTTTTCTTTTGGTGGTATTTGATTACCTGTGCGATTTTTTGATCATGTGCTATAAACAAAAAAAGAGCGTCAATTTTGCAAAAATAACAATATTTTCACATTTTTTTTTATATGAAATTTCCCCAAAAAAATGTAAAAATCAAAATTTTTTAACATTTTCGGCCAATTTGTTTTATGCTACATATGTTTGGTAAAAAAAAAAAAAAAAAAAAAAAAAAAAAAAAAAAAAAAAAAAAAAAAAAAAATCGCAAAAAGCGTATTTTGATTGGTTTGCGCAAAAGTTTGATTGGCTGTGGCTTGAGGTGTATGAACAGTGATCAACGGTCCTACATAGTAGAACCGTATGATCACTATTCATACACAGGGGAGAATGATAGGTGGCTTGTTTACATTAGCCGCCTGCCTTTCTCCCGCTCCAACGGACAATCACGACATCGGGTCCGCCGGTCACACGCGCGGGGGTGCCGTGACCGCGCGGGAGCGCACCTCCGGCAGCGCACGCGCGCTCGCTCCCTAGACCCTCACAGGCTACCGACGTAGTACTACGTCGCTTTGCCTGTGAGGGGCTGACCGCCGCAGAAAATAGTCGTACGGCGGTCGGCAAGCGGTTAATCCTGCTAGAAATTCAGCGAGCTATTCACTTCCAGTAATGGGTTCACAATGCTGCACTGAAAATCTCAAACAAAATCATCCCTGCCCAATATATTTCTGTGAACTATAAAATACTCACCCCTGTGTTAAGAAAAAAAGGGGAGGTATTCTATTGTTCTAAGACTTCCTGTTCTAGGGTGATTACGCTGCTATTCCACAGAGACAATGCAGTGAGAGCGTTGTCATGCTAGAGAAAGAAGTGTGTAACTGGCAGAATCACCAGGTGATACTGTAGGGGAAGGCTAAAAGAAAAAAGAAACCAAATACAACCACCACAAGGTGGACTGGTATGCAGCAATATTAAAAACTTTTGTTCTTGGGTTCAGATACAATTTAACCACCTGCTGAACCCTCACAATAAATATACTGCATGAGGGTCGCAGATGCAAGCACAATCACATACCTGTACGTAAGCCCTTTCTTCCGGATACAGTGACGCGTGTGCAAGCACTCCCTGCCAACCCGTGCTGTAAGTTGGACACAGCACGAATTTGGCAGCTAATTTCAGCCAATGATTTTGGCTGAAGTCAGATGAACGGCCAATCACACATAGAGTCCTGTGTTGACAAACACAGAGAACTCTGTGCATAGGATTGGTGTTCTGGCTGTTTCAAAGCAGGGAGAAAAAACAGCCAGATGGAGCAAAAGCAGCACACATTAGACATGGTTAGCCGCACAGTTAACCCCTTGATTGCCCCTAGACGTTAACCACTTCCCAACCAGTGTCATTAGTACAGTATTATCAACGATTACTGTATTAGTGTCACTAGCAACGTCAGTGACCCTCAAAGATAGTGTCTGTTAGCGGTAGACTGCCTGCCATCCCTGCACAGTCCCACTAGAAGTCGCTGATCACCGCCATTACATTATAGCATCTATAGCTGCTTAAATTCCAGTATATATACACACGCTATAGAGATTGTAGACGCTACAACTTGCACAGACCAACTTATATACACTTACTGTTTTTTTCTTTTTAACCAAAAGACATGTAGCGGAATACATTTTTGCCTCAATTTATGAGGAAATTTGATTTGTATTTATTTTTCAATTGGACATGTTGTATAAAAGAAATGAGAAAATATCAGGTTTTTCTTTTTTCAAATTTTTTGGTCTTTTTCAAAAATAAAAAAACCCAGTGATGATTAAATACCAACAAAAGAAAGCTATATTTGTGTGAAACAAAATCATACAAATTTAATTTTGGTACAGTGTTGCATGACTGCCAGTTAAAGTAGCACAATGCTGCATAGTAAAAAAATGGTCTGGTCAAGAGGGAGGTAGAACCTTCCAGAGGTCAAGTGGTTAAATTACACACAAGCTTGTTTACATTCTGATGCTGTGCCACATCAGTATTTACAGCAGTAAAAGGGTTAGGAAAAAAGTTCCTCTTTAAGTTTACTTACAGGGTAGCAACGCTCTGTCACCAGAGAATGTAACTTGTGACGATCAAACCTAGAACAGTAGAAAAATAAAAAAAAGTTTACCACAAAAGCTTTTTTTTTTTTTTTTTTTAACACAGTTATTACACCATAAACTGTAACCAAAATCTCTTAAAACCTTATGCTTTTTATCCTCCATTCTGTCATAGTCGGAATAGAAAGTATTGGGGACATGAAGATAAAACTGCAGCCAGGCTATGGGCATTCAAGCAATTACGTATTCCTAAGCAGCAGTAAGTAAACTTGAGGGCCACTGTCAGCACTTTACAAACTGTGTGCAGCATCAACCACAAACCATACAATGCTGTGTACCAGTAGCGGGACTGGGGCTTCCAATCTGAGATGGGCTGAGTTCTTTTCACAGGAAGCCTTGTATTTTTATCAATGAATACTAGGCTTCCTCTGATTAGCAATGTTGGAGATCATGTCGTCATCTGCCCACCGTTCCAGCTATTCAAAGGAAGCCAAAATACAAGGCTTTCTATGAATGGATGAGAAGCAATCCACCCATTTCAAGTTTGATCCGCCAACAGATCGAAAACCCCCATACTGCTGTCAAAACAAAGAACTGTATCCTGCTTGTAGCTGACGCTACATATAGTTTATAGAATGCTGCCAGTGGCTGCATCAATTAGTAAAGGAAATTGTGGGCAACTTGGCCTAAACAAACTAAAGTTAAAGTAAACCCAGGGTTTGACTTTTAGGCTCCATCAACATTTAGCATTTTGGGATCTCAGGCAGTATCGCTAAAATTCTGCTCGCAATCTCAAACCGCACTGCAATCGCAAAACTATGTTCCGGTGGCATTCATTTTCAATGGCACCTAAAACAATCTGCAGTTTTGCAGCGATTATCGCGCAAGCAGAAACTTTTTGAGCAACAAGCTTTGTGCGTTGTGGTTTGCCGTGCAATAATCAGGACAAAATTGCACCACATTTTAGGTGCCATTAAAAATAAATGGTACCTGTACATGCATATTACGACTGCAGTGCGATTTGATATAGGTGGCACAAATGCAGAAATTCTGTCTGAGTTTTTAAAATGCCAAATGTGAACGGAGTCTAAAGCCCAACTTCAGAGTGGACAGGAAAATTCAGATGTTCAGCCCCTGAGAATCAGGTGGCTGAACATGAAAAAAAAACGGGGGGCTGAAAAAAACCCAAAAAACAACAGTCATCCTCAAACTTGCCAATACAGCTAAACCTCTTCCATGTTAGATTATGTCCAGCCTCTACTAACCCACTTTCTGTGAGTCAAGTGCATGAAGGTTCTGTTCAGCACTACTCTTTAACATTTAGAATCTGCCCACCACCACACAAAGCAAGGTGATGAAGAGGACCTGTGACATCATAGGGTGGAGAAAAGTCACATGGAAGAGATGTCTAGAGCTTTTTTTTTCCCCAAAGAGGGAAGTGGCCGGAGATACAGAGCCTTGACTTAGCCTTTACAGCAGTTCTTTAGCCACAGCATACACTTTAATTTTAAGACATTAGCATTATATAGCAATACAAACTATAGTTATTGACAATCCAAAATAAGTTTATTGAAAAATCTCCTTTTATATTGGGAAAGATTGTTGCCTGTCTGCTGGCCATCTCTTTCCACAGCTTTCTGGATTCCCTGCATGCTTTGCAGCTTTTCTCTGCTGCGATTCCTGTACTAACTCCCCCTTTCAAAACTACTCTAATCAGCACCTAAGTAGTTCAGAAGGCAGGCAAGGCATAGTGAACATGTCAAAGAATTCAAGGAGGTAAATATGTGGGGACTCTTCACAAATTAAGTTTACAAACTTCATCATTCAGATTAGCACGAGTAGGCCAAAACCATTACATCACAAAGTGCAAATATAATGATTCTTAGATTGTAAGCTCTAATGAGCAGGGCTCTCTGATTCCTACTGTATTAAGTGTATTGTATTAGTACTGTCTACCCTCAAGTTGTAAAGTGCTGCGTAAACTGTCGGCGCTATATAAATACTATATAATAATAATTTTACATTTTGACCATAAATAAATAGAACTAAAAGGCAAAGCTCCCCCCCCCCCCCCCCCCATGGTGAGCGATAACCCCCGTAAAGTTTATTTTTGCCATCTGAGTCCTATTGGGCAGATTTCCCATCACCTTCTGTCCCACAACCAAAACAGGAAGTAAACAAAAATCCCTCCGAAGTGAGGAAATCCCTGGTTGTCATCAGGGTCACCAACTAGTGTCTCCATTGGAAAATATCCACACTATTCCTGTTTTAGGGACAACCCTAATTCAGGATTTTCTTTTACTTGCACTTTCATTGAGGTATACTTTATGGATGGATAAATTGTCCCACAGTGGCTGTATCTACAAAGGACAAAAGGAGGATTATTTTAACCCCTTCACACCGACGGAACGCAAATCTGCAGCTTCAGGGGATTGTACCGCGGTGCAGCTAGAGGCATTACCCAGGTATCATTGTTTAGAGCGGACGGTCGGCTTTCTTGTAATGACAACTGATGGGGCTCAGCAGCAGTCCCACCAAGAGACCCGAGTGACCAGCCAGAACATCCGCCGGCTGGCCGAAGACCCGAACAAAGCCGGCTTTGGCTCTGATCGCTTCTCCGACATAAAATCTCAGAAGCAATGTCATTACATCACTTCCGGGTACTGGAGCCTTAAAAGCGTCAGCTATATTTAAAAAAAAAAAAAAAAAAAAAAAAGAAGACCGCAGATCCCTCCATAAAGAGGACCTGTCACTGCCCATTACGGTCACAAGAGATGTTTACATTCCTTGAGACAGCAATAAAAGTGATCAAAATATAAATAAATAAAAAAATTTAAATGGAAAAGTGTAGAAATAAAAAAAAAAATGTTAACAGTGCCCCGTCCCTCCATGGTCGCGTGCAGAAGCAAACGCATATGCAAGTTGCACCCACAAATATAAACAATGTTCAAACCACACATGAGGTATCGCCCCAATCTTTAGAGCGAGAGCAATAATTCTAGCAGAAGACCTCCTCTGTAACTCTAAACAGGTAACCGTTCATAGGCGTTGCCTCTGGAGCTTTTTAAGTACCGTAGTTTGTCGCCAATCCACGAGTGTGCGCAACTTTAAAGCAGGATATGTTAGGTATCTATTTACTCAGCGTAACATCTTTCACATTATCCAAAAATTTTGGGATAACTTTACTGTTAGTTTTTTTTTTTGTTATTTATGAAAGTGTATTTTTGCCCACAAAATTGAATTTAAAAGACTGCTGCGCAAATACCATGTGAGATAAAATATTGCAATGATCACCATTTTATTCTCTAGGGTCTCTGCTATAAAAAGTATATATAATGCTTGGGGGTTCCAAGTAATTTTCTAGCCGGATGACGGAAGGCCCAGGAGGCACTAAACGCCCTCGTAGAATGCGCTTTAACAGGGAAAGGAGGAACCTGACCCTTGATGGAATAGGTCTGCACCACCGTCTGCCTGATCCACTTGGAAGCGGTCACAGCAGATGCGGCCTGCCCCTTACGAGGTCCATCCGTAAGAACAAACAAAGAATCAGATTTTACCCCGAATCGTCCTGACCATATCCAAGGAATGCAAAGAAACTTCCTTAGGATGTTTCGGCTTAGGACATAAGGGCAATACAGTATCTTCATTCAAATGAAACCCCGAGACAACCTTAGGAAGGAACACCTGACAGGGTTGCAACACCACTTTGTCCCTATGAATCACCGGGTAAGGTGACCGACAGGACAATGCAGCCAACTCCGACACCCTACATGCGGAAGTAATAGCAACTAAGAAGGCCACCTTCTGCAACAGAGTGAGCAGAGAAATTCTTGAATACTTTCAAATGAGGCTTTTGAAGCACCGACAGTACCAAATTGAGGTCCCACAGAGGCACCAGGGATCTCACCAGTGGAACCAGATGGCGAACTGCCTGCACAAAAGTGTGAACCAAGGACATCGGCACCAATGGTCTTTGGAAAAATATAGCCAAAGCGGAAATCTGGCCCTTAATGGTGCCCAGAGCTAAACGCTGATCCACACCTAGTTGTAAAAACTCCAACAGGCGAGACACAGAAAAGGAATGGAGAGAAACCCCCCGAGACTCACACTAAGTAATGTACGCCTTCCATACTCGATGATAAACCTTCTTCCTGGAAGTAGATTTCCTAGCTTTCAACACCGTAGGAATCACCGACTCAGACAGCCCTCTGTCCTTTAGCACCTGGCCTTCAATAGCCAAGCCGTTAAAGCCAGCAACTGTAAAGCAGAATGCAAGATTAGTCCCTGAGACAGAAGATCTTCCAAGGGACATCTGCTACCAGCCTTACCAGGCCTGCGTACCAAGACTGGCGAGGGCAGTCTGGTGCCACCAGAATGACTGGAATCCCTTCAAACTCAATTCTGCGTAGCAGTCTCAACAGAAGTTGTATAGGAGGAAAGGAGGAAAGGCATAAATCAGACGATACTGATCCCAAGGGGCCACCAGGTTGTCTGTGGCGTCGACCAGAGGATTCCGAGATCTTGACATGAACCTCAGCCGCTGAGTCTTCCAACTTTAAAGTTTCCCGTACTGACACAATTAGGGGCCTCAACCAGTGCTTTTTCATGTGCAGCTGCGGAGGAGGAGGACTCATCCTCACTATTAGTGCATTCAGCGTGTGCAGACACAGACCCAGTGGGCTGACTCTCGTCTGCGGCGAGGATACAAGTGAAGGCGCGGGGGGGGGGGCTTCTTGCAAGGCCATAGCTACCTTGGATACAAGTGACTGCAGGGCAGACAGAGACCCAGAGAGTCCTGCAGCTTCCAGGAGTGGGTCAGGTGGTGATACACGCTCCAGAGGCTCCATTGCCAACAAATGTTTTTTTGGGAGGTTTTTTCAAAAAATGGGAGACCCCCTGCACCATCACAAGAATCAGTGCATCCGCGGTGCTGTATACAGCAGAAGAAGGATTGCATGCCCCAGAGACTCACCACCCCAGAGCTGGAGAGTGCCAAACAGCCTGCCACACTGCAATGAAAAAGGAAGAGGAAGCGCTGACACCGACACTAGCGGCCCCCACAGCACATCACCACACTCAGACTACAAGAAAATGGCAGCCGTTATTCTCTATGGGAAAACCCAAAACATGGCCAGTGGACTACACAAACATGGCCACCAAAGCCAGGAAAGAATAGACCATGGCAAAATGGCGACGCCACGTGGAACTGCACGGGATTCGGGACCCCACTGGACCCCCCACCCCGCAGCACCCAGTCCTGGCACCCACCAAAAGGAAGGCCGACAGCGGCACCCACCCACCACTCTATACGGCCCAGCACCCGACAAGCCCCCCTACCCAATGCACCCTAAGAAGGGCTAAGGAGGGGAGATAGGGGGCAGGTGAGGGCGCCTACGCGGGAGAACCCCGCTGTGGAGAAGGAGGAAGAACATGAGGGGGAGGGAGGACACAGGAAGGGACCTACCATCCCAAGGTAGGGCCCGCGACCACCCCATCAATTCCGGAAGAAAGGGAGGGGGAAACTACTAACCACACCAAGGCACCAGGCTGTACTTCCAGCAGTCCACCGCACCATCTTGGAATGGGGGTGCTGCGGCCTAAGGTACGCTGTGACTCTGATTGTGACTTCTGTCGTGACGAGGTCTATGCAACCTCGCGAGGGGTTTCACTCGCCGGCCAGCCCCCGTCCAGTGAGGCTATTTTGAGGCCAACCTAGCACGGAGCTAATAGTTGCGTCGCATTTACAGGCCAGACTGGGAAGATCATAAGGATCTAGGATATTCAGTGTTTCACCCAGTCCGGCTGTTGATTGTAGTTCAAACAGGAACAAAAAAAAAATTAAAGAAAAGTAAAAAATTCCAATTAAAAAGGAAAAAAATGCCAG
This sequence comes from Pelophylax lessonae, assembly GCF_965119305.1. Lineage (NCBI taxonomy): Eukaryota > Metazoa > Chordata > Amphibia > Anura > Ranidae > Pelophylax > Pelophylax lessonae. The sequence continues at coordinate 70,838,067 of NC_138778.1, forward strand.
GATCGCAGATCCCAGCAGAGACTAGACAGAAAAAACTGAAGTCCTATAGTAGGAAGTGATGGTATACCCTTTGGGACTGCCCCAGGGGCATAATCAAAAAGGTTTCCGCCTAGTCCTACTCCTTGAGAGAGCAGCATAAAGCCCAATGGTCTAGAAGACATGGAGCTGTGTCCGTCAGTGAACGAAAGAGGAAAAAAAGGAATTTTTGTAAAATCTTACCTGTAAAATTCCTTTCTCTGAGTCCTCCGACAGTCGCCGCCTCTTCATATTCGTCACATATGGGGTATTAGACTTTGCTCCGAAGGAGTAGCTAGGCAACAGAATATGTTAACATTAAAGCTTTTAACATATCCCACCCTCAAGGGGTGGTCCCCTCAGTCAATACCCTCCTACTTCCTGCAACCATATCTCAGTTTTAGTGGAATAGCAGTAGAGTATACAACCAAACCCCAAAAGAGGGGCGGGGGCGGCGACTGTCGGAGGACTCAGAGAAAGGAATTTTACAGGTAAGATTTTACAAAAATTCCGTTTTCTCTTACGTCCTCCGACAGTCGCCGCCTCTTCATATTCGTCACATATGGGGACGTCCCAAAGCAGTGCAAACATGAGGGGTGGGAAACGCATCCGCGCCGAAAGGCAACGCAGTCTCCGCATCAAAGAAAGGAACCTTACCAAAGGAAGGAACCCAGCTGGGCAACAGGAAAAAACAGGTGCTCAACAGGAGCAACAACCCAGGAAAAGACAAATAACCAGGGGATAAAAAACGTATCCCAACAGCCAGTGGTCCCTACAAGGGACCCTAGGGAATCGCCGCACTAAGAACCTTGAGGCCAAAAGAAGCATCCGCCAATGCCTGAACATCTACTTTGTAGAATTTTGTGAAAGTGTGCACGGTCGACCAAGTCGCCGCCTTACACACCTGGGCTACAGAAGCCCCATGACGACAGGCCCAAGACGTACTCAGAGATCTAGTAGAGTGTGCCTTCACAGGCACAGGGGGAACCTTCCCCTGCAAAGCATAGGCCTGTTCAATGGTCTGCCTGATCCATTTGGCGATGGTAGAGGCCGACGCCGCCATGCCCTTCCGAGGACCCTCTGGAAGAACAAACAAGGAATCCGTCTTTCGAAAAGACTCAGTCGATTTAAGGTAAACCCTTATCGCCCGAACAACATCCAAAGAATGCAATCTCACCTCCTTTGGATGTTTAGGCTTCGCGCACAGCGAAGGCAAGACAATATCCTCATTAAGATGGAATTCCGAAACTCGTTTCGGAAGAAAAGAAGGATTAGGTCGCAAGACCACCTTATCCAAATGAACAACCAGATACGGAGACTTGCAGGACAAAGCTGCCAGCTCCGACACTCTGCGAGCCGAAGTGATCGCCACCAAAAAGGCGACCTTTTTGGACAACAGAGACAACGAGATCTCCCTGATCTGTTCAAAAGGAGCACGTTGCAACACAGATAGAACGAGATTCAAGTCCCAAGGGGGCAGAGGATCCCTCCTAGGAGGAACCAGATGCCGCACACCCTGAACAAAAGTGCCAACCAAGGAGTTGGAAGCCACGGGACGTTGAAACAGAACGGCCAGCGCAGATACCTGACCCTTTATCGTAGCCAGAGCCAAACGCTGATCGACACCCGTTTGAAGGAAGGACAGCACTCGGGAAACCGAGTATGTGCGGGGAGAAAATCCCCTGGACTCACACCAAGCAAAATAGGCCTTCCAAGTACGGTAATAAACCTTCCCCGAGGAAGACTTCCTCGCGTTGATCAAGGTATGAACGACCTCTGGGGAGAGACCCTTCTCCCTCAGGACCTCGGTCTCAACAGCCAGGCCGTCAAAGCCAGCGACTGTAAAGCAGGATGGTATATTGGACCTTGAGACAGGAGATCGTCTCGAAGAGGCAGACGCCACGGGGTGTCGACCGCCAGATTCACGAGGTCTGCGTACCAGGACCGGCGAGGCCAGTCCGGTGCCACAAGAATCACCGTGCTGCGTTCCGAGTGTAACCTGCGAAGGAACCTGGACAGCAACTGAATCGGTGGAAACGCGTACATCAGCCTGTACTGATGCCACGGGGCCACTAACGCGTCCGACGCGTCTGCCCGAGGGTCGCGCGTCCTTGCCACGAACCTTCTCACCTTGTTGTTGAGACGAGACGCGAACAGGTCCACATCTGGAAGATCCCACTTCGCGCACAACATCTGGAAGACAGTCGGGTGGAGAGACCACTCCCCCTGATCCAGGGTCTGGCGACTCAGATAGTCCGCCTGCCAGTTCTCCACCCCCGGAATGTGAACCGCCGTTATCGCCGGGACATGAGTCTCGGCCCAAGTCAGAATGTCGGCCACTTCTCGAGCCGCTCGGGCACTCCTGGTGCCCCCTTGGTGGTTGATGTAGGCCACCGCCGTGGCATTGTCCGTCTGCACCCGAACCGGGCAGCCCCGCAGCCGGTCCGTCCAGCGATGAAGACAGAGATTTATCGCACGCAATTCCAGAATGTTGATCGGAAGGGAGGACTCCCCCTCCGACCAAGTCCCCTGGGCGGACAGAACGCCCAGAACACCACCCCAGCCCGACAGGCTGGCATCCGTGGTGATCACCGTCCACGAGATAGGACGAAACGACTTGCCCCCGGACACCATCGGGGACTGGAGCCACCACAGAAGGTCTCTTCTGGTGCGATGACTCAACGAGATTTGAAGATCCAGAGACTGAGGTCACCCGTCCCACTTGGACAGGATCTCCGCTTGGAGACCCCGCGTGTGAAACTGGGCGAAGGGAATCGCCTCGAAGGCCGAGACCATCAATCCCAGACATCTCATGCACGTCCTTAGAGACGAGTGCGGAACGTCCCTGAGGGACCTGACTTCCTCCTGAAGAGTTCTGAGTTTGTCTTCCGGCAGGAAGACCTTCGCCTGTACCGAGTCCAGAATCATTCCCAGGTAGGGAAGACGAACCGACGGACTCAGCGTCGACTTTGGAAAATTTATCGTCCAACCAAACTCCTGTAGAGTTTGCATCGTGACAGACAGGTCCTCCTCCAGACCCTGGCTGGTCGCAGACCGAACCAGAATGTCGTCCAGATACCCCAGGACAGAAATGCCCTGGGCCCTCAACAATGCCAGAACCGGTGCAAGCACCTTGGTGAAGACCCGCGGACCAGAGGCGAGACCAAAAGGCAACGCCACGAACTGGTAGTGATCCTCCGCAATGGCAAATCGAAGGTACCTCTGGTGACCCTCGAAAATGGGGATGTGAAGATACGCATCCTTCAAATCGATGGAGGCCATGAATTCCCCCGGAACCAGGGCAGCCACCACCGACCGCAGGGATTCCATGCGGAACTTGCGAACCCGCACAGAGCGGTTCAGAGCCTTCAAGTCCAGAATTGGACGAACCTTGCCCTCCTTTCTGGGCACAGTGAACAGATTGGAATAAAACCCCCGAAATCTGTCCCGATGAGGCACCGGAACCACCACTCCCTGAGCCCTCAGGTCCCGCACCGCCAGGTGTAGGTCCCGCAAACGCTCTGGAGACAGTTGAAGATTTGAGGGAAAAAATCTGCTCTCCGGCCGAGAGAGAAACTCGATCTTGTAACCAGATCGAACGATCTCCTGAACCCATCTGTCCCGCACACGGGCCAACCAGGGCTGAAGAAAACCGAGCAAGCGTCCCCCCACCCCAACACTGGGTGAGGGCACCACTTCAGGCCGCACTGTTATGGGCTGCGGATCCGGATTGACCGGACTTCTGTTTACCAGACCAGGGCTTCTTCTGAGAGCCTTGACCTTTGAACGGCTTGCCCTTGTAGTGCGGCCGAAAGGCACGAAAGGACCCCTGAGGGGGCCGAAAATTAGCATGCTTCTTCCCAGAAGCCCCCTTAGCCTTGGGGAAATGGGGCAAGAGAGTGCTCTTACCACCGGTGATCCCCTTAATCAACACATCCAAGGACTCCCCAAAAAGGCGAGACCCATCATAAGGCAGATTGGCTAAGGTCTTACGTGAAGACTGGTCCACCGACCAACATTTCAACCAAACCAGGCGGCGAGACAACACCGCCACGCTGTGCACACGTGCAGCCAACGGAACCAGGTCCAGGTCCGCATCACACAGATACACAGATACATGACACCCTGGTGGATTTGATCCACCATATCCAGGGTCGCCGGCGAGGCCGAATCGGCCACTAGGACGCGCCTAAGCATCTGCGTCCAACTTGCGATCGCCTGGGCCGCCATGAGAGAAGCAAACAGAGCCTTAAGCATAGAACCCGTAACAGAATAAGTATGACGGGCAAGAGACTCCAATCTTCTATCCGTGGCATCACGGAACACAGGGGAATCCTCTGCAGGAATCGCAGTGGATTGGTTTAAAACCGCAATTGCGTGATCCACTGGGGGAGGCACACACCACCGTTCATCAGTGGAAGGCGAGAAAGGATAACGCAGCTTGAACCTACTTGGTACAGCAAAAGGTTTGCGCAGATTGCGCCATTGTTCCTTAACAGCGCGCTGAAAATCATTATTGCAGGGAAAAACCTGCGGCGTCCTGCGTTTTCTCTGCGTCCCATAAGCCGCCAAGGCAGCGGGGGGACACACTTCATCCTGCAAACGCAGCGTTTGCTTTATGGAAGCAATCAATTCATCCATGATTGCAAGCTCTTCAGGCGAGCCAGGGGGAGAATTATCAACCCCTTCAACTTCAGCCTCCTCCTCGGACCCCACTAGATCCAGGGAGGAGCGGGACCCCGATAAGGAGGCCCCCGCCATAACAGCCCCATCACCTTCACCCTCAGAATCAGAGGAAAGAGCAACTCTGGGTCTTTTAGTAGATTGAGCAGCCACCAGCATCTGCACCTGAGCAGCAAGGCCAGCCACAATAGTGGCTAAATCCCCCCCTGGGGGGGAAACAGCGGTCCCCTGGCTTTCCACCAAGGCGGTAGGAAATTTGCCCTCCTGAGAATCCATTGCCCCTATAACAAATGCCGGATAATAAAGGGTTAACTGCCCCTTTAATCAAGCGCGGCGAGCGCAGCCCACCGCACCGCACCGCACACAAGCACAATGAGACCCCCACAGAGAATATCAAACTTAACACAGGCAATGGATAGCAAGAACAGAAGGATAAAACCTGAGGAGACCCTCGCCGCTGCTGCTGCCTCGATCGGTGTTCCTGGAGAAGAGGAAGTGATGCTGCCAGGGCGCTCTATGAAAGCCTATGGGAGGCTACAAGAAAATGGCCGCCATGCATGTAGAACATGCGGCCGGAGCGAGTGTAGGCAAAATGGCGCCGTTTGGCGCCGAAACCGCCGCTCCACAGTACAGTAATGCACACATGTCATCCATGTATAAAAAAAACACATGTCAGATCGCCGCAGCGATCGCTGTATAATGCCCAAACATGCCACAAAACATGCCCCACAGCACACAGCTTCTCACACTGACAAGGCTGACACACACAGTGTCACACAGCTCCCCCCCCCCCCTTGCAGCCCACAGCATGCAGCCGAGAGATAGGGAGACAAACAGTGTGAATAGAGGCAGGTTACACAGTCCCAGACTGACACCCCCCCAGACAGACAGGTCCCCACATAGATACACTTACCTCACATGGCGTGGGGGACCCGCACAGGCGAACAAGCCGCTGCACATGAGGCAGGGAGAGTCGCATACAAGACGCACAGAATGGGGGTTAAGAAACCGCACAGCGTCCAGTGAGGTAGCCACCTCACCAATCATCCCTGCACCGAACAGGGATGGGTCGTTCACTGTGCCAGGAGCGTTACCTGGCTGAACGCTCGATGGCAGGCTGGGAAGCCACTGACCCACGACCTGCGAACAGGGGGATCAGCCCGAGACCCAGCCCGCATGATCCTCTTCATCCGAAGAACTAACTAACGCTGACAAAAAGAACAGCTAAGTAAAGGTAGAGAGAAAACTCAAACAAAAATTCAAAAAAGAAGAAAGAGTCTGGGGCAGAAAGCCCCAGCACAGAGAGAGCCAGCCACTCCTGACAAGCTAGACATTAAAACTGAGATATGGTTGCAGGAAGTAGGAGGGTATTGACTGAGGGGACCACCCCTTGAGGGTGGGATATGTTAAAAGCTTTAATGTTAACATATTCTGTTGCCTAGCTACTCCTTCGGAGCAAAGTCTAATACCCCATATGTGACGAATATGAAGAGGCGGCGACTGTCGGAGGACGTAAGAGAAAAAAGGGTTTGTTTTTTTTTAAAAAGTTTTTGCTCTTTTTTCACTAAGGCTGCATTCACATGTCAGCGTATTGATCGCGGGCAGAATCACCACGATTCTGCCCGCGATCCGGAAATCATTGCAAATCGCGGGACGCATGTGCGTTGCCCGTGGTTTGCAATAGCACCCCAAACGCTGTGCGATGTTGCCGGTATTTCCGCCTGCCGAATCGCGGTAACATTGCGCAAAAAAAATCGCGGGACGCATTACGCTCCAAAGAAGCTCTTGTACTTCTTTGGAGCGTAATGTGTCCCGCGATTTTTTTTGCGCAATGTTACCACGATTCGGCAGGTGGAAATCGCGGCAACATCGCACAGCGTTTGGGGTGCTATTGCAAATCACGGGCAACGCACATGCGTCCCACGATCAATATGCTGACATGTGAATGCAGCCTTATATCGCAAAAAAAAAAAAAAAAACAGTGGTGATTAAATAGAACAAAAAGAGCTTACAGACACACTGAAACCTATAGTAAGCACCCCCAAGCGCTTAATGAGGACTCTTATCCAAATAATATAAACTGCAATGCTGCTACTTAACAAAAAGTTATTAGTGATTATTAGTGATTTTATGGTCTTTTATGATATTTTATCCAGTTTTATAATTTTAGTGTAAATTTTACTGTAACATTATTGTATTTTAGTTACCAGTATGGCATATTCATTTTAGATGTGCCCACATATTTATATTTACACATCTTGGAATGTATGCTATTAATTTAGATGGAGTGACTGGGTGTGTGAACTGTGCTTCACCCCAGCCTTCACCTTGATTTTATTGATTATTTATTGATCATATATCTATTGATCATACATGTAATCTACTGCTTGTGACCTGATAGTAATTTATCACTCAGTAATTTATTACCTATTAATTGAGAGGTGTAAGACGCTTATTGTATTTATTTATGCTCTCTAGTTTATGTATATATCACCTAGATACACAGATCTGTATATTCAGATGTCGATTTTTTCTGTTATCAGTGAAGCATAATCCCATTGGTACCAAGTGCCGCCTTGCTCGTATTATTCACGGGAATGTGATTTGTTAGTCAATGGCCCTTTTACAACCAGTCCCGACCGTTAGTGCATTTACCGTGGTACGGTGAAGTTATGCTCTACATAACTGTTTACAGGGCAATATTTTGATTCCGGGTGCATAGGTGAGGGTGGCGGACTAAACGGAAGTAATTAAGAGGGTTGCTAAGACAACTGAGTCTGTTGTAGTCCAGAGCAAGACGCACGTGACCAATGGAAGCTGACGTACACCCCGACTCCGCCCTAATTGGGCGGAATGTTGGAGGTATTTAGGTTACCGCCGAGCCGTCATGGTCACGCCCCCGGTGAAGAAGTCGGAAGTACGAAACGCGTCGGGCGTGACCAGGCGGCGTAACCATACTTGCAGACTAGGAGCTCAGGACACCCGGACGGCGCGCGGTCCACGGTGTGGAGCCTGGACTTGGACTCCCAAAGGGTACCCTCCTCCTATTTCGTTATATGTGGATGTTCTATGGATACCATGTGAGTTGATTACCTATTTTGTGTGTGCAATAAAGTTTTGAAACGGTATCACACTAGTGGGATATTGCTTTTTCTCCTTATATGGCCTCACAGATGAGGAGTCCACCAATGAATGGTACTCATTTTTTCATAGAGCAGGCATTGAATTACAAACTCTTATCCTCAAAAGGAAAAAACGTAAAATGGAGATTATTAATGATAAAATTAAGGAATTGCAAAAAAAGATTGAAAAAGTTCAGGAAACAGCAGAGATTAAAGATTTTAATGACAAAACTAAGTCCAAGTTGGATAAAATTGATAAAGAAACACAACAAAAGAAAGTGAAGAAATTTAATAGGGACCTTAAAGACTAAGTCTAATCAGGTATATTGTTGGCAGGCGGATCCAAGCTTGTTTGGAGCCACCTTTCCTCCCCCCCAGTGCCCCTGGGGATGAGCTATCTGGAGCTTCCTTGGGCGAAGCATCACATGTGGATGAACCTAGAACGCCGAATGTGGCAAATAGGGTTCAGGTTCGACCAAACACCCCCTTTGAGGTACCACAATGGACAGGTCCCCCGAGGAAGGGACATCAGAGGGAACGGGGTAAGTCCCGTGGTAACCATAGGGGGGCCATGAGAGGTTATCCCCAACCTAATTATGTCAGCACTCAGAATTACTATCAACCTTTAAGTGGGCGGGATGGTAATGGTGATGGCACCCCACGGAATCAACCTTTTTTAGGGAAAGGCAGGGGCAGGGGGAGACATCGGACCCAACCCCGAGGACAGCAGGGAGACCATCATGGAAACCCAAACCCAAGTTCAAATCACAGCGAGGAGTTAGAGCGGGAAGGCGAATCCAACGCCAGAAAAAGAAGGAGGGAACGGTAGGACAGGGTATCTACAACATTAGTTCAGTTACCCTGTCAGACAAGGAACTCCATGTGTTGGATCAGGGTCTGAAGTGTGCTCCAAGACGAACTCTCAATAAATTCAGCATGTATATTGATACTCCTAATACATACGGAAACTAAATATAAAAAAATCTCATCAATAACCCCATCACCTCTGTTAGTAGTACTACCCTCAGTGGAGCGGTGAATAGCGGTTTAAAGAATAAATCTACCTGGAATCCTCCAGTTAGAAATAACCAGGCGGTTGATGTGTTTAAGAACTTAGTATTGAAGGACCTCCAAATACTTCCCATTGATCACTCTGTGAAAAGGAGAAGTAGACATATACAGGAAGGATTGGACTCCCTTGAGCAAAGGAAGGATATTATTATCCGACCAGAGGACAAAGGAGGGGGAGTTGTCATAATGAACCCAGAACTCTATCATCAACAGTTACAAGATATGTTGGCAGATGAAGCAACCTATAAATTACTACCCAAGGATTCAACAAATGATTTCGAGATGGATCTTAGGGTTTTGGTTGATCAGGGCTATAGGAATCACGTACTAACTAAGAAGGAGAAACATTACCTAGTACCGAGTGCGTGTAGAATACCTATAGTGTACACACTACCCAAGGTCCATAAGGATCCTATATGCCCTCCCCCACGCCCGATAGTGAACGGGATTGGTCTGTTTGTGCCAGACTGGGTCCAGTGCCATCTTAAGAGCATTATAGGGCCCCGGGCAATGCAGTGCACTGGGGCCCCGCCTACACAATCACCCATGAGAAGAAAAATGCAAATTATTGATAAGACGATATTTATTGGTACAGTAGTGCCAGGCTAATAACAGCTTCCAAGTTCAGCGGCTGGGTTCAGTGAACACACACATGGACAGGAGTCAGACTTAGCTGTTCTGTGTGTGTCTGTTCCCGTTTTGGGGTTTCCCCTACACCGTGGAGGCGGACAGGCATTCCTGCAGTTGTAGGCTCCCCCTCCACGGCCCAAGTGGCCTGACAGCAGCGCAGGGCAGACAGGCACTTGCCACCTGCTAAGTTCAGCGGCGGAATGCACATAGGAATTGGGACTAATGCTTACCTGAGGCTTGGTCACTGGGCAAGTGGGGCCCCCTGGGCAAGTGGGGCCCCCGGCAACTGCCCACCATGCCCATTCGGTAAGATGGCCCTGACTGGGTCAGTATCTGGACACCTTTTTACAACCCAGTGTTGTGACTACAAAAGCATACCTGAAGGACACGAAGGACTTACTCATGTCTTTGGATGATGTGGTTTTGGGGGGACGACTCGTCCGCCTTTCTTGTTACAGCGGACGTGTCGTCCCTCTACACCATCATTCAACATGAGGATGCCCTATTAGCTCTTAACTGGGCTTTAAGCAAATGGGAGGATCTGCCACATAACCAGAAAGTGTTCATCCGGAATGCCCTAGACTTTTGTCTAGGGCATAACTATTTCTGGTACCAACAATCCTTTTATAGCCAGAGGAGAGGTGTGGCAATGGGAGCAAAATTTGCTCCCAGCCTTGCCAACGTCTTCATGGCTGAATGGGAGGATAAATATGTGTTCTGTAGAGAGAGACCTGAGTTATTATTTTATCGCAGGTTCATTGATGACATCATATTCATATGGAATGATACGGAACAATCTCTACTGAACTTTATGAGTCATCTAAATACGAACACTAACAACATCAAACTGGACTTCCATTGGAGCCAAACAGAAATTCACTTCTTGGATGTGAATATTAGTAAGCGGTCGGGCAAGCTAACTACTACCGTCTTCTTTAAATCCACTGATCGTAACAGCTACCTGTCCATACAGAGTGGCCATCACCCGAACTGGTTACGCAATATCCCGCGAGGCCAGTTCATGCGGGTAAGGCGTAACTGCACGTTCGATGGTGATTTTATTTCTCAAACAAGTGTCTTGAAGGAGAGGTTTGTCCAAAAAGGTTATAGTGAACAGGACCTTGACAATGAAATTAAGAGTATTTTAGAGATCCCAAGATCCACGTGTTTACAAAATGTGAATAGATCACAGAAAGAGTCTGATGATAAACAGTGGAGTTTTCTATCAGATTACTCAGAGGACTACAAGAAAGTGGAAACTATTTTTAAGTCACATTGGCACATATTACAGATGGATGCAACGCTAGGCCCTGTTCTACCAGAGGTCCCATCGTTCATTTACCGAAAGGCCCCCAGTTTTGGTGATAGGGTGGTAAAGGTGTTGAACCCTCCTGATACATCTTTCTTCCCAGGCCGACGAGGTTTCCACAAGTGTGGTAGGTGTAGGTCGTGTTCTTTCACTCCTTTAAATAGGAGAAGACGCGATTCTTTTTATGTGTCAGCTATTGACAAGGAATGTGACATTAAACACCAAATCACGTGTGATACTACACATGTGGTTTACGCACTGATGTGCCCTTGTAAAATTATCTATATTGGCCGCACTAAACGCACCTTAACCATAAGAGTCGGTGAACATATCACTAACATTATTAAAGGCATACGAGAACATAGCGTCCCGGCTCACTTTCGCTCACACCATCAATGTGACCCAAGTTGTTTGCAATTTTGGGGTATTGAGCGAGTGACACCCCCATGGAGAGGTGCAAACTGGGTGAGGGAGTTCTCTAAGTGCGATACCAAGTGGATCTTTCTGACACAGTCCCTGAGTCAGACAGGATTGAACATAGAATTGGACTTAAATAGTTTTATTAGTGATTATTAGTGATTTTATGGTCTTTTATGATATTTTATCCAGTTTTATAATTTTAGTGTAAATTTTACTGTAACATTATTGTATTTTAGTTACCAGTATGGCATATTCATTTTAGATGTGCCCACATATTTATATTTACACATCTTGGAATGTATGCTATTAATTTAGATGGAGTGACTGGGTGTGTGAACTGTGCTTCACCCCAGCCTTCACCTTGATTTTATTGATTATTTATTGATCATATATCTATTGATCATACATGTAATCTACTGCTTGTGACCTGATAGTAATTTATCACTCAGTAATTTATTACCTATTAATTGAGAGGTGTAAGACGCTTATTGTATTTATTTATGCTCTCTAGTTTATGTATATATCACCTAGATACACAGATCTGTATATTCAGATGTCGATTTTTTCTGTTGTTATCAGTGAAGCATAATCCCATTGGTACCAAGTGCCGCCTTGCTCATATTATTCACGGGAATGTGATTTGTTAGTCAACGGCCCTTTTACAACCAGTCCCGACCGTTAGTGCATTTACCGTGGTACGGTGAAGTTATGCTCTACATAACTGTTTACAGGGCAATATTTTGGTTCCGGGTGCATAGGTGAGGGTGGCGGACTAAACGGAAGTATTTAAGAGGGTTGCTAAGACAACTGAGTCTGTTGTAGTCCAGAGCAAGACGCACGTGACCAATGGAAGCTGACGTACACCCCGACTCCGCCCTAATTGGGCGGAATGTCGGAGGTATTTAGGTTACCGCCGAGCCGTCATGGTGGTGGCGTAACCATACTTGCAGACTAGGAGCTCAGGACACCCGGACGGCGCGCGGTCCACGGCGTGGAGCCTGGACTTGGACTCCCGAAGGGTACCCTCCTCCTATTTCGTTATATGCGGATGTTCTATGGATACCATGCGAGTTGATTACCTATTTTATGTGTGCAATAAAGTTTTGAAACGGTATCACACTAGTGGGATATTGCTTTTTCTCCTTATATGCTGCCGAGTCTGATTGAATATCTGGTGTGGAGTCCTGTAAGGGTTTGCTGATCAAAGACCTATACTTCATGCTTATATTGCTCATTCACGAGAGTGTTTTGAGCCACAGCAGCTGGTGAGTGTGCATTTCTCCTCCCCCCCCTTGGAGAACGGTGGTGGTGGTGATCCTTGAAAACTGCACGTGGTGACCTAACATCCCAGGATTAATGTTTAGTGATCATGGACTGATTAGTATTATTACTACTACTATATTACTCCTGCTGCTTCTGTGACATCTGTTGATCATTATTGGACTGTGGTGTATACTAGCAGTCGAGATTGTACATCTATGCAGTAGTGACTTCTGGTTACTATCTTTTGCGCTCCTGGATTATTTAGAGTGGTGATTAAATACCACCAAAAGAAAGCTCAATTTGTTTGAAGAATATGATAAAAAAATTTGTTTGGGTACAGTGTTGCATGACTGAGTAATTGTCATTCAAAGTGTGAGAGCACTGAAAGCTGAAAATTGGTCTGGGCAGGAAGGGGGTGAAAGTGCCCTGTATTGAAGTGGTTAAGAATATGTAATTATTTGAATGCTCATAGCCAGAGCTCTGCTCTAATTTAAAGTGAACATTTAAGGAAAGATTTAGGACAGCTACCACTGCTGTCTTTTGTAAGTTGCATTCTGCAAAACAGGCGCCGAAGCATTTTTTCTTCCTTTTATTTAAAGGCTAGGTTCAAACTAGTGTAATGCGGGAACCATAGCGATTCCTGTGCAAATTCCTGCACCACATCAGAATCGCAGGTAGTTCACACTGCTCTCTGCGAAGCACTGCAGGTGTCTATTTAAAGTTAATGACACCCCCAAACCGGTTCGCAGGTCGCAGTGCGAACTGTGGAATTGGATCACATATGTCTAAACACCCATGCGATCCGATTCAAGAAAAAAAAAAAAAAAAAAAAGGACCTGCACCATTTTGTTCGGAATGCGATTTCAGCCATACTAACGGTATGGCTGAATTCACACTGCACAGACATCGCATGTGATGTGCACAGGAATGCGGTGCAAATTACATGCCATGTCTGCAATAGCATTAGTGTGAACCCAGCCTAAACAATGTGCAATTACAAAGGCTGTTCCCTATGCTCGTTTGATCACACCCAAGCAGTGTTCTTCCCAGGAGAGATTAACAACAAAAACCATAGAAACAAAAGAAGTGACCTTTAAACAGAAATAAACTGTGTTGCGTTACCCCTCAACTTAGGTTACAGAAGGAACATAAGAATAATTAGTAGGACAATCAGTCTGGAGGCTGAAATTGTGGCTCATTGCAATTAAATTGCAAAGTGTATAGGTTTTAAAGATATAAATAGAACCTTGTTTCCTCAGGAGGTAGGAACAAGGGAAAAACACACACAAAACATGGACTTGGAGAGTCAGAGTCCCAGAGATAAATTAAAACACGGGAACTGCAATGTCAAGATTGGGGCAGGGGTAAACCAAAAAAACGGGGGGAGGTGGAAGTAATCCAAGGGGGTGGGAGGGGCAGGGAAGAAAAACATTTCTCCGTGCATCTTCTCCCTCAAGGAAGACCAGCATGGAAAAAAAAGTGGATAACAGAAGGTACAGTTCGGCTCACGATGCATAAAGGGTTCAACAAGAACCAGGGGTGGCAGGCATTAAATCCTGTTACTGCGAGGAACACATGTAGGCCATCCAAGACAGCCAAGTATCCATAAATGTGTCTTCCCTATTACAAGGCATAGCTGTTCCATGGATCTAATTTCGTTCAGCCTAGAAATCCAATGACTCACGGTTGGTGGGAACGCTTTGTTCCATAAATCGGAGAGGCAAGCAGAGCTGCCTTCAGTAAATGAACAGTTAGCGTTTGTAGTGATGTAAAGGCACTGAACTGGGGTGTAACAAATTGGGCACAGGATCTGTGCCCAGGTCTACAGGGGTCAAATGAAAGACTAGATTCTTGACTTCCATGCATAACTGACACAACAAAGGGCATTGGCAGAAAATACAGAGAGGTGTGCCTGGCTCTTTAGGACATCGCCAACACATCTTGGAGACTTGAGGATAGCATTTATTCAGTAACACTGGTACCCTGTTCATGAAAATGGTTTGGGATTGAAGATTTGTATGCCAGTTGGATAATTCTGCTATTTGTTCTTTGGTGAGGGAAACCTATAATTCGGCTTTCCATTTTTATATGCAAGAAGGCACAAAATCCCCCTTAAGTGTGTTCCGTATCATGTAAATAATGGAAAGAAGATGGAGTGTGAATTCTTTTCTCATTACATAAAATGTTTTGAATTGAGTCCATGGTCTAACATAAAGGCCAGAGTCTGGGATCATTTGCAGAAAATGGCACAACTGACAGGCTGACCATGAGCTCAGTGGTGGCTGTACCAAGATGCGGATATTCTGTAGGGATATCCATCCCTGTGAGATTGCGTAGTGCATGCAACCTGTCTGGCCCGTCTCCACCAGACATTGGAGCTGTATATTTTCAGTGCCTGGTAGGAACGCAAGATTGTTTTTTGCTGGAGTTAGTGGGGAGGGATAAAAGGGATAACCTTTTTAAAAGAAGAGTTTGACACAAAACCGCCATAGTAGCTCTAATGGTGAGGTGACTTTTAGGAGATCGGTAGTGTTTGACTGGTATCCAAGACAGTGCTGATAAAGGCATTGGTGATGACTGTTGTTTAATCCAGGCCCATAATTAAATTTACAGCGAGGTATACCACATCATGACCCTGGACAAAATGTAAGGTTTTGTAGTATAGTGCCAGATCAGGTAGGCCAACACTGCCACTTATTTTAGGAAGGGTAAGGAGAGACAGTCTTGTCAGGCTACTTTGTCTCACAGGATAAACTTAAAGGAGTTGTAAAGTCAGAAGGTTTTTTTTATCCTAATGCATTCTATGCATTAAGATAAAAAGACTATTTTGTGAAGAAGCCGCCCAGCACCCCCTAATACTTGCCTGAGCCCCATCTCCATCCACCGATGTCCACGAGTCCCTCGGCGGCCCAAGACTCTCCCTCCTGATTGGCTGAGACACAGCAGTGGCACCATTGGCTCCTGCTGCTGTCAATCAAAGTCAGTAAGCCAATCAGGAGAGAGAGGGGACAGGACCGAATGGCAGCTCCTTGTCTGAATGGACACACTGAGCCAAAGCTTGGCGCGGGTGCCTCCATAGCAAGTCGCTTGCCGAAGGAGGGGCCAGGAGCAGCAAAGTAGGACCCGAGAAGAGGAGGATGCGGGTTTTTCTGTGCAAAACCACTCCAGAGGAGGGAAGTATAAAATGTTTGTTATTTAAAAAAAAAAAAAAAACACAAGACTTTACAATCACTTTAAGTAACATGGTGCGCAGAGAGACAAAGAAAGATTGAGGCATGGGAATGGGTAACGCTTGAATTAGAAATAGAACCCCATTGAATACAAACCCAATTTGAAAGATTGTCTAGAGACACCTACTGCCCTTTTTCGATACAGCTTTTTATTTTTCTGGAGATATATCTCTGACCTTTCGTTTTTCAGCTTAATATATAAGAGAGTCTGGGTCCTTGTAACGCAATAATTTTTTTTTCCAGTAGTTAGACACCATTTTTCCATCTCTCATTCTGAGGTGGATCCTCTTTGTTGTATTTTTTGCAGCCTTGAACCCCGGTTAGGCTGGTCTGAGTTTGAGACTATATTGTCTCTCGTTAATTTTAATGTTGTCTGGGTACTTTCTTTACCCTAGACCCGAAGTTCAACTTCCTTTCTAGATTTGTTTATACAATTTTTTTTGTGTGAAAAGTGATGAGATTATATTATTTTAAGATTTTTTTGTGGTACCATATATTGGAATGTTCTTGATTTTAGAATACATGGTATTTATTTAGCTTTAATTGCACCAATTTATGGCTGACACCAGATTTGATAATGAAATGGATTCTTGCCTTACCCTTTCTGTACAATATTCTTACCATAGCCACAAACTCAGCTGTACTTTTGATTAATAACTAACTACCCACCATGACAGTAATTTTATCACATACATGTCCAAGGATTTAACTCCCCTAATAAATGAAAGAAAGCCTTTAAACAATATAAAAAACTAAATGCTACAGTTATTTTCTCAAAGATAAATCACCCTACCTAATTTCATAAAACTTCTAATCAATCCTTTTATATCAATGCTTCTTCCAAAATGAAAAGGTGTAGCAATCTTTTTGCATCACTCATTTCCAGAGGTTCAGCAGGTAGACACTGAAAGTAGATTTATTATCATTAAGGGACATCTTGCAGGTCGGGAATAGAACATAGCCAATAGGTATGCCCCCACTGACACTCGAGCATCATTTTTTGCAAATTTCTTTGATACTCTGCAACGCTATCATTCAACACATATCATACTTGGTGGCGATAATAATTCTGTCTCTTAACCAAATTAGACCATAGTAAACTTACCTCAAATTCTAATGCTTTTTCTGAAACCACAAATACACACATCCATTCTCTACAACTTGGAGGTCACCGAATATTGGTGCTCGGGAGTATACGTTCTATTCACATCCGCACAATTCTTTTTCATGTCTAGATTATATTTTTTTGCACTCCTATGATTCTAGCAAACTCAATAGATGCATCTATACACCCCTGGTCATGGTCTGATAACTATATAAACACTCTCTCTACCCTCCTTAGTCATAGAACCTCTGGCTATTGCTATTCTAACTCATCCACATATTAAAGAATGCCCCTAATCCAATCACACGTACAAACTGAGTATGTACATCGACGATATGCTTCTTTTTATTACTCTATCACCTCTCTTCCAAATTTATTAAAAACATTACAAGAATTCTCGTTCTTATCCGGTCTGTTAACATTTCAAAATCCATTGGAATGCCAACAAATATATCCACTTCAGCGTCCTTCACCTTCACGTGGTCCATTAACTCCATCTCATATTTAGGGATCTATCTTACACCAGACATTAAACTCCTATTTTCCAAAAACTATACCCCATTACTTTTAAAATTAAGAACCCTTAAGTTATGGAAGTCTTATCATATCTCTATTTAGGCAGGATAACTGCAATCAAAATTACAATTCTCCCAAAATTATTATACTTATTCAGAGCAATCCCCATTAGAAAAAAATCTTCATAACAAATTTTCAAAAGTAAATTAAGAAATTCATCTTGGCCGGTGCTCATCCACGCTTCTCAATAATGGTTTTATACACTTCACAACATAAAGGAGGCCTAGGCCTTCCCGATTTTTGGCTATATTACCTAGCCTCACGCCTATCACAAATATAGCATATAGCAAATTCTAAAATCCCCTGGGTCAATTTGAAAACAACTTCATTTCCCCATACTCTCTCTCAGGTATCTTATGGTCTAAAAACATTTCAATAAATATTGTATCTTCACTTAATCAATTTGTTTCTCAATCCCTATCTTTATGGAGACAATATAAAAATAACTAAAAAATTTATTTAGAATACACCACCTAATGCTACATACTTAGGTGATCCGAAATTTCTCCCAGGCTTACATAAGAAAGATATTTTTATCACTTGGGTTTATAAAGATTTAACTACACTTCATACATTTATAGAAAACTCAACATTCACCTCTTTTACATCCCTACAAACAAGACATGATATTCCCCACAATGAATTCTGTAGATTTCTACAAATCAGACACTTTTACACCACTCATTAACAAATTTCAAACAAACATAGATCCCCAAATTTCTGCGCTACAAATGTGACAATTTCATAATGTGATGTAAAAGGTATAAGTGGGTAAGCAGCTTTCACAAACCTACAGAAAAAAGTCCAAATCAAATATATAAACAAACATGTAGTGCTCACAATAATGTGTCAAAGTTGGACACTAAATCAGTGAAACCATGATTCTAAATAAGTGACCAAGTCTATAGAAATCCATATGCAAAAAACTGGGAATCAAAAAAAAAAAAAAAAAAAAAAACTTTTGTATAGAGAACAACCACAATTCCCAGCATGCAGATGAGAGTATCAGTCCCTCCATGACAGACAAGAAGAAGCCACCAGTGGGATAACACAAAGGGGATTGTTCGCTTACCAGAGGCTGTTGGTTATCCAAATGAATGGAAAAGCCAAATAGCTCTTGAAACTAATTGTAGACCACCGGATATAAATCATCTAACACGTCTGCTCAGGTCAGCTCATAGGAGGGCACATAGTTCACATAGGATCCTTATATAACTGAACTTTTTTTTCTGCTCTTCAGTCCTTCTCATTCCCCATTCTTTCTCAGTCTAACAGCTGTCACATGTCCTTGTGTGCATCGAGACCTGACCAGATCTCGTGTGACCCCCATTAGAGTGGTCAACAAAAAATGCCTGTATACTAGCTCACCAGCCACAGTGGTAAGATAAGGTAAACGTCAGGTAAAACCAGGAAGTGCTAGTATATCCTGTGGTCTACAACTGTTCACAAGTGTTTTTTTGTTTTTCCATTAATTTGGATAGCCAACAGCCTCCGGTAAGCGGCCAATCCCACTGGTGGCTTCTTCTCGTCTATCGTGGAGGGACAGATACTCTCATCTGCATGCTGGGACTTGTGGTTCTCCTCTTTAAAAAAGTTTTTTCGATTCACAGTTTTTTGCATATGGATTTCTATGGGCTTGGTCACTTATTTAATGTCTCACTTTGACACATTATTGTAAGCACTACACTTTTATTTATATAATTTATTAACCTTAGTAAATGCACTAGATCTCTCACAATATGCAAAACCACTACAAAACTCTTTACAAGATGGTATCTAACTCCAACCAAATTACATGCCATTTTTCCTTCAATTTCCTCTAATTGCTTCGGGAGGTTGTGCTGCTCCAGGTTCCTTCACACACTTTCTGGGAATGTGGAAAAATCGCCTATATTTGGCATCAACTAGAAAAATTTGCTTCCACCATTTCCAGCACTCCTAAAACTCTCAATGTATCTAATTGCCTACTATTCTCTTCCATTACGAACCTATCTATCCCTCATATGAGACTAGTGTATACAATAAGCGTTGCCATGCAATGGTTGATAGCAGTACACTGGAAACTATTGGGATCCCTGCCTTTACACACACAAACTTTAATGGCATCCCAGTCTTAGTCCGTGGAGTTCAATATTGAGTTGGCCATTGCAGCTATTAATAGTTTTAACTCTTCTGGGAAGGCTGTCCACAAGGTTTAGAAGTGTGTTAATGGGAATGTTTGACCATTTTTCCAGAAGCGCGTTTGTGAGGTCAGGCACTGATATTGGACAAGAAGGCCTGGCTTGCAGTTTGTGCAATAGGTTGTTTGCATTGGCTGTTGACTGTAAAGTTTATGCATATGAAAATATGGATGCATTTGGAAATCTGGCTTGGGGGGGGGGGGGGGGGTTCTGCTGAAAATATACAGTTTATCCCTCTTACCTCAACCTCTTGGACACTTTGGCTATGTCACCCCCATACACACCTTCTAAGGGCAACACAAAAGCTGAAATCTACAGCTCTGGAGCTCTTAATTTTCCATCAAAACAATGCTCACATAACAAATCATTCAATGACGTCAGATCAGAACTACGATGAAGGAATAGGAACAGAGTAGACAAACATTGTTAAGTACTTTTAAGTTCATATATTTTACTATGGTTTTGACGTCTATTTTTGCAATAACTTTAATGAAAATATTCTTCTATTCATCTTTTTGCTGATCTTTTCATTAAGTAACATTTAATCATCATTGTTAAACTATTTATATATATATATATTTATATTTATTTATTAGTCAGGTCCATAAATATTGGGACAGCGACACAATTCTAATCTTTTTGGCTCTATACACCACCACAATGGATTTGAAATGAAACAAATAAGATGTTCTTTAACTGCAGACTTTCAGCTTTAATTTGAGGGTATTTACATCCAAGACAGGTGAACGGTGTAGGAATTACAACAGTTTGTATATGTGTCTCCCACTTTTTAAGGGACCAAAAATAATGGAACAGATTAATCATTACAAATCAAACTTTCACTTTTTAATACTTGGTTGCAAATCCTTTGCAGTCAATTACAGCCTAAAGTCTGGAATGCATAGACATCACCAGACGCTGGGTTTCATCCCTGGTGATGCTCTGCCAGGCCTCTACTGCAGCCGTCTTTAGTTCCTGCTTGTTCTTGGGGCATTTTCCCTTCAGTTTTGTCTTAAGCAAGTGAAATGCATGCTCAATCGGATTCAGGTCAGGCGATTGACTTGGCCATTGCATAACATTCCACTTCTTTCCCTAAAAAAAAACTCTTTGGTTGCTTTCGCAGTATGCTTCGGGTCATTGTCCATCTGCACTGTGATGCGCTGTTGAATCAGTTCTGAAGCATTTGGCTGAATATGAGCAGATAATATTGCCCGAACTTCAGAATTCATCCTGCTGCTTTTGGCAGCAGTCACATCATCAATAAATACAACAGAACCAGTTCCATTGGCAGCCATACATGCCCACACCATGACACTACCACCACCATGCTTCACTGATGTGTATGCTTTGGATCATGAGCAGTTCCTTTCCTTCTCCATACTCTTCTCTTCCCATCACTCTGGTACAAGTTGATCTTGGTCTCATCTGTCCATAGGATGTTGTTCCAGAACTGTGAAGGCTTTTTTAGATGTTGTTTGGCAAACTCTAATCTGGCCTTCCTGTTTTTGAGGCTCACCAATGGTTTACGTCTTGTGGTGAACCCTTTGTATTCACTCTGGTGAAGTCTTCTCTTGATTGTTGACTTTGATACACATACACCTACCTCCTGGAGAGTGTTCTTGATATGGCCAACTGTTGTGAAGGGTGTTTTCTTCACCAGGGAAAAAATGATTCGGTCATCCACTACAGTTGTTTTCCGTGGTCTTCCGAGTCTTTTGGTGTTGCTTGATTTGGCCACACCTAATGTTTTTGCTATCTCTCTGATGGGTTTGTTTAAGCCTAATGATGGCTTTGGATATCATATTGAGAGTTGACAGCAACAGATTTCAAATGCAAATAGCACACTTGAAATTAACTCTGGACCTTTTATCTACTCCTTGTAAATGGGATAATGAGGGAATAACACACACCTGGCCATAGAACAGCTGAGCAGCCAATTGTCTTATTACTTTTGGTCCCTTTAAAAGTGGGAGGCACGTATACAAACTGTTGTAATTCCTACACCTTTCACCTGATTTGGATGTAGATACCCTCAAATTAAAGCTGAAAGTCTGCAGGTAAAGCACATCTTGTTTGTTTCATTTCAAATTCATTGTGGTGGTGTATAGAGCCAAAAAGATTAGAATTATGTCGATGTCCCAATATTTATGGACCTGACACACATATATATATATATATATATATATATATATACACACACACACACACACACACACACACACGGGACCGGAACTTAAAGAATTACGATTGAGGAAAACTACCATATGCTGAACTCTGTTTCATCCCCGGTGCGCATTTCAAGAGGGAAAATTGCATTAAACATCAAACTGCATTAATACTAAAGAAAAGAACTTCTTACTGAGTCAGGTGATTGTGCGCAGCAATGAAGATTTCCATAGCCTTCTCTGGAAAGGTCTTGGTACTGAAATCCTCATCATAATTTTTTACTTTCCGAATCCTGGAAAAAATGCACAAGCTTAGAATTTGAAAGTTATGGAATAGTCAAAGAAATATACGTGATTGCCAGCATAGGGCCCTTGAATTTGTTTACAGATCTGTGCTTTTGTCAGCTTGCATTAGGATGTTACCCTAATGGATGCAATGATATCTACATTGGAGTAAAAACTATCCTGCCTGTTCCAACCCATTAAAAAAAAAAATAATATTAAACACATTCTACCAACACAAAGTGTTTAGAATCAACACAGAGCACGAGCACTTTTATAACCATGTCCTTTGTGGTTGGACCAGGGAATAATGGCATTTTTGACTTACTATAAAATCCATTTCTCTGATGTTCATTGACGGACACAGCTGATATTCATAACCATTGGGCTATAGTGCCCCTACAGGAATAGGACACCAGGCAGAAAATAATTCTGGCTACACCCATGGGTAGTCCCAGGGGGTATACTCCTCTCTGCTACAGCCACTTAGTTTTGTTACAAGCAGTGTCAAGAGAGTTATAACTTCACAGAGAGGTGGGTGCTGTGTCCGTCAATGAACATCAAAGAAATGGATTTTACGGTAAGTCAAAAATCCCATTTTCTCTTTCGTTCATTGACAGACACAGCTCCTGATACTCATAACCATTGGGACATCCCAAAGCAGTGTTAAACATAAGGGGTGGGAACAAAAAAAAATTCCCAAGGCTAAACATTAGCCAACCAGGCAACAGGGGCTCAACTAAACAACTGTAGCCCACCTGAAATAAACAACACACCCTCAAAGAGGATCAGGTGCTCTAAACCAGTGGTCCTCAACCCTGGCCTACAGGGCCCACTAACAGGCCAGATTTTAAGCATTACCTTGGGGAGATGCAGACTAGAGTACTGCAATCACTGAGCAGCAAATTATATCACCTGGGATGTATTTCAGTTATCTTGCAAATCTGGCCTGTTAGTGGGCCCTGTAGGCCAGGGTTGAGGACCACTGCTCTAAACAGCAGCCTGCAAAACCTTGCGGCCAAAAGAAGTATCCGCAGATGCCAACACATCCACTTTATAAAACTCTGCAAAAGTGTGCACCGACGACTAGGTGGCCGCCTTGCAAACATGAGTCACTGATGCCTAATGACGGAAGCCCAGGAGGCACTAAGTGCCCTACTAGGGTGCACCTTGACAGGGAAAGGAGGAACCTGACCCCTGTTGGAATAGGCCTGAGTCACCGTCTCTCTGATTCATCTGGAAATGCTCACAGAGGAAGCAGACAACCCTTTTCGAAGTCCATCTGTGAGCACAAAGAGAGTCTGTTTTCCTTAAAGACTCCGTAGCTGCCAGGTACACCCTAATTGACCAGACCACATCCAAGGCATGCAAGGCAATTTCCTTCGGATGTTGAAGCTGGGACACAGGGAAGGCAACACAATGTCTTCCTTCAAATGAAAATCAGAGACAACCTTTCGAAGGAACGACGGACAGGGGCGAAGAACCACCTTATCCCTGTGATTTAACAGGTAAGGTGAACAACAAGACGCCGCCGCCAGTTCCGACACCCTGCATGCAGATGTGATAGCCACTAAAAAGGCCACCTTCTGGGACAGCGTAAGCAGGGGAGTCGCTCAAATATTTTCAAAGGGAGGCTTCTGTAGAGCTGAAAGCACCAAATTAAGATCCCAAGACAGCAACTGAGCCCGCATTGGAGGAACCAAATGTCGGACACCCTGAAGAAAGGTATGCACCAGGGAGTGTGAAGCCAAAGGTTGTTGGAAAGAAAGACAGCCAAAGTTGACACCTGGCCCTTGATGGCACTTAAGGTCAATTTCTGTTCAACCCCCTGTTGAAGGAAGGTCAAGATCTGAGCCACCGAGAAGGAACGAGGAAGAACCCCAAGAGACTCACACCACACAATGTACATCTTCCACGTACGATAGTAGATCTTCCTAGGAGTAGATTTCCTAGCTTTCAACAGTGTAGGAATCACTGACTCAGATAAACCCCATCTTTCAGCACCTGGGGTTCAACAGCCAAGCAGTCAAAGCAGGATGGAAAATCGGTCCTTGGGACAGCAGATCCTCCCTGAGAGGAAGCTGCCAGGGAACATTGGCAACCAGCTGCACCAGATCAGCGTACCAAGCTCGGCGAGGCAAATCCGGAGCCACCAAGATGACCAGAATCCCTTCTGTCTCAAACCTGCGTAGAAGTCTGGGCATAAGCTTGAGAGGAGGCAAGGCGTAAATCAGACGATACTGACCCCACTGGGCCACCAGCGTGTCTGTGGCGTCCGCCAGAGTATCCCTTGACCGAGCCACAAACCTCTGCACCTTTCTGTTGAGCCAAGACGCCAACAGATCCACCTCGGGGGTGCCCCACCGAAGACACAACTGATGAAACACCTCCAGATGAAGGGACCACTCCCCGTGGTCCAACGCCTGCCGACTGAGGTAATCCGCCTGTCAATTTTCCACCCCGGGAATGTGTATGGTAAAGAGAGCTGGAATGAACTATTCTGCCAACCTTAGAATGCCGGCTACCTCCAGAGCCGCCAGGACACTTCTTGTGCCCCCTTGGTGTTTGACATAAGCCAAGGCCGTGGCATTGTTCAATTGAATGCACACTGATCGCTCAGGAGTTCCAAGCCATTGTTCGGGAATCTGGACTCCAGTGTCCAGATTCACTGGGCAGAATGCTTGCCAAGGACGCCTAGCCAGCCAAATAGGCTGGCATCCGTGGCGACCACTGTCCAATGCAAGGGGAGGAAAGATTTTCCCAGCCAAAGCGCCGGGGAAGGAAGCCACCATATCAGGGACTCCTTTGTGACCCGACTCAGCCGGATCGGATTGTCCAGAGACTGCGGAGTCTTGTTCCATTTGGTCAGAATTTCTCTTTGCAGAGACCTTGTATGGAACTGTGCAAATGGAACTGCCATGAAGGTAGACACCATCAGGCCCAGCCCCCACATGCAAGTCTGGAGGGAAAACCATTTGTTGGACAGCAGGAGGCGAATTGGAGCCTGCAATTTCTGGAGTTTGTCCAGAGGAAGGAGCACTCTGGCTAAGGCCGAGTCCAGAGTCAGATCCAGATAGTCCAGCTTTGTGGACAGAACCAGAGCAGACTTATGAAAATTCAGAATCCAGCCGAATTCCCGCAGAGTTCGAATTGTAGCTCCAGGTTCTCCACCACAGCAGAGAGAGACTCGGCTTGCAGAAGGAGATTGTCCAAGTAGCCTAATACAGCAGCCTAATACAGCAATCCCTCGATGGCGTAGCAAAGCTAGCACCGAGGCTAACACTTTTGTGAAGACCCGAGGAGCAGATGCGAGACCAAAAGGGTAACGCCACAAACTGATAATGCTTCTCTTCCACAGCAAAGTAGGGAAAACGCTAGTGACTGGCACATATAGTTGTTCCCTCTCCAGGACACGGTGTAGGAGCTTAGCCCACTCAGTCAGAGTGTACATAGTGTGGGCCACAGCCTCCGCCTTCGGGTCAGCCTGATCCTTAAAGGCCAGGGACTCTTCAACCGGAATCATGATTGCCTTGTTTAATCTGGAAACCGGAGGGTCCACTACCGGTGGCACAGTCCACTTCTTAAGAAGTAACTCCTCATAGGGGTAACCCCTAGTAAAGCGCTTTGGGACCCCACAGGGACGCTTTGGTCGTCCTCACTCTTTAGCTACTTTTTAAAAATAGGCAGGGAAAGGAAACACCTTTGCCGCTTGGGAAAGGGGGGGGACCGGGATACTGCTTCTGGGGTTGACCCAGAAGCTGGAGCCCTAGGTTTGCCAACTAAGTTGTTGGATAGATTTAGGAGTGGATCTGCAAACATTATACCTGAAGCATTGGAATGTTGAGATCATTTTACTTCACATGGATACTATTATGCAGGGTTATGTAACCTGTGGCCCTCCAGATGTTGCAGAACTACATGTCCCATGAGGCATAGCAAGACTGACAGCCACAAGCATGACACCCAGAGGCATGATGAGACTTGTAGTTTTGCAACAGCTGAAGGGCCACAGTTTGCATATGCCTGCTATAAAACCTTTCATACAGACAGCTGATTCTGAGCCTGCTATAAGAATAATGCATTTTTTACAAAATCATTTTTTGCAATAGTCTGGGAGCCTGGTTTTGCATTTACCACACTTCCTTTTTACTCTAAGTGCCAGTTAACAACACATGCAGTCCAGTGCGTTTTTTTCTGCATCAAAAACGCATGGAAAGTAGGTTATATGGTTTTCAATTGCATAGTTCACACCAGTGCTTGCAGTTCCAGAAAAAAAAAAAAGAAGAACATGCTGCATTTTCCCTGCACTGGACTGTACTGGAATGCTGTAGAATGCATCAAAACACACATGTCCCTATTTAAGGTTAAGAAAAAAAAGGAGGGGGAGAAAATCCACTGGACTGCATCAAAAACGCACCAAAAACACGCATGCAGAAAAGCATCTGGACTGCATTTCTATGGTGTGAACTGGCCCTCACAGATATATCCACACCCTAGAAATAAGGGGGATAAGCCATGATCAGTATTTTAGTAACTTTTGCTATATAGCATACCAACAAGGGGTTACAAAGGCATAAGTTTACCTCTGGAGGCACTAATCTGATAGTTGCAGAAGACCCAGATTTTTCCCGCATAGCTCTCTCCATAATCTCTGCAACTTCCCCACCCTCCATCATGGGAGCAGAGGGAGATCCTGGCTGTCTGTAGCTCCAGGCTTAAACAGCTTTATAACTTATCTCTAGCATTTAGTGCAGTTTAAGTAGTTTGTTTGAACCAACGTGGTCCAAATAGGTTATTACTCTGACTAACAGGTGCAGTAGCTGTGTGTGCTGTATACATGTAAACATTTAATGTATACAGTCACTAAAAGCTAGAGTTAACCCTGCTTAATTCCCCAGAGTCCTCCTGCAAATGGCACTGGGAGAAGGGACTCCCTGTATTATATGCTCATGGGCCAGAAGTTCACCATTGGTGCATTGAAACTCTGTCATCCCCAAGAGTAAGGAATAACCACTGCCATCTTGACCCTCTCAGCTATCCATGTGCCTGGGAATGCGACCTAGGAGTCCTAAATAGCCTAGATTGCCTAAAGTTGCCATCCAATCCCCCTGTCGACCAGAGAGAACAAGTGCAGCAAAGCAGGGATGTCGGATTTACCCTTACCCCCCACACGGGAAGGCAAGGTCATGCTGGGGAACAGGTAAGGTGGGAACATATTGCAGGACTGTGACCCGACTACCTTTAGGGGTGCCCTCTCGATGAACACAATTACCAAAGTTAAGGAAAGCATACCAAACACTGCAGTGTGGGCTCCTGGACATCAGTAAAACAAATGAAACTAAGGCCAAGGGTGTGAGAGGGGCCTAATTGCTTTCTAATTTGTTTTTCCTGAAGGCAGAGCCAATCATCTCTCCAAAAGCTGCCCTAGAATAGGAGGATTTTGGAAATACAGAATGCTTAATGAGACATTGGGGTATACATACAAGACAATAAAATACCAAAAACACTAGAACATGAAAAGAAGAGAAGAGAGAGTAAAAAAAAAAAAAAAAAAAAAAAAAATCACTGAAGGTGGGAACATACGCCAAATGAGAGGCTGCTGTTTGCTTTAGCTGTTCTGTTCTCTGTTTCAAACCCTCCTTGGAAAGTGTTGACAGGCGGGCATCCCCTTCTGGGGGTACATAAGGGTCGAAAATTCCAGCTAGAAAAAAAGAATATAATTTAATGGGCATGCAGCCTGTGGCTGGACAGTGAAAGAGAAACAACGCAGTGCTGCTGTAGAACAGTATATAGGATGTCAGTAGTCAAACAGGTTCAGGCATTTATGCTAGTTCATTAGAAAATTATTAAATGGTCCTTTACATAGAAAAAAAGTGTTCTCTTTAAAGATCTGTCAGTTTAGCTTTAGCACAAGGGAATAACATTTGTGACACATGCCAAAAATACTTATACAGTATTCTAATTCTTGAAACTGTCCTATGTAGCCAGAATTAGCTATGCCCAGGTTTACAAAAGTAGATCATTTTTTTTGTACCACTACTTAAAGCCCAACTCTGGGTGACAACTCCTCTCCCCATCATCTCTCCTCTAACCCTTCCTTTCCTGTGCCCCACTCCCTCCCCAATCTAGGTCCTTCACTGATGCAGTTTTCTCCTCCAAAGTGTACTAATCAAGCACCGTAGATTAACCCATGCTGGTGAACAACCAATGGGAATTGTCCACGTCACACAGGCAGCGACAAAGAACACCCAGGACCCCACCAGGAAGTAACAGAAACATCTCCAAAATACGTCCCTTCCTAACCAATGATGCCACAAAGCTTCTAATCCATTCCCTGGTCATCTCTCGTCTCGATTACTGCAACTCCATTCTCATTGGCTTACCTTTGAAAAGACTATCCCCCCCTTCAGTCCATCATGAACGCTGCTGCCAGGCTCATCCATCTTGCAAACCGATCTTTGTCTGCTACCCCTCTTTGCCAATCCCTCCATTGGCTGCCACTCAACCAACAAATTAAATTCAAGTTACTAACCATAACCTACAAAGCCATCCATAACTTGAAGCACAGCTACATCACTAATCTGGTCTCACAATACCAACCAAATTGCTCTCTTCGTTCCTCCCAGGACCTCCTGCTCTCTAGCTCCCTTGTAACCACTTCCCATGCTCGCCTCCAGGACTTCTCCCGAGGTTCTCCCATCCTCTGGAATGCTCTACCCCCATCTGTCCGACTATCTCCAACTTTGTCTACTTTCAGGCGATCCCTGAAAACACATCTCTTCATAGAAACCTATCTGGCAACCACCTAACAACTGTACTCTTATTTTCTCCATCAGCCCATCCCCCACAGTTATTATCTTTTGTATCTCTTGACCGTCCCTCTTAGATTGTAAGCTCTAACAAGCAGGGTCCTCCGATTCCTACTGTATTAAAGTGTATTGTATTTGTACTGTCTACCCTCAAGTTGTAAAGCGCTGCGTAAACTGTCGGCGCTATAAAAATACTATATAATAATAATAATAATAATAATAATAATAATAATAATGTCCCATGTTACCAGATACCCCTGCAGCGGTGATCTTCTGGTGCTGCACCCGTGACAGGCACTTATAAAAAGTGCAGACTATGCTCCACTCATAGCACCCATACTATAATTTAAGACGTTGCTAAGGCACTCTCAGCCAATACTGCTCACCTCCATCATCACAGGAGTGAGCTCTCAAACCGTCACATGTGTGATTCACCATATCCTTAATCACATTGCTAAGCTAAGAGCTACTGCTAGAGGAGAGAGACAGCGCATGCTAGTGGGGTTGAATGTAAGCAATGTCCTAGAAACAAGGCAGGACAAGATGATGCGGTCTCCAGGGCTGGGCTTTAAAGAAATGCTTTGAGTTCATCTTATATTAAATTGTACCATATTTAGTGATAACAAGGAAAATAGCAGCGCTTAACACAATTTTATATAAACATAAAAACACCTGAGGTGTTCGAATAGTACATTAAGGTGAAAATGTTCAAACACAAACATAAAAAGAAGTTCAAGGTAAGTCTTTGCCTAAAAAGATTTGAGGTGATGTATTTCAGGTGGTCTGGGGGCGTGGCTAGACTTTCCATGTGAGCAGACACTGACTACTCTGCTCCCGCCGACTATCAGCTTAGAAGACCTTCCCTGGGGCTGGTTCTGCCCTTTCCTGCTTCCACTGTTTGCCGGCCCACTCCCAGCACGCTCCCAAGCTAGACAGAGAAGCGGTGGCAAAATTGCAGTCCTTCACATGAGTTTCAGCCATGGACTCTCCTGTACCAAGCTGCTCATAGGCATCTGCTCCTGAAAAGGCTGGAAATGCAGGACAAACATCGGCATCAGCCCAACCTGATGTAATGGGGGGAGCTGGGCACACAGACTGGGAAACAGCAGCTAGAAAGGAGGAGAAAGCCTGCTCTGCCAGCACTCAGCACATGCAGTCTGTACAAGAAGGTGAGCCAACTCGAAAATATGTGTCCCTAGCTGTGCAGATCTGTAACACTATATTATCCCGACTTTCAACTCAGTTCCAACACTTAAGTGAGGAGGTCACTATTATGAGACATGATACGCAGGTGTGGGAGCGCACTTCTGCCCTAAAGGGTCGAGTCAGCAATATTGCAATATTGAGGACGAGATGGCCCCCACTGCAGTGTGATCTCAAAATGGTGGGACTTCAATCTAACCATCACCCTACTTGCATAAATGACCTTGAAAATAAGCTTTGCTAAAACAATGTGCGGATTCTTGGCCTCCCTGAAGGCATGGAGGGTAGAAACCCCACTGAGTTTATTGAGCAATGGCTCCTTGAAATCTTTGATAAGCAGAACTTTACACCATACTTTGCTGTTGGACACGTCTATAGGATTCCAACTAGACCACTCCCCCCTGGGAGAAATATCTGCGCCCATTCATCCTCAAGCTGCTACATTATAGAGACAGAGATAAAATCCTAGCTCCAGTGCGCACGAAGGGCAATATTAAAGTCAAAGGATCCAAAGTTTTTTTCTTTCCGGATTATTCTGTTGAAATTCAAAAGATGAGGGTTCAATATGCAGATGTCAAAGGGCACCTCTTCACTCTTCAAATACCACATGCCATGCTATATCCTGCCACTCTCCGCATCGTGGCTAAGGGGGAAACTATGTTCTTCGATAACCCCAAGGCGACCGTCTCTTGGCTAGACCAGAATGAGCAACACTTGACACCAGATCGTAACAATGCTGCTTCTTAATGCTACGCTGTTTCGTCGATGGGAGTTGGGAGTCGAGGTCACGTCTACTAGTATTGGATTTTCTACTGGGATTGGGGGTAGGTGGATTCCGAGGAAAAAGGTCTTTAGTTTGCTTCACATTTTGTTCTGATGGCTTCACATGATGTGGGTCGGATGCCTGGGTGGCAAATCCACAGTTTTTCCTGCTGGAATTTATCCGTGTCTAGTTCAAGTTTGTTTGACTAGTTTGGGTGTTTTTTTCCCTTCTCTTTTGGCTGCATGGCAGTATCTGGCCCCGCTGCTCTACCTTTTGCCATGCCATTTCAGGTGGTCTCTAACCTCCAGTCACCCAGTTCAGCCTTCACTAACAACAGAAAAATGCAGTCACCAGATGTAGTTGCGGTCTAAGAATTAGAACAGCAAATATGGCATGCTAGAGGATCCCAATCATCAGAGGTATCGTGCAAAGGTAGTAAGCTTACCTTCGATAACGCGCCTTCAATCTGGAACAGAGTAGCGGCCAGGACCTCAGGCGTTGTATCAAATAGCCTGAGGTCCTGGCCGCCACTCTGTTCCAGAATGGCGGCGCTTTATGCAAGATAAGCTTACTACCTATGCACAATGCTTTATACCCGAGGTCCTGCCACCACTTTCCCTCACTGGATTGGAGGCTTTTTATGTAAGTGCATTTGGCACAGTTTTATAGGTTTGTCTTTTTTTTTTTTTTTATGTTTCACCAATTAATCCTGCACCATGAATTTTTTTTTTTGTCATTGGGGAGCTGAGCTGTTCACATTAAAGAAAAGCCTTTCAGGTTACAACCCATATATAACACATTTTAAGAGACAGTTCCTTGGATTGGATAGAGGTGGATAGTGTGAGCAAAGGATGACTACATACCTCTGATAACTGGGATCCTGTAATATGCCATATTTGCTGTTCTAATTATTAGACAGCAATTATATCTGGTGAGGGCGTTTTTCTGTTGGTGAAGGCTGCACTGGGTGACTGGTGCACTGGAGGTTGGAGACCACCTGAAATACATCACCTCAAATCTTTTTACACAAAGGCTCATCTTGAACTTCTTTTTAGGTTTGTTTTTGAACATTTTTACCTTAGGCTGCATTCACACTTGAGCGTAGCGTTTTTGCGTGTTTTTTACCGCATTTTTTACCACGATTTTCAGGCGTTTTTGCAGGCAGGCATTGACATTTATCAAAAACGCTGGTAATCAGCCCAAAAAGAAGCTCATCTACTTTTTTCAGCTACAGGCGTTTTGCTTCAGGCGTTAAAACGCTCAGATGTGAACAGGGGCCATTTAAATGAATGGGGTTTTACTTGTTGGGCGTTTTGGAACTTTTTTTTTGAGCGTTTTTGGAGCTGAAAAACGCTCAAAAATGCCCAGGTGTGAATGGAGCCTTAAAGTACTATTAAAACACTTCAGGTATTTTAGGTTTATATAAGATATGTTGAGCACTGCAATTTTCCTTGTTATTTTTTTAGGGGTCTATTTATCTGCACTAATTGCAAGTAGCTACTTACACCAATAGGCACTGACAACCTTTTTATTTTACCATATTTAATATCCACAAGACCAGCAATGCAACTTCTAATACTGGTCCAATTTAAAATTTTCTGTTACTAAAACCAGGAACATCAAACCAATACAGGCTGTGGCCCAAGTAAGCCAACTAAGCACTGTCAATGCATAAGAACCTTGCATATAGCTGTGCATTACTTTGACAAGGAGGGGACATCAATGAACATTAGGACTAGGGCTGCACGATATTGGGGAAAAAAGTACATTGCGATATTTCGTTTTTAACGATATATATCGCGATATTTCTCCAGACAGTCTCCGGAGGAGGGATCAGTTAGCAGAGCTCAGCTTTCTGCCAGGGGATCCACCACACTCCTAGAACTTCTCCCGCCCGAGCCTTGTGTCGGAGCCAGAGTGTAGAGGAAGCGGGCTGTCGGTAGCAGCCTTTGTAAGGAGCACACTGATTGGCTGGGAAGACTCTAAAGAGGAGCCCGTGTGGTGCTATGAAGAGTATATCTTCGCTCAGTGTATATACTGTATACAATGATCAGCTGGGGGGTGAATACACCGTACAAATGCCAGTCACATCTCCTGTACAGCAGGCGCCTCCGCTCTGCCGCAGCACACACCGCCATCCCGCCGCACCGTGACACGTGACCACTCACCTGCTGGAACGATGACAATCAGGAACTATAAGATTATCTCAATATTCCTCCGTGTTCCAATTATTATCATTATTTCCCCCGAATCCCTAACATCCCCGCCCACTCCTTCCACACTTCCGCCAGACTAAGTTCAAATCGCACGGGCACGTCCGAACGTAGCTACTGATTGGTCAGAGGTTCTCCGCTCTAATTGGTGGGCGTAAGGCAAGGCTGCGTACAGACTGCTATGCTACGAGTTCAGTGCGGGTTAGCATTGTGTTGTTGCTGGCCAAGGTGATGTGTGAATAGTGTGGGGATGGCTTGCACACATCGTTCTGTGTTTGGCTGCTCTTACTTCTGGCAGTAATATAATTGTATACAGGATGACGCTGCTGTCGGAGCCAGAGTGTAGAGGAAGCGGGCTGTCGGTAGCAGCCTTTGTCCCGCAGTGCTCCTCCACCATGCTCCGGACATCTGTCCCCTCTCCTGCTGCAAACACTGTTCCGCCGCCATGCAATCCGCCCCGTACTCCAGCCCTCCCTCTTTGTCAACAGCCGACCATTACTCCGCCCATTGTCTCTCCATTGAAAAACATTACAGCCTGATCCCGCCCCCGATGCAGCCAGGAGAGACAATGGGCGGAGTAATGGTCGGCTGGATACTAGAGGCAGAGCTGGGAGGGAAGTGTGGGACGGACGCAGTCACTGTAAGTCCTCCTCCTCCCCCCGAGTCCGGACTTCTCCCCGCTCTGCCTAATGCCTGAATATCGTGGCTTAGGCGATATGAATATCGCCTGTGCCTGCAGAACGATAGTCGATATCACATCGACTATCGTTCAGCCCTAATTAGGACTGTACAGCTCTGAGCATTACAGGCTAGTTTGTATTAGTAGTAAAAGTGTTGAAAAAAGTTGAACTTTTGCAGGCAGCAACATACATGAATCATCCGTCCTCTGCAGAGGACTAGTTTGTCATTAATAAATAAAGTAAACATTTTAGAATATACATCTCCCTAATATAACAATAAAGGATTTCACTACCTGTGCAGGAAACATTAATTGGACGTTCCAGGATTTCTTCTGGAACAATTATTCCAGCAGCCCTTGCTTTCTTTGCCATTTCCTCAGTACTGTTATATTTGGCTCCCACTGATTTTGGAATGGAGAATCTTTTCTTGGTTCTTACTGGGTGAAGTAGAATTGGAACTATCAAACGACTTGGGTTCAGCAGAGAAGCTAGACCCTAAAAGGAGAAAATTCTTATGAAAGGAATCCCAACAAAAGGTCACAGGATGATTATTCTATATTGATAATCACTGCATTGTCATATGAGTAGACAGAAATTATTTGTACTACTAGGTCTTGTAAATGTCACAGCTTTAAGTAAATGGGAATACTTTTGCTAGTTCTGATCAAAAGACTGTAAAGAAGTGCAAATAGGATGTATAATGTGGCAGTAACAATTGAAAATTACTTCTTGCTGGTTCTCATGAGTTGCTGTACTCTACAAGCCAAATAGTATAAAATAGTGCTCAAATGTACACATCATTAAAAAGAGTGAACAAGCTAACAATGTATACATTAGGATAAAGTTACACTTACCTTGCTACATAAAAAAAAATGTAAATAGATTTGCTACAGTAGCAGTGCACACGTAATATTGACTGTGCAATATGGAAAAAATCATGCAACAACGGTTTGGTGGGTAGTTCCTGGACGCCAAAAACAAGTATAAAGACTTCCACCATAATCCAACACTAAGGCCTCTTTCACACGGAGCGGACCGTATTGCGATCCGCTCCGGCACTTCTTTTTTTTTTTTTTTCTACGGACACGGATGACACTTGTGTCATCCGGTCCGTATGTCCGCATATCATCCCATCCGTTTGCGGATGATATACGGACATAATGTATGTCTATGGGATTGCGGATGTCAGGGGATGACACCGCTGACATCCGATTTTGCGTCCTTTCCGTTTTTTAAATGAAAGAAAAATAGGGTTCTGTTCCGTTCCAAAAAGCGGAACAGAACTGAAAGGATGAAAATCGGATGTCCGCGGATGGTCACCCGCTGACATCCGCAATCCCATTGATATGCATTATGTCCGTATATCACCCGCAAACGGATGGGGTGATATACGGGCATACGGAACGCCCGTGTGAAAGAGGCCTAACCCTAAAATGCAAATCTTACAAAAAATAAATAAAAACAACCTAACCCTGAAACGTAACCGCTTCTGAACCAATCCCATTTCTGACACATGTTGTTTACAAGATAAATTCAGTATTTTTTACTAAAAAATTACTAAATCCCCAAACATTATATATATTTTTTTTAGCAGAGACCCTAGAGAATAAAATGGAGATCGTTGCAATACTTTATGTCACACTGCATTTGCGCAGCGGTCTTATAAACACAATTTGTTTAGAAAAAAATACACTTTTTTTAACCACTTGCCAACTGCCTAACGCCGATCTACGTTGGCAGTCAGCCCCTCACAGGCAAAGTGACGTAGGGCTACGTCACTAGCTTGTGAGGGTCTAGGGAGCGAGAGCGCGCCCCCGGAGGCGCGCTCCCACTCCCACGTGGTCACGGACGCCCCCGCGCGTGTGACCGGCGGACCCGATGTCCGCCGGTCACTCTGCGATCGGCTGGGGAGAGGGAGAAAGTCAGGCAGCTTGTGTAAACAAGCTGCCTGTCATTCTCCCCTGTGTATGAAGGATGATTATACGGTTCTACTATGTAGAACCGTTGATCACTCTTCATACACCTGAAGCCACAGCCAATCACAGTAGAAAACACGCCCCTAGGGACACACATAGCCCCTCCCTTTCAAAAAGAAAAGTTAACCCCTTCACTGCCAGTGTATTTTTACAGTAACAGTGCATATGTATAGCACTGATTACTGTAGAAATGTCACTGGTAACCCCAAAAGTGTCAAAAATGTCAGTCAAGGGTCCGATCTGTCCGCCGCAATGTCGCAGTACCGCAAAAAAAAAAAAAAAAAAAAAAAAAAAAAAAAAAAAAAAAAATCGCAGATCGCCGCCATTACGCGTTAAAAAAAAAAAACAACAAAAATGACAAAAATCTTTCCCTTTGTTAGTAAACGCGATAACTTTTGCGCAAACCAATCAAAATACGCTTTTTGCGATTTTTTCTTACCAAACATAGGTAGCATAAAACAAATTGGCCGAAAATGTTAAAAAATTTTGATTTTTACATTTTTTTGGGGGGGAATTTCATATAAAAAGATGTGAAAAATATTGTTATTTTTGCAAAATTTACGCTTTTTTTTGTTTATAGCGCGTGATCAAAAAATCGCACAGGTGATCAAATACCACCAAAAGAAAGCTCTGTTTGTGGGAAAAAAAGGACGTCAAATTCGTTTAGATACAGCGTCGCACGACGGCGCAATTGTCCGTTAAAGTCACGCAGTGCCGAATCGCAAAATACCCCCTGGTCAGGAAGGGGGTAAAATCTTCCGGGGCTTAAGTGGTTAATTAAAAAAATAAGAAACAGTAAAGTTAGCCCATTTTTCTATATTGTGAAAGATAATGTTACCCTGAGTAAATTTGGTAACTAACAGGTCATGCTTCAAAATTGCGTATGTTCGTGGAATGGCGAGAAACATTGGTATTTTAAATTCTCCATAGGCAACGCTTTAAATATTTCTTTAGGTTATTAGGTTAGAGTTACAGAAGAGGTCTAGTGCTAGAATTGTTGATCTCGCTCTAACAATCACGACAATACCTCACGTGTGGTTTGAACAACATTTACGTATGTGTTCGCTTCTGCGTGCAAGCTCGGAGGGACGGGGTGCTTTAAAAAAATGTTTTCTTATTTATTTTACTTTTTATTTTTACACTGTCCCTTTAAAAAAAAAAATGTTTTGATCACTTTTACTCCTATTACAAGGAATGTAAACATGCCTTGTAATAGAAATAAGCATGACAGGAACTCTTTAACGTGAGATCTGGGGTCAAAAAGACCTTGGATCTCACATCTCCCCTTAAAGCAAGAAAAAAAAAAAAAAAAAAAAAAAAAGGTCCTTTAAGGCCATTGGGGGGAAGCAACGTCTGACGTCGCTCCAGTTCTCCAAGGCCATAGAGTTGAGTAGGGGCCATCCTGCCCTCATTCGATTTCCTGCCTAGGACCTGAAAGATTGGATAGTTTTCCCCGCTACCGACAGCTCCAGTAAGTGGAGAAAATGACCGGGAAGCAGCGAGAGGGGGTGGGCACCTCTCCCGCCGCCCATAAAAGTGATACCTGCTGCTGGGGCCACTGTTATGCAAAAGAGGACCACCAGCGCTATCTTCTGCCATAACTCCGGTATTTACCGTCAAAGTAGCGACGTAAATACATGATGGGCGGTTCCGTGCTAAAGTTCTGCAATACAGTGAAGATTGAAGACACTGCCAGCTGTAAAACTAATATTGTATCTGCTTGTTAAGGCCTTAATTTAACTTTGTTTGTTAAAGTGATTATAAAGTCTCTTTTTTTTTTTCTTTTTAAAATAACAAACATGTTATACTTACCTCCTCTGCGCAGTTTTGCACAGGGCAGCCCGGGTGCTCCTCTTCTCGGGTCCCTTGTTGCGGTTGGTAGCCTTTCCCTCCTGTTGAGTGCCCCCAAAGCAACCATCTTGCTAAGGGGGCACCCGAGCTCTGTGTGTCCATGCAGACACAGAGCTGCCATTCAGCCCCGCCCCCTCAGCTGATTGGTTGTCAAAATCAGCCAATCACGGAAACCAATGGCGTCGCTGCTGCGTCTCAGCCAATCAGAAGAGAGAGTCCCAGATGGCCGAGGGACTCGTGCATATCGCTGTAAAGAGATGGGGCTCACGTAAGTATTAGGGGGTGCTGGGGAGGCTGCTACACTAAGAAGGTTTTTTATCTTCCTTATGCCCCGTACACACGTGCAGATTATCTGAAGACTTTTGTCTGCAGACTTACCAAAACCATATAATATGAGGTCAAACCTAAACACTTTCAATTTGTATGCAATCCGGCAGGCCCTTGCACTACATAGAAAAGGTAAATCTGAAGACAAAAGTCTTCAGATAATCTGCACGTGTGTATGGGGCATTAGGTGGAATCTCTTGTTAAACTTGCCTATTGGAGTCAAAGGGACCATACCACAACTCCGAGCCACATGTCTGGCTTGCGGTTGCTGCACGGTAGTTCAATCCATTATCCCCGTTCAGCAAAAAAAAAAAAAAATGTGCTCAGGAGGCGGCAGTATCACCCCGATTGCCCGAAAGCATCTGCTCTAGCATCCTCTGAAAAGGGATGGCAGACATTGCCACCAATGTTACATAGTTACATAGTTAGTGAGGTTGAAAAAAGACATCAGTCCATCCAGTTCAACCTATGATGTGTGTGTGTGTTTGCTTTTAACCGTACATTGTATACCCCTGTATGTTGTGGTCTCTAAGGTGCCCATCTAATAGTTTTTTGAAACCATCGATGCTCCCTGCTCATACGTCTGTTTGCGGATGAGAATTCCACATCCTTACTGCTCTGACAGTAAAGAACCCCCTACGTACTTTAAGGTTAAACTGCCTTTCCTCTAGTTTTAGTGAGTGGCCATGTGTCTTATTGTATTCCCTTTCTCTGAATAGGTTTTTCCATATGCTAGGGTTGCCAGTACAATATTTGTACATTGATATCATATCCCCCCTCAATCGTCTCTTCTCCAGAGAGAATAAGTTCAGTGCTTGTAGTCTTTCCTCATAGCTGATGTCCTCCATTCCCCTAATTATTTTTGTTGCCCTTCTCTGGACTCTTTCCAGTTCCAGCACATCCTTCCTGAGGACCGGTGCCCAGAACTGGACAGCATATGTAACCCTAGATAAAGGGTGGACTGTTTTTGTTTAACACCTTCACGTCAACCGTACGGAAATATGCGGCCCCACTGGACTGGGCTTTTTGGTGTGGGGTCGCATATTTGCGTATCTCCCGCACAGTGCGCTGCCAGCACAGAGACCAGGGTCTTACCTGAGAGCCCCAGCCCCAGTCTAAAGATTGGGACCTGGAAAGTCCGATACTGGGTCACCTGATCACTGTGATAACCACAGATTGGTCACTGTAAAGCCCGCCTCGTGTTTTCTGTCTTAGTAAAATGGACAAGACAAAAACATTGCATCCTTCTCTGTCCTTGCAGAGATAGAAGAAAAAGAAAAAATGTGTTGGGGGGGAAATTTAAAAAAAATACATTTTTTTAAAGCAGAATTTTACCCATAACAACTTGCTTTTTGCTGAAGGGTGCCCTTTTGCTGAAGCCCAAAGCCCCCAAACAGCAGTAAATCATAAACCTATTGATTTCAAGTTCCAAAGAAACAGTTACTTTCCTGGAATGCCAACATTGCTGTTACATGTGCTTGTGTCCTCAACCAAACTATCAAACCATCAAATGGGCTGGTGTCATAAATGATCACATGTGCAGCACAATGGCAGTTGCAGATCAAACAGAAGCAGCTTTCTTGGCTGAAAAGGATAGGGGGCTTCATTCTGTGTTAAGGCTGTCGGCAGATCGGCCTCTACAAACTCAGCAGTGCCTAAAAATGCCTAAAATAGGGAGAAACTGAGCATGTGCAGAGCAGAATGAGACAGTGTATTACTGGATTTTAAACAGTATAGGCACTTATTTTTAATGTTTTACAAAATGCGCAGTATTGTTTCTGGGCCATACTACGGGTACAAACAACTAACATACACATATGTGGTATTCCTGTGATCGTCAGAAAGAGAATTTATAATTTTTTTTACTATTTTGGGTCAGTTTTTATTAAATAATAATAAAAAAAAAAAACGGAATTTTTGTAAAATCTTACCTGTAAAATTCCTTTCTCTGAGTCCTCCCACAGTCGCCGCCTCTCCATATTCGTCACTATGGGGTTATTGACCTTTGCTCCGTAGGAGTAGCTAGGCAACAGAATATGTCAATATTAAAAGCTTTTAGCATATCCCACCCCCAGGGGGTGGTCCCCTCAGTCAATACCCTCCTGCTTCCTGTATCCATACCTCAGTTTCAGTAGAATAGCAGTAGTGTACATAAACAAACCCCAAAGACGGGCGAGGGCGGCGACTGTTGGAGGACTCAAAGAAAGGAATTTTACAGGTAAGATTTTACAAAAATTCAGTTTTCTCTTACGTCCTCCGACAGTCGCCGCCTCTCCATATTCGTCACTATGGGGACGTCCCAAAGCAGTGCATACATGAGGGGTGGGAAACGCAGCCGCGAGAAAGGAACCTTACCAAAGGAAGGAAACCAGCTGGGCAGCATGAAAAAACTTTGCTCAACAGGAGCAACAACCCAGGAAGAACAAATAACCCAGGGATAAAAACATTCCAAAACAGCCAAGGGCCCAAAAATAAAGGACCCTAAGGTACTGCCGCACTAAGAACCTTGCGGCCAAAGGAAGCATCTGCCGATGCCTGAACATCCACTTTGTAGAACTTTGAGAAGGTGTGAACGGACGACCAAGTCGCCGCCTTACACACCTGGGCCACAGAGGCCCGATGATGACAGGCCCAAGACGTACTCAGAGATCTGGTAGAGTGCGCCTTCACAGGCATAGGGGGAACTTTTCCCTTCAAAGCATATGCCTGCTCAATAGTCTGTCTGATCCATTTGGCGATGGTAGAAGCCGACGCCGCCATGCCCTTCCGAGGACCCTCTGGAAGGACAAAAAGAGAATCCGTCTTGCGAAAAGATTTAGTCGCTGACAGGTAAACCCTGATCGCCCGAACAACATCCAAGGAATGTAAATCCACCTCCTTCGGATGCTTAGGCTTCGCGCAAAGTGAAGGCAAGACAATGTCCTCATTGAGATGAAATTCCGATATCCTTTTCGGAAGAAAAGAAGGGTTAGGTCGCAAGACCACCTTATCCAAGTGAATCACCAGATACGGAGACCTGCAGGACAAGGCTGCCAGCTCCGACACTCTGCGAGCCGAAGTGATCGCCACCAAAAAAGCGACCTTCTTGGACAACAGAGGCAACGAGATCTCCCTGATCTTTTCAAAGGGAGCATGTTGCAACACGGACAGAACGAGGTTCAAGTCCCATGGAGGCAAAGGCTCCCTCCTAGGAGGGACCAGGTGTCGCACCCCTTGAACAAAAGTGCTAACCAAAGAATTAGACGCCACAGGGCGTTGAAAAAGAACGGCCAGCGCAGAAATCTGACCCTTAATCGTGGCCAACGCCAAACGCTGGTCCACACCCGTTTGAAGGAAAGACAACACCCTAGATACCGAGTATGAGCGAGGGGAAAACCCCCTGGACTCACACCAGGCAAAATAGGCCTTCCAAGTACGGTAGTAAACCTTCCCCGAAGAAGTCTTTCTAGCGTTGATCAAAGTATGAATGACCTCCGGGGACAGACCCCTATCCCTCAGGACCTTTCAACAGCCAGGCCGTCAAAGCCAGCGACTGTAAAGCAGGATGGAATATCGGTCCTTGAGACAGAAGATCTTCTCGAAGAGGCAGACGCCAAGGAGCGTCGACCGCCAGATTCACGAGGTCTGCGTACCAAGACTGGCGAGGCCAGTCTGGCGCCACCAGAATCACCGTGAGCGCTTCCGAGGACAACCTGCGAAGGAACCTGGATAGTAACTGAATCGGTGGGAATGCATACATCAGTCGATACTGATGCCACGGAGCCACTAACGCGTCCGACGCGTCTGCCTGAGGATCGCGCGTCCTTGCCACGAACCTTCCCACCTTGTTGTTCAGACGAGACGCGAACAGGTCCACATCTGGGAGACCCCACTTCGCGCACAACTCCTGGTGCCCCCTTGGTGGTTTATGTAGGCCACCGCTGTGGCATTGTCCGTCTGCACCCGAACCGGACGGCCCTGAAGCCTGTCCGTCCAACGTCGAAGGCAGAGATTTATCGCCCGCAATTCCAGAATGTTTATCGGAAGGGAGGATTCCCCCTCCGACCAAGTACCCTGGGCGGACAGAACGCCCAGAACACCACCCCAGCCCGACAGGCTGGCATCCGTGGTGATCACCGTCCACGAAAGAGGACGAAAAGACTTGCCCCCCGACACCGCCGGGAACTGTAGCCACCACAGAAGATCCCTTCTGGTGCGAGGGCTCAACGAGATCTGAAGATCCAGAGATTGTGGTCGCCCGTCCCACCTGGACAGGATCTCCGCCTGGAGACCCCTCGTGTGAAACTGGGCAAAGGGAATCGCCTCGAAAGCCGAGACCATCAAACCCAGACACCTCATGCCCGACCGGAGGGATGAGGACGGAACGTCCCGGAGGGACCTGACTTCTTCCTGAAGTGTCCTGAGTTTGTCTTCCGGCAGGAAGACCTTCGCCTGAACAGAGTCCAGGATCATTCCCAGGTAGGGAAGACGAACCGACGGGCACAGCGTCGATTTTGGAAAGTTTATCGTCCAACCAAACTCCTGTAGAGTTTGCATTGTGACGGACAGGTCCTTCACCAGACCCTGACTGGTCGCAGACCGAACCAGAATGTCGTCCAGATACCCCAGGACCGAGATGCCCTGGGCTCTCAATAAAGCCAGAACCGGTGCAAGCACCTTGGTGAACACCCGCGGAGCCGAAGCGAGACCAAAAGGCAGCGCCACGAATTGGTAATGATCCTCCGCAATGGCGAATCGAAGGTACCTCTGGTGACCCTCGAAAATGGGGATGTGAAGGTACGCATCCTTCAAAATCGATGGATGCCATGAATTCTCCCGGAACTAGAGCAGCCACCACCGAGCGCAGGGATTCCATGCGGAACTTGCGAACCCGCACAAAGCGGTTCAGAGCTTTTAAGGCCAGAATTGGACGTACCTTGCCCTCCTTTCTGGGCACAGTGAACAGATTGGAATAAAACCCACGAAATCTGTCCCGATGAGGCACCGGAACCACCACTCCCTGAGCCCGCAGGTCCCGCACCGCCAGGTGCAGATCTCGCAAACGCTCCGGAGACAGTTGAAGATTTGAGGGAAAAAATCTGCTCGCCGGCCGAGAGAGAAACTCGATCTTGTAACCAGACCGAACGATCTCCTGAACCCACCTGTCCCGAACGCGGGCCAGCCAGGGTTGAAGAAAACCGAGCAAACGTCCCCCCACCCCAGAACTGGGTGAGGGCGCCCCTTCAGGCCGCATTGTTATGGGCAGCGGACCCGGACTGGCCGGACATCTGCTTACCTGTCCACGGCTTCTTTTTGGGGCCTTGACCTTTGAAGGGTTTACCCTTATAGTGCAACCGAAAGGCACGAAAGGACCCCTGAGAGGGTCTAAACGAAGCATGCTTCTTACCTTGAGCAACCTTAGCCTTGTGAGACTGGGGCAAGAGCGTGCTCTTACCCCCAGAGATCCCCTTTATCAGCGTATCCAAGGAGTCGCCAAAAAGGCGAGATCCCGT
Organism: Pelophylax lessonae; assembly: GCF_965119305.1. Taxonomy (NCBI): domain Eukaryota; kingdom Metazoa; phylum Chordata; class Amphibia; order Anura; family Ranidae; genus Pelophylax; species Pelophylax lessonae. The sequence continues at coordinate 70,881,432 of NC_138778.1, forward strand.
ATAGGGTAGATTAGCTAAAGTTTTGCGAGAAGATTGGTCTACAGACCAACATTTCAGCCAAATCAAGCGGCGTGTCAACACCGCCACGCTGTGCACACGTGCAGCCAAAGGAATTACATCTAAGTCCGCATCACACAAATACATGACACCCTGATGAATTTGATCCACCATAGCCAACGTTGTCGGCGGGGCAGAATCAGCCATCAGGACGCGCCTGAGCACCTGCGTCCAATCCGCGACAGCCTGAGCTGCCATAAGGAAAGCAAAAATAGCTTTTAGCATGGAACCGGTAACCGAGTAAGTATGGCGGGCGAGAGACTCCAGTCTCCTGTCCGTGGGGTCCCGGAACACCGGGGTATCCTCCGCCGGAATCGCAGTAGATTTATTCAAAACCGTCACCGCGTGATCCACCGGAGGCGGCACACACCAACGTTCATCAGTGGCGGGTGTGAAGGGATAACGCAGCTTGAACCTACTTGGCACAGCAAAAGGCTTCTTTATATTGCGCCATTGTTCACTAACAGCGCGCTGAAAATCCTCAGTGCAAGGCAAAACCTGCGATGATTTTCGTCTCCGCTGCGTCCCATAAGAGGCCAGGACGGCAGGAGGACATGGTTCATCCTGCAAATGCAGCGTTTGTTTGATAGAAGCAACCAAATCATCCATGATTGCAAGCTCTTCAGACGAGCCAGGGGGGGAATCATCAACCCCGTCAACCTCCGCCTCCCCTTCCGACCCTGCAAGGTCCAGGGACGAACGGGACCCCGATAAGGGGATCCCAGCCATAGCAGCCCCATCACCATCGCCCTCTGAATCAGAGGAAATTGAAACTCTGGGCCGTTTTGTGGATTGAGCAGCCACAAGCATCTGCACCTGAGCCGCTAGGTTAGCCACAATGGTAGCCAAATCGCCCCCCTCGGGGGAAGCAGCAGACCCTTGGCGCCCCACTAAAGTGGGAGGAAATTTGCTTTCCTGAGAATCCATGCCCCAAAAGTTTGCAGGAAAAAAGGGGTACTGTCCCTTTAAGAGCACGGCAGCGTAGCCCACCGCACACACACAGCACACACCGACTCCCACAGGGAGAAGTACAACAAACTTAGGCAAGGAATACAGGAATAAGGAAGGTAAACCTGGAGAGATCCCTCAGGCTGCTGCATCGATCGCTGGTCTCAGGGCAAAGGAAGTGATGTAATACAGACCGCTCCTATAAAGCCTATGAAAGGCTCCACAAACATGGCCGCCGGTGGGGGACTGCAAAGGCAGAGCATGCAGTGCTGACATGTGGTCTGAGCGATCGCCGCCAAAATGGCGGCGCTTGGCGCCAAAAACGCCGCTCTCCAAACACAGTAATGGCCAGCATATGCTATAATAAAAAAATGGCGGACCGCAGCAGCGGCCGCCGCATGTATGCATAACATGTCTCACACCATGCCCCACAGCATACAGCCTGTCACACAGAGAAAATACCCCACTTGCAACACAGCACAGTGCAGGATGGCCCCCCTCCTTGCAGCCCACAGAAGCAGCAAACCAGACAGGGAGCCCAATAGTGTGTACAGAATGCAGGGTTACACAGTCCCAGACTGACACCCACTAAACAGACAGGTCCCCACACAGAGTACACTTACCTTGCGAACGGCGTGGGGAGCCCGCACAAGCGATCAAGCCGCTGCACAAAAGACAGGGAGAGTCGCAGCCAGGACGCAGGAGAACTGCGGTGCGAAACCGCATGGCGTCCAGTGAGGTAGCCACCTCACCGCAGCATCCCTGCAGCGAACAGGGATGGGTCGTTCACACATGCCAGGAAAAAACCTGACTGAACGCTCGATGGCAGGCTGGGAAGCCACTGGCCCACAACCTGCGACCAGGGGGGCCAGCCCGAGACCCAGCCCGCACGATCCTCTTCATCAGAAGAACTAACTAATGCTGAAAAAAGTAACAGCTAAGTAAAGAGAGAGAAAAAAACTCAAATAAAATCAAAAAAAGAAGATAAAGGCTGAGACAAAAAGCCCCAGCACAGAAACAGCCTGCTACTCCTGATAGCTAGACAATGAAACTGAGGTATGGATACAGGAAGCAGGAGGGTATTGACTGAGGGGACCACCCCCTGGGGGTGGGATATGCTAAAAGCTTTTAATATTGACATATTCTGTTGCCTAGCTACTCCTACGGAGAAAAGGTCAATAACCCCATAGTGACGAATATGGAGAGGCGGCGACTGTCGGAGGACGTAAGAGAAATATATATATCTATCAGGAGATATCCATTACCATTTATCACCAAATGAAAGCCCAATTTGTCTATTAAAAAAAAAAAAAAACACCAAGGTATAATCCACCTGGATGCACAAAGTAGTTGTGATAATATGTAGTTTTACTAAACACATGTCAAAGTTGCAAAATTGGGCTTAGGCGTTAATATTTTCTTTATTTTTGCTCCTAAGGCTACTTTCACAATGCTCCAGTACAAAAGTGCGGTAAAACGCGAAAGCGTTTTGGCGTGTTTCCAGAGACAAAAAGAAGTAGCTGCCAGAGAGGATCATCCTCGGGAAAGAGGATGCCAGGGAAAAAAAACTGGTAGCATGAGAAAGGGAAGGGAGGGACACCACCATCTCATGCTACCTATTTTTCCCTGCCTTTCTGTTCAGTATAGGCACACTGTGCCTTCAGGGGCTGACAGCAAGTTCCCTCCACATTCCCCCATATCACTGACGGATCCAACAGGCACACAGCGCCTCTGTGGATGCCCTGAGGTTCCCTCTCACATTTCTGTCAAGATCAATGGCACATAGTGCCCCCAGCAGCTCGTTCGGCCCCGTCCAAGCTCTGGCACACACACAGTGCCTCCAGCGGCCAAGGGCGACCCGCCCCATACCATCGCAGTGTCTGTCGACTCACAACAGTGACGTCATCCTCCGGCTGCAGCGTTAGGCTCCACCGCCATCGGTCTTCCCTCTGCCTCCTCACCCCATGGTATGCCTAACAGCCCACAGTTCCTGGGGTCAGTAACACCCATGGTATGCCTAACAGTCCAAAGCTCCTGGGGTCAGTAACACCTATGTAATGCCTAACAGTCCACAGCTCCTGGGGTCAGTAACACCCATGGCATGCCTAACAGTCCACAGCTCCTGGGGTCAGTAACACCCATGGAATGCCTAACAGTTCACAGCTCCTGGGGTCACTAACACCCATGGTATGCCTAACAGTCCACAGCTCCTGGGGTCAGTAACACCCATGGTATGCCTAACAGTCCACAGCTCCTGGGGTCAGTAACACCCATGGTATGCCTAACAGTCCACAGCTCCTGCGGTAAATAACACCCATGGTATGCCTAACAGTCCACAGCTCCTGGGGTCAGTAACACCTATGGTATGCCTAACAGTCCACAGCTCCTGGGGTCAGCAACACCCATGGTATGCCTAACAGTCCACAGCTCCTGGGGTCAGTAACACCCATCGTATGCCTAACAGTCCACAGCTCCTGGGGTCAGTAACACCCATCGTATGCCTAACAGTCCACAGCTCCTGGGGTCAGTAACACAGGGAGCAGCTTGTCCTTTTCCCTTCAGCACCCCCAGTTTTTTCTGTGACAGCTGCAGGATTGGCTCTTACTCAGCTCCATCCATTGGTCAGAGCACCCAGCTTGTTTTCAGGGTTAGGGAAGTGCACAGCACATGACGATTTTTCCCCGTTTATGTTAATAAACTGTACATTCCTTTTGACAATTTTTTGCAATGGGACTAGTATTTTTTTATCACAGCCCTAAGCACTTCTTGGTGAGAGTTTCTTTGTTAGATGCATTTTTGATGCAGTTTCTAATCATCTCAATAGGGAGGTGCGTTTTTTTTTTTTTTTTTTTAACCGCCAAACATACAGCAAGCAGGATTTTACAAAATGCAGCAAACCCACAACTGATCAGTGTGAAGGAATTTATGGGTATGTGTTTTTCTTTTAAAGGATAAGTTCACCTTTTGTAACATGTTACACCCATATTCAGGGTGTTAACACGTTATATATGCAGCAGCCGCCGGTCTCGCCCGTTCTGACAGCTAGCGGGAATTCTTCTCTCCCGGCTAGCTGTCACAATCTAAAAAAAAAAGACTTGGTTGTGTGCGGGTCTCCGCCCCCCCCTGCATCATCCATTCACAATGTTCTGTGAATGTAAAAACTACAGCCATGCAGATGTCAGCTTGTAGTTCTCAATGAACTACCACGGCGCTGTTGACACTGTGGTAGTTCATTGAGCTTCCTGTCCCAAGTGTAATTGCTTGCTCGTATCAGAAGTACGGGCAAACAGATACACAGCCAGTCTGCAGGACCATGGCATTACACCCACGATCTGCTGTGCTTTACAGGTCCCTAACAAAATATAAATAAATGCATATTTTTTTTTACCAGCAAAATAATGTGCATTTATTTAATTTTTTTTTTTATAAAGGTGCCCAAGTTTACATCAGCGCATGCCAAATAGCAGCCAATCGGTGCGGGCAGACTTTACATCGCTGCACCAATTTTCAAAAGTAGTCCCTGCACTACTTTTGGTGACTTTGGGGGCGATTTCAATAGACATCTGTATAACCCGCACAGATGTCTTTCAAATCGCCACTGAACTCGCACTGAAATGAGAGCTTGAAATCGAGTTCAGCTGAACTCACACAATTACAAACCCGCATTAAATGTGAACAAAGGCTTAAACCAGGGCTTGACAAATTTGCCTGAAATCTAGGAGCCAGCTAAAAAAGTTAGGAGCCAGTTTTTTTTTTTTAAACTAAGTGCCGGTTCACACTCATGCGGCGATCGCATGTAATATCGGAGCGCACTGCTCCTTCATTACATGCGATTGGCTGTGCGGTGCGAGTTTAGCCATACACTTTGTATGGCTAAATTCGCACCGCACCCGCAGCAAAGACGCTCAGGACCCTTTTTTGCAGCCGCATCAGGATCGGATTGCACAGCGGTTCACATTTGTGCGATCCGATCCTGTGCGAACTGCAAGATCGCACTGCGATATGCGATCAAACTGGGGGTGTCATTAAGATTACATTGACACCCCCAGCGTATCGCATATGGCAGTGTGAACTGCCAGGGGCGCGCTTGCAATGCGGGAACAGGCTGCGAATTCGCAGCCTTCCCGCATCGCATAAGTGTGAACCGGGGCTTACAACCAAGCTTTATTTAATAAAACGGATACTAAATTTACAAATAAATATGACTAGAACTCCACTCTCCTCTATAGCGCAATTGGGTGGAAACAGACTGTCTGTCTCTTTCCATCCGATGCCATCTGATCCGATCCACGGGATGGATAGAAAATAGAACCACCATCCGTCTGTTTTTGGCGGACAGGATCAGATGGCGGCAGATTACTGCTCCATAGAGGAGAATGAAGGGTCCGATCAGGTCTGCCTGAAAAACTGACAGGCGGACCTGATCAGACAGCCCGTGTGAAAGGGGCCTTCGGCTGTGGCATGGCGATGAGGAAAAAAAAAAAAAAAGATTGATAGATTGATATATATATATATATATAATCTATCTTTTTTTTTTTTTTTTTTTTTAATAAGAATTGGAAAAAAAAAACTTATTTTTTTTTAATAATTAAAAAAAAAAAAAAAAAGAAAAAATTATTTAATTTTTTTTACATTTAAAAAATAAATAAATAATAATAACCATACTCCCTGTCCACTTACCTTTAAGCAAAGGTAACTGGACAGAGAGATGAAGCCTTAAAAAAACTTTCCTCTCATTTCCTCTTTGGAAGGAGATGGAAAGGCATTAAGAACATGCATTACTCCCGGCCACCACAAGAGGGCGCCAGTTCCCCTAGCCTTTCTCATCTCACAGAAGAAGGCCGAAAAGCCGGGGCCTCAATTTTTGGACAGCGCGGAAGTCCGTGCACTCGAGGAGAAGGTGGGGGGCTCAAAAGGGACAGGACACCCTATGCAGGGCACCCCAGGCGCCAGGTCGCTAATTCTAGTCGCAAATGCGACCTGGCGCCCGGGTTTGTCGAGCCCTGGCTTAAACGCACAAGCGGAAGAAAAACAGATCAGTGGGATAGCAGCCTTCAGCCAGAGACTAACGAAAGTAAATCTATTTTGATGGAAACTTGGAGTTGGCCTTTCATCATCATCAGGTACCCTAGAAAATGCTTGTTGCCCAATTGTCACGCTAATCCTGTTACTTTAATATGGTTTGTCCCAGATCTCCAACAAGTGAGCAGATAAGTACTCCAGACTCTTCTCAGACTTTGCCCATCTGTATATTGCTCCAAGTCTATAGTTAACTAAAAAATTTGGGGTCAGAACAGCTACTACGCAACTGTAATTTTCATCAATGACTGTGGAAACATAACAGTGGACCTCATGCAGCTCGGATTCTGTGCCTCTCCACTCTTCCTCCAGACTCTGGGACCTTGATTTCCAAATGAAATGGAACATTTTCCAGTCAGTGATGATTTGGGGAGCCATGTCATCTACTAGTGTTGGTCCACTGTGTTTTATCAAGTCCAAAGTCATCCCAGCCCTCTACCAGAAATTCTAGAGCACTTCATGCTTCCCTCTGCTGATCAGCTTTATGGAGATGCGGATTTCATTTTCCAGCAGGACATGGCACCTGCCCACACTGCCAAAAGTACCAATACCTGGTTTAATCATGATGGTATCACTGTGCTTGATTGGCCAGCAAACTGACCTAAACCCAATCGAGAATCTGTGGGGTATTGTCCAGGGGAAGATGAGAGATTCCAGCTCCAACAATGCAGATGAACTGAAGGCCACTGTCAAAGCAACCTGGGCTTCCTTAACACCTCAGCAGTGCCACAGGCTGATCGCCTCCATGCCACACTGCATTGATGGCAGTAATTCTTACAAAAGGAGCCCAAACCAAGTATTGAGTGCATAATATATTGTACATGGACATACTTTTCAGTAAGCCAAAGTTTCAAGTAAGCCAATTTATGTAATATTCTAATTTTCTGAGATACTGAATTTTGGGTTTTCACTAGCTGTAAGCCATAATAATCAAAATTTAAAAAGAGAAATGCTGGAAATATCACCCTGTGTGTAATGCAGGTATATAAAATACACTGCTCAAAACAATTAAAGGAACATTTTTTATTTAGAGCATAGTATCAAGTCAAATAAACTCCTGGGATACTGATCTGGTCAGTTGTATCAAAGGGGGTTGTTAATCAGTTTCAGTTGCTTTGGTGTTAATGAAATTAACAGGCGCACTAGATGGGCAACAAAAAGATAACCCCCCCCCCCAAAACAGGAATGGTTTTACAGGTAGAGGCCACTGACATTTTTTCCCTACTCATCTTTTCTGACTGTTTTTCACTAGTTATGCATTCGGCTAGGGTCAGTGTCACTACTGGTAGCATGAGGCGATACCTGGACCCTATAGAGGTTACACAGGCAGTCCAACTCCTCCAGGATGGCTCATCAATACGTTCCATTGCCAGAAGGTTTGCTGTGTAACCAAGCACAGTCTCAAGAGCATAGGGGAGATTTCATGAGAGAGGCAGTTACTTTAGGAAAACTGGACAGGGCCGTAGAAGGTCCTTACCCATCAGCAGGACTGGTATCGGCTGCCTTCATGCCACAACTGAGTATAAAAGAGAAGAGAGGCGCCTCTGAGTGCCGGTTCACACTGGTACGACTTGTCAGGCGACTTGGTCAGCCTGACAAGTAGTGCACCGTCACGGTCCATTGTGTGCTATGGGAACGGTTCTAATAGGAGCGACACAAGTCGCTCCGACTTAGAAAAAGGGTCATGTACTACTTCGGGGCGACCTGGAGCGACTTGCATAGACATTCATTTTATGAAGTCCGTGCAAGTCGTGGTGCACGCGACTTCACAGGTCGCCCCCGAAGTCGTGCCACTTCAGTGTGAACCGGCACTATGGCTCCATTCACACCTGAGCGTATCGTTTTCAGGTGTTTTTTTGGGGGGTTTTTCAGGCCTTTTTTCAGGTGTTTTTTGCAGGTGTTTGGAGGCAGGCATTGACATCTAATGCCCCATACACACGTGCAGATTATCTGCAGACTTTTGTCTGCAGACTTACCTTTTCTATGTAGTGCAAGGGCCTGCCGGATTGCAAACAAATTGAAAGTGTTTAGGTTTGACCTCATATTATATGGTTTTGGTAAGTCTGCAGACAGAAGTCTGCAGATAATCTGCACGTGTGTATGGGGCATAACAAAAACGCTTGTAATCAGCCAAAAAAGAAGCTCATGTGTTTGAGTTTCGGGCAACAAAACGCTCATGTGTGAACAGGGGACATTGAAATAAATGGATTTTTGCTTGTTGGGTGTTTTCAGACTTCAGGGATGAGCGTTTTACGAGCTAAAAAATGCTCAAGTGTGAACGGGGCCAGGGCCTAAGGCCCTGTTCTTACCTGAGCGTTTTTCAGCTCATAAAATACTCACCTCTGAAGTTCCGAAATGCCCAAAAAAATGCCTGAAAACGATACGCTCAGGTGTGAATGCAGCCTAAAGCCCCTTTCACACTAGTGGACCGTTCAGACTATCAGGTGAAACGCGTTTGCTGAATGGTGTGTTGTCCTATGGTCTATGTCGGATTATTTTATGTGCAATAAACTCCACGATTTCCTACATTTGGAAGTGCCGCATCCGCTCTTCTTGCACGTTTGTACTTTCCGGGGCTTTGGACCTTAGCCAGCACCCTGCATGGGTTTTCCCTAGCCTTCTGGGATCACAGCTCTGCGGATTGTTTTGGAGCGGTGGGATCATCCCTTTTCCCTTTTTGCATATTGACCGTTCAGATCCACCTGTCAGTTTTTCAGGCGGATCTGAATGGATTCCCCATGCATCTCTATGGGGCATCGGATGTCAGCGGACACATGTCCGCTGACATCCGATCTTGTCTGTCAAATCTGGACGGATGGAAACTGGATCGGATCAGATCGGATGACAATGGACAGGCGATCCGTTCTCTATGGGGGAATCAGATGAGAACAGTGAGGACCTGACAGCTCTGTCTCCGCACACAGCGGGGAGACAGAGCTGCCATCCGCCTGCTCAGCGGCGGACCGGCGGATCGATCCCCCGCTGAAAAAAACCGAGTCCGCCGCCGGACTCCCTCTGTGAAAGGGGCCTAAGTGTAGCAATATGGTTACATTTAATGACGGTACAACATTTAGCAAATCACATAGTTGATGATTAAAGAGGCACATCTAATGCCCTGTCACACGTTCCGATAATCGTCCGATAAAATTCGCTTTCGACCTGATCACACAATAATCTGATCGTTAGTACACAGCTTTCCACAGCCGATCACGACAGTTGGTCCAACAAAATCTGAAGGGACAAACAGGAAAACTTCTGTCGTATGATAGCCCCGCGAACGACAATCGTTTCATCAGTAGATTATGCGTCCGCTAAAAATCGATCGACAAAGACCACGCATGATCAGAAACACTAAAATAGCATGGAAAAAGCCTGGCTGCCATTGTTTTCTGATACGTAGCTAAGCAACCAGGAAGCTTTTCCCGAATCGTACGTCAAAAATCATACGTTTAGTACGCATTGTTGAATTCACTGTTAGGATCATGCAACAAAATGCGAACGATAAGTCGTCCGATTATCTGAACATGTGTACAGGGCTTAAGTATGCAGGCATCCTGGATGTCCACATAGACCAGTGGTTCTTAACCTGGGTTCGATCGAACCCCAGGGGTTCGGTGAGTCAGTCTCGCGGTTTCGGCGGAGGTCAAAACACACACCCAACTCATATGATTCGTGATGACATGCCCCGCTCATCCCCCCGAGAAAATATTACTGATTGTGAGGCCGAGCGTACCCCGGGAAATCAGAGCTGCGGTCGGGACAACTCACAGCCATTACACATAGACACTTGACGCTCCGCCCCCTGTACCTCCCCCAGCAGATTTCCAGCCTATCTCCTGCAGGCTGCTTGAGTGGGCGGGATGGGGATGTACCTGATCATGGAGATCGCGCCCGCCTGGAAGAGGGAAGTGTGAACAGCTGAGCAGAGGGAGCCGAGTGAATGTTCCTGGAGGTAGGCTCAGCTAGCTGTACATGGTGGATTAGTTTACAAGCACCTCTATGCTACGTCTGCTGAGTTACTGCAGCTTAGCATAGAGGTGCTGTTAGCTGACAAATGTAAATGCATGTCCTTTTCATTTAGCTCAATAAACCATTGTGAATGCCCCCTGGTGTGTGCCCTCCTGACACCCCAAGGTATGCCCTCCCAACCCCCCCCCCCCCCCCCCAGTGTGTGCCCTCCTGACACCCCATGGTATGCCCTCCCAACCCCCCCGTGTGTGCCCTCCTGACACCCCAAGGTATGCCCTCCCAACCCCCCCCCCCCAGTGTGTGCCCTCCTGACACCCCATGGTATGCCCTCCCAACCCCCCCCCCCAGTGTGTGCCCTCCTGACACCCCATGGTATGTCCTCCCAACCCCCCCACCCCAGTGTGTGCCCTCCTGACACCCCATGGTATGCCTTCCCAACCCCCCCCCCCAGTGTGTGCCCTCCTGACACCCCATGGTATGCCTTCCCAACCCCCCCCCCCCCGGGGTGTGCCCTCCTGACACCCCATGGTATGCCCTCCCAACCCCCCCATGTGTGCCCTCCTGACACCCCAAGGTATGCCCTCCCAACCCCCCCCCCAGTGTGTGCCCTCCTGACACCCCATGGTATGCCCTCCCAACCCCCCCCCCCCAGTGTGTGCCCTCCTGACACCCCATGGTATGTCCTCCCAACCCACCCCAGTGTGTGCCCTCCTGACACCCCATGGTATGCCTTCCCAACCCCCCCCCCAGTGTGTGCCCTCCTGACACCCCATGGTATGCCTTCCCAACCCCCCCCCCCCCCAGTGTGTGCCCTCCTGACACCCCATGGTATGTCCTCCCAACCCCCCCACCCCAGTGTGTGCCCTCCCAACCACTGATGTGTGGCCTCCTGACTGATTTGCAGTAAACATTCACTATTATGTTTTTGTGTGAAAATCCTTTTTTAATGGTTTTGTTCATTTTGTGCACCTATGTATAATAAATATATACCTATGTTTTGAATTTGAAAAAAAATCATATTTTATTTTTCCAATTAACCACTTAAGCCCCGGAGGATTTGGCTGCTAAAGGACCAGGGGTTTTTTTGCGATTTTTTACTGCGTGACTTTAACGGACAATTGCGCGGTCGTGCGACGCTGTACCTAAACGAATTTGACGTCCTTTTTTTCCCACAAACAGAGCTTTCTTTTGGTGGTATTTGATCACCTGTGCGATTTTTTGATCACGCGCTATAAACAAAAAAAGAGCGTAAATTTTGCAAAAATAACAATATTTTTCACATTTTTTTATATGAAATTCCCCAAAAAAAAAAGTAAAAATCAAAATTTTTTAACATTTTTCGGCCAATTTGTTTTATGCTACCTATGTTTGGTAAAAAAAATCGCAAAAAGCGTATTTTGATTGGTTTGCGCAAAAGTTATCGCGTTTACTAACAAAGAGAAAGATTTTTGTCATTTTTGGTGTTTTTTTTTTTAACGCGTAATGGCGGCGATCTGCGATTTTTTTTTCGGTACTGCGACATTGCGGCGGACAGATCGGACCCTTGACTGACATTTTTGACACTTTTGGGGTTACCAGTGACATTACTGCAGTAATCAGTGCTATACATATGCACTGTTACTGCAAAAATGACACTGGCAGGGAAGGGGTTAACTTTATTGGGAAGGGAGGGGTTAAGTGTGTCCTAGGGGCGTGCTTTCTACTGTGTAGGGACATTGCTATTGGTGTAAAAGCAAAGATCAACCGTTCTACATAGTAGAACGGTCAGATCTTTACTTTTACACAGGGAGAACTGACAGGCAGCTTGTTTACACAAGCTGCTCTGTCTTTCTCCCTTCACAGGAGCGATCGCAGTGTGACTGGCGGACATCGAGTCCGCCGGTCACACGCACTGACTTGCCTGTGAACGAGCCGCGGCGGGCGCGCGCCTCGGCGGGCGCGCGCCCGCTCGCTATAGGCTCGCAAGTCAGTGACAGGCGAGTGACGTACCGATACGTCACTCTGCCTGGCCGGGGCTGACCGCCGCAGTATATAGTCGTGCGGCGGTCGGCAACCGGTTAAGAAGGGTTCGGTGAATGCGCATATGAAACTGGTGGGGTTCAGTACCTCCAACAAGGTTAAAGCGGAGTTCCACCCAAAAGTGGAACTTCCGCTTTATGTATTCTAACCCCCTGACATGCCACATTTGGCATGTCATTTTTTGGGGGGGGGGGGGGGAGCGGGTACCTAGTTTTGACAGGTACCCGCTCCCACTTCCGCTCGGAGCGCCGCCCTGAGCGGAAGTTCTCCTCTCCCCCTCCCTCCCTGCAATCTTCTGGGACAGGTCAGAGGTCCCAGAAGATTGCCGGCCAATCAAGACGCGCAGCGCGACTCGCGCATGCGCAGTGGGTACCCGGCTGTGAAGCCGCAAACTGTCACAGCCGGGTGCCCACAGCAGTGATGCCGGCGCCGAGAGAGAGGATCGAGGCTTCGGGCGGCCGCATCGCTGGACTGTTGGACAGGTGAGTGAAATGGCTGGAACTCCGCTTTAAGAACCACTGACATAGACCATCCTTCACACCGCTATCTACGTCATCTCTTCCACACTGCGGTCCAAGCCTCAAATTCAGATCGCTCTACTGCAGGGTAGTCTTCCTGGTCACAGACTGACAGCGGTGAGAGGCGGCCGTGCGGGGGATGGTCTATGTGGACAGCTTTACTCTGAATACCACCAAAAGAGCTCTTTTTGTGCGGGGGGGGGGGGGGAGACATGAATGTTATTTGGGTACAGCATCGCACAACCACACAATCGTCAGTTAAAAGATCGCAGTGCTGTATTGCAAAAAAAGCCCTGATCATGAAGGGGGGGGGCTTCCAGAGCTGAAGTGGGTAAATCAGTTATAAAAGGACCAAAATCCAGGAAAATCCCAGTAGGAGGCACATTATCCTAAAAGGAATCATTTTACAGATACGTGGCAGCTCTATTCTGTGGAACTACAAGCCCCAGCTAACATAGTTTAATCACACACACATAAAATCTATCTCCACCTATTCTCTGTATACACACACTCTGTACTTCACTCACTATGGCCACCCCACAACTATATCCTCACACACTGTCAGCTGGCACACATCAACCGGCACCTGCAGTCACTGCAAACCCCCCAACTGACCCACCAACAATCGTCTCCTATGCATAGCTGCCTATATTAACCTTCAACTACCGCTTCACCCACCGTTCTACACACGCTCCAGGAGGCCGCCATGTTTAAGACGCACGAATGCGTAACTCCGCCCCACTACGTTTCATTGGCGTAAATTTTAAAGCTACCCCGCCCACTGCCGAGTGACACACAGCCCTGTTTGGAAGCTACCCCGCCCACTGCTGACTGACACAGAGCCCTGATTGGAAGCTACCCCGCCCACTGCTGAGTGACACACAGCCCTGATTGGAAGCTACCCCGCCCACTGCTGCGTGACACAGAGCCCTGATTGGAAGCTACCCCGCCCACTGCCAAGTGACACACAGCCCTGATTGGAAGCTACCCGTTCACTGCTGACTGACACAGAGCCCTGATTGGAAGCTACCCCGGCCACTGCTGACTGACACAGAGCCCTGATTGGAAGCTACCCCGCCCACTGCCAAGTGACACACAGCCCTGATTGGAAGCTACCCGTTCACTGCTGACTGACACACAGCCCTGATTGGCAGCTTTCCCCTGGCTCTCACCCACTTGCTTTTTATGTGTTGCACCAACCAACACTAATCCGTAAGCACCTTTATGTGTTACATCCTTGCATCATGCCTTGTGTGTTTATCTAATGAGAACTCTTCATCCACTGACTAAAAGCAGTGTTCCAGACTCCCCCCTCCAAAAATTAAAAGTCAGCAGCTACACATACTGTACACATACTGCAGTGCAGCTGCTGACTTTTAATATTAGAACACTTACCTGACCTGGAATCCAGCAATGTCAGCACCGCAGACTATGTTTCCATTGTCGGTGAGGGAACCCGGCAGTGAAGCCTTGCGGCTTCATGGGCGGGTGCCTAATGCGTATCGCGCTGTGCATTCGGATTGGCTTGGCGGCGGGGGAAGGGGCCAAACTTCCGAAGGACAGTGTCGCGGCACCGTCTCCCAGAAGTGGGGAAGGGTACCTGCCAAAAACAGGTACCCATTCCCCCCTGAAAGGTGCCAAATGTGGCACCGGAGGGGGGGAGGAAGCAAATGAGCAGAAGTTCCTCTTTTGAGTGGAACTCCGCTTTAATTTCACATCCGCCCCGTTCTCCCATAACTGCACCCAAGAGAAATCAAGCAGCGAGAACACTTGGGACAATGAGAGGGGAGCACAGAAGCCTCAAATACTCAGCGCTTCCAACTGTCACTCATTTGGAAGGATGGTCCCATTTTTCCAATCAAATCTCTCATTGCCCCTCGTTTGTTCTGATATATATAGAGTTGGAGTGCATGCACTGTGATGTCATTACATGTCTGGCATTGTCAGTGTCCCTGCCCATAGAAACACGGACAGGCAGCTTCTGGGCACAATGCTGACATATTGGGATGTGTATGGGGGGGCCACAGGGTGTTTTTATGTAATTTTATTATAATTGTTTAACCACTTTACCACCGGAGGATTTTGCTGTCTTACGTCCAGGCCACTTTTTGCGATTCGGCACTGTGCGACTTTAACTGACAATTGCGCGGTCATGCGACACCGTACCCAAACAAAATTTACGTCCTTTTTTTCACATAAACAGAGCTTTCTTTTGGTGGTATTTGATCACCTGTGCGATTTTTCCTTTTTGCGCTATAAACAAAAAAAGAGCGACAATTTTGAAAAAATAACAATATTTTTCACATTTTTTTATATGAAATTCCCCCCCCAAAAAAATGAAAAAATCAAAATTTTTTATCATTTTAGGCCAATTTGTTTTCTGCTACATATTTTTGGTAAAAAAATTCACAATAAGCGTATTTTGATTGGCTTGCGCAAAAGTTATTGCGTTTACTAACTAAGGGAAAAATTTCTGTCATTTTTGGTGTTTTTTTTTTAACGAGTAATGGCGGCGATTTCCGATTTTTTTTGCAGGACTGCAACATTGCAGCGGACAGATCGGACCCTTGACTGACATTTTTGACACTTTTGGGGGTACCAGTGACATTACTACAGTAATCAGTGCTATACATATGCACTGTTACTGTAAAAATGACACTGGCAGGGAAGGGGTTAATTTCTATTGGTGATCAAGGGGTTAATGTATGCCTGGTGCTTACTGATGTGTTGGGGGGAGGGGACTATGTGACACAGGCACAGATAGCAGGTTCAGCTATGCTGAACCCTGCAATCTGACCCTGTCTGTCACTTAGGAGATCCGCCCGCTTGTGTTTACACAAGCGGGCGGATCTCCAGACTCGATTCCCCGACGATCGGGGAAGAGCGGCGGTGATCACCGCCACTCCTCCCCTGGCCCGACTCGCCGCCCACAGGGGGAGGAGTCCAGCGACGTAGGTCTACGTCGCTGGACGGGAACGAGCCACTTTGCCGCAGTACAGTCAATGTGACTGGTCGGCAAGTGGTTAAAAACTTTAATTTAAAATGGAGTTCCAGATTAACCCTAACTACTCTTAAAAATTATTGGATGCTCCATGCACCCCTATGGGCAGCGTATGTCAGCGATGACATGTCCGCTGACACCCGCCGCTATCCCGATCCTGTCCATGAAATCCAGACAGGTGGTAACCCTATTTTCCATCCATTTGGAGGATCGGAAATGGATTGATCCCCCGCTAAGTAAAGCAGCATCCGCTAGGCGGAACACCTGTGTGAAAGGGTCCTAACACCTACTCTGACTGTAGATGTAAACCTTCATGGTTTAGGAGATATTCACACTTCATGCAGCCAGTGATATCACCGGCGCATGCGCTCTGAAGTAACGGTATACCCATACTGTCACTTCAGAGCACCGTGACTCCCGTGCGCATGCACAGGAGTGATTCACAGCACGGCCAATCAGACAGCCGGAGGAGGATTTTGCGATGCATACTAGCACATTATGCCTTTACTTTTGTTTTTTAAAGAAAGAAAATTTGGTGCGGGTTACTTCCTCTTTAAGAAAGAAGTATATACTTATTTATTTTCAGCCCGCTCCAGTCACACGATCCCCTATGTCAGCAACTGGCACTGCAGGAAGGAGGTGGGAGCCCTCAACAGTGGCTGGTAAAGCCTGGAGCAGGGGGGCAGCAGGGCAGGTTTACAGTGATTTTGAAGTTTCAATTTTTTTTTTTTCCTATTAAAAAAACAAACATGTTATACTTACCTGTTATACTTATACTCTATTGCAGTGGTTTTGCACAGAGCAGCCTAAATCCTCCTCTTCTCGGGTCTCTCTTCAGCTGTCCTTGCCCCTCTCTCCTGTCGATTGGGGGCAACTCAGCTGCACCTCCCTGTATCCATTCAGACATGGAGCTGCTGTTCGGCCCCCTCTCTCTCTCTCTCTCCAGATTGGATGAGTTTGATTGAAGGCAGCGGGAGCCGAAGGGCGCCGCTGCTGTGGCTCAGCCAATCAGTCAAGAGAGTCCTGGATGGCTAAGGCACTCGTGGACAGCGCTGGATAGAGAGGGGCTCAGGTAAGTATCAAGGTGTGCTGGGGAGGCTGCTACACATAGAAGGCTTTTTATCTTAATGCATAAAGATAAAAAAAAAAAAAAAAACCTTCTGACTTTACAACCCGTTTAAGAGTAGTTTGGTTGTATACTGTGGCAGGAAAAAAAAAAAAAAAAAAACTTTCCCTTGTAAGGCAATTCCATAATGTGCTAGTATGCATCACATCAAAGACATCCAGCGGCTGTATAAGTGGCCGAAGCTGCAAGTGCGCATGGGAGCCCTCATCTCCGGCGTGGTATGCCAGACCTTCAGTGCGCATGTGCCAGTGACATCACTAGCTGCACCCAGTATGCACTCTGTATGTAGCGCACTCCTGAGCCCTGCGCTCTGTACATAGCACACTCCAGAACCCCGCACTCTGTACATATCACACTTCACATATCGCAGTCTGCACCCTGTGCATAGCGCATGCCTGAAGTCTGCACTCAGTGCTGGTGTTCTCCTGAACAGAACATTCTGTACATAACATGCTTCTGAACCCTGCTCTCTGTATGTAGCGCACTCCTGAGCCCTGCACTCTACATAGCGCACCTCTGAATTCTGCACTCTGCACATACCGCACTCCCGAACGCTGTACCTAGCCTACTCCTAAACTCTACACCCTGTGCATAGCGCATGCCTGCACTCTACATAATGCACGCATGAAGTCTGCATCCTGTGCGTAGCACACGCCTGAAATATGAACTCTGTTTTGGTGCACTCCTGAACAGTATACTCTGCACACAGCATGCCTCTGAATACTGCACTCCGTACGTAGCGTACTCCTGATCCCTGCACACTGTACGTAGCGCACTCCTGCATCCTGCACTCTGTACATAGCGCACTCCTAAACCCTACACTCCACTTCACTTCTTAAACCTGCAATCTGTATGTAGCCCAACCTTAAACACTGCAATTTGCATATTGCACTGCTGAACCCTGCACTCTATATGTAGAACATTCCTCAACCCTGTGCTCATGATATTTAGCAATGTCCCATTAAGACTCTTCCCCACAGTTATTGCAGTGTAGTCACACCTACCATTTGATGTGGTATGTTGTCCTCCTGTGGGGAGGTGGTGTTGATGTTGAATGGTGCAGTGGGGGTGTTGCTAAGTTCCTATGCCCTGGTGCACAAAGTTACCTCTGCCCTAGTACAAGCAACGTCCTAGCCAGTGCTGTATCTAGGCCTGGGCCGACAAGGCCCAGGCCCAGGGTGGCACTTTGCGGGGGGGCGGCAAAAAAGCCGCCCCCCCCCTGCACGAAACCCCCCCAACCCGTACTCCCGAATCCCGGGTAGCGGCAACGCTCTGCTGCCTTCCGCCGCCCGCGGCCGCCTGCCGCACACAAGCAGTCCCAGGCGGCCGGCAGCTTGAAGAAGACTACAGATTTGCCTTTCACTGAAGGCAGCTGAAAGGGCGGCGACGGCGGCGTACTTTGCCAGGGGGGAGGGAGGGGAGGGACAGTGCCACCCCCATAGATGCTGGTAACTTCACCTAATTTAGGTGGTGGGGCGGAGCCTAATTCTCCACCCACCCTCCCCTGTGCGGCCGCCATCCCTGCACATGATCCTTGGGCTGCCCTGCACAGTGCAACTGACTGTGCGTGTTGGACGAGGGGAGAGAGCAGGGGATAGAGAGCAGAGGAGAACCCGGGAACCCCCAGGCCAGGACAGCAGGAGCCAGTAGCAGGTACTGTAAATGAACCTAAATTAAAACTGTGCTCTGCACTGACTGCAGTACATACATTTTAACAGAATGTGAACTGTTTAATGATGTTGCATTGTGATTTTATCATGTACAAAGTGTTTCATGCATGCTAAAATCAATGAAAAATCATTAAACAGTTTACATTCTGTGAAAGTTCATGTACTGTAAAAAAAAAAAAAATGTAAAAAAACATTAAATATAAAAAAATATAAATCTAATAAAAAAATAAAAATGTACTGCAAAGTGTTCCATGCTCTAACTATTACTACGCTGTATCTTGGCCTAGGCCGACGGCTGTTCTAGGGATATTTTGCCACCCCCCCACACAGAAAACCCCCTGCCCTCCCTGACCTGTCCTCTGAGTACCGCCCCCCATGCTGCCTCCTGCCGCCACAGCCGCCTGCTGCACACATACAGTCCCCAGCGGCCAGCGGCTTGCTATACAGTGCCACTTGTCAGTAAGAGGCCTACTTTGCCAGGGGGGAGGGAGGGACTGGTTGCCCCACAGAGGCTAGAGCGGCCGGTGACTGGCCAGACCGGCTGCACTTACTTCAGCTGGTGGGGGCGGAGCCTAATGCTCCGCTTACCCTCCTCCGCACAGCATCACTACACAGTGTAACTGTGCGGGGGACAGGTCTGTCTTTGTCCATAGGAGAGAAAGGAGGACCAGAAAACCCCCAGGCCAGGACAGCAGGTACCGTATTTACTTTCCGGCCAGTCGGACAACCAAATTTAAACTTTGCACTGCAGTACATACATTTTAACGGAATGTGAACTGTTTAATGACGTTGCACTGATTTCAGCATGCATGGATGGAGCACTTTGCTGTACATGAGCTTTCACAGAATGTGAACTGTTTAATGCGTTTGCATTAATTTCAGCATGTGCAAAGTGTTCCATGCATGCTGAAATCAATGCACTTCTGGACCGGAAGGATTTTCCCCCTTAATGACCAGGCCACTTTTTGTGATTCGGCACTGCGTTACTTTAACTGACAACTGCGCGGCCATGCGATGCTGTACCCAAATAAAATTTACATCCTTTTTTTCCCCACAAACAGAGCTTTCTTTTGGTGGTATTTGATCACCCATTTGGTACCCACTTTTAATGTACAGAGAGGAAGAGGTTGGACCTAAACAGGAATGGGCGTGGTTTACAGACGTCAGGGCGGGTCTTAAACAGGAAGGGGTGTGGCCTTGATAGGAAGGGGTGGGTCATAGTTAAATTAGGGGGTGCACGAGATTAGTCAGGCCTAGGGCAGCACAAAACCTAAATACACCACTGGTCCTAGCCAGGAAAGAGGAGCACGTTCATTATCATTACCATGGATTAAGGATGGGGATTAACTTTCACTGCCACTCACCCCAACCAACCCCCCCCTTTTGCATGAGTGGTCATTATAGTGAGATTTTAACCAATTATCTCCCCTTCTGCATTTGTGGTCATGACAGTAAAAGTTAACCCCCTCATCCCGCCACACACACTTTTTGTTGCCATCTCACTGGTAGGGGCCCCAGTGTACTACTTTGCCCAGGTGTTCATGATGCTTTTAAGACCCCCCTGGCTCTGTGTGATGGGAGATGGGAAAGATTCCCCACTGACAGCTCTTCTTATAAGAGAAGTGTGAAAGCATGTGTGTGCGTGTGTGTGTGTGTATATATATATATATGTATATATATATATACACACACACTGTATGTATGTATATACATATATATATATATATATACACACACACATGCATGTGTGTTTGAGCTTTGGAGTGCACACCCTAATGCAATAGGCTGCGCACACCTATGATTACCTTCGTTCATTCACTTTTACACGCACCCCCCCCCCCCCCCCCCCCAGCCTTCTCTTATACTCCTGCCACTGTCAAATTCAGGGACCAGGAGGCTGGGCCAAGCCTGTGTGTGTCAATAGACGCATACAGCGTAGCTGAGGATCGAGCCTGCACAAATGCCCCCATAGGAGGAAGATCAGGGATGTGCAAAACCACTGCACAGAGCAGGTAATGTAAGTATAACATGTTTATTATTTTTAAAAAATTACTTGAACCTTTACAATCACTTTAATGTTTGAACAGTTTACTGTGGTCCTGGGTTCACTGGCAGAATGGTAGAGCAAGAAAAACATCAAGAGGGAACCTTCCTCCACCTGTAAAAGTAATCACTTTTGCCTGACAGTCAATAGCTGGCTGTAAAAATCGATACCTCACAGCTGCCACCTTTGGACGTATTGTCTAAGTTTATTATTTTTTTTAGGCTTTCTTTTATTTTCACCTGGTTATCTGGACTGTAAGTCTTTGTTTTCAACAGAACAAGCTGGCCTGCAGATGTTGCAGTTAAAGGGTTGAGATAAACAATTTACCACTGACATTGGTGCTTACCATGGTCAGCTTTTATTTATATGTATGCAAAACCTTTATCCCAAAAGGCAAAAGAACTGTTGCTGTAACTGTTTAAAAAGTGTGAGCTAGTGTTCAGTAGAGATGGGCCGAACACCCTCCTGTTCAGTTTATACCAGAACTCCCGAATATAGCAAAAGTTCGGACCTGAACTCCAAACCTTATTGAAATCTACGGGACCAGATTTTTAAAAATCAAAAGTCTATATTTTGAAGGCTTATATGCAAGTTTTTGGCCATAAAAAGAGTATGGGGACCCGGGTACTGCCCTGGAGGGCATGGACCAATGCAAAAAAACTTTTTAAAGGAGCAGTGATTTCAATGATGGGGGTCCCCTTAGTCATCCTTTAAAGTGGCGTATCTGTACCATGTATAGAACCTACTGCAACAAAACTGACATTAATAAAGAGAAAAAAAAAGACATTTAAATTGCTGGCAATACAATACCATTGACAGCAATAGAAAAATGTGAAATAAAACCATTTGGGTGTGGTATGGATTTAAGAGGAATCCCACAATGTTGTAGGGGGGCACCTTGCCCCTATGTTGATGGGGACAAGGGCCTCTTTCCGACAACCCTGGGCTGTGATTGTGGGGGTCTGTGGGCAGGGGGCTTTTCGAAATCCGGAAGCCCCCTTTAACATAGTAGACCTACCCATTCACCAAAAACAAGTAAAAAAAATAATAAAAACAGACACAGTTTTTTACAATTCCTTTATTTAAAATAAAAAAAACAACGCCCCCCACCCCCCCAATGTAGATCCATTGTCAATCATCGCCGGACCCAAAAAAAAACAAAAAAAAAAAACGCTTCACTGTCAACAAAGGCTAACCGCCTACTGCAGGCTCCACTGTTTGACAGTTCCTTTTTACGTAAGGGGCGGAGCCACCTGGCGGCACTGTCCCCTTGTGACATTACTGACCCAGCATGCACCAGTCAGTGACGTCACAAAGGGCAATGCCCACCTCTTACCTATATAAGAACTGTCAAATGGCAAAGCAGGCATTCGGTGGTCAGCCTTCTTACCGGGCAGGTCCGGCAGATCTACAATTTTGGCATGCAGCGCATTGTGGGGTGTTTGCAGAACGGGCGAACAGGCAATGTTGGGCCACAGTTTTGCTCGGCCTGACCTGTTCACTTAATACTAGTGTTCATTCAGCTGCAATTTGTTAGTTAAGTCCAGTTAGGAAATGGCAACTGCTACTGTCTCAGCCAATGAGGAGAGGGTCTCGTGCACAGCGCTGGAGGATGATTGGACTCGGGTAAGTATTGGGGGGGGGGGTTGGGGGCACTGCTACACACAGCAAGCTTTTACCTTCATGCATAAAATACAGGAAGGTAAAAAAACAACCATGAGCCCTTAGAACCACTTTAACACATGCCAGTGCCTTTCCAATATTCCCACAATGCCCTTCCAAAGGTAATTGTAAGGATTTTCTATCTTGCATCTATGTTCCTAACATCCCTTTTGTTTTTCTTTTAACCACTTCCTTACCGCCTCATTGGAAAATGACGGCGGCAGGAAGGCTTTACAGATCCGGGCGGACGTCATATGACGGCGCTCGGATCTCCCCGCTAATGCGTGCCCCCGGGGGCGCGCAGCGCGGCGATCGGGGATGAGGCTCGTCCCCCGGACATAGCCCATCCCCGATCAAGGTAAACAGCCAATGAAATTTGGCTGTTTACCACGTGATCGGCTGTGTCAATCACAGCCGATCACATGAGGAGCTCCAGCACGAGCCGCTCGTTCCCTCTGTAATGCGCGCCCCCGGGCGCGCGCAGAGCAGCGATCGGGGACGAGGCTCGTTCCTCGGACAGAGCCAATCCCCTATCTTGGTAAAGAGCCAATGAAATTGGCTTTTTACCACGTGACCGGCTGTATCCAATCACAGCCGGTCACAAATGTCAACAAACCAGTGGTAACTCACTGTTACCAGGCTCTTCTCCTCACACACCGATCCAGTGTGAGAAGGAGATCTGGAAACAGTGAGTTACCACAGTACTGTTACTATTACTGTGCCCTGATTGCCCCCACCAAATAAAGAGGACCTGTCACAAAAGTACCTGTCACCTGCCCATCTGAGTACCTGTCAGCTACCCATCAGAGTACCCGAGTACCTGTCAGATACCCATCAGAGTACCCGAGTACCTGTCAGCTACCCATCAGAGTACCCGAGTACCTGTCAGCTACCCATCAGAGTACCCGAGTACCTGTCAGCTACCCATCAGAGTACCCGAGTACCTCTCAGCTACCCATCAGAGTACCCGAGTACCTGTCAGCTACCCATCAGAGTACCCAAGTACCTGTCAGCTACCCATCAGAGTACCCAAGTACCTGTCACCTACCCATCAGAGTACCCGAGTACCTTCCACCTGCTCATCAGAGTACCTCCCGCCTGAAGTACCTATCACCTGCCTGTCACCTGCCCATCAGAGTTCCCGAGTACCTGTCACCTGCCTATCGGAGTACCCGAGTACCTGCCACCTGCTAATCAGTACCAAAGTACCTGTCACCTGCCTGTCACCTGCCCAGCAAAGTACCCGAGTACCTATCACCCTTCATACAGCCACTATGTCCGTGTCCAAAAAGTTTTTCACTGCCGAAGAGGCCTGTCAATTGTTATCCCTGACGGATGAGAGCAGCGGGAAGCTCTCACTTTCCAATGCCGAAACCAATTTTGAATCTGGTTCAGAATTTGAGCCCTTTGAAGGCTTTACATCCGGCACTGAATCGGAGGAGGAGGAAGAAGTTCGGCCTAAAAGACGCCGCACTGAAAACCAGGCGGACACCAACAGCGCCAATGGTCAATCGGCAAATGCCAATGGCGCTGGACCCCAGGAGGAAATGCCCAGTACAAGCACTGGAATTTCACACCGGCCCCAAAGAAGCAGAGCCCAAATGCAGCTTCCGGATGCCTTGGCAAACCCATTGTGGCTGCCTTCTAGCTCTGGGTCAGCTACAATCCCCCCCTTCACAGCACAGCCAGGTTTGCAGGTCAACACCGAAAATTTTGTTCTCATTGATTTTTTTTATTTATTTTTCCCTGTTGAGTTCCTTCAAGGCATCGTGGACCAAACAAATATTTTTGCCCAACAATTCATAGAGAACAACCCCACCTCATATCATGCCCGTCCTTTTCAATGGAGACCCCTAACATTAGAAGAGTTAAAAGTATTTCTGGGCCTTACCATCAATATGGGGGTTACAAAAAAAAAAACAAGCTGCATTCCTATTGGTCCACCAAACCCATCCACCATATGCCACTTTATTCATCAGTCATGTCCAGCTCCCGCTATGATAATATAATGCGCTTCCTGCATTTCAATGATAATTTGCAGTGCCCTCCCCGAGATGATCCCAATTTTGATAAACTCTTTAAAATTCGCCCCCTAATTGATTTCTTTTCCAAACGGTTCCCCGAAGTTTATGTCCCTGACTAAAACATCGCAGTGGATGAATCACTGGTCCATTTCCCAGACCGGCTGGCATTTAAGCAATACATTCCCAGCAAGAGGGCTAGGTACGGCTTAAAACTAAACAAGCTCTGCGAAAGCAAAACGGGATATGTGTACGCCTTTCGCGTGTACGAAGGCAGAGACTCCGAGCTCCAGCCCCCTGAGTGCAACTATTACACCAGTTTGCCCCTTTTCCGCCACCTGTACCTGAAGAAAACCTTGGCCTGCGGTACAGTAAGAAAAAAATGGAAGGGCTTCCCGCAGAGTCTTGTCACCACTCCATTACAAATCGGGGAATCCGCCAGCCTAAGGAATGATGAAGTAATGGCTTTGAAGTGGAGGGATAGTAGGGACGTTTACATCATGTCCACCATCCACGATGACACCTCAGTGGAAATTCAAAGACGACGCGGTCCAGTTCGAAGTCGCAAGCCTGCTTGTATCCACGAGTACAATAAGTACATGGGGGGGGGGGGGGTGTATTTAAACGATCAAATGCTGCAGCCCTTTCTCCCGACACGAAAGACCCTCTTTTGGTACAAAAAAGTTGCAGTTTACTTTTTCCATTTGGCCATGTACAATGCATATGTCACCTATCAAAAGTCAACAATAGCACCAATGCCCTTCCTCCGTTTTATTGAAGATATTGCCACTGCCCTGATTTACCAGCAAGGATCCCCCCCAGAAATCATTCGTTCTGATTGTGTCAGCAGACTTCATGAGCGCCATTTCCCTTACCATATCCCACCATCAGAAACCGGAAGAAGACGCCAAAAAAGGTGCTGGGTGTGTAGCAAAAAAGGAGTTAGGAAAGACACCGGTTTCCATTGTACCGATTGTCCCTCCCAACCTGGCCTATGCATCGGAGATTGTTTCAAAATCTATCACACTGCCCTAAACTTTTAGCCCATATATCAATCAGACTGCCATTTCCCCTTTTTCAATTTTTGTGCTGAATATTTTCCCGCTGCCTCAACCAACCATATCACTGCCTTCCTTGTGAACCGACCCTGGCCTGTATATCGACTATGCCTCTGCCTGCCGTCTGCATTGTTTATCCGCCATGTTGCTGCCTTTCACGTGAACTGACCCTGGACTGTTTATCGGTTATGCCTTAGCCTACCATCTATTTCTGCCTTTTACCTGCACTGACCTCGGCCTGTTACGACCATGTTTTTTGCCTGCCCCTTAGACTGATCTTTCGCCCTGCTACTGTAGTAGTGGGATTCAAAATGACACAGGGGTCTCACTTTTGTGAGGGGCTTCAGAATATAGTGTTCTGATATGAGAAAACCAGTTTTTGGTTTCCTCTGGGTTTGTAATCTCGGAACAGGGTCTGGAGTCCGGAGGCTTCAAAGCGATTTGGGTGGGAGAAGCCTCTACCCCTGTTTAAATTAGAGGGGCAAAGGTTTAAAAGTAATATGAGGAAGTATTACTTTACTGAGAGAGTAGTGGATGCATGGAATAACCTTCCTGCAGAAGTGGTAGCTGCAAATACAGTGAAGGAGTTTAAGCATGCATGTGATAGGCATAAGGCTATCCTTCATATAAGATAGGGCCAGGGACTATTCATAGGATTCAGATATATTGGGCAGACTAGATGGGCCAAATGGTTCTTATCTGCCGACACATTCTATGTTTCTATGTCCCCATTCTTTCCCGACCAAGGCCCTAAGCTTGAGGGTCTTGCCTGCTGCCTGGACCAATACTTTGGCTGTGCTGATCATATCCCTGCCTGCACTGACCCAGGACTTTATATGGAACATGTGCTTGTTGCCTGGACCAATACTTGGGCTGTACTGACCATATCTCTGCCTGCTGCCTGTTTATGGACAGGCCTGCTGCATGGACAATCCTTTTTCTGCTGCTGACCATATCCCTGCCTACTACCTGGACCATTGCTTTGGCTGCGCTGACAATATATCTGCCTGTACTTACTATGGACAGTATTCCTGCTGCTGCCTGGACAATCCTTTCACTGTCGCTGTCTACGTTCCTGCCTGCTGCCTGGACCACTGCTCTGCTAAAACCACAGGTAATTTTTTGTTTATCCTTTGCTCAGCAGAATGTATTTTGGTATATATTATGCTATGTGTTAGGGGCCTTCAACAATGTGATAGGTTGTCAGGAATTTATGTGTGTGATTTATGTCCCTAGCCACTGGCCAACCGGCCAATGTATATATACGTCCTCCGTTTAAACCTAAATACTGGTGTTATGGTAGCAGATAGCTGCCATAACCCTGGTATTTTTTTAAACGGAGGACGGTTGGCTTTCCGATAAGGGTGGTCCCAGCGGCGGATTCGCCGCGGGATCACCCTTCCAGGATGGTGGAAGAGGTGCCCCCCCCTCCCGCCGCGTCCCGGTCCTTTTCCCCACTTACCGGACCCGCCGGGCAGCGGGAAAAACAATCCGGTCCCGGATCCTCACAGACAGGATGTCGAGTGAGGGCAAGCTTGCCCTCACTCGACTCTATGGTCTTGGAGGACCGGAGCTACGGCAAACGTCGTTGCCTAGCAACCGGTTTAAAGGTCCCTTTTTTTTTTTTTTCTTAATTTTTTTCATTTTTTTCCTATCTTTTAGTGTACTTGTGAGATCTGAATACTTTTTGACCCCAGATCTCACAAAAAAGAGGTCCTGTCGTGCCTATTTCTATTACAAGGAATGTTTACATTCCTTGTAATAGAAATAAAAATTATAAATTTTTTTTTTAAACGGTGTAAAAATAAAAAAAAATAAATAAAATAAATAGTAAAAAAAAAAAAAGCACCCTGTCCCCATTAGCTCGCGCGCAGAAAACCCCGCCCACATATGTAAACGGTGTTCAAACCACAGATTTGAGGTATCACCATGATCGTTAGAGCAAGAGCAATAATTTGAGCCCTATACCTCCTCTGTAACTCTAAGATGGCAATCTGTAGAAATTTTTAAAATGTCGCCTATGGGGATTTTTAAGTACCAAAGTTTGTCACCATTCCGTGAGCGTGCGCAATTTTGAAGCATGACATGTTGGGTATCTATTTACTCAGCGTAACATTATCTTTCACATTATGGAAAAAAATTGGGCTAACTTTACTGGTTTCTTATTTTTTAATTAAAAAAAGTGAATTTTTTCCCAAAAAATTGCGTTTGGAAGACCGCTGCGCAAATACGGTGTGATAAAAGATATTGCAATAATCTCCATTTTATTCTCTAGGGTCTCTGCTAAAAAAAAAATATAACGTTTGGGGGTTCTAAGTAGTTTTCTAGCAAAAACAACTGATTTCAACTTGTAAACACCAAATGTCAAAAATAGGCCTAGGCAAGTGGCTAGGATGCATGATGTTGCTCCTTGGATGTTGGGCCCTCTATATGGCTAGGCTGTGAAAAAGTCTCACACATGTGGTATCCCCATACTCAGGAGGAGTAGCAGAATGTATTTTGGGGTGTCATTTTTGCTATTTACATGCTATGTGTTAGAAATATCCTATAAATTTACAACTTTGTGTAAAAAATAAAGGTTTTATTTTTTTCCCACATTTTCCAAAAACTTGTGGAAAAAAATGACACGTTCAAACGACTCATAATGCCTCATTTAATATACGTTTGAGTGTTTGCTTTCCAAAATTGGGTCATTTTGTGGGCGTTTCCATTGTCTTGGTGCTCTAGGGCCTTCAGAAGTGTGATAGGTAATTTGAAAATGATCTGTGTAATTTATGCTCCTAGAACGCCTGAAGGTGCTACTTGGATGTGGAGTCTCTTTATGTGGCCAGGCTGTGTAAAAGTCTCACACATGTGGTATCGCCATACTCAGGAGGAGTAGCAAAATGTATTTTGGGGTGTCATTTTTGCTATTTACATGCTATGTGTTAGAAATATCCTATAAATTGACAACTTTGTGTAAAAAAAAAATAGATTTTCTTTTTCCCCACATTTTCCAAAAACTTGTGGAAAAAAATTACATGTTCAAACGACCCATAATGCCTCATAGAATATACGTTGGTGTTTGCTTTCCAAAATTAGGTCATTGTGTGGGCTTTTCAATTGTATTGGTGCTCTAGGGCCTTCAAAAGTGTGATAGGTAGTATGAAAGTTTTATGTGTATTTATGCTCCTAGAACGCCTAAAGGTGCTACTTGGATGTGGAGTTTTTTTTTTTGTGGCCACGCTGTGTAAAAGTGTCACACATGTGGTATCACCATACTCAGAAGGAGTAGCATAATGTATTTTGGCGTGTCATTTTTGCTGTGTACATGCTATGTGTTAGAATTGGCTTATAAATTGACACCTTTGTGGAAAAAAAAAGGTTTTTCTTCATTTTCCCAAGAATTGTGGGAAAAAATTATAACTTCAAAAAACTCACCATGCCTCTTACTAAATACCTTGGACTGTCTACTTTACAAAAAGGGGTCATTTGGGGGGTATTTGTACTGTCCTAACATTTCAGGGCCTCAAGAAAGGAGATAGGCCGTAAGTACATCTGGTGTCATCAATTATCAGTAATTGGTACCATAGCTTTTAGACTAAATAACTTTCACACAGACTAAATAATATACACTAATTTGGGTTAATTTTACCAGAGATATGTAGCAGTATACATTTTGGCCCAAATGTATGAAGAAAAATTAATTTAACGCAAAATTTAATAATAGAAACTAAAAAAAAGTGTTTTTTTTTCCAAAAACTTTGCTCTTTTTTTGCTTATATCACGAAAAAAAAAAAAACCCGGTTGTGATCAAATACCACCAAAAGAAAGCTCTATTTGTGTGAAAAAAATGATAAAAATTTTGTTTGGTTAAAGTGTAGCAATTGTCATTCCAAATGTGAGAGTGCTGAAAGCTGAAAATTGGTCTGGGCAGGAAGGGGGTCTAACTGCTCTGTATGGAAGTGGTTAATAATTCACTACTGAATATTTCTCTGAGAAAACCCTTTCTTTTATTTATTTATTTTTTTTCCACAGTACCAGCCCTAAGATTTATTTTCATTTTCAAATCTCTTTCCCATGCGGTAATATAGTTACATAGTTACATAGTTAGTGAGGTTGAAAAAAGACATCAGTCCATCCAGTTCAACCTATGATGTGTGTGTGTGTTTGCTTTTAGCCGTACATTGTATACCCCTGTATGTTGTGGTCTTTAAGGTGTCCATCTAACAGTTTTTTGAAACTATCAATGCTCCCTGCTGATACGACTGCTTGTGGAAGAGAATTCCACATCCTTACCGCTCTTACAGTGAAGAACCCCTTACGCACTTTAAGGTTAAACCGCCTTTCCTCTAGTTTTAGTGAGTGGCCACGTGTCTTATTGTATCTCCTTTCTCTGAATAGTTTGTTCCTTATGCTCGGGTCGCCAGTACAGTATTTGTACATTGATATCATATCCCCCCTCAATCGTCTCTTCTCCAGAGAGAATAAGTTCAGGGCTTGTAGTCTTTCTTCATAGCTGATGTCCTCCATCCCCCTAATTATTTTTGTTGCCCTTCTCTGGACTTTCTCCAGTTCCAGCACATCCTTTCTGAGGACCGGTGCCCAGAACTGGACAGCATACTCCAGATGTGGCCGGACCAGAGTCTTGTAGAGCGGGAGAATAATCTCTTTATTTCTGGAGTGAATCCCCTTTTTTATACATCCCAGTATTCTGTTGGCTTTGCTTGCAGCGGCTTGGCATTGCATGCCACTGCCAAGCCTAGTTGCTTTCTGGTTTCTGGCCCCCAAGTGCATTACTTTACATTTTTCAACATTAAATCTCATCTGCCATGTAGTTGCCCACTCCGTTATTTTGTTCAGGTCCGCTTGCAAGGTTTCCACATCCTGCATAGAAGATATTGGCATGCCTAATTTAGTATCATCCGCAAATACTGAGATTGTACTAGATATCCCCTCCTCTAGATCATTTATGAATAAATTAAACAGGATTGGTCCCAGGACAGAACCCTGGGGGACCCCACTTTCCACACCCGCCCAATCCGAGTACTCCCCATTAATCACCACCCTCTGTACTCTCCCCTGGAGCCAGTTCTCTATCCAGGTACTCACCTTATGGTCCATACCTATCTTCCTTAGTTTGTACAGTAATCGTTTGTGGGGAACGGTGTCGAAGGCCTTTGCAAAGTCCAGATACACCACATCCACAGGCTTACCTTTATCTAGGTGGCAGCTCACTTCATCATAGAAGGTTAATAGATTGGTTTGGCACGAACGATTTTTCATGAATCCGTGCTGATTAATACTTATAATACCGTTTTCATTACTAAAGTCTTGTATGTGGTCCCTTAACATCCCCTCCAATATTTTGCAGACTACAGATGTTAGGCTGATCGGCCTATAGTTACCCGGGATATATCTCGGCCCCTTTTTAAATATTGGTACCACGTTGGCTTTTTTCCAATCAGCTGGCACCATACCCGTCTGTAAACTATCCTTAAAGATCAAGAATAATGGTCTGGCAATCACCTGGCTGAGCTCTTTAAGAACCCTCGGGTGCAAGCCATCCGGTCCCGGGGATTTATTTATGTTAAGCTTCTCTAGTTTAGCTCTAAGTCTATCTTCTGTTAGCCATGGCGGCACTTCCTGAGGTGTATTATTTAGTTCGGCCTTACAAGCTGGGTTCGTGTAGACCCCCGATTCCTTAGTGAAGACTGAAGAAAAGAAATTATTTAACACTTCCGCCTTTTCTCTGTCCTCAGTGGCCATTTTTCCTTTATCATCTTTTATGGGGCCAATGTGTTCTGGCCTCGCTTTCTTACTGTTTATATACTTAAAGAACTTCTTGGGGTTCTTTTTACTCTCCTCTGCTATATGTCTCTCGTGTTCTATTTTAGCCGCCCTGATTTCATCTTTACATTTCTTATTACACTCTTTATAATGCTTAAATGCTGCCACTGACCCCTCAGTCTTGTATTTTTTGAAGGCCTTTTCTTTAGCTCTAATATACATTTTTATGTTGGAGTTTAGCCACCCAGGGTTTAGTTTTGTTCTTTTAAATTTATTTCCCAGTGGAATGCACTGGCCCACCCCCTTGTTAAGTATGCTCTTGAAGCACTCCCATTTTTCCTCCGTGTTCTTTGTTCCCAGGGTTCTATCCCATTTGATATTTTCTAGCAGCGAGCGCTGTTTAGGGAAATTGGCTCTTTTGAAATTCAGCGTCTTAATATTACCCTTCTGTTTCCTATTACTGTAATTAATACTGAAACCAATTGACCTATGGTCACTGCTCCCTAAGTTTTCCCGTATTTCTATATCCGTGAGCAGGTCTGCATTGTTGGTAATCAGTAGGTCAAGTACCGCATTGTTTCTTGTCGGTGCATTCACCATCTGACCCATGAAATTGTCCTGCAAAATATTTAGGAACTGCCTAGCCTTGGCTGAGTGCGCGGTTCCTTCTGCCCAGTCTATATCCGGATAATTAAAGTCCCCCATTATAATGACATTTCCCATCCTTGCTGCCAATCCTATCTGTAACATGAGGTCCGCCTCCCCCTCCTCACTCTGGTTGGGGGGCCTATAGCATACGCCCAATATTACCTTCCCCACCGTGCCTTCCCTTTGAAGCTCTACCCATAGGGATTCTGCCTCGTCCATAGCTCCATTATTAATATCATCCCTCATATTTACCTGTATACTGTTCTTAATATACAGACATACCCCTCCCCCTTTTTTACCCTCTCTATCCCTGCGATAAAGGGAATACCGCTGAATGGTCGCCATCCAATCATGAGAGCTGTCGAACCAAGTCTCAGTTATCCCCACAAAATCTAAGTCCTCCTCAAACATCAGCAGCTCCAGCTCTCCCATCTTGTTGGCCAGGCTTCTGGCATTGGTATACAAGCCTCGTAATTTAGATCGGTTACATTTATCCTCATTTGATGTTTTTAGGCTGCTGTCTTGATTTTTCCCCGTACCCACCCTGGGTTTAGGAGCTCCGAACACCCTACCGCTAATGCCCCCATTTCTGCCCTCTGAATCTTGCTTTCCACTGGCTAATTCTACATCTGTACCCTCCCCCCCATTCCCTAGTTTAAAAGCCCCTCTAACTTTTCGGCCATCCTCGCACCCAGTACGGCTGCACCCACCCCATTTAGGTGCAATCCGTCCCTACCAAAGAGCCGGTGACCGACTGAGAAGTCGGCCCAGTTCTCCAGGAACCCGAAACCCTCCTTACTACACCAGCTCCTCAGCCACTCGTTAACTTCCCTAATCTCCCGCTGCCTCTCTGGTGTGGCTCGAGGTACAGGTAGTATTTCGGAAAATACTACCTTGGAGGTCCTAGTCCTCAACTTAGCGCCTAAGTCCCTGAAATCGTTTAGGACTCTCCGTCTTCCTCTGCCTATGTCATTGGTACCCACGTGTACCATGACAGCTGGGTCTTCCCCAGCCCCACCCAGTAATCTGTCCACCCGATCCGCGATGTGCCGAACCCGAGCGCCCGGCAAACAACAGACTGTTCGGCGCACACGGTCTTTGTCACAGATTACACTATCTGTCCTTCTAATAATTGAGTCCCCTACCACCAGCACCTGTCTTTCCTTTCCCTTTCTCCCGGCCTCACTGGAGGAGTTCTTCCCCTGGCAGCTAGGGGCGTCACTCTGCTCCAGCAATGCTGGTCCCTGACTGGTTTCCCCAACATCACTCAACGGGGCGAATCTGTTGGGGTGCTCCAGCCCAGGATCAGCCTCCTTGCCTTGTTCCCTTCTACCCCTCCTGTCACCCCTCTACTCTGCTCTGATGCCTGCACCTCCGATACTCCGCCCACCTCTGTGCAGACCCCTGCCTGCACCTGACTGGTACAATCCTGGCTCTCCTCCGGTATGGACATTCTTCTCAGTGTTGCCAGCTGCTTCCCTAGATTCAGGACCTGAGCTTCCAGGGAAGCAACGTGCTCACATTTTGCGCATTTGTATTCGCCCTCAATCACATGTCCGAGGAACGCATACATATCACAAGATGTACACCGAGTCGCATCTCCACACCCGCCGGGCATTGTACCTACTAATCTAATCTAATGGAATATGCAATTACGGGGGTGTTATCAGTTGTACATATGCCCTAGAAAGGCCTCATCTAGTGCTTTGGCCAGACATACATAATAGCTCGAAAGCAGTAGGCCCAACCATTATCGTTGGATCAAATGATAAAGATGTAAGATAGTGTTGTAGTTAGGTTGCCTGCCATAACAGAAGAGGTGGTGATATCATTGACTGAATATTAGCTATGGACTTCCATCTTCCCGAGTCCCTGAAATTTTGCATTCTGATTTTAATTATGATGAAATTAAGGATCAAATAATTCTAGTACAATATCTGGGTTTCCAATCACTGGTGTCATAGTTGACTTTACTTTGGTTAAGCACGCTACTTTACAGGAAGTGCCCATGATAGGATGTTCCCTTGCCTGGTTGGGGTTAGGGCTGCACGATATTGGGGAAAAAAGAACATTGCGATATTTCGTTTTCAACGATAAATATCGCGATATTTCTCTTTGTTTAATGCATAAAAACAAAAGCTGAACACTTGGTGGAAACATTCAATCAAGAGAGCAACCAGACCCATCTTTTCAAAGGGGATGAAATAGAAAGAGTGAGGACTCACAGTTGTGGTAGGAGCGAGGTAGAAAAGTACAGCCCGACGTGACATCTGTCCCACACTTTCCCTCTGCCGCCCTGGATGCGGAGCTAGTTCTCTTGAAGGAGCAGTGAGCGCGGCACAGCGAACCAATCACGTGATAGCGGCACAGGGAACCAATCAGATGTGCAGGCACGCGTGATTGGTTAGCTGTGTAGCTGCTTACGGCACGCTGCTCACCGCTGAACGTGTGGGACGGCTGCCAGCACTGAGAGTCCTCCTCCCCCCGACTTCTCTCTGCCTAATGGTAAATATCGCGTCTTCGGCGATATGAATATCGCCCACGCGCGCAGAACGATAGTCGATATCACATCGACTATCGTTCAGCCCTAGTTGGGGTAGTTATCAATTGCAAACAAAAGGAGGTTTGGGACTTTATATGAGGCATCGCCTAATTAAGGCTAGGTGCCTCCATCCCTGTGACGAGTGTGGACGAATCCATAACACGGTAATATGGTACAAAAAGCCGAAGGCCTAGCAGCCCTAACACTAAGGGAATACAAGAAAGGAAGGGGAACAAGTGGGACTTTATATGAAGTGTGTAATGGTTGGGGTGTACAACATGGCTTTAGTAGGTAAACAGATGGGTGCACAACAAGATAGCAAAAAGAAAAACAATTTAATGATAATTGTCATTATCCATACAGATATCCACAAGAGGCATATGTACATGTATATGGTATTGAGTACAATAATACAATTAAAACAGCATAAATGTAAGATCGTAAAAAAACTTGTAAGGCCTGAACAGATGAAGCCATGGCTAGAAATGGGCATATAAAGCCATAATGGTATTATGTAAATAGAGTAATATAAGGAATGCATTATAACAGGCTCTACGCGTTTCGTGGAGTAAATTCCACTTCTTCAGGAGCGGATGCATCCCATGTCACTGCAACGAGAGAAGAAAAAGAATCCCCCTTACAGACAACAATATAATGGAGATGGTAACAAGTATAAGAACATAGGTGAGGGAGGAATATATCAACCCAACTTGAGCCAGCTTCACCCATTGCACTTACAGCTTAATGATGAGGTGAATATATAATATATGGGCAAAACTCCGACAAGGAAAAACGTCTAGCGGGGAGCTGTGGGAGCCCAGTCTGTAGCCAGCAGGGAACGATGAGAGGACATCAAAGGAAGGAACTTGTGGACCCCGGTATATTGGATAAGTGGCATATATTGATAGCAATCTCCAGCGGATACTGCATACAAATAGTATGTGTAAAAAATAGTAAAAATAAGTGATTGATGCTAGTATAAGATGTATATTGTAGCCATACAGAGAGCCACATCCCAAGACAGAAACCTCTATTGCAAGGAATGTGAATAGACCATAATGATAGAATAGGGGGGTGCAGCAAATTGTTGATAGACTAAAAATAAAAAGTGTGCTGGAAGTGAATAGATGGTATAACCAAGATTGCCACAGAGGGAATAGACCATAGACCCGATAGTAGTGTGTAACAACCCGGGAAAAATTAAGAAACAAAACAGCAGAGAAAAAGAGGAAAGGGGAAAGGTGATGGTAAAAAAACAAAGAGGATGTCCTCAAAAATTACCCAAATATGCAGCCACATATATTATATTAGTGCTTTCGTGATTAGTGCAATCCCACCACCAGGTGAATTGGTCTCTCACCTCCACTACAGACCCACTGCTGGGTCAATCACAGCATTGTATATACACAGGGACCTTCAGATAGTAAAGGCTATGGATAGCCTATCACCTCCAGAGGGATTCTCACCGATAAACATAAAGGGGGAACAAAGGAAGAGATCTAGTGCTCTCTGTATGGTTGCAGTAAACCGCTTTATTGAGTAAAAGGAATAGTACTCACAAAGGTGGCGCTTCCAAAGCGCATAGCAATCAGCATAAACGGTATCTAGGAAGAGACAGCTTCGAAGCCCAACCACAGGCGTTGACTGGCTCTGTTCTACCTTAGGTAAGTCTCTCTGCATTGAAGGGGACACGGCATGCTGGTCACTATATTGATGGGGGGGGGGGGGGTACGCTGGTCACTACATTGATGGGGGGCATGCTGATCACTACAAAAGGTAGGTAAGAGACTACTACTGTAGTACTTACTGACTGTACTAGTGACTGACTGAGTAGTGAGAAGTCTGTAAAGGAAAGGTGATCTATCTTATGGGGAACCTGCCCTTGCCCAATGCCTGGCCTGCTGACTGTAAGGGGGGGGGATCTATATGGGGGACCTCACCTCACCCTGCTGTAAGGGGGATCTATATGGGGGTCCTCACCTCACCCTGGCCTGCTGTAAGGGGGGATCTATATGGGGGACCAGGTCCCCAATATAGATCCCCTTACAGCAGGCCAGGGTGAGGTCCTCCATATAGATCCCCCCCAGGCCAGGGTGAGGTGAGGACCCCCATATAGATCCCCCCTTACAGCAGGCCAGGGTGAGGTCCCATATAGATCCCCCCTTACAGCAGGCTAGGGTGAGGTCCCCCATTAAGATCCCCCCTTACAGCAGGCCAGGGTGAGGTGAGGTTCTGTCTCCCATATAGATCACCCTCTTACAGCAGGCCAGGGTGAGGTGAGGTCCCCCATATAGATCCCCCCTTACAGTAGACCAGGGTGAGGTGAGGTCCCGTCCCCCATATAGATCTCCCCCCCGTACAGTAGGCCAGGGTGAGGTGAGGTCCCCGGACCTCACCTCACCCTGGCCTGCTGTAAGGGGGGATCTATATGGGGGACGGGACCTCACCTCACCCTGGCATGCTGTAAGGGGGATCTATATGGAGGACGGGACCTCACCTTACTCTGGCCTACTGTACGGGCGGGAGGTCTATATGGGGGGAGTGTTGCTGCTACACTTTTCATTGGTTAAGCTGACACGCAGCTCCTTCAAGCTCCAAAACAAAACATAACGCTGCAGCACACACAGGAAGCTTATTTTTAGTGTAATTGAACACTTTGTATATTGACCCCCAAAATAATACCTTGCCACCCCTGTTTTAAAAGTCTAGCTCCACCACTGGTAACCACGGAAGGGCCTTGAGGGGGACAGTCTTAATGGATTGTTCAATAGATAGCTCTTTGTCCTAGTGTGGTTGCATCAGCCTAAAATTCAGGATTTATTTTAATACTGCTTGGTAATAGCGGATTGGGTCTGTAAATCCCATACCCCCACATTTTTTAGGCATAGTGTTTCTGCCTTAATCCTAGGTGGGAAATCTGCCCATAGGAATTGTATAAACTCCCACTTTATTTGGCTTAGGAAGGTAACTGGGATTGCCACCGGCAAAGTCTGGAATAAATACAATAACCGGGGCATTACGCTCCTTTTTAAAATACTGTTCTTTTCAAGCTGTGTATGTGTCAGATTTCGCCATCTCCTAAGATCGCTTCTAATATTAAACAGCAGTTGTGGGAAATTATGCTGGAACGTATTGGTTATGCACCGTGTAAGATATATTCCTAAATACTTAAGCCTTTCGGTAACCAATTTAAACGAGACGCTGGATTCCAAAGCAGAGACTCTAGATTCTGGAATTGCTTAATTCATCGCCTCCCACTTGGCAACATTGATTTTATAATTTGATCATTGTGAGTAGCTCTCCTGGCTCTCTAACTAGGTTTGGTAGAGATATTTCCGGATTGGTAATAAAAAAAAAAAAAAAAGTAGATTGTCTGAAAAAGCAGTTATTTTATGGGATGTCCTTCGATCCTGTACACGTTACATCTGATATGTCTCAACAGCGGCTCTAGACTAAAGCTGGATACACACTATCCAACTTTTGTGGTTAGATTTCCTTCAGATTTACCTTTTCTATGTAGTACAAGGGCCTGCCAGATCGCATACAAATTGAAAGTGTTTAGGTTTGACCTCATATTATATGGTTTTGGTAAGTCTAAAGGAAAAAGTCTTCAGAAAATCTTATAGTGTGTATGGCCCATAAAGCTGGATACACACTATCCAACTTTTGTGGTTAGATTTCCTTCAGATTTACCTTTTCTATGTAGTGCAAGGGCCTGCCAGATTGCATACAAATTGAAAGTGTTTAGGTTTGACCTCATATGATATGGTTTTGGTAAGTCTAAAGGAAAACGTCTTCAGAAAAACTTAGTGTGTATGGCCCATAAGTATAAAAAGAAGGAGTGGGAGAGGGCAACCTTGATGATTTATTACAAAATTGGATAATATTGAGAGCTCTGGAGGTATTATCCCTCACCTCTCTGCCAGGCACAAAAGCTACCTGATCCACATGTATAACTCTCTCCAAATAGGGCAAGATTCTTATTGCCATTATTTTTGTAAACGGCTTAAAATCTGTATTATGGAGAACGCTTGGTCTGTAGCTGGTACAGAGTGAGGGACCTTTATTTGGCTTCAACAATTCAGTGGTATGTGCATGAGAAGTGTCCTTCGGTATAGGATTCCCTTGTAGTATTGAGTTAAATGCAGAGAAAAATTTAGGAGTCAGGACTTGACTGAATGTTTTATAGTAGAGTAAACCCGTTGGGTCCTGGGGCCTTACCCACTGGCATATTACTAAATGCCATGTTAAAATTTTCTTCCAGTGATATACAGTAGGTTTGCAGGTACTACTTTTTCATCGCTAGTAAGTTTTGAGAGAGAAGAGTCTGCTAGATAGTTATTTTTAAGATCTTTTTGGGTAGACCCATAATGATGCATTTGATCTGGAAGGTTATACAGAGCTGATAAAAAAAATCCTAAAACAGTTTGCTATGTCTGCTGACTTATGCCTCGTACACACGTGCAGATTGTCGGCCGAAAAGTGATCGGCCGATTGTATGCTTGTTAGTATGATGCTTCAGACAGCGCACTTTTGGCCGAAAAGAATCTGTCATGCAAGCATTAAAATTTTTGTATGCCAACACCAGAGCGGCCGATTGTTCGCCAGTCAATACAAAATTCGGCCGACAGACAGCAGATTTGCAAGACTGGGCATGCTCAGAAAAGAAAAAACACAGGGAAAGTTAACCATCACATGACATCACTTCTGCAGTCGGCTGCCAAAATTCTTTTGCACTTTTCAACAGACACGACAGCCCGGGGGCCGACGATCTGCACGTGTGTACGGGGCTTTAGTGACTCTTGACAATATAGCCATAGAAAGTTTATATAAAAAATTCCAGGCGCTGGAAAACCGGATAGTCAGAGATCCCCAAACCTGTGGTGTCAAGCTGTATGGGATGGACGGCCTTAGGTAGAGTGCCAATAAGTCAATATCAGAGGTGCAGCTGTCCCATACTCAGATCCAGCTGAGAAAAGTACGACACAACAAATAGATGGGTTAGTAAACGCTCCCCAAAGTAATGACAGGTGGCACTGAGGTCACAAATAAAAATTATCACAATAGATGAATGTCACATTTATTAAAATTGGTAAAAACACTGTTGAGCAGGGTGCATCCAAGCAGTGAGTACCTGTTGTGGGAGCCAGGGGAATAAGTGGAAACATCTCTCCAGATTCTCTAATGGTAAAGGAGCCTCAGGGGCAGATGCACAAGAAGGATAACGGAGCCTGAGGGTAAGGAGGGTGGGGGGGGAGAAGCACAACCCCCCATGAACCTAACCGGCCGCAAGTCCACAGCACACCGGCGTCTCCTCGCTTCAGATGTCCTGAGCGGCGCTGGCGGATGACGATTGGCTGCTGGAAGTCCGTTCTGGGCACCAATACCAATAGTAACGGCAGCCTCACTGTACAGGACGTGGCACACCCCGCAGTAGCGATCACTACCTAGAGATGGGGGGGGAAGGTAAGAGCCACAGGAATGGAGATAACATGGTTCGGGCTGAGCCCTTCGCCAGATCTCCAGTGGCATTGTGAAAAGGATTTAAATAGAGGGGAAGGGAGGAGAATAGAGAGATGTTGCCACCCACCCCCTAGCTCCACCTTCAAACAGCTGTCGCTGATGTAAACATAGTCAAACACACAAAATAATACATAGATACATGTTAAAGAGGTTGTAAACCCGTCCGACTTTTTTTTTTTTCTTTTTTGGCTACCTGTAAGAGAAACACATAATAAGCTAGTATGCATCGCATACTAGCTCATTATGCAATACTTACCTCAAAACGAGCCCCCGCCGTGCCGCCCGCTTACCTGTATGACGTCTTCCGGGATCACGGCATCCGGCCATCTGATTGGCCGGAGCTGTGGTGACGTCACTCACGCGCGCGGTAGCCGACAGTCACGGCACGGGGCACTGAAGGAACGGCACCAGTGGCCGTTGAAAGGGCCACGCTACCTACAGCAACCATATCACACTCAGAATCAGAAGAAAAGGAAATTCTAGGCCTTTTCCTAGCAGCACGTTCAGACATCAGCACATCCATTTTTGACACCAAAGTTGCCACAACAGCAGCCAAATTAGTGACTGTAGAGGATTCAGAGGACCCTGAATCCCCCACCAAAGCTGGTGGGAATTTGCTGTCCTGGGATTCCATAACAGAAAAGAAAAGTTTTTTTTTTTTTTTTTTTAAACTGGCCCTTTAAGTGTGCCGCAGACCCCCACAGCACACCGCTATAAGACCCCTCGCAGGGACAAAACTGACCAGGAAGATTGCACAAGGCAGGAAAAAGAATAGCAGGACAGAACCCCACAAAGTGTTACCAGCTCCTTCGGTCGGCTCTGTGAGAAAGGAGGAAGTGATGTCACTGCCGGAGGCTGAACTAAGCTGCAGGCCAAGGGAAAATGGATGCCTATGTAAACTAATGGGAGGCTTCGGCAAGATGGTCGTCGACATGTGCTCGGAACAATCGTTTGCCACACACAAGATGGCGCCGTAAGGCGTGAAAATACACTACATAGCATGCTGTATGAGTGCCCACAGTGAAGCCAGATATGCTGCCCACACTTAAAATGGTGGACCGGTGGTTTTCAACCCCGCAGCGGTCGCCGCACGTGTCTGCATCCCAAAGCACCCTAAAGTGACATTAGGAGAGGGACCCCCAAAAAA
Organism: Pelophylax lessonae; assembly: GCF_965119305.1. Lineage (NCBI taxonomy): Eukaryota > Metazoa > Chordata > Amphibia > Anura > Ranidae > Pelophylax > Pelophylax lessonae. The sequence goes on from NC_138778.1 coordinate 70,922,233, forward strand.
CCCCACACAGCGCTGCTGTGAGAGAATAAAAACCCCCGCAGGGACCGGGACCAGGGAGCCCAAAACGCACAGACACAGGGGACACCAAAGACACACAGGACTGCTGACCCCAGACAGAGGCCCCACATAGAATGTACTTACCTGTACCTGATGGCGTGGGGTGCCTCATATCAAGCGGGAAACCGCCCACCTTCAGAGGGCAGGGGAGTGCCGCCAGCCAAAAACGCAGGACACTATTAGTGCACGGACGAACCTATGCTGTGTCCGGTGAGGTAGCCACCTCACATGGCTGCATCCCAGATGGACAGGGATGGGTCGTTTGTGAGGCCAGGGCGAACACATAGCCTCGATGGCGGGCTCGGGTTCCATCTGACCCTCTGTCCTGGAGAACCAGGACGGTCAGTCCGATTCCCAGCTCCGCAGACGCCGTCTTCATCCGAAGATCCACTAACTAGTACTGATAAAAAAAAAAAAAAAAAAAATTGATTTTTGTAAAATCTTACCGTAAAATCCTTTTCTCTTAGCTCATTGACAGACGTAGTCCTCGGTGATTCAACACCCTCGGGTTATGCTGCTCTCCACAGGAGTAGGACTAGACAGAAAAGAAAATGCTCTGGCCACACCCTAGGGGCAGTCCCCAAGGGTATATCCTCTCTCTCTCTGCTACAGCAAATCAGTTATGTCACAAAGCAGTGTCTAGAGAATTTAACCCAACCCAACTCCAAAACAGAGGGGCGGGTACTACGTCTGTCAATGAGCTAAGAGAAAAGGATTTTACGGTAAGATTTTACAAAAATCCATTTTTCTCTATCGCTCATTGACTGACGTAGTCCTCGGTGATTCAACACCCTCGGGACGTCCCAAAGCAGTACCACAAATGAGGGGTGGGAAATTGGAAATCAAATCCACTCTAGAAGGCCCAACCGGTGCCAACTAGAAGTTTAAAATGCTCATCCTCAGTGATGAGACTCAACAGAAAAATTTTCAACAGAAAAAAACCCTCGAGGTAGACCACCGGTCTCCTCAAATTGCGGCCTGCAAAACCTTGCGGCCAAATGAGGCATCCGCCGATGCCATCACATCAATCTTATAAAATTTTGTAAAGGTATGTACCGACGACCAGGTGGCCGCCTTACATACCTGGACCACTGATGCCTGATGGCGGAAGGCCCAGGAAGTACTGAGCGCTCGAGTGGAGTGCGCCCTAACAGGGAACGGAGGACTCCGACCCTTAATAGCATAAGCCTTTACCACCGTCTGTCTAATCCATTTGGAGATAGTCGCAGCAGATGCAGGCAACCCCTTTCTGGGGCCATCCGGGATCACAAAAAGTGAATCCGTCTTACGGAACGATTCCGTAGCCTTCAGGTAAACCCTGATTGCCCGAACCACATCCAAGGAATGCAACGCATGTTCCCGATGATGCTTGGGCTGAGGACACAAGGAAGGTAGTACGATATCTTCATTCAGATGAAAATCTGAAACCACCTTTGGAAGAAAAGATGGCTTAGGATGAAGTACTACCTTATCCCTATGAATCACTAGGTATGGGGACTGGCATGATAATGCAGCCAGTTCTGACACCCTGCGTGCAGAAGTGATAGCCACCAAGAAGGCCACCTTCTGGGATAAAGTAAGCAAGGGAATCTCCCTGATGTTTTTAAAGGGAGGTTTCTGTAGAACCGACAAAACCAAATTAAGATCCCAGGGCGGTAAGGGCGCGCGGACTGGTGGAGCCAGGTGCCGCACCCCCTGGATGAAATTCCGCACCAAGGACTTGGTAGCTAAAGGTTTCTGAAAGAAGATTGCTAATGCTGAAACTTGACCTTTGATGGTGCTCAAGGCTAGTTTCTGCTCAACCCCTTTCTGCAGAAAGGCCAATATTCGGGTCACCGAATAGGTACGTGGAGGAATCCCTAAAGATTCGCACCACGCGATATAAGTCTTCCATGTGCGATAATAGACCTTGCTGGAAGTCGCTTTCCTTGCTTTAATAAGGGTAGGAATAACTGAAGTTGACAACCCTCTGTCCTTCAATACCTGGGTCTCAATGGCCAGGCCATTAAAACCAGCGACTGTAAAGCATGATGGAAGATTGGTCCTTGAGACCGCAGACACTCCCTGAGACGAAGTTCCCAAGGAACGTCCGCGACTAATATGTCCAAGCCGGCCAGACCGGCTTGACGAGGCCAGCCTAGAATTTCTAGGACCACTGGCGCTGACTGGATCTGAACCAGGCGGCCCTAGAGCTATCTGGCCCCGACCATCCGACAAAGTCTGCTCGTTCTCTGTTCCCACACATTTATCAGACACCTGATTCCTATCAGGAACGGTGATCTCTCCTGGTTGAACCTCCGGGACCGAAGTCACCTGGCTAAAGGCTTCTTGGTCTGTCTGTTCAACCGGATCCGATTCTTGTGGGGAACTGAGACTAATCTTTGGAAAAGGTAAAGGAAAAGATCTGTTCAGGGAACGATAACTGCCGCTCCCTGTAGTACTTAAATGTTGGAAGGGAAGAATCGCACCGGTAGCAGTGATCGATGCTCGATCTAATGCCCTGAATACCGGTGAAGACGTCCCCCCACCCTCAAACCGGGTGGGGGCGCACCTTCAGGCTGTGTAATCCTTTGCTTCGGGTTTGGCTGAGTCGGTCTTTTGTTTGTCCGACCAGCCCTTCTTGAACCCTCCTGGAGGAGCCTTGCCTTTCCCGCTTGTTCCAGCCGGGCGTACGAACCCTTTATGGGCGGTAAAGAAAGGTCCTCGCTTGTTACGAGGTCCCTTAGCTTTAGCAGCCTGTGGCAAGAAAGTGCTCTTGCCCCCAGTGGCGTCCTTAATGATCTCATCTAGGGTGGCCCCAAATAGGCGATTCCCCTGAAAGGGGAGATTTGTCAAGGTCTTTTTGGAACCTAGGTCCGCTGACCAGCATTTTAACCACAGCACACGTCTGAGTATTACCGCTGACATAGATGCATGCCCTAATAGGGGGGTAGCATCCAAGGCTGCATCACAGACAAACTGTAGCCCTTGTATAATCTGTTCCATCAATTCAGATGTTCCCTGGGGGATATCTTTCCCCTTCAGGTCCTGGCGCACCAATCTCGCCCATTCCGTAAGTGTCTGGGAAACCAGACCAATGACAATTACTGGTCTAAATGCTGACCCTATCAGGGAAAAAATAGTGCGGGACTCCGCTTCCACCTTTCGATCCACCGGATCCTTAAAGGACGAAGTGTCCTCTACTGGAATAACCGTGGCTTTATTCAGTCTGGAAATAGGTGGGTCCACCACTGGTGGTACCGTCCATTTCTTAATGAGGGATTCCTCAAACGGATAGCGTCTAGCAATACGTTTGGAAATAGTAATAGTAAAGGTACGCTTAGAATGCTCCCATTCTTCTTTAATTTTATTACCAAAACACTTGTGTACAGGAAAAACCTTCACCGTTTGTTAGTACCTGTTAGTACCAAAGGGAATCTCTGTTTCAGTTGCCTCTGCCGGTGAAACCTCAAGTCTTAAGGTTTCCCGAACCGCCACAACTAGTGCGTCCACCAATGCTTCTTCCCGAATTATGGCGGAAGTATGAACGTCCTCCTCACTGTCTGAAGGAACTTTACCTGAGACAACAGCCCTTGCAGAGGGACCTGCAGCTGCAATGACCATCTCAGAATCTGAGTCTGAAGTGTCAGATGATATAGGGGTAGGCGGAGGTCGCTTTCTTGACCCCCGTTCCTGACAGGCCGCCTCCACCCGAGCCACCATAGACTCCAAAACTGCTGTAAATGCATCCATACTCTGTGCACCGGCGGATCCCGTGGCCCCCTCGAGGGAAACAGGTGGGGGTACTTGTGTGGCAGGGTCCATGATAATTCCAGTAAATACCCGGAAAATTCAATCCAAAAATAAATAAAACTTTTTTTTTTTTTTCAGACCCCCAGCGCCACAAAGCCCCTCAGTGTTACCTGCTAGGGATCCCTATCGAGCGAGAGAGAGAGATAGACCACCACTTGATGCTCAGAGTTCACTGCAACTAGTCTCAGCACTGTCTCAAACAAACAGGAAGTCTCTTGGCTGGCTGCCCGGAAAGAAAGGAGGCGGCTCCGCCCCTCTGCACGCCTTCCGGCGCCTCCCCTAGCTCCACGAGGTGTTTGGGTCACCTTAAACATGGCCGCCCCCATGCTGAAGACACGAGGCTACGCCAAAATGGCGGCCTCGTGCGATCTACGGCGGTCTGTTACCGAATAGCGGCTTGACTGCAGAGTATCTCGGCATCGCAAAATCTCTCTCTCATGGAGATCAGCTTGACCGGCGGTACCGAACCCTGGCGGACCGCGTGGCCGTCGGGAGGCATGCTTTAGCTGGAGGAATGACCTGGAAAGCCGCATACATGTCCTGTGGCTTCTGACAGGTAGGATACTTTCTATTATCACAGTAAGATTCCAGTACTGCCACAGATTACAATCATTTAAACATACTTGTAATTAGATTGTCAGCTCCCAAACCAAGCCTTCTGGCTTTTTGTACACAAAAATCACACTCAATATAGGGGGATCTGTGCCATGTTATAGGATAGAGGGGAACCCATCCTTACCATTACAGAGAGGGGCCCGCGTTCACCACAGGACCCATCAGGGGAAATGGGGGAACATACTACTCACCGTACCGGAACCAGGCGGGCGCCAACTCCTGACAGTACCCCTCTCCACCGAAGTTGGAGGGCTGTCGACCAATACGGACGCCGTGACTCATGGTCTTTGGCGTTTCAGCGAGACGTCTAACTCGCAGGGTCAGTCCCCGTCCAGTGGGACTATGTCGCGGCCGACCCAGCGCGGAGCTATGGCCTGCACGCGCTCGTAGGCTGAACTGGGGTGACCACTGGATCTCAACATCCCGCCCGTCGCCCAGTTCAGCTTTCTTGCTTGAAGATCTCACAGGAACACTGGAGAAAAAAAGCTGTCTAAAAATCTTTTTAAGAAAAAAATCCTGCCAGGACCGAAGATCCCAGCAAGGTATCTAGGTCCTTACTCCTGACTAGACAGAAAAAAACTGATTTGCTGTAGCAGAGAGAGAGAGAGAGGATATACCCTTGGGGACTGCCCCTAGGGTGTGGCCAGAGCATTTTCTTTCCTGTCTAGTCCTACTCCTGTGGAGAGCAGCATAACCCGAGGGTGTTGAATCACCGAGGACTACGTCTGTCAATGAGCGATAGAGAAAAACAGCTATCAATGTAAAGAAAAAAACTGAATTTTTGTAAAATCTTACCTGTAAAATTCCTTTCTCTTTTCTCTTACGTCCTCCGACAGTCGCCGCCTCCTCTAAGTCATCACTGTTGGGTATTGACTTCCCCTCCGCAGGAGTAGCTAGGCATATAGACGTAGTCAAAAAACAAAAAAGTCATTAGCATATACACACCCATGGGGGCTGTCCCATCTGGTCAATACCCCCCTGCAGTGATCACTCCCAACTCAGTTTGGTAGCATAGCAGTAGGTAATAAGAACCCTAAAAGAGGGGCGGGGGCGGCGACTGTTGGAGGACTCAGAGAAAGGAATTTTACAGGTAAGATTTTACAAAAATTCCGTTTTCTCTTACGTCCTCCGACAGTCGCCGCCTCCTCTAAGTCATCACTGTTGGGATGTCCCAAAGCAGTATAGACATGAGGGGTGGGAGACGCAACCGTAGAAAAGGCAACGCAGTACCCACATCAGAGAAAGGAATCTTACATGCTTCGTAAGAGAACCTTCTGGGCAACAGAAAAAAACAATGCTCAACAGGAGCAACAGCCCAGGAAAGCAAATACCAACAGCCAGGAAGCCAGAAAAAACTCAAGGATCCTTTATGGCACTGCCGCACTGAGAACCTTGCGGCCAAAGGAGGCATCAGCTGATGCAGAACATCTACTTTGTAGAATTTGGAAAAAGTGTGCACCGACGACCAAGTCACAGCCTTGCACACCTGGGCCACGAGGCCCGATGCCAATAGGCCCAAGACGCACTCACAGATCTAGTAGAATGCGCCTTCACAGGGAAGGGTGGAACCCGTTCCTTCAAGGCGTAAGCCTGTTCAATGGTCTGTCTGATCCATTTGGCAATAGTTGCTGCGGATGCAGCCATGCCCTTCCGAGGTCCCTCAGGAAGGACAAAGAGTGAATCCGTCTTCTGAAAGGATTCCGTAGACAACAGGTAAACCCTGATCGCCCTGACAACATCCAAGGAATGCAGAGCAACCTCCTTAGGATGCTTAGGCTTCGTACAAAGCGAAGGCAGGACAATGTCCTCATTAATGTGGAACTCAGAAATCAACCTTAGGAAGGAAGGAGGGTTGCGGACGCAAAACCACCTTATCCTTGTGAATCACCAAGTATGGAGACCGGCAAGATAACGCCGCCAGTTCAGATACCCTGCGAGCCAAAGTGATCGCCACCAAAAAGGCAACCTTCTTGGACAGCAGAGGCAACGATATCTTCCGTATGTTTCCAAACGGAGCATTCTGTAACACGGACAGAACCAAGTTCAAGTCCCCTGGAGGTAGAGGCTCCTTCCTGGGAGGAGCCAAATGTCGCACACCTTGAATGAAGGTGCGAACCAGAGAATGAGACATCACAGGGCGCTGGAAAAGAACAGCCAGTGCAGACACCTGGCCCTTGATCGTGGCCAGCGCCAGGCGCTGGTCCACACCAGACTGGAGGAAGGCCAACACTCTCGACACCGAGTACGAGCGAGGGGAGAAACCCCTGGACTCACACCAGGCGAAATAAGCCTTCCAGGTACGGTAGTAGATTTTACCAGAGGAGGTTTTCCTAGCCTTAACAAGGGTAGGGATGACCTCAGAGGAGAGACCCCTGTCCCTCAGGACCTGGGTCTTAACAGCCAGGCAGTTAAAGCCAGCGACTGTAAAGCAGGATGGAAGATCGGACCCTGAGACAGGAGATCTTCCCGCATGGGCAGCCGCCACGGAGGCACCACTGCCAGGTGAACAACGTCGGCGTACCAGGACCGGCGTGGCCAGTCCGGAGCCAACAGAATCCCCAGGTGCGGTTCCGAGGCTAACCTGCGGAGGAACCTGGATAGCAACTGGATCGGAGGAAAAGCATACATCAGCTGATACTGATGCCAAGGGGCCACTAACGCATCAGAGGTGTCCGCCAGCGGATCGCGCATTCTTGCCACGAACCTTTCCACCTTTCGGATTAACTGAGATGCGAACAGATCCACGTCCGGGGATCCCCACCTCGCACACAGCATTTGGAAGACCTCCGGGTGCAGGGACCATTCCCCCTGGTCCAGGGTCTGGCGGCTCAGATAGTCGGCCTGCCAATTTTCCACACCCGGAATGTGAACTGCTGAGATTGCCGGGACATGAGTCTCGGCCCAAGACAGAATGTCGACCACCTCCCGGGCCACCCGAGCACTCCTGGTGCCCCCTTGGTGGTTGATGTAAGCCACCACGGTAGCATTGTCCGTCTGTACCGGGACAGGACGGCCCCGAAGACGGTCCGACCACCGGAAGAGACAGAGTTTTATCGCTCGCAATTCCAGCACATTTATCGGGAGGGAGGACTCCTCCGCCCAAGTGCCCTGGGCAGACAGGTTGCCCAGGACTCCACCCCAGCCCGACAGGCTGCCATCCATGGTAATCACCGTCCACACCAACGGACGGAAGGACTTGCCTTCCGCCACCGACGGGGACTGGAGCCACCACAGAAGAGCCAATCTGGTCTGACGATTCAATGAGACACTCAGATCCAGGGACTGAGGCAGCATGTCCCACCTGGCCAGGATCTTCGTCTGGAGAGCCTGCGTGTGAAACTGAGCAAAGGGTATCGCCTCGAAGGCCGATACCATCAACCCCAGGCCCCGCATACAGGTCCTGAGTGACGAGGATGGGTTGTCCCTGAGGGAACTGATCTCGTCCTGCAAGGTCCGGAGCTTGTCCTCCGGCAAGAACACCTTTGCCTGAGCAGAGTCCAGAATCATTCCCAGATAGGGAAGACGAAGCGATGGAGACGTCCATTTCTGAACGTTTATGGTCCATCCGAACTCCTGGAGCGTCTGTACTGTAGTGGACAGATCGCGCACTAGGTCCTGGCTGGCACGTGATCTCAGAAGTAGATCATCCAGGTAACCCAAGACCGCAATGCCCTGAGCCCTCAGCAGGCCCAGAACCGGCGCCAGCACTTTGGTAAAAACCCTTGGTGCCGAAGCGAGACCGAAAGGTAATGCCACAAACTGGTAGTGGTCCTCTGCGATAGCAAACCGAAGGTACTGCTGATGACCCTCGAAAATGAGAATGTGCAGGTACGCATCCTTGAGATCTATCGAGGCCAGGAATTCCCCTGGGCCCAGGAAGGCCACCACTGAACGGAGAGACTCCATACGGAATTTTCGAACACGCACAAAGCGGTTCAGCACTTTCAGGTCCAGAATAGGACGCACTTTGCCCTCCTTTCTGGGCACAGTGAACAGATTGGAATAAAACCCCCGAAACCTGTCCCGATGAGGCACCGGGACAATCACCCCCTGAGCAAGAAGGTCCTAAACCGCTCGGTGCAGGTCCTGCAGACGCCCCGGAGGCAAATGAAGATTTGAGGGAAAGAATCTGTCCGCCGGCCGGGAAAGGAATTCGATCTTGTACCCTGATCAAATGATTTCCTGAACCCACCTGTCCGATATCCGGAGCAGCCAAGGCTGGAGGAAACCGCGCAAACATCCCCCCACCCCTGAAACGGGTGAGGGCGCCCCTTCAGGCAGAGGCGGACTGACCCGCCGAGCCGGCATTGCCCGACTTCTGCTTACCCGCCCAGGGCTTCTTCTGGCCGCCCTGGGCCTTGAAGGGCTTGCCCTTGGATTGGTTCCGAAAGGCACGAAAGGACCCCTGATTGGATCTAGGCGCAGAACCCTGCTTGCCTCGAAAGGACTTGTTCTTCGGGTTCTAGGGCAGCATGGTGCTCTTGCCCCCGTGACGCCTTTTACCAGGGTATCCAATGCCTCGCCAAAAAGGCGAGAGCCAGCACAGGGGAAATCAGCGACTGTTTTCCGTGAGGACTGGTTCGCCGACCAGCTCTTCAGCCATATCAGTTGCCGGTTAAGTACCGAGACGCTAGACAGGCGTGCTACTAAGGGGGCCTCATTTAAGGCCGCATCACACAAATAAATGATTCCCTGGTGGATTTGATCCACCATTTCCAGTCGGCCAGGCGGAACATCATCAGACACGAGGTTGCTCCTAAGCACCTTGGTCCAATCAGCCACCGCCTGAGCCACCAAAACGGACGCAAAAACAGGTTTGAGCAACGAGTCCGCCACCATATAGGAATGGCGGGCCAGAGACTCCAACCGCCGGTCCGTGGGATCCCGGAAAACCGGGGAATCCTCAGTAGGAATCAAGGTAGCCTTGTTTAACACAGCCACAGTGTGATCCACCTGCGGGGGCACGCACCACCGTGATTCCGTAGCCGGTGCAAAGGGATAAAGCAATTTGAACCGACTAGGCACCAGGAATGGGCGTTAAAAGTGCGCCACATCTCATTAACAGTGTAATGAAACTCAGCCGGACAGGGAAACACCTGCGCCGACTTGCGGGTCCTGTGCGTCCCAAATGAGGACACAACGCTCGGAGGACTGGGCTCATCCTCCAAATGCAGTGTTTCCTTCACAGAAACAATTAATTCATCCATGGTCGCCCGCTCTTCAGGCGACCCCGGGGAGGAGGTATCAACCCCCTCCACCTCTGCCTCCCCCTCAGACCCCAGCGGGTCTAAGGATGAGCGGGACCCTGAAAAGGGCACGCTCGCAGCAGCCATATCACCATCCGAATCAGAGGACAGAGACAATCTGGGCCTCTTTTTAGCAGCACGTTCAGCCATCAGCATTTCCATGTTTGACACCAAGGTCGCCACTACAGCGGCCAAATCAGGTCTCAGAGGGGCCACAGGAGAACTGGGGACCCCCACAAGAGCTGGGGGGAATTTGCTGTCCTGAGAATCCATTGCCCAATGTGACAAAAAAAACAACAGTGCAAGAAGTCTTTACTGTCCCTTTAAGAGCGCTGCAGAGTGCGCAGCCCACAGCTACAGTGACAAAGACCCCCAAACAGGAGAAGGAAAAAACTGAGCCAGAAGTGACAATACAGAAAGATATTGAGAGCGATAATCTGCAGAACTCCGAGTGTTGCCACCGCTGTCCTGCATCAGAGGAAAAGGAAGTGCTGCTAAAGTAGGCTGAACATAGAGGCTGCATGACCCAGGGAAAATGGCTGCCCCATAGGAATTGCATGGAAGGCTCCGCAAAAATGTCCGCCGAACATGCGGCCGGAACAATCGCTCTGCGACCGCAAAATGGCGGCGGATGGCGCCAAAACCAGCATGTAGTTTGCCCATAAAGAAGCCAAACATGCCTGCCCATACTTAAAATGACGGACCGCGCGGATTCGCCCGCTGCGGTCCCCACACACTCAGTCTGCATCCCCACAAACACCGAAGTGATACAGGGAAGGGGACCCCTAAAAAACACACAGCACCGCAGCGCATGTACAAGCGATCCCCGCAGGGACCGCATCAGGGAGTCACACAGGCACAGACATGGGGAACACACAGCAACACAGACTGCCACCCCAGACAGAGGCCCCACACAGAAGTACTTACCTGTACCAGATGGCGTGGGGAGCCTCTCAGAACGGAAAGCCGCTGTCCTCATCTGACAGGGAATACCGTTAGCCAGGGACATTGCACTGCAGAATCGCAGATGCGTCCAGTGAGGTAGCCACCTCACGGCTGCATCCCTGCTGCGAACAGGGATGGGTCGTTCATAATGCCAGGGCGAACCATAGCTGAACGCTCGATGGCGGGCTGGGGGTCCATCTGACCTTCTGCCCTGGAGACCCAGGACGGTCAGTCTGAATCCCAGCACCGCATGAATCCATCTTCTTCCGAAGAGTCGACTAAAACTAAAGCTGACAAAATAAACAGCTAGTAAAGTAAGAAAAAAACTGACATTTTCAAAGAAAATCAAACAAAAGATATAGATAGGCTGAGACTGTAGCCCCAGCACAGGGAAGCCTAACTACTCCTGACGCTAGGCAGATTAAAACTGAGTTGGGAGTGGTCACTGCAGGGGGGTATTGACCAGATGGGACAGCCCCCATGGGTGTGTATATGCTAAGGACTTTTGTTTTTTGACTAAGTCTATATTGCCTAGCTACTCCTGTGGAGCGGAAGTCAATACCCAACAGTGATGACAGAGGAGGCAGCGACTGTCGGAGGACGTAAGAGAAATTACATCTTTTGAAAATAAATCATAAGAGAAAAGGCTGAGACTGTAGCCTCAGCACAGGGAAGCCTATCCACTCCTGAAGCTAGGCAGAAGACAAACTGAAGTGGGATGGCTATTGAAGAGGGGTATTGGACTAGAAGGACAGCCCCCATGGGTGTGACTATGTAGATTTATTGTTCTTTTACAAGTCTTATGCCTAGAAACGCCTGTGGAGATGAAGTCAATACCCCATAAGTGAAGACTGTATGAGTGGGCAGCGACTGTCGGAGGACATAAGAGAAAGTTTGTTCCTTATGCTAGGGTCGCCAGTACAGTATTTGTACATTGATATCATATCCCCCCTCAATCGTCTCTTCTCGAGAGAGAATAAGTCCAGTGCTTGTAGTCTTTCCTCATAGCCGATGCCCTCCAGTCCCCTAATTATTTTTGTTGCCCTTTTCTGGACTCTCTCCAATTCCAGCACATCCTTTCTGAGGACCGATGCCCAGAACTGGACAGCATACTCCAGATGTGGCCGGGCCAGAGTCTTGTAGAGAGGGAGAATAATCTCTTTATTTCTGGAGTGAATTGGTACACAATCAAACAATCCTCTCAAGGATTCCTCCCTCCTGTGTCCAGAATTGTACATAAAAGCCTCCATAAAATGAAAATGGATAAATGCTCAATACTGCTCTAAATTATAAACTGTGCAATAGTGTCATACCACTCACATTATCACTCATAATCCAGTGCCATAAGCATTGTGAAAACAGTGTCTCCAACCTGCTTATCACCTTGTGGTCACACCATGCACCTTACCAAATTTCTATTTAGTAAGCGCTCCTCTCATAAGTAAAGTTGTATCATCAGCACTTCTCCCCATCCTCCATTCTTCTATACAAGGACTCTTCCATGCAAGACATTTAAAAAGGGTCCATAGTGCAGTAGTGTAGTTAAAATTCAATATTTAATGTACAAACCACACACAGACGAATGCTTGTTGAAATGTCTGTAAACCTCAGTTAAGATGGCTGCCATGGCACTTCCGGTGTGTAATGACATCTCTTCCGTTGTATTTCGTCCAATGGACTTCTTCCCAGGATGTGATTGACAGATGCCAGGCCATCTTTAAACACTACTGCTGCTGCCCTTAGTTGATACATAGTCCTCCATTGGGCAACCTCATGGTGTCCCTGTGTACCGTACCCTAAGATAGTGGCATGTTTTTATCCCAAACTTATGTGAACCAACCATAGATAGCCATGTTTCTGATCTTTCTAGACACTCTAGTAAATTGGTGATAGAATAGTGGATGCTTTCCAACTTGAAAATAGGCACCCCCTTCTTTAAAATCTGGTGTAGATTTGTTATCCACATACAGTATAAAATGAACATTTGTGATTTTATTATAAAAAAATTACATTTTTTTTTTTATAGTACATCAAATAGCAGTTATAGTAAAACAACATATTCAGGTTTTAATGCACTTTTGTAATGCTATAGTCCGCTATGGATAAGGCCTCCTACTACTGAAATGCATAACCAGACTATGGGGTTGATTTACTAAAACTGGAAATGTAAAATCTGGTGAAGCTGTGCATGTTAGCCAATCCGCTTCTAACTTTAGCTTGTTGAAAAAGTGATATTAAAAAGGTCCGTGTTTTTTTTTTTTTTTTATTTAACAAAAACCATTGCACAGAGCAGGTAAGTATGATGTTATTTATATATATAAAAAAAAAAAAAAAAAAAAAAAAAAAAAAAAACAGCCTGATCATCTTCTCGGTCCACTGCCAGTACTCTTAGCTCCTCCCCCTTGGCCAGTGCCCCATAGCAAGCGGCTTGCTATGGGGGGATTGGCCAAGGGGGAGGAGCAAGTTGGGCCCTATGCGTCCATAAGAGACAGAGCTGTGGCCCCCTCCCCACACTCTTTCCTCATGGGCTCAATTGGCTGTGATCGACAGTAGTGGGAGACAATGAGAAAGAGACCCAGGACATGTGCACATTGCTGGCTCGAGAGGGCTTAGGTGAGTATTGGGGGGGGGGGGGGGCAGCACACAATGAAGAATTATAATAGAATGCATGAAGGTAAACAACCTACAGCCTTAACCACTTTCTTGTGCACTCTCCACTTTTGAGTACTCTGTATTGACATGTTTATAAAACTTTTAACATAATGTACCAATAAAATGTGCCACTGGCCCATTTTTTAAAAGTGCTTTAGCTTTTTTTTTTTTTTTAAATAAGATTAAATGCTTCTTATAGTTTAGATTTTTTGTGGCTGCTACTTTAATCGTTAAATTCAGGACTATTCCTACTAGATAAAGAAAAATCAGGTGTCACCGCAAAAAAATGTTTCAAGTTAAAATTAATCAGATTGGTCTTCTGCTGTAAAAAAAAATTCAATTAAACATCCAAAATGTGATGCCAGAATACTAGTGTCACATGAAAATCATAATGTTTTACAACACCACATACAGCTTAGAGGCATCTACGAAGTACAGAATATGTAATTTTAAGTGGTTCTAAAAAGGCTTAAGGTTTTTTTTACCCTTAGGCCAAGTTCACACTGGCATTAAAAACATGCATTTGAGAAGCGTTAAAAATGCCTATGCAAATGATACAATGGACAGCACACAGTGCGGCTCACATTATAAGAACATGAAGCATTAGCATCGCTTCTCTTCAAAACTGAAGCCTCATGTCGAGCAAAAATGCGTTTGAAGCCTTACAAGTCTATGGTAATGTGCCGCAAATACACTGGCATACGGTTGCAGCGCGTTAGTATAACGAGAATTTTAGCTAGTTGTTAAAGAGCGGGCTGGGAAGCATTCTGCCACGTCCTTAACAACCGATGAGTTCTAAGCTGTCAGCGTTAGATTGAGGGCAGTAATTCTAACCCCAGACTGCCTGTGTAAATCTAAAGTGGTAACCTGTAAAGGCTTTTAAAGCGTCACCTATGGATAATAAAATACAGTTTGTCGCAGTTGCACAGTCGTGAACAACTTTAAAGTGCGACATGTTTTGTTATCTACTTACTCGGGGTAACATCTTATATATTTTAATTGGATTTTTTTTGTGCATTAAAATTAAAAGTGTATTTTTTTCAAAAAACAAATTGCAATTGAAAAACAGCTGCGCAAATACCATGAAATAAAAAATTGCAACACTCACCATTTTATTCTTTGCTTTAAAAAAATATATAGTGTTTGGGTGTTCCAAGTAAATTTTACATGTAAATAAAAAGTGTCAGAAATGCCTGGTCCAAAAGTGGTTGAAGGATTTTGTTTTTCCCATGTCACCCTCAAAGTTGTAAACAGAATCAAATAAAAAGAAATATTCAGCGCTGGACTCTTGTACACACCACTAATAAATGGACCAGCAGCTAAGCACTCAAGGGCAATATCTCCAAAACACCTTCTGAATACATAATAGAAAAATAGTGCAGCGCAATCCTAGTGGTAAAATTATAAAATCATGCAGAGTCCCAGTGTTAATAGGTGTCCATATAAACAGATAAAAGTCTCCAGTGTAAAGTGGTCCTAGGGCAATTCCATAAGGTGCTTGTCTCCACGAGTGCTCATGCAATCCCACCACCTGTTCACACTGCCGCTCACCTTAACAAAGAGACCCTACAGGGTCAACCAGCATTTCATCTCAAAATCAAAGCATCCTCACACTTTCTTCCTTAAGCGTAGTAAATGATTACACCTCCGATGCACTGTCAGCTCCTCAAACAATGTTACCAATATGTGTAGGAGACAAGAAAAAACGATCTAATGCTCTCTGTATGCAATCAAGCACTCTTTAATCCATATAAGAAAACAACTCACATTTTTGAAGAAAATAACAGCGCATATCTGCAGAGTTTGCAAGCAGGCGTGCATCAGGTCCACCAACCCGGAAGAGTGAGAGGCGGCCGCGGGTCACGTGACATCCCTCGTACGCGTTACGTCCGTGAAAATAAGCGGGACTTCTTCAGCAAGGGTCACGTACCATACTGCGGACCCGTCTTTTATGACAATATGATCTGCCCACCTCCTGTCTTCAATTAACTAATCAGTTACTGATTAGTTAATTGAAGACAGGAGGTGGGCAGATCATATTGTCATAAAAGACGGGTCCGCAGTATGGTACGTGACCCTTGCTGAAGAAGTCCCGCTTATTTTCACGGACGTAACGCGTACGAGGGATGTCACGTGACCCGCGGCCGCCTCTCACTCTTCCGGGTTGGTGGACCTGATGCACGCCTGCTTGCAAACTCTGCAGATATGCGCTGTTATTTTCTTCAAAAATGTGAGTTGTTTTCTTATATGGATTAAAGAGTGCTTGATTGCATACAGAGAGCATTAGATCGTTTTTTCTTGTCTCCTACACATATTGGTAACATTGTTTGAGGAGCTGACAGTGCATCGGAGGTGTAATCATTTACTACGCTTAAGGAAGAAAGTGTGAGGATGCTTTGATTTTGAGATGAAATGCTGGTTGACCCTGTAGGGTCTCTTTGTTAAGGTGAGCGGCAGTGTGAACAGGTGGTGGGATTGCATGAGCACTCGTGGAGACAAGCACCTTATGGAATTGCCCTAGGACCACTTTACACTGGAGACTTTTATCTGTTTATATGGACACCTATTAACACTGGGACTCTGCATGATTTTATAATTTTACCACTAGGATTGCGCTGCACTATTTTTCTATTATACACCCTCAAAGTTGCATTAAGGAGGATCCTCTCCCAGCTGCAAGGTATTTTTTTTGCTTTGCTTTGTTAAATGGCCCTTATGAAAACGCAGGACTTATCTTTTTTGACAATAGCTTGCCCATTAAGCATTATAATGTCCAGAATTTATAATCAGGATTAAACACACATAGAATTTCACATGGTTCGCTGCTAAGTTTGGGATTTGGAGAATTCAAAGTATCCTTGCAATTGAATCCTGGCAGATTTGTTCATCCTTAGACCCTGCTGACAGAGAAAGCAAGGGGAGAGGAGATGTAATTTTGCTGCTTCTTTGTGAAATTCTCCACAGTGCATACAGTTACAGGAGTCAGTGAGGGATTGTTTTAAATTTCTTCAGGCTTTTAAGAATATGTATATATTTGAACGTCCACAGCTACAGATTCGCTGTAGGAATTGCACTGTAAGGCCCCGTTCACACGAGAGGACCAATCGGGTCCGCCTGTCAGTTTTTCATGCAGACCTGATCGGACCCTCTATTGTCTTCTATGGAGTGGTAGATGTATATGGACATCTAGTCCGATCAGCTAAAAACAAAAGGGGGTCCGTTCTCGATCTGTCTAGCAGATTAGTTAGCAAATCGGATGGCAGTCAAGTATACAACAGACAGGGGGTCTGTATACAACCGATCACCCATAGAGAGGAGCAGGCTGTATTTGTGTCCGCTCTGCATAAGCGAAATGGACATGGACAAGCCATCTGCCTGCTCAGCAAGGATCAGCAGACAGATTCCACAATGAGCAGGAAGAATCATGACAAGAGTCAGCCCCATGTGAAAGAAGCCTAAAAAGCAACTTACTCAGGCAGGACAGTAAACATACAAATAGTTTAATAAACATCTCTACAGGCACCAATGAAATGGTGTTCTACTAACATATCTCTAACACTTCACAGGTTTCAGGCATGTAAAAATGTAAAAATAAAATGTATTTGCCAAGTGAAAAACACCACAGGACAATAATAACCAAGAACACTCATTTTTATTGACAAATTGTACATTTAATGAAGGAAAACAAATTTGGCAAAACTGCTGTCACTGGGAACATTAACACTGCCCCTGCATATACATAAAGTTACTGCTTCTGCAGGAGATTGCAAAGTTCCCCACTAATCTATAGTCTTTTTCTACATTCTCTCTATAATTTTGCCCTCTCTTTGAAAGGATAATGATTTGGAGGACATTTAACATCAGTATTCAAATCACAGGTTATATAAACAAACAAAATAATTCAACCATATATACCATGATTAAATTGTATGTAAACCCTAACAATTCACTGCTCCCTTTTGGTCTGTTAAATATACCATTGAAAGCATTTTTGATATCAGTTCGACAAGTGCAAAAAAATACCTGTTGATTCTGCCAGAAATCCAATAAGCTCATATCTTTTTGTGCATGCTGCCTTTGCTGCACTGAAATCTCAAGCAGTGTCATTAGCCTTACCCAGTTCTCCCCTTGGTCTACAGAACAACCCCCATGTTATGGAGATGATGAAGGGGGAAGTGTTCTCATGTTCAAACCAGGAGCCTAGAGTGACTACACACTGCACCTCCATAGATATAGTACAGTGAGCCGGCATCGTCACCCTAGGAGAAGAAGTGTTTTTGGCAGGATTACTTGGGGAAAGTGGAAAAAGGCCTGAGAAAAGAGTAATGCAGCCACATTCAAGGACTATTAAAATGCATTTTATTACATTTTTGTTTTGGATCCAGATACATGTTAATATTTATTATACATGTTAATTTAAGAAATTAAAAGAGGGCCAGGGAACCACGTACTCTGATGTTAAACATACTCTTCTTAATAAGCTTGTGTTAACCCAGGTTACTTAGTTTAGGAGCAGACACTGGTAAATTGAATCATCAACTGACGTCTAATATCCTTAATAGACCTCTTTAATGATATCTACTCCCCAAATCTGTTTTTGCCAAGGAGTCTCTCTCCTGATACATTTTCAATAACTTGAAAAAAAAATCCCAAGAGTCACACAGCTTAAAAAGGGCGGCCACAGGTGAGGGAACCAGGGAACTCAAGTTCAGTGCTCTTGCCTCTAAAGCTACAAGACGTCACTGTGTAATTCAAGTCATTCCCATTTATTCCAAGAGGCCTGACTCATAAACATTATGACAGTGAAAGGACCTGTGGCACCAGAACAGCCATTGTAATAGCCTGCCTGGCCCTGTACCTAGGAGGAGAGTAAAAGAAAAATAAATCCCTTTTTTTCTGAACAAAAAATAAAAAAAAAATAAATAAAAATAAAAACAATTGCATTTAATAAAACAATACTGTCAAAACATTTATTATGTGTAACTTTATGCTACTTCATGTGTAAACACATCACAAAATACTTCTATTAAACCAGTTATGGACTTAGGAGATTGGTGGCTCAAAGAAAAACAGAGCTTTATGGCAACAGTAGGTTTACATCATCTGCAGGGCAGGTTGGTAGGAAGTAATGTCAGCCAATCAAAAGGCCCATTACCTACACAAATATATAATAATATAAATAATCTGTAATTTTGAATACATTTGTTTTGTTCTACATCATGAATCTGCCTCAGCAAAAATACAATTGAGACATAGAAATTGATAAGTTTACTCAGGCTATGCATACATTTTCATTTTCTTCTCTCTGTTCCTGCTAAAATGTAAAGGAAACAAATTATACAGATCAACAAGTACACTGTCTGTGCCCCTTGCTTCCAAGCAAAGAAAGAAAAATGTGGATCAAAATATTAATTTCCCTACTTTGCGCTGACTTTTTCCTCCTGGCAGCCATAGGAGAAGGTTCTCTGCATGTCCTATACGGTGACCTGTCTACGCACTGACTGACCTGTCTTATTCCTTCCCATAAAGTCAAAATGGGGTTCAGAAAAGAAAAGCATCTTTAGACATCAAGCACACAATTGGGAACCAAAATATACAATTAGCATCCCTAATGTGGACCACCAAAAATAGTCTACAGAAACTCTGTACAGAGGACTACTGTTGCTAATCATGTACTCAAAAACATAACTGTTTAATCATTTTTTTTGTCCGTTGAGGGACATAGGATTCTTATAGAACTAATTTTATACTGCCATCTACAATAGGGATGGACACTGGGGAAAAAATGTAAGCTAGCTCCACCACAGGGTATGATGCCTCTCATGATCAGGATGCTTCAGTTTGGAAGCAAACCAGTGAAACGTGTTTTCCTCAATGGACCCAGGGAAAAGGATTTTACAGCAAGTACAAAAATTATTTTCTCCCTCGTCCATTACTGAACAACTGGGATGTCTAAAAGCAGTCTAAGACCCCGTTCACACTGGGGCGATCCGACTTGCCGGGGCGACCTCACAGGTCGCGGTGCGCAGCTCGCACCGCGACCTCGGAGCGGCCGGCATGGACTTCATATCATTGAAGTCAATGCAGGTCGCTCTGGGTCGCCCCAAAGAAGCTCCGGACCCTTTTTCTAAGTCGGAGCGACTTGTGTCGCTCCTATTAGAGCGGGTCCACAGCTTCTCTATGGCAGGCGACCTACGGCGACCTGTCAGGTGACCAGGTCGCCCCAGTGTGAACGGGGTCTAAAGGAGTTGGCAACCAAACCCAAAAAATAAAAACAGAAAAAAACAGGGAATGCTTGCAGCTTAAACAGCTGCCTGTAACACTTTACGTCGAAAACTTGTATCAGAAGAGAAGGTGGCAGCCTTAAAAACGAAGGGAGGGGAGGGGGCAGCTTTAAAAACCTGGGAAGGAAAGGCCTGATGCCATTCAGTCTTGCTGGAGGTGAACTTTGACAGAAAAGATGGGAACCCAATCCCTAAGAACATACACTCAAACACTGATTTAATGGATCCAAATAGAAACGGTGGAAAACTAGAAAACTGGGGTGCTCCTTCTGGTTTTCGCGAAGGAGGCCGTAGTTTTAGAGGGTGTGGGAGGTGCTTTGTAACTTTGAGATCTACTGTGAAGTGGAAACATTTTAAAAAGGTACAATTCCTGCAAATGGTCATTCCAAAATGTTCGATATCTCCTTAAACGTGTTCCTGACCTATGCAACTCTCCCCCTGAATATATTAAAAAAGGAAAAGAAGTGTAGCCTTCCTTTCAAGGAATCTCGGCTAAATCAGCAGGTACGGCATTACTTTAGGATAGGGATATTTATGTTAAACTGCTAGACAGTGAATGCATGTTTAGAATGGTGACATTATAAAAGAGGGTTCTCAGCCCTGACTTTAAAGGTATATATATATATATATATATATATATATATATATATACACACACACACACACATATATATATATATATACACACATACACACACACACATATATATATATATATATACACACACACATATATATATACGCACACACGTATATTTATATTTACCTCTATGATGCAGAATCACAGTGATCACGTCGGCTCGAAGACTGAAAACCAAGTGATCACATGACCGCTGATCGCTCAATTCTCGGTCTGCTTGGACCAGAGAGCAGAGACGGTCAGCCATCACACTCTGCTTGTTCCTCCAGCACTCACTAGAGTGTCAGGCTGGAGAGAAGCTGGGCGCAGCTGGCTCTGCCTCTCAGCTCAGCACTGTCAGTCAGGATTCTTCCACAGCTTGGAGCAGCTAAAGAGCACTTCCTGTGGCCCACAAGAGAAGTATGGCCAAAAAAGCTTTGGTCATACTTTTATATTTATCTTTTAAAATGTATATCTTAATAATAATTGCTACCTATGTTTTGCAATTTAATTTATTTACGGAGGGAGCTCAATGTAATGCTCCTTGTAGTAGTTTGCTTTGAAAAACTTCTCTGTTTTTCCATTACTAGTTTTAAACATTTAGTTTAATGGTAATATATTCAGTGAATTCCAGTGGCATATTTTGAATGAGGTCACTGGAAATATTGTATTTATGTAACTTTCAACCATCTGTAGAGAATTAGCCTCTATTTTAGTTGTGATGCAAGCAAGATGAATGAAAGTGGCTAGAGTTTGATAGGGATTTTATCCAATTTTGTTTAGTGCTATTCTCCCTATATTATGTATTGCAAATTTGTTTAGATGCATTTGTATACAAACTTTATTGGATGTAAAGTGCACTTTAAGCCCAGGTTCACACTGCCCCGACATGAAAGTCGCACAACTTCCAATCCAACTTCAGGAGGACTTTGATCCGACTTAGGCCCCTTTCACACGTGTACGACTTGACCTGCGACCTGGGATTGCAAAGTCGCATTTCAAGTCGTACCCAATGATTTCCAATGAGTAACATTCATATTAATTGCTACCTATGTTTTTCAATCTGATTCATTAACTGACGGAGTTCAAACGTAATGCTCCTTGTAGTGGTATGCTTTGGAAACCACCTCTGTTTTGCCATTACTAGTTTTAAACATTTAATTTGATGGTAATATATTCACTTCAAGTCGCAGCGACTTCAAAGTATTCCCTGCATTACTTTGGTCTGACTTTGATGTGACTAGAGGTCCACAGACCTCAGGCTTACACAGGCATTGCTTCAAGACGCGGCAAAGTTGCATGACTTTCAGGTCGTACGAGTGTAAAAGGGGCCTAAACGTGACTTTTTACACTCTATGGCAGGGGTCTTCAAACTATGGCCCTTCAGTTGTTCAGGAACTACATTTCCCATCATGTGAAAAAAAGTGTTAGGTCACCCGTGACCGGAAATTAATTTATGTGCTCCTAAGGAGTTAGAAAATACTATTAAAGAAAAAAAAAAAAAGCAGCAGCTGCTGCGGCCCGCCCTGCTAAAGCCAAAAGGATGAAACAAAGAGGAGGAAAGATTGAAGCACTGCAGCAAGGAGATCCCTCGTAAGGTACTATCCACTTTGAGCTTTAAAAGCCCCCCGCCATACCCTATAGTGCTAGGATTGGACAGTCTTTATCCACAGCCATATAACAAGATATTCTATGCTATAATATTTACAAGGACCAGCTTTTTCCTTTATACCTAACAATTACTGAGACCTCCAAGACACGAGAGGAGGAGAGGGAGGACGCATCCAGGCGCTACAGATACACTGGTCACAGAGACCACATAAGCCTGAGTGATCCCCCTGCTGTAAGGCAAGAGAGGATTCATTTAATTTGGTGACTTTGACCCACATCCCCTGTGCGTGCACTCGTGGTGATCCTGGCCTCACTCCCTGCATGATCCAGTGTTCTACATCTCTTCTGGCACTAACACTGCTCCACTTTCACTGCACTTATTTATTTGGACTATGTCATAAATATGGACTTCCTTACATATTTGTACTGTTAAAAATTTGTTTTTTTTTCCTTTAGCACTTTATTGGCTATTGCTGGTGTTATTTCACTTAGGTGTAAGTTCATCAATTTGTAATTTTTAACCTTATTTATTATCTTATATATTTATTGGTACAACCACTTTGCACTACTCGCCCACTTAGGGTTATCTACAGGACATTTTTTAGTCAGTTAACTGGCTTGTTTTTTTTCCATTTTGCACATGTCAAATTAATCACATTATTATAGCAAGCGCTGTGTTTTTGCGGGAGAAGTTATATTTAAATTTCCCATCATGCCTAGTCTTGTCTGTGAATGTCAGAGTTATACAATGCCTCATGGGATGTGTAGTTCTGCAACAGCTGGGGGGCCGTAGCTTGGGGATCCCTGCTCTATGGCATTAAGGTTGTATCAAAGTCGGACTAAAGTAGTGCAGGATACTTTTCTAAAGTCGGAGTGACTTGTGTCGGATCAATTTGGATGGCTCTCATAAGGAAACATTGACTTTGACATGTCAGGCAACTTGTGCTCTCACAAGTCGGATCACATGTTGCACCAGTGTGAACCAGGCCTA
Organism: Pelophylax lessonae; assembly: GCF_965119305.1. Classification (NCBI taxonomy): domain Eukaryota; kingdom Metazoa; phylum Chordata; class Amphibia; order Anura; family Ranidae; genus Pelophylax; species Pelophylax lessonae. The sequence goes on from NC_138778.1 coordinate 70,945,045, forward strand.
AAGGGTTAATCTTATAGACAAGATGAGGTTAACTCAAGAACCAGAAGAAAGCAGTTCCTGACCTATGCAACTCTCCCCCTGACAAAGGTGTTCATCTTTGAAAATTGCAAGGTAGGAGGCGCAAACACCTCCTTAACACATACCCACATCTCTACATGGAGGACGAACGCCAACATGCCTTACACATTTTGGGCACAAGTAACACACCCTTCGCAGATATGACAGATACAGCTCCTGGAGGTACTGTAACACAATCCCAGGTATACCAACCAATGTGTTGGTACCAACAACTTTTGCAGGTATAGAATCTCACTGAAGTAATGCAGGGCTTGTACAATGTCAAGGGCTTGTACAGCGACAAACACATTGACATGGTCATCCAAAACCAAAGACAACTGTGAAAGGTAAATTGTTCCCCAAAACTCAAAACAACTGTTCCTGCAGAGAGGATATTGTCCAGGTAACCCAATACAGGTATGTCCCTGGAGCGCAACAGAGCCAGCACTGAAACTAGCACCTTGGTGAGCACCTGAGGTGCTGAGGAGAGGCAGAGGAGTAGGGCCATTAACTAGTAGTGAGAGGGCCCTACTGCAAACTGCAGGTTTGCAGTAAAGATGGCTATGTAGAGATATGCATTTTTGATGTCCACTGAGTAGAGAAAATACCTGATGATGGGAGGCAATGGCTTCTGAGCGGACTCCATCCAAAACTTAAATTTAGAACTGAGATAGGGAGGACGTCCCCTTAGGTTTTGGGGAACTGTGAAGAAGTTAGAGTAAAAGCCTTGAAATCATTCTGCAGCAGGAACTGGGGAAAGGACACCTTGGTCCAAAAGGCAGTAGGGCATTGCAAGGATGCTGGGAGATTGGAAGCTAGAAGGCAAGGAGAGACCGGGAACAGAACTCCAGGATCTAACGGAATCACTGGAGAGTTTCAACAGTTTGTTGAATATTGATTGATAGGGCCTGTGCCAACGGTTTCCTCGGTTGTCATCCAGGTATCGAATTATGAAAATGCCCTGTGAGCGTAGTAGTGCTAGCACCTTTGTGAAAATTTGAGGTGCAGTGGGGCTGAATGATGGAAATGTGCAAGAAGGCATCCTTGATGTTCACAGAGGCTAGAAAGTCTCCTGAAAAGAGAAAGCAGGATTTACTGGGTAGATTCCATATGGGACTTTTTTAACTTGAATGAAAGCATGAAGCATTTCTAGAGTCAAAGGATTGTGAATAACACATTTTGCTCTGGGTATGTTGAACAGGTTGGAGTAGAAACCCTAAAACCTTTCCAGAATGATGGCAATGACTCTTTGGAAGAGAAGATGTGACAGCATAAAGCGGAATGGAGGTAAAGTTAGAAATCTTATTTTGTAGCCCATGGACACCACATCCTTCTCCGATGCATCCACTATGCTATTGGTGTAGGTGGTTGCAACAGGCTAACAGACATCTCCCAAATTTTAGAAGTGGTGTCTCCTCACTGTAATGAGCACTTTCTCCCAAGTCTGGAAGGTTTTGACACGTCAAAGATTTGCAAGGAGAAAGTACTGGACTTGAGATATGGTGTTAGAGGTCTGGGAGAACTGAATGCAATTCTTCTTAGTTCTAGAAGTAGGTGGTTTAATAGCCTAAGCCTTAATTTTCTTTTGCCGGTGTAAAAGTGGATCCTTTACCTTAGTGACATCTTTAACAAAGCTGTTAAGGGAAGTACAAAAGCGGTTTTCCCTGCCTGAAAATATGGCTTGGTCCCCATTCAAGAGCCCACAGAGCAACATCTGCGCACGCACTCCTAGCTAGCATAGCATGGGTTTCTCCTTGCTTTTATACCAACAGATAGTTTTAGCTGCAACTCATTCCCCTGCTTTCCCCTCCTCATAACAAGTGATGCACTTCAGCTGGAGCCCACGCTACTGCTTTGTGCTTCTTATGGAAAAAAAAAGTACTGTGGAATGTTCGATTATGATAGAACTCATTTATTTAAAAGAAAAAGAAAACTACTAATTTAGGGCAAAAATTGAAAGGTCCACAGGAGGTAGGGCCTACTTCCTAAACGCCTCAATAGGATATTACTCAGCAAAACAGGGTTAAGAAGCTTGTCAGGAGAGGAACAATAACCATACAAAAATGACTGTAGTAGCAATATAATGGAAAGGTTTGATGGAAGGGCAACTATTAAGGAAGTCCAGACTGGTAACTTTAGAAAATTCAGATACAGGTTGCTCAAAAACTAGCCACGTATACACCATGTCAATTAGAACTCAAAACGGTATCCTTAAGCCTAGGAGATACGCCAGAAGACTGAACGTCTTCAAGCGCAAAATCATCCAAAACAGATAGGTTCGACCCATCATCCTTGGCTGCGCGTAAAGTTGCAAATATATCAGACTCTGGAGGAGAAGGTGTAGACTGACTCCTGCGGGCTCTGTGTTGGGAGTCAAGCAATCAAGGCAGCAATTTTACTTATAAAATCTGACCCCAAACCAGTTAGAGTTAGGATGATTTAGAGGAGCATATAGGAGTACAAAGATTCACTCAGTCAGCATAAGGTCCAAGAGGAGGAACTCTGCTGCTCATTTTGGATCTTTTAGTGTATCATGAGCTGGGAGGACACCTAAGCCCAGTGCTTTTGTGGTTATAATTCACCATACTATTATAACAAAAAAAAAAAATATTTCAACAAGGGTTCCAATTACTCTGCAGAAGCAGGAGAGGATTTGTGACCTTTTTTGACCAAGTGACTGTAAATAAAAGTGTATAGAACTAACACTGAGACGCTTGTGATGAGCTGGTGGCGATTCTGCTAAAGAGGCAGATGGCACACATGTGGCCATTGTACACAGGGAAGTATGGAACAGGTCCACTAATATGGCGCATATGACCCATTAAAAAAAATGTTGCATCCGTGTTTCATAGAGTGCCTGCAACACAAGTATTGTGTTGCAGAACAGGACTCCAAAGCACCAGCCCCAGTGGGAAATAGCAGGAGAACCAAAGCACAGGGGCAGAGCGCAAAGGCGGGGGCAGAGCTTATGTACTTACTGCAGCACTGCTCAGTAAGTATGGAGAGTGACTTGTTTCTATCTGACACAGCAGTAAGGTAACAGAATGTGTCAGGGCAGGACCTAGTGAGAAGGTCCCTTAATGAATAGCTATGTAATACTAATTCTCTGGTTATCTCTGGTCTACATAATTTGAGACACTTGACACTAAACACACATGCAGCTTGAAATCAGAAATACTGACCAAAGTCAGTCTCTCAAAGTACTGAACCCTTTCCATCAACAGTCAGGAAACAAGAATTTCCAAGAGAGCTCAGTCAATATTTTATTAGTACATGTTTGGATAAAATGGATATTTTATGAAAGCACTGCAACACCACATTAGAACAGTGCGTGACATTGAGGGTTAAATACATCAAATGTGGTGCTTCAACCCATTAAAGCAAAACCTTTGCTGCAAGAAGCAGAGGTTCTGGCTGGCTCTGCAAATGCTTGTTACCGGTTTATCATGCTGCACCCGCATCACCAACCCAGAACAAGTATACATAGGAATTCTGTCTTTACTTATCTGGCCTACTTTTTTTTTTTTTTTTAGGCAACTCAAAAAGCATCCAGTGGGTCAGCAAAATAGCCAACCAACTAGAATTTTCAGAAGGTCATCAATAATGGCAACTTTTGTGTTTCTACAGGATAGAACTTGGTGGGTATGGTAGACACCACAGTTTAAACAGAAAAAGTAGTTTGTAGCAACCAGTGTCTCAAATATTTACAGAAATCCCATTTAAAACTGAAATACCACCACAAAGAAAAAAGGGCCTACCAAACTCATCTATTCAGGGTCTGTGGTAACTTTCAACATGAAAAACTAAAAAATTCAGCATATACCACTTTAAAATCTACTACAGATCCAAAATGTATAGCTAAGTGTATAAAATGTATTAAATGTAATCTACCAAAAATTCTCAACAGTCATGTAATCTTTAAGCCAATTATTACATAGAAAGTACAAATTATTTTACCATGGTTTAAAAAAAAAAAAAAACATATACATGGCTATATTATACATAGTTACATGAACACTTTGCATTCATTCAGAAAATGCAAAGCAATTCCTGCTCCTTGCACCCATGCCAAGGGGCTGACCTACTGTGTTCAGACTGCATCAGGCCAGTAGCTCAGCATGAGACACGAAAGTAGTGTCTACCGTTAGCGATTTCCAGCTTCCAAGGGCATTGGGCAGGTATGGTATATACATAGTTACAATAATCCAAGCTGAACCAAATGTAACCATGTATAATATTAACCATTCATGAAATTATTTTTTAACCAACCTCAAGTCCACCATTCTTCGCGTTGGACACACATATACTATATTGTCAAAAGTTTTGTGACGACTATGGCATGCACATGAACTTTAATGGAATCCAAATCTTAGTCCGTAGGGTTCAATATTGGATTGGCCCACCCTTTGCACCTATAACAGCTTCAACTCTTCTGGGAAGGCTTTCCGCAAGGTTTAGAGTGTGTTAATGGAAATGTTTGCCCATTCTTCCAGAAGCGCATTTGGGAGGTCAGACATTGATGTTGGACAAGAAGGCCTCCTTCACAGTCTCCGCTCTTATTCATCCCAAAGGTATTCTATCGGGTTGAGGTCAGGCCAGTCAAGTTCCTCCACCCCAAACGCTTTCATCCATGTCTTTACAGAGCTTGCATTGTGCACTGGTCCAAATCATTTGGTGGAGGGGGAGTTATAATGTGATGTTTTTCAGGGGTTGAGCTTGGCCCCTTAGTTCCAGTTAAGGGAACTTGTTAAGGCATCAACATACCAAGACATTTTGGACAATTTCACGCTCCCAACTTTGTGAGAACAGTTTGGGGATGGCCCTTTCCTGTTCCAACATGTAAGGTCCATTTAGACATGGATGAGCGAGATTCGGGTGGAGGAACTTGACTGGCCTGCACAGAGTCCTGACCTCAACCTGATAGAAAACCTTTGGGATGAATAAGAGCGCAGACTGCAAGCCAGGGCTTCTCATACAAAATATGTGCCTAACCTCACAAATGCACTTCTGGAAGATTGGTGAAACGTTCCCATAGACACGCCCCTAAACCTTGTGGACAGCCTTGCCAGAATAGTTGAAGCAGTTATAGGTGCAAAGGGTGGGCCAATCAATATCGAACCCTACAGACTAAGACTAAAATGCCATTAAAGTTTATGTGCTTCTAAAGGCAGGCGTCCCAACACTTCTGACAATATATTGCATATTTAACATAGTATTGTCATTCGCAAAGCATAGAAACACTCAAAAGTACCTGACATCCTCCAACTTGAATACAAATTGTGAGCTCCAACTGGATACAGACTCAGGTACAACTCCTTATACAGAAACAGAGATTGTATATGAAATTGGTTTATATATCAAGATACCACAAACTGTTATTGATTCTGTAGCTAAGCCCAGTGTTAGAAACGACAGAGGTCAGTGACATGAAGATCCTTCTTATAAAGGAAACAAATGGAATAATCTTGTATTTTCTGTGTAATAAATGGCCTATGTAGATTACATGACCTTTAAGAATTTTTGGTTGATTACATTTGATTATTTCATTTTCTTTTTTATATGTTTAGCAATACATTATGGATCCATAGTATCCTTTATAGTGGTGTATGCTGAATGTTTGGTTTTTCGTAAAACCGAAGTACCCATATTATACATTAGAGATAGCCACATTGGACTTCCTTGAGTTTGCCGGTTTTTGTCATATCATGACATACCAATGCAGGGTAAAAAGCTAATGAGGTGCGATCCTTGTCACATTTTTGAGAAACATGCCATTCAATGGTATCTGCCTCTGACTTACAGTTAATATTTAACAGGTATAATATCTGGAGTCCATAATCAGGTATACCAGGTCAGAAAAAAAAAAAAAAAAAAAAGACCTCCAGGATGTGACAGGAATGAAAACATTTATTTTACTATGTGCGCTCAAGAAAACCAGCAAGATGCATATATGCTGCTTTTAAAGCTGCCAGTTTTTATGAATGAGCTCTATGATGTGATGCAGATCTAAAAACGGACACAAACCGAAAACAGTTTTTAACCATAGTAAACATATCCATATCTACAGGTCCATTTTTGCTCCAGCTTTCATAAATTGCCTCTTCTCACAGTAGATTTAGCGTACACCGTACAAATCTTTGTAATACTTTTTGGCTTGTAGATTGTTCTTGGCCCAAACCCAATTTTTATATGATCTGTAGGAATTAACATGTTATTTTATCTAACACTGAATGCATAAACTTTTCTAGAATTCACAGCAAATTCTATGAAATTTACTGGCTACACTCACATAAATTATTACAGGTCATAGTACATGCTGTATTTTACTATATGTTAGTGAATAAGGCCCAAGGTGTCAAAGTCTGCCACCAGCAGTGTTTGTATAGAATGCCTGTACACATTATTAAAGATCTGGCTCAGGGTTGAAGCAAAGAGTATTCCACATAGGTTCTCAGCCTTTAATTTGTATAAAAAAAAATAGCAGTACAGAATAGTGCATTCTCCTTACAGGTCTATGGGCTCAAAGTCCAGCTTCATGGCGAATATCACATTTTAAATATCAGGTTAGGCTCATTTCTCACTTGTGTGACTTGGCATCCAACTTATGAGACCCAAAGTTGCAGGACATGTAAAATACCATGTACCTCTATGAGAGCCGTTCCAATTGACACTACTCAAGTCGCTGCAGGTTCAGAAAAGTTTCCTGCACTACATTAATCCAACTTCAGTGCCAAACTCTTATCCAAGTCACTTCAAAGTCGTATCAAAGTCGGGCTCCAAAGTTGCACTGAAAATAACGCAACTTTGGAGACGGTTAGTGTGAAAGGAGCCTTAAACTGTAACTGCACCTTTGGATTTACCCTACTCCCAGCAAGACATGGACTGCAGAGCAACTTGTCAAAATGTGTATTAGGTTAACGATTGAGAGGGAGTGCTGGCAAGAGGGTACTACAATGTAAGTAACTGCAAATACATTTACACAAGCAAATTACATTTAAAGTGCATGTAAACCCTAACAATTTTCTCATTTTTGCTCCATTTTGTCTGCTAAATATATAATTGAAAGTCTTTATTGATATCTGTTCGATAGGTTCAAAAAATACCAGGTAAGTTTGTCAGGCATCCAGTGAGCTAAAAATTTCCTGTGTGGTCTGCCAGTGCTCAAGATGAGGATATGTAGAGTAGGAGAGGTCTGTGTTCTTTGTAATGTATTGGAAATGAAGTAGGCAGGGACGATAACATGAATTGGAATTCAGCTGCAAAAATACAGTGGATAGCATTTACTAAAGCTGGTGCAGACATAATCTGGAGCAGCTGTGCACAGAAATCAGCTTCTAAGGTTTGTTCAGTTTAAGTGTTACTAAACCCACAACAGTAAAATGCTTATTCTCACTGTGGAAACAAAGAGGGGAATTCTTCGCATTGTGTAAAAAGGCTGTTTGATCCTCCCCTCTTTCCACAGTCCCCAAATCATCTCCTGATAGAACAGAGCATTTGCTAGAGATTTTTTTTTTCTTCTTCTTGGGAGGGTGCATATGATCAGCACAGGGCCATTCAGCACTATCCAGACAGAGGGTCAGGGGTCATGCAGCCTCATAGGACAGTCAGGAGAGAATGAAAACTCCTCCTACAAGCTTTAATCAGACAGTGATAGAAGTCACAAGACTGCGGTATACTGCTGATGAGAAAAGGTACTTAGCAGTTTATACTTACTAAAATGTTTGCATTTCCATGTTCTGTGTACTGTGGGAGACCAGACAAAGGGAATGCAAGGTACCGGGTTTAGTAACACTTTAGGCTTTGAAAATGAAAGCTAAAAGCAGATTGGTTGCCATGCACAGCTGCTCCAGATTCTTTCTGCTCCAGTCTTAGAAAAGCATACTTTAATTCTGGCATATCAACAGTTATTTTTCTGTACTGTTTGTTTAAAAGGTTAAAACATGGGGAATTGTGCATATCTTACAGAAATATTCTTGCTTTGACACACGCGTTAACCCTCATTATGTTCTTGTGCTGATAAAATGTGATCTTAGCACAGTTAGAATCTCTAAAACCCAGGATTTTGGTAGTGATGCTGCAGGGCCGTGTTTTTTTTTTTTTTTTTCCCGTGCCAGCAGTCCCACAGTTGTCAATTCAGACCCAGTGGTTGCATGCACACAATGTGACATCCATGCAGGTGCATGGCCCCGAATGCACTCAGACGACCAGGTATTTTTTGCAATTATCAAACAAAATACTTTCAATAGTATATACAAACAGACCATAAGGGAGCAAATGGGATACATTTATTGTTTGAGTTAACATATACTTTAACCTAATTTAACTTGGAAAGCTAGAGCCCAACCCCTCCCTTCCGGTGCTTACTTACCTTTCCCATAACCTCCTGCAGTGTTTACATCATGTACCCTAAACTTCTAACCAGTGTTGCCTGCACAGGAACTCTCCAACGACTTAAAAGAATGTATTACAGCATCTTCACTGTAGCAGTACAGTCCAATTTTCAATAGTAAATTACTGTGTATGCAGCTCTGGACAAGACATTAGGACATAGGATGTGAACACCACAGGAAGAATTGCTTTCACTGAAAGGTAACAAAAGCACCAGGGTAGGGAGTCCTAGAAAGCTAGGCAGGATGGGCTATTTTTTCTAACTTTTTTTTTTTTTTTTTAACAGAAAGCATACTTGTACCTGAAGACAATTCTTTTTCAATGTCTTTGGAGAGCGTGAGGAAGGGTTAGAAACTTGGTCAGGTTTCAAATGCTGTCTGTGTCCCTGGAAAAGAGATTTCCCCTCACTTCCCGGTCTGTCTGACATCAATCAACCGTAATTGAAATGAGAAAATAAATCCAAGATCCAAATATTTTCTACTCTACTAGAAAATGTTTTAACGGTTTCTGTTTTGTTTGTAAGATGATCCGTTAAACTAGCCATACACTGATCGAAATCTGACTGGCGCAGAAAGGACCAGCTAAATTTCTAAAAGTGGGTGGGCTCCCTTCCTTGACAGCAAGACATATAATCAAAGACGGATGTAAATAATTTACACACTCATTTCTTCCTGCTTTACCCATCCTCCTCCTAATGCAGAGAATAATACTTTAAAAACATTTCAAAGCTGAAAAGCACAGACGAAAAGTACATTTAACAGTTGTTGCTGGAGGAAAAGTACACAAGCATAGCTTGAAAAGTATCTGAAATTTGTAAAAACAAAATAATGTTTGCTTGTATTTTTAAGAATAACTAAGTGCTAAAGTCATTTAAACTGAGAAAAAAACATTGCAGTGCAAATCAAGAATAACAACCCTCTCTGTGAAAAAGGAAAAAAATACTGTTTACGGTATCCCTAGCCTCTAACAGTCACATACATGTGAAAGAAATAAAAAAATAAAGAGCCTCTCCTCCGAACGTGTTAGCTGTCATCTGTAGGGGTAGGCACAAAATACAGAATGCCTCCCTCTGATCTTAGAATACAGTGGGCACAGACAAAAAATAGTTCTGGTTTAAGAGTCCAGTTGATTTGCATATTAGCAGCCCTCCCAGCTTAAGGAACAGACAAAACTATTAGATCATTTGTTTTTCCTTTTACAGTAAGGAAGTGCAGATGCTGCAGTCACTTAAACAGCAGTAAGTGATAAAGAAAAGGGGTTTTGTAACAACTATTCTATCTCAGCAGTAACATAGTACAAAACTTTTAATATTTAAAAGGAATGTAAGGTTGGGGAGCACTTACATTGTGACCTAAAATCCTGGTGTAACCAGTTTAAATTTGTGACCTTGAAATGTAATATCACAAACCTTACAGTTAGAGGATGGGAAATAATTGATCTTTTAGCAAAATAAGGGGACAGGAGGTACAAATAGGATGGGCGTGCAAACACACCACTTCACTCACACTCATGTAGACTCTTGCACACAGACCAGGAGGGTGAGGGTTATCCCTGCGTACAGGGAAAGGGCAAGTGCAGAGTAGGACGGAGAGAGAAGAGCTATGCCAGGATATTTGACATGAATTCAATGAAGCGTTTGGAATACTGCTCTGGATTCACTGTGGAAATTTCTGCTCCAGCCTGAAAAAGATCAAAAAGATATACTAAAGTAACAGGGAATTCAGTATCCAAAGTATACTAAAATGAAAAAAAAAAAAAAAAAAAAACCCTAGTAATATACCATAAATACATTTTAACCGCTTCCATACAGAGCAGTTTGACACCCTTCCTGCCCAGACCAATTTTCAGCTTTCAGCACTCTCACACTTTGAATGACAATTGCTCAGTCATGCTACACTATAACCAAACAAAATTTTTATCATTTTTTTCACACAAATAGAGCTTTCTTTTGGTGGTATTTGATCACAACTGGGGTTTTTTTTTTTCGTGATATATGCAAAAAAAGAGCAAAAATTTTGAAAAAAAAACACTTTTTTTTAGTTTCAATTATGAAATTTTGCAAAAAATAAAATTTTCTTCATACATTTGGGCCAAAATGTATACTGCTACATGTCTCTGGTAAAATTAACCCAAATTAGTGTATATTATTTAGTCTGTGTGAAAGTTATTGAGTCTAGAAGCTATGGTACCAATTACTGAAAATTGATCACACCAGATGTACTGACTGCCTATCTCCTTTCTTGAGGCCCTGAAATGTCAGGACAGTACAAATACCGACCAAATTACCCCTTTTTGTAAAGTAGACAGTCCAAGGTATTTAGTAAGAGGCATGGTGAGTTTTTTGAAGTTGTAATTTTTTCCCACAATTCTTGGGAAAATGAAGAAAAAATTTTTTTTTTCTTTTTTTTCCCACAAAGTTGTCAATTTATAAGCTATTTCTAACACATAGCATGTACACAGCAAAAATTACACCCAAAAATACATTCTGCTACTCCTTCCGAGTATGGCGATACCACATGTGTGAGACTTTTACACAGCCCGGCCACAAAAAGAGACTCCACGTCCAAGAAGCACATTCAGGCGTTCTAGGAGCATAAATACACATAAAACTTTCTTACTACCTATCACACTTTTCAAGGCCCTAGAGCACCAATACAATGGAAAAGTCCACAAAATGACCCCATTTTGGAAAGCAAACACTCCAACGTATATTCTATGAGGCATTATGGGTCGTTTGAACATATCATTTTTTTCCACAGGTTTTTGGAAAATGTGGGAAAAAAATGAAAACTTTTTTTTTTTTACACAAAGTTGTCAATTTATAGGATATTCCTAACACATAGCATGTACACAGCAAAAATGACACCCCAAAATACATTCTGCCACTCCTCCTGAGTATGGCAATACCACATGTGTGAGACTTTTTCACAGCCTAGCCATATAGAGGGGCCTAACATCCAAGGAGCATCATCATGCATCCTAGCCACTTGCCTAGGCCTATTTTTGACATTTGGTGTTTACAAGCTAAAATCAGTTGTTTTGCTAGAAAACTGCTTAGAACCCCCAAACATTATATATTTTTTTTTAGCAGAGACCCTAGAGAATAAAATGGAGATTATTGCAATATTTTTTATCACACCGTATTTGCGTAGCGGTCTTCCAAACGCAATTTTTTTGGAAAAAATTCACTTTTTTTAATTAAAAAATAAGAAACCAGTAAAGTTAGCCCAATTTTTTTCCATAATGTGAAAGATAATGTTACGCCGAGTAAATAGATACCCAACATGCCATGTTTCAAAATTGCGCACGCTCACGGAATGGTGACAAACTTTGGTACTTAAAAATCCCCATAGGCGACAATTTAAAAATTTCTACAGGTTGCCATCTTTGAGTTACAGAGGAGGTCTAGGGCTCAAATTATTCCCCTTGCTCTAACGATCGCGGCGATACCTCACATGTGTGGTTTGAACACCGTTTACATATGTGGGCGGGGTTTCTGTATGCATTCGCTTCTGCACGCGAGCTAACGGGGACAGGGCGCTTTAATTTTTTTTTTTTTTTACTATTTATTTTATTTATTATTTTATATTTTTACACCGTTTAAAAAAAAAAAAAAAAATTGATCATTTTTATTTCTATTAAAAGAAATGTAAATATTCCTCGTAATAGAAATAGGCACGACAGGACCTCTTTTTTGTGAGATCTGGGGTCAAAAAGTCCTCAGATCTCACAAGTACACTAAAAGATAGAAAAAAAAAAAAAAATAATTATAATATAAAATGAAAAAAAAAAAAAAAAGGACCTTTAAACCGGTTGCTAGGCAACAACATTTTCCGTAGCTCCGGTCCTCCAAGACCATAGAGTCAAGTGAGGGCAAGCTTGCCCTCACTCGACATCCTGTCTGTGAGGATTCGGGACCGGATCGTTTTCCCCGCTGCCGGCGGGTCCGGTAAGCGGGGAAAAGGACCGGAACGCGTCGGGAGGGGGGGGGGGGGGGGGGGCGCCTCTTCCGCCATCCCGGAAGGGTGATCCCACGGCGAATCCGCCGCTGGGACCACCCTTATCGGAAAGCCAACTGTCCACCGTTTAAAAAAATACCAGGGTTATGGCAGCTATCTGCTGCCATAACACCGGTATTTAGGTTTAAACGGACGACGTATATAAACCTTTTTGGACTTGGACATGGTGGCTGTATGAAGGGTGACAGGTACTCAGGTACTTTGTTGGGCAGGTGACAGGTACTCTGGTACTGATGAGCAGGTGGCAGGTACTCGGGTACTCCGATAGGCAGGTGACAGGTACTCGAATACTCTGATGGGCAGGTGACAGGCAGGTGATAGGTACTGATGAGTAGTACTCACTGACTGATAGGTGATAGGTGATACTGTACTGAGGGGTACTGATGATCAGTACTGATACGTGATAGGTACTGATGAGTACTGATGAGTAGTGATGGGTACTGATGAGCAGGCGGCAAGTACTTGGGTACTTCAGGCGTCAGGTACTCTGATGAGCAGGTGGAAGGTACTCGGGTACTCTGATGGGTAGGTGACAGGTACTCAGGTACTCTGATGACGGGTACTCCGTTGACAGGTACTCAAAGTACCCGAGTACCTGTCATCAGAGTACCCGAGTACCTGTCATCAGAGTACCCGAGTACCTGTCATCAGAGTACCCTAGTACCTGTCAGAGTACCCGAGTACCTGTCATCAGAGTACCCGACATCAGAGTACCCGAGTACCCGTCATCAGAGTACCCGAGTACCTGTCATCAGAGTACCTGAGTACCCGTCATCAGAGTATCCGAGTACCTGTCATCAGAGTACCCGAGTACCCGTCATCAGAGTACCCGAGTACCCGTCATCAGAGTACCCGAGTACCCGTCATCAGAGTACCCGAGTACCCGTCATCAGAGTACCCGAGTACCTGTCATCAGAGTACCCGAGTACCCGTCAGAGTACCCGAGTACCTGTCATCAGAGTACCCGAGTACCTGTCATCAGAGTATCCGTCATCAGAGTACCCGAATACCTGTCACCAGCCCATCAGAGTACCCGAGTACCTGTCATCTGAGTACCTGATGACAGGTACTCGGGTACTTTGATGGGCTAGTGACAGGTGCTCTTTATTGGGGGGGGGGGGGCAATCAGTGTGTTTAGGGTGCACTGTACTTGGTAACTAGCTGTTACCACAATCTCCTCCTCACACAGGATCAGTGTGTGAGGAGGAGAACACGGTGACAGCTAGTTACCGTGTTCTCTGTTGACATTTGTGACCGGCTGTGATTGGACACAGCCGGTCACGTGGTAAAGAGCCAATTTCATTGGCTCTTTACCTAGATCGGGGATCGACTCTGTCCGAGGGACGAGCCTCGTCCCCGATCGCTGCTCTGCGCGCCCCCGGGGGCGCGCATTGCAGAGAGAACGAGCGGCTCGTGCAGGAGCCGCTCATGTGATCGGCTGTGATTGACACAGCCGATCACGTGGTAAACAGCCAATTTCTATTGGCTGTTTACCTTGATCAGTGATGGGCTATGTCCGAGGGACGAGCCTCATCCCTGATCGCGCCGCTGCGCGCCGCCGGGGGCGCGCAGTAGCAGCTAGAACGGGCCGACGTCATATGACGGCGGCCCGGATCTAGACAACCACTTTGCCGACGTCATTTTACATGACTCGGTATGGAAGTGGTTAATGGCCAACATCAACAAATAAAAAAATATGCTAAAGTACATAGATAGAGTGTTAGGTTAGGTCTAGTTAAAGGGTAAGTTACGACGAGAAAAAGAATGCACATATTTTTGTAACCCTGTAGCCTTCACCCCGTACCTTCATATGGCCTGTGTCTGAAAGCTTCAGGAGTTGTGAATGAACTACGTGAGCGTGCATTAGCGCCTCCACAATTGATTTGTTCATTGTTAATGGCTAACATTAACATGAATAAACTATGCTAAAGTACATAGATATAAAGGTTGTGCTTTATAGGTATAAAGGTGTTTATAAAATCATTCGGGGGCCATACAAAATTATCAACTTAAAAATGTGCCTGTTATATTTGGTCAAACATTTAATTAACTCTCCCCTAATGTGATGGCTGCAACTGCTTCTCTTTGGTGAGGTGTGTGATGTTAGCTGGTATTGATGATGTTGCTACTTGCAACTGGTTTTCCAGTCTGGAGCGCAGTCGACTTTATGGTGGTAAGTTTTAAAAAGAACTGCTGGCAGGTAATGCTGGTGGGCATAGCTGGCTGGTACAGCTGGCTGGTACTGCTGGCTTGTACTGTGCTGTGGGTAGTGCTGGCTCAGGCTGGTACTGCTGTGGGTATTGCTGTTTCAGGCTGGTACTGTGCTGTAGGTACTGCTGGCTGGTACTGCTGGCTCAGGCTGGAACTGTGCTGTGGGTATTGCTGGCTGGTACTGCTGGCTCAGGCTGGTACTACTGGCTAGTACTGCTGGCTTAGGCTGGTACTGCTGTGGGTACTGCTGGCTGGTATTGCTGTGGGTACTGCTGGCTGGTACTGTGCTGTAGGTACTGCTTGCTGGTACTGTTGTGGGTACTGCTGACTCTGGCTGGTACTGCTGTGAGTACTACTGGCTCTGGCTGGTACTGCTGTCTCTGGCTGGTACTGCTGTCTCTGGCTGGTACTGCTGTGAGTACTGCTGGCTCTGGCTTGTACTGCTGGCTCTGGCTGGTACTGCTGTGTGTGCTGCTGGCGGGAAATGCTGGCTAGCAGCGATGCCGTGCTGGAGGAAGAGGCGATGTTTCCTGTATTGGTCAAAGGCGGAGTGCATTTGATATCACTCCGCCTGTGACTCACTCAGACTGTCACAACGGAGCCGGAACTATACAGGAAGCATTGGCTCCATTCTGACAGATCAGCTGAGAGACACAGACTCAGCTGCACGGGGGGGCCGGACCAGATGACTTCGAGGGCCGCATACGGCCCCCGGGACATAGATCAGGGGTGGGGAACCTAAGCTATGGGTCCAATTGGAGCAATATATCAACCCCTATCGGGCCACCGATATATCGTCATAGCGGAGTGCGTACTTTCTGTGCGTATTTTTTGTCTTTTTTTGTATTTATTTTTTTTTTTCGCTCTTCTTTTTCCCCCCTGTTTGGTTGAGAGTGTTTACATCATGTCAGTAAGCCAACTAAGACATTTTGACGTATTTGTAAATCAGGATTAAGTGATATATTCAGAGGAGTATTTAGTTATGGGAATTATAATGAGAGGAGTTTGTCTTATTAACAATATATTAGGGTTTTGTAAGATAAAGTACTCTGTGTAGCTATAATGTTTGATGGATATTAAATGTTTGATATCTATATTTCTAACATTAACATGAAATACTTGGTAACATGTTAAGTGGTATTAAGTAAGATGGTTCTGGAGAGAATTTCGGTTTTCCCTTTTTCTTGTGTATACTTGTATTTTCTAATAAAATAAGATTGAAAAGAGAAAAAAGGCCTGGATTCTTTCCGAGGTGTACATAATATAAATGGGAACTAATATTTATAGGTAAACTTGATCCAGGGAAGATCAGATAGCCTCTTGGGGGTTTAGGAAGGAATTTTTTTCCCCTGCTGTAGCAAATTGGATCATGCTTTGCTGGGGTTTTTTCGCCTTCCTCTGGATCAACTGCGGGTATAGGATTAAATATATGGGATTGTATAGTTGGGTGTTCTTTACTGTTTTTTGTTCTTCATTGGTTGAGCCAGATGCAATTGTGTCTTTTTTTAACCTATGTAACTAAATTGATTAGATTACATGCCAAGGTGAGCGCTGAATGCAAGATTAAATTCCTGACGTAAACTTTACAGGCCGGATCCGCTGCCGGAGTGTCCAATTCCCAATTTAGGTGCCCGATCTGGAACCCGCTAGAGAGCCAAAAGGCAATACGCAGTCAGATCTTGACACAAGTGTCAAAGGATGAAAAGAAAACTGGTGAAATAAATAAAAAAAATGTCAAACCTTCTCTAATAGGAGAAGGGGTCCATCACCAAAGAACACTAGCAAAATACTGGAGCCAGTGTCCAATCACTGCAAGGAAGCAACATATAACCCATGGTCCAAGCATCAAGTCCTGTATGATTAGGATAATTGGCTAGACATGTACTTCAACCCTGAAGTGATGAGGCCAAAGTAGTACTTCTGCTTACCCCATGTTTGACTGTTTTGGCAGCATGTGCAGCTTTCTTCTTGGCATCATATGGTGTCAGGATGTCTATGATGGCCATAAAGTAGACTTCTTTCTTGGGTGCATCTTGCAGAAAAAAAAAAAAAAAAAAAATTCAAAAGTTACATTGTTATATACTCATTAAAACTATTAACAAAATGTATACATTTAAAACACACTGTTATGCTTGGATTCCTACCAAAATCTAAAAGTATACAATTGTTATTTTTAACCTCCACTCCCAACCCACTATTACTATTGAAGATCTGATTGCTCTTATTTTTATTACATGCATTCCCCCCCCCCCCCCCACCCCCACAAATGCAGGTTAAACAGTTAAGGTAAAAGAAAATGCCATGGCAACCAATCAGTTTTTTTGTTGCTGTCAACAACGTTCCCCCCCCCCCCCCCCACCACCAAAAATAAAACAAAATGGACATTCAACAGTTTAAATCAGGGATGGGGAACCTTTTTTCTGCCAAGGGCCATTTGGATTTTTGTAACATCATTCGGGGGCCGTACAAAGTGATCAACTTGAAAATTAGCCTGTTATATTTGACCACAGCGTGCCACCTTTCAATGCAGAGTGACCACAGTGTGCCCCCTTTCAATGCAGAGAGACCACAGCGTGCCCCCTTTCAATACAGACTGACCACAGCGTGCCCCCTTTCAATGCAGACTGACCACAGCGTGCCCCCTTTCAATGCAGACTGACCACAGCGTGCCCCCTTTCAATGCAGACTGACCACAGCGTGCCCCCTTTCAATGCAGACTGACCACAGCGTGCCCCCTTTCAATGCAGACTGACCACAGCGTGCCCCCTTTCAATGCAGACTGACCACAGCGTGCCCCCTTTCAATGCAGACTGACCACAGCGTGCCCCCTTTCAATGCAGACTGACCACAGCGTGCCCCCTTTCAATGCAGACTGACCACAGCGTGCCCCCTTTCAATGCAGACTGACCACAGCGTGCCCCCTTACAATGCAGACTGACCACAGCTTACCCCCTTACAATGCAGACTGACCACAGCGTGCCCGCTTACAATGCAGACTGACCACAGCGTGCCCGCTTACAATGCAGACTGACCACAGCGTGCCCGCTTACAATGCAGACTGACCACAGCGTGCCCGCTTACAATGCAGACTGACCACAGCGTGCCCGCTTACAATGCAGACTGACCACAGCGTGCCCCCTTTCAATGCAGACTGACCACAGCGTGCCCCCTTTCAATGCAGACTGACCACAGCGTGCCCCCTTTCAATGCAGACTGACCACAGCGTGCCCCCTTTCAATGCAGACTGACCACAGCGTGCCCCCTTTCAATGCAGACTGACCACAGCGTGCCCCCTTTCAATGCAGACTGACCACAGCGTGCCCCCTTACAATGCAGACTGACCACAGCGTGCCCCCTTACAATGCAGACTGACCAAAGCGTGCCCCCTTACAATGCAGACTGACCAAAGCGTGCCCCCTTACAATGCAGACTGACCACAGCGTGCCCCCTTACAATGCAGACTGACCACAGCGTGCCCCCTTACAATGCAGACTGACCACAGCGTGCCCCCTTACAATGCAGACTGACCACAATGCAGAGATCATCGTGCCCCCTTCAATGTAGACTGACCACAGCATGCCCCCTTCAATGCAGACTGACCACAATGCAGAGATCATCGTGCCCCCTTACAACGCAGAGTGAACAGCGTGCCAAGCCCCCCGGACCAGTGCACTTGACTTACCTGTTGCAGCGGTGGCTTCCTCTCTTCAGTCCCCGTGTCTCTTCGAGTCCTCCCGCGTCCTGCCTCCTCCTCGGCCAATGGCATTGGCCAAGGAGGAGGAGGATCCGTGAGACAATAGCGAATTTTCATTCGCTGTTGTCACACAAATGGGCGGGCTCAAGGCGCACTGCTCTGCGCCCCGGGTCCACCCTTTTCGGAGACTCACAGTGTCAGGACGAAGCCATGGGCTCCTTCTGACACAGCAGCACGGGGGGGGGGGGGGATTGGGCTACGTAACGATCGTGCGGGCGGCAGGTTCCCCACCCCTGGTTTAAACCATTCTCATCTCCACGTGCTGCTATAGTGCAGGTTGCTAAAATGATGCTAGATGCATTGCAAGTGCAGTTTCCTTGAAAACGTGTTATATAGAATGGAAGCACATACAGGACACATGTAAGACATGTTTTACATTGTGTATATATATATATATATATATATATATATATATATATATATATATATATACATACATATACACACACACACACACTATATACAAAAAAAACTCCTGACCACATTCTCTTAACCACATACGAAACACATTAAACAATCGTCAGAACAGGCATTTTTCAACACAGAGGTTTGAATGCACCCTGTGCATGCAGAGCCATTTTTTGTTAGCTTACAGGGCCGCAGTAGTGTGAACCAGGCCTAAGAGAGGAATTACCCTCATTTTGGCTAGAATAATATACTGTATGTTCTACCTTTTATCATTACAATACAGCTCTTAAGCTCCGGTCAAGTGGATTTTGCTTGGGTTGAAATTGCAGAAAAAAAAAACTGGATTTTTGAATTGGATATTATGCTGTCTCTCTTCAGGAGTAGGACTAGGCGGAAACCTTTTTGGTTACGCCTCCTGCGGCAGTCCCAGAGGGTATACCATCACTTCCTGCTGTAGGACTCCAGTTTGTAACAAGCAGTGTCAGAAGAACAAATAACTCAACCCCAACAGAGGGGCGGGTGCTGTGTCGGTCAGTGAACCTCAGAGAAAAGGATTTCATGGTATGACAAAAATCCAGTTTTCTCTTTCATTCACCGACAGCCACAGCTTCAAGTCTTCAGATCATTGGGATGTCCCAAAGCAGTGTCAACATGAGGGGTGGGAAAAAACACAGCAAACGCAAAATTCCCAACAAGGCTAAACAGCCAACCAACAGGAGCTTAACTTAGGAACAACTGGAGCTCACCGGAGCTCACCACCAAGACATGGAGCTGCCGGGTGTCGTGTGGACACGTGCGGAGACAACTTGTTCGATATCTTGACACATCCTGACCTCTACCCCGTCAAGAATAGCTATAGGCGCGGGATCTACAACCATTACAGACAATCCCACACCTTGTTACTCCAGGGACACCACTTGGCCCCATCTAGGACCGTTGCCAGACTAAATGGCTATGTTGGATGGTTGAGATATCCCCACCTCAGACCAATACTCACCAGCTTGGGATATTTACCGTAGACCTATCTTTTGGTTTTTAATATACACAGCTATTGTCTTTTTTTTTTTTATAAAATATCCTAATTTGAGAACTTTATAAACCTCCATTTCCTATACCCCTAAATAAAGGTGATGAACACCTGAAACGCGTCTGGTACTGGAGGATTGCTCTCTTTCATGAATGAGGCTGCGACATCATCTGTTAAGACAATCTCTATAGCCGTGACAATTTTTAATGATCACTTTGTATGTTTGTTTTCTACAATCGATATGTGATGTATTGTCTTTATGTCAAATAAAATGTATATTTTTATTACATTTTGTGGGTAGTGGTTGCCTTTATAGTCCCATTTATTAAAGGGGGCAAATTGTCTTACTCAACCCCAACAGAGGGGCGAGTGCTGTGTCTGTCAGAGAACCTCAGAGAAAAGGGTTTTACGGTAAGACAAAAATCAAATTTTCTCTTTCGTTCACTGACAGGCACAGCTTCAAGTCTTCAGACTATTGGGATGTCCCAAAGCATCGTCAACATGAGGGGTGGGAAAAAAACACAGCAAAGGCAGAATTCCCAACAAGGCTAAACATAGCCAACCAACAGGAGCTCAACTTAGGAACAACTGGAGCTCACCACCAGGAACAATTTTCACCCTCAAGAAGCGGAAGCCTCTGCAACCGCAGCCTGCAAAACTTTGCGGCCAAAAGCCGCATCTGAAAAGATGCAAGTACATCCACCTTATAAAATTTTGTGAATGTGTGTACAGACGACCATGTAGCCGCCTTGCGTACCTGAACCACTGACGCCTGATGATGGAGGCACTAAGCACCCTCGTAGAATGCACTTTAACAGGGAAAGGAGGAACCTTACCCTTAATGGAGTAGGCCTGCACCACCCGTCTGCCTGATCCACTTGGAAATAGTCGCAGCAGATGCGGCCTGCCCCTTACGAGGTCCATCCGTAAGAACAAACAAGGAATCTAATTTCCTAATTGGTTCAGTCAACGCCAGGTACACCCGAATTGCCCTTACCACATCTAAGGAATATAAGGCAATTTCCTTAGGATGTTTAGGCTTAGGACACAGGGATGGTAACACAATGTCTTCATTCAAATGAAACTCTAAGATAAAATATTATCAGAAATACTACCTGTACCTCGAGCCACACCAGAGAGGAAGCGGGAGATTAGGGAAGTTAACAAGTAGCTGAGGAGCTGGTGTAGTAAGGAGGTTCCTGGAGAACTGGGCCGACTTCTCAGTCGGCTACTGGCTCTTTAGTAGGGACGGATTGCACCTAAATGGGGAGGGTGCAACCGTACTGGGTGAGAAGATGGCCAACAAGTTAGAGGGGGCTTTAAAACTAGGTGATGGGGGGAGGGTACAAATGTAGAATTAGCCAGTGGGGGGCAAGGTTCAGCGGGCACAAATGGGGACATTAGCGATAGGGTGTTCAGAGTTCCTAAACCCAAGGTGGGTATGGGGAAAAGAAAAAAAAAAAAAAAAAAATCGCAAAAGCAGCTTAAAAACAACATCAAGTGAGTATGTAGTATTCAACCGGACAAAATTACGAGGTTTGTATACCAATGCTAGAAGCCTGGCCAACAAGATGGGAGAGCTGGAGCTGCTGATGTATAAGGAGGACTTAGATTTTGTGGGGATTACAGAGACTTGGTTTGACAGCTCTCATGATTGGCTGGCGACCATTCAGGAGTATTCCCTTTATCGCAGAGATAGAGAAGGTAAAAAAGGGGGAGGGGTATGTCTGTATATTAAGAACAGTGTACAGGTAAATATGAGGGATGATATTAATAATGGAGCTATGGATGAGGCAGAATCCCTATGGGTAGAACTTCAAAGGGAAGGCACTATGGGAAAAGTAATATTGGCCATATGCTATAGACCCCCACAACCAGAGGGAGGAGGGGGAGGCAGACCTCCTTTCACAGATTGGAATGGCAGCAAGGAAGGGAAATATCATTATAATGGGGAACTTTAATTATCCAGATATAGACTGGGCAGAAGAAACCGCACATTCATCCAAGGCTCAGCAGTTCCTAAATGTTTTGCAGGACAATTTCATGGGTCAGATGGTGAACGCACCGACAAGAAACAATGCGGTACTAGACCTATTGATTACCAACAATACAGACCTGCTCATGGATATAGAAATATGGGGCAACTTAGGAAATAGTGACCATAGGTCAATTTGTTTCAGTATTAATCATGGTAATAGGAAACACAAGGGTAATATAAGGGCACTGAATTTCAAAAGAGCCAATTTCCCAAAACTGCGCTCTTTGCTAGAAAATATCAAATGGGATAGAACCCTGGGAACAAAGAACACAGAGGAAAAATGGGAGTGCTTCAAGAGCATACTAAACAAAGGGATTGGCCATCACATTCCAAAGGGGAATAAATTTAAAAGAGCAAAACTAAACCCTGGGTGGCTAACCTCCAACATAAAAATGCATATTTATATATAAAGGCCTTCAAAAAATACAAGGCTGAGGGGTCATTGGCAGCATTCAAGAAATGTAAAGGCGAAATCAAGGCGGCTAAAATAGAACACGAGAGACATATAGCGGAAGAGAGTAAAAAAACCCCCAAGAAATTCTTTAAGTATATAAACAGTAAGAAAGCGAGGCCAGAACACATTGGCCCCATAAAAGACGATGAAGGCAATCTGGCGACAGAGGACAGAGAGAAGGCAGAAATAATTTCTTCTCTTCAGTCTTCACAAAAGAATCGGGGGGCTACACTAACCCGGCCTGTAATGCTAAATTAAATAATACACCTCAGGAAGTACCCCCGTGGTTAACAGAAGATACACTTAGAACTAAACTAGAGAAACTTAACAAAGAAATCACAGGGACCGGATGGCTTGCACCCGAGGGTACTTAAGGAACTCTGCCGGGTGATAGCCAGACCATTATTCTTGATCTTTAAGGATAGTCTACAGGTGGGTATGGTGCCAGCTGATTGGAAAAAAGCCAACATGGTACCAATATTTAAAAAAGGGCTGAGATATATCCCGGGTAACTATAGTCCTGTCAGCCTAACATCTGTATTCTTTGGAGTGGATGTTAAGGGACTATATACAAGACTTTAGTAATGAAAATTGTATAAGTAGTAATCAGCATGGATTCATGAAAAATCTTTCTTGCCAGACCAATCTATTAACCGTCTACGAAGAAGTGAGTTGCCATCTAGACAAAGGAAGGCCTGTGGATGTGGTGTATCTGGACTTTGCAAAGGCATTTGACACAGTCCCCCACAAATGCTTACTGTACAAACTAAGGTACGTAGATATGGACCATAGGATGAGTACCCGGATAGGCCAGAGGGTGGTGATAAATGGGGAGTACTCGGATGGGGCAGGTGTGGAAAGTGGTGTCCCCCAAGGTTCTGTCCTGGGGCCAATCCTGTTTAATTTATTCATAAATGATCTAGAGGTGGGGATATCCAGCACAATCTCGGTATTTGCGGATGATACTAAACTAAGCATGCAATATATTCTATGCAGGATGTGGAAACCTTACAAGCAGACCTGAACGAAAAAATGGGGTGGGCAAATACATGGCAGATGAAGTTTAATGTAAAAAAATGTAAAATGTAAAGTAATGCACTTGGGCATCAGAAACACGAAAGAAAGCTACTCACTGGGGGGGGGGGGAACCTCTGGGAGAATCTAAGATGGAAAAGGACCTGGGGGTATTAGTGGACAACAGACTTGGCAGTGGCATGAAATGCCAAGCCGCTGCAAGCAGAGCCAACAAAATACTGGCCTGTATAAAAAAGGGGATTCCCTCCAGAAATAAAGAGATTATTCTCCTACTCTACAAGACTCTGGTCCGGCCACATCTGGAGTATTCCGTCCAGTTCTGGGCACCAGTCCTCAGGAAGGATGTGCTGGAACTGGAGAGAGTCCAGAGAAGGGCAACAAAAATAATTAGGGGAATGGAGGACATTAGCTATGAGGAAAGACTACAAGCATTGAACTTATTCTCTCTGGAGAAGAGACGCTTGAGAGGGGATATGATATCAATGTACAAATACTGTACTGGGGATGACCCTAGCATAAGGAACAAACTTTTAAGAGAAAAAAAATACAATAAGACACCTGGCCACTCACTAAAACTATAGGAAAAATGGTTTAACCTTAAAAAATATAAGGGGTTCTTTACTGTCAGAGCAGTAAGGATGTGGAATTCTCTTCCACAAGCAATGGTATCAGCAGGGAGCATTGATAGTTTAAAAAAACTATTAGATGGGCACCTTAAAAGACCACAACATACAGGGGTATATAATGTACGGTTAACAGTAAACACACACACACATCACAGGTTGAACTGGATGGACTGAGGTCTTTTTTCAACTTCACAAACTATGTAACTATATAACCCTAGGAAGGAACGCCTGACAGAGCCGCAACACAACTTTGTCCCTATCAATTACCAAGTAAGGTTACCGACAGAACAACGCAGCCAACTCCGGCAAGCGACATGTGGAAGTAATAGCTACTAAGAAAGCCACCTTCTGCGACAGAGTGAGTAGAGGAATTTCTTGAATATTTCCTAAAGGAAGCTTTTGAAGCACCGACAGAACCAAATTGAGATCCCACGGAGGTACCAGGGATCACACTGGAGGAACCAGATGGTCAACTCACTGCACAAAAGTGTGAACCAAGGACTTTGCCGCCAACGGCCTTTGGGAAAAAAAAACAGCTAAGGCGGAAATCTAGCCCTTGATGGTGCCCAGAGCCAAATGTTGATCTACATCCAACTGTAGAAACTCCAACAGGTGAGACACAGAAAAGGAGTGGGTAAAAAACCCCCGCAGCTCACACCAAGTAATGTATGCCTTCCAAACTCAATGATAAACCTTTCTGGAAGTAGATTTCCTAGCCTTCAACTTCGGACACTTTTCCCATTTGTGCAGGATCTCCCTTTACAGGGACTTCATATAGAACTGTGCAAATGGGACCGCCTCAAAGGGTATAAACCATCAGGCCCAGCACCCTAATGCAAGTCTGGAGGGACGACCATCTGCTGGACAGCAAGAGATGAATCGCAGCATGCAACTTTTGGAGTTTTTCCAGAGGAAGGAACACTCTGGCTACAGCAAAGTCCTACCCAGATAATGGGATTTTTGTACTTACCGTAAAATACATTTCTCTGAGTTCATCAACGGACTCAGCGCTCCATAATTCATAACTAGTGGGTTATAGTGCCTCCCCCAGGACTAGGCAGAACATAAAACACCTGGCTATGCCCATGGGCCGTCCTCAGCTGGTATAAAACCCCCCTCTCTGCTGTAGGTAATTAGTTTAGTACCAAGCAGTATCAGAACTCCATAGAGGGGTGTATGCTGTGTCTGTTGATTAAAGCAGATTAAAGCAGAGAAATTGATTTTACGGTCCAATTTTGTCTTTCGTTCGATGGACATATCGCTCCATAAATTATAACTAGTGAGACGTCCAAGCAGTGCCAAAAAGAAAATGAGGAGTGGGGAAAATAACCCAAGGCTAAAAATAAGAGCCCTTAACCAGGACACAAAAGCCCGTCTGAAAAATAAAGGTTTAAAGAAAAAACACCCCTCAAGAGGGAACAGCCCCTCCTAAATAGCAGCCTGCAAAACTTTGCGGCCAAAAGAAGCATCTGCAGATGCCAAAGTATCTATCTTATAGCATTTGGTGAAGGTGTGCATGGAAGACCAAGCGGTCGCCTTCCAAACTTGCGATATTGAAGCCTGATGATATATATATATTTGAATATGCTTTTACGGTAAGTACAAAAATCCCATTATCTGGGCTCTAGCCAGAGTGTTCCTTCCTCTGGACAAACTTGCGATATTTGCCAGCCCTTTTCTTGGTCCGTCCATAACCACAAAAAGTGAGTCTGACCTCCGAAAAGACTCAGTAGCTGCCAGATACACTCGAATCACATGAACCACATCCACCAAAGTATGCAAAGCAAATTCCTTGGGATGAGCCGGCTTGGGACACAAGGAAGTCAACACAATTTCCTCATTCAAATGGAAGTCAGAGACCACTTTGGGCAGGAATGATGGACAGGGACGAAGAACCACTTTATCCCTAGGGACTACCAAATAGGGACTGCCACAGGATAATGCCGCCAACTCCGATACCCAGTGGGCCGAGGTATTAGCCACTAAGAATGTCACCTTCTGGGATAACGTAGGCAAGGGAATCTCCCAAATATTCTCAAAAGGAGGTTTCTGGAGAAACAAAAGCACTACATTTAAATCCCATGGTGGCAAAAGAGACCATACATCAAAACGTTTGGGGACGACAAAAGGGTAATCTTGGTTAATACCATTCCTTACAGAAAAACCTGTCAAAATAAGGCACATAAGGAAACACCTTTGGAGTGTGAGGTGACTTATGCATACCAAACGACACAGCCACGTCTGTGGCTACATCAGCCGCATCCTACATTTTTAAAGTCTCACACACTGCAGTAATAAGTGCGTCTACCAGCGGCTTTTCATTCACTGCTGCGACCATGGAGGAATCATCCTCACTATCAGGTGGATCTGGGGGTATGATAGGGATATAAGCCCTCCTAGACGGGCCCCATCCACAGCAGCATCTTGCTCAGACTTAGATAACAGACTGAGCACGGGAAGGCGGGGGACGTTTCCTCCTGGGCCTTTGCCCACACGCCACTTTCAACTGGGACGCTAAGGACTGCAGGACCGCCGTCAGTAGAACCATGGGAAGCTGGGGTTCCGAGGGACCTGCCACCATCATAAGGGGGTCAGTGGGGGGCTGTGAACAAGAGATTCCATAAGGAAAGGAAGACCTTGCAGTACAAAAACTTTTTGGCAACACTAAAGGATCTCCTCAAGGCTCAGGGTACCAGCAGAGAGAGAGAGAGAGAGAGAGAGAGAGAGAGATAACAGGGACCCCCAAAGACTCACCTTACCGACCAGTGGAGCACCAAGAATTCAAACCCAGCATCATCACAGACGCTATCTTTGTTCACATGTCCCGGGCACAAGAAGAGGAAACTAAGGAGGAAGAGGAGGAGCTTCGGCATCTCCACGTGGCCTCAGTCCCCCAGCATGCCTGGGACATCATCTGCTACACAAACATGGCCACCAACCGGAGACCATCTAGACCAGTGATGGCAAACTTTGGCACCCCAGATGTTTTGGAACTACATTTCCCATGATTCTCAAGTACACTGCAGAGTGCATGGGCATCATGGGAAATTTAGTTCCAAAACATCTGTGGTGCCAAGGTTCGCCATCACTGATCTAGACGAAAGGAAAATGGCCCCCGTGACATCATTTAGCTACACAGACATGGCCGCCAACCGGAGAACAGCTAGACTAAAGGAAAATGGCCCCGTGACATCATTTGGCTACACAAACATAGCTGCCACCCGGAGACCAGCTGGACTAAGGGAAAATGGCCCTCATTAGCTACACTAAAGCATGCCGCCAGGATCTTTCCTGCACCCTCTGCAAGGGGACTGGCACCTGAAGGTAGTAGACACATTTAGGAGACACTCTGCTGTGCACTCTGCACTGGTCTCTGCAATGGGTCCTCCCTGCACTATACCCAACACTGCAAACAGCAGGGCATGCACCTAGGGGTCTCCTACACTGGGACCCCTCCAGACTACCAGGGCGGGACACACACTATGCCAGGACCCTTACAGAGTGGGAATAGCGAATAGCGGGGGGAGACCCCTGGGGTCTCTGCTGAATTCTCTGCCCTGGGACCCCCACCAGACTCCAGGTCCAGACAGGGGGGAAAGGGAGTGGGGGAAGCCCAGTTCAGAGAGGGATTTAAGGACGGGAGGAGGGAACCTGCAGGCAGGTTCGACCGTCCCTGTAGGGTACCAGCGCCTCCCCCCCAAAGAAAAACGGGAGAGAGGGGACTGTTCTTACCCTTCCATGTTGCAGGTAACGCTTCAGATAGAACTCCTCGCCACCCAAGTAGGGGAGCTGTCGGCTAAGGGACCTGTGCGACTCAGACCCAAGCCTGGTCGTATGCGACCGTCATATGCGACCATGCGAGACGTTTAACTCGCGGACACGCCTCTGTGCTAGCGCGAAGCTGCGGTCTGCACATGCTCTCTGGCTGGGCTGGGGGGGACCACTGAATCTGGACTATCCAGCCCTTCGCACAGCATCACAGAAACTGCAGCCCCTGAACCAACTGGTCCGCCAGCTATACAAAGGCAGGGGGGGCAGCTCACCCTCCAGGTCATGGCGTAAAAGCTTTGCCCACTCGGTCAGAGTTTGTGACACCAGGGCAATGGTGAAGACCGGTCTGAGTGCCAAGGCGGCCACAGTGAACACACTGCGGGCCACGGCCTCTGCTTTTCTGTCAGCCGGATCCTAAAAAGCCAGCGATTCTTCTACCGGAATCATGGTTGCCTTATTTAACCTGGAAACTGGGGGAACAGTCCACTTCTTCAGGAGGGACTCTTCAAATGAGTACCTAATTGCGATCGCTTAGGGACCACAAAGGGACATTTTGGACGTTCCCACTCATTTGCGACAAATCTGTCAAAATAGGAAGGAAACAAACACCCTGACGCTCTAGATGGCTTGTGCACTCCACGTGTGGCATCCAAGAAGGAAAGAGGCCCAGGAGTCAGCACCAGGGGATAAGGAGGGGCTCTAACAGCTAAAATGGACGCCCAAAAGGCTCCACAGTAATGGCCGCCATTCAACTCAATGCCAGACTAATGCAAAATGGTTGCCGCGGCTACACAAGTATGGCCCCCAGCCTATACAGAACATTTCTACAACAAAATGGTGGCCCTGCACGGACCAAGGAGGGAACCCTGTGCCCAGGCAAGACACAGAGCCAGAAGGGGGGGCCATTGCAGGAGCCCCCCACCAGGTGCAGTTCCCCCCCCCCCCCCCACAGCAAATCGCCCGGTCCCCGGCGGTATACCCCCCCACCCCCAATACAGCACCCTGCCTCAGCAGGTAGTCAGACCACCATACAACCCCAGTATAGGTGGAGGGGGGATTGGAGGGGGGATGGGGGGGGGGGGAAAGAGAGGGGGCAGATGGCTCACAGGACCATCAGACTCAAAGGGGGGCCTAACAGGAAGAAGTGGAACCCAGGGGTCTGACCGTCCCAAAAACCCTCCAGGAACCAGATGGGCACCGCTCCAGACACATCCTCCTCGCCATCTAAATGGGGGGCTGTCGGCCAGGAGGAACACTGCGACACAGGCCGAGACCCGGTCGTATGCGACCTCGCGATGCGTTTAACTCACAGGCCAGTCTCGCTTATCCAGCCTGTCACCCAGTCCGGCAGTTGATTGTAGATTTCACAGGAAAAAAAACAGGAAAAAATAAAAATCTAAAAATAAAAAATTGCCACGACCGGAGATCCCAGCAAGGAACTAAGTCCTTACTCCTGACTAGGCTGAAAAAAAACCTATAGCAGAGAGTGGGAACATTCCTCCTGGGACTGCTCATAGGCATAGTCAAGTTCTTTTTCTGCCTAGTGTCCTACCCCTGTAGGGGGCAGTATAACCCAATGGGCAAGAAGATTAGGAGCTGTGTCTGTCAATGAATGAAAGAGAAATCAGTATTTTTTGCTAGAAAATTACATAGAACCCCCAAACATTATATATATTTTTTTTTTTAGCAAAGACTCTGGAGAATAAAATGGCGGTCGTTGAAATATTTTTTGTCACGCGGTATTTGCGTAGCAGTCTTTCAAACTAATTTTTTGGGGAAAAAATACATTTTACTGAATTAAAAAAAAAAAGAAACTAACATTAGCCCAATTTTTTTGTATATTGTGAAAGATGATGTCATGCCGAGTAAATACTTAACATATTACATTTTAAAATTGCACACGCTCGTGGAATGGCGACAAACTACGATACTCTCCATAGGCGACACTTTAAACATTTTTAATGATTACAAGTTTAGAGTTAAAGAGGAGGTCTTTTTCTATAATTATTGCTCTCACTCTGAGGATCTCGGTGATATCTCATGTGTAATTTGAACATCGTTTACACTTGCGGGCGCGACTTACATTTGTGGTTTTTTTTGGTGCGCGAGCTCACGGGGAAGGGCTCGCTTTAAAATATTTTTTCCTATTTTATTTTTAGCAATGTTCCTTAAAAAAAAATATCACTTTTATTGCTGTCACAAGGAATGTAAACATCCCTTGTGACAGGTACTCTTTATGGAGGGATCTGGGGGTCTAAAAGACCCCAAACCCCTCCACTGCACTTCAAAGTATTCTAAATGCCAAAATCTGCATTTTTTAATATGGTCAGTTTTTTTAAATTGGCGCCATTGGCAGCTGAGTAAATCGGAAGTGACGTTGTGGAGCTGCTTTCGGGTTACTTGATCAGAGACCTGATCAAAGCCATTTTCGTTTGGGACACTAACCAGCCAGTGGACGTGCCACGGGGCAGAGCGACAGGAGGGATGTCCCCTCCAGCTCGCTGACTTGCATCGGTTGGTATCAAAAAGCTGACCGCCGGCTCTAAAAAAAAAAAAAAAAAAAAAAAAAAACTGTACCGGGTTGATGCCGGCATTACCCTGGTACAACCACTTCAAGCCGACATACAGCTCCGACGGTTTGCGGGAAATGTTTAACATAAAAAAAAAAAACATATACATCAATTTTTTTTGTATAATATGAAAGATAATGTTATATATATATATATATATATATATATATATATACATACATACACACATTCATTATATATATATATATATATAAAAAATATATACACACACACACACACACACACATACACACACAGTTGTGCTCATACAATTACATACCCTGGTAAAATTTATTATTTCTTGGCCATTTTTCCGAGAATATGAATGATAACACTCACTCATGGTTAGTGTTTAGCTGAAACCATTATCAATCCACTATGTTTACTCTTTTTAAAATTATGGCAACAAACTACCCAAATGACCAAATGATTTTCACCTGATAACATGCACACAAGTTGACACAAAGGGGTTTGAATGGCTATTAAAAAGGTAACCATCCTCACATGTGATCTGTTTGCGTGCAATTAGTATGTGTGTATAAAAGGTCAATGAGCTTCTGGACTCCTGGCAGACCCTTGCATCTTTCATCCAGTGCTCCATTGACGTTTCTTGATTCCAAGTCATGGGGAAAGCAGACAAAGGATTGTCAAAGGATCTGCGGGAAAAGGTAGTTGAACTGTATAAAACATGAAAGGGATATAAAAAGATATCCAAGGAATTAAGAATGCCAGCCAGCAGTATTCAAACTCCAATCAAAAAGTGGAAAATGTGGGGGTTCTGTTGAAACCAAACCATGGTCAGGTAGAACAACTAAAATTTCAGCCACAACTGCCAGGAAAATTGTTTGGGATGCAAAGAAAAACCCACAAATAACTTCAGGTGAAATACAGGACTATCTGAAAACATGTGGTGTGGCTGTTTCAAGATGCACAATAAGGAGGCACTTGAAGAAAGATGGGCTGCATGGTCGAGTCACCGGAAGAAAGCCATTACTACGCAAATGCCACAAAGTATCCTGCTTACAATGCGCCAAACAGCATAGAGACATGCCTCAAACCTTCTGGCACAAAGTAATTTGGAGTGATGAGACCAAAATTGAGCTTTTTAGCCACAACCATAAACGCTACATTTGGAGAGGAGTCAACAAGGCCAATGATGAAAAGTACACCATTACTACTTTGAAACATGGAGGTGGATCGCTGATGTTTTAGGGATGTGTGAGCTATAAAAGGCACAGGGAATTTTGACAGAATTGATTGCAAGATGAATGGAGTATGTTATCAAAAATACTGGAGGAAAATTTGCATTCATCAAACCGAAAGCTGCACATGGGACGTACTTGGACATTCCAACATGACAATGATCCTAAACACAAGGCCAAGTTGACCTGTCATTGGCTATAGAAGATGAAAGTGAAAGTTCTGGATTGGCCATCTTAGTCTCCTGACCTCAATATCGAGCCACTCTGGGGAGATCTCAAACGCGCAGTTCATGCAAGACAGCCCAAAATTTTACAGGAACTGGAGGCTTTTTGCCAGGAAGAATGGAAAGCTTTACCATCGGAGAAGATAAAGAGCCTCATCCACAAATACCACAAAATACTTCAAGCTGTCATTGATGTTAAAAGGGGCAATAAACAGTATTAAGAACTGGGGTATGTAAACTTTTGATCAGGGTCATTTGGGTGGTTTCTGTTGTCATTTTGATTTAAAAAGAGCAAACAAAGTTGATTGATAATAAATGGCTTCAGCCAAACACTAACCATGTGTGAAAGAAAAGTTTTTGTGTTCTCATTCACATTCTCGGAAAAGTGGCCAAGAAATCATAAATTCTGCCAGGGTATGTAAACTTTTGAGCACAACTGTGTGATATATATATATATATATATATATATATATATATATATATATATATATATATATATATATCTATATATCTATCTATCTATATCAATAACATCTTTTGCTTTAAGAAGAAAAAGGAAAAAACATGTTTACATGGCTAAATAACCGGAAGGGAGGTCGACGTCGCTCTGGTCCTCCAAGGGCATAGAGATGAGCTGTGGCCATCTAGCCATCACTCATCTCTATATAAAAACACAGCCGACAACAGATAGTTCCTGGAGCTACCAACTGGTAACCTTAGCCCAGGAAGCGGCAAAAGAGGGGGCCATTCTCCCACCGCTTTAAGGTATCTTGAGGCAAATCCGCTGCTGGGATCACCTTTTATGGAAAGCCAGACGCCTAAGGAAAACACATACTGGGTTATTGCATCTAGCTGCAGCCATAACCGGGGTATTCAACGTCAAAATCATGACGTTGATTTACAGTTAGGCAGTCAGCAAGTGGTTAAAGGCGGAGTCCTGGAAGACACTATGTAAACTTCTGAGATTGCCAACTTCATCCATCTAGCATGTGCGCTTTTAGAGGTGCTCTTGTCTTTGTTTGGACTAAAGAATAATGAAAATAAAGTAGAAGTGGTTCCTTACAGCAACCTTGCAGCGCAGTACAAAGATCCCACAATGTGAATATAGAATGCGTGGGTTTCCTTTTGCGACCTATAGCCATTATAAACCTCTTAATAAGGGGGTCTTCATTTAGGCCTACATCTAGAAAATAAGAAAGAGCAGCCACATATACTTTTAGGTTGTTGAGGGCTAGATGCAGATCTGCCCCATTCTGTAGGAAGTCTAACACTGCCGAGATTATAGGACCAGATATCCTACCAATCTTTTTGCGCCAACCACAGAAGCGTTTTCATACTTTGTTGTAGGCAATATTAGTAGAAGCCTTCCTGCTTCCAAGGATGGTTTAAATTCAATTACTTTCTGGCACAATCATTTTCGCTTAACCCTCCTCTTGTGTTAGGGTCAAAACTGACCCGTTTTCAGGTTTTGAATGTCTATAAGTATCACATAAATTTGTTTATTGCATCAAGATTTTTTTACTTTGTCAGGAACCTCTATTTAAACAATGTAATAGAAAAATAATCCTTTTCACTAAATTATAAAATACTGTGGTGAAAATTAAGACGTTCATGGTGTTAGGGTCAATTCTGACCCAGTTATAATATAGGATTTTAGGACACTAATAAGTTCCAAAACTGAAATCATAAACACTCTCTCTGCTTAGTAACAGTGACAGCCAATCCCCTCTCAACCCTGTGAGCTGTAGTTAGGGAGGGGCCTATCTCTTTTCCTGCTTGTCTGCTTCTCTAAATAAAGTGAAGAAACATAGGACAAATTCATTTCAGAGTTGATGACTTTATTTTACCATTTTTTAAATTTGACAATGAGAGGTATGCTATCAAAAGAAAGGTCTAGGGGGTCACACCGAAAATATTAAAACCAATCTTTTCAAGGATAAAGAAGCCTAACAAGGTAACCAAGAGGTAAGAAACAAATTTGATGATAAATAATTATTCAGAGGGTATTTTATGGCTGATTTAAAACACGGGTCAAAACTGACCCTAACATCATGGATAGTAACGGAATTCTAACATAAGAGGAGGGTTAAGTAGTTCCCCTTCAGAAGCCAGGCCCTTAGAGAAAGTTGGGCAACCAAAGGGTAAATCACTACTCCTTGGTGTATGAGGTTTGGAGAGTTGGGAAGCCTCTAAAGGTTTGGCAAACTCACGTTGAGCAACCCGGAAAGCCACACTCCCTTGGGCCAGTAGGGGGCAATGAGAACTACTGTAGCAGTAAAGTATTTGATTTTTCCTGACTATTTTTGGGATAAGCACAAATGGAGGAAAAAGCATATACCAGGCCTTCTTCCCAAGACTGGGATAGGGCATCCAATCCCATGCTGGGGGGGGGGTCCTTCTGCAGGGAGAAATGTTTCTACCTTTCCGTTTTCCCTTGCTGCGAATACATCTATTAGAGGTCTTCCCCATTTTACCGTAATCTGGTTGAAAATGGACTGAGTCAGACTCCATTCTGTTTGCACAATCTTCCTCCTGCTCAGACAGTCTGCCAGGTTGTTCAGGCTCCCTTTCCCAAAGAGAGGCTAGGTTTTCTTTTGCCCAAGTCAGCAGGTCGTCTATGATCTCTATTAAGCCTATAGATCTTGTACCTCCTTGTTTGTTGATGTAAGAAACTGTTATTAAGTTGTTGGAGAATACCTGCACATTTCTTATGGTACACCCGAAAAAAAAAAATCAAGGCTTGAAGGACTGCCCTCGGTTCTCTTTTGTTGCGGCTGATCCAAGGGGTGGATCATGTGCTTTCTCTGCTAGGTGGGAGGAGCCTCTCTCTCTCTCTGGTAAGCCGTACTGGAAGATGACTTAAAAAAAGATAATTAGGCTATGGCCCCCCAGAAGACTCGAGAGGCTTCTGAGACAGATTCAAAGGTGGGCAGTTTGGTTGCTTTGTAGCCAGAGGACATGCATAACAAAACAATATAAAAAGGTACCCATTATTGCAGCTCTGTATACATTAACACACTATTAAATGTATTCTTTAAATGCTGTGCAAGTAACTAAATTAAACTTTGTATCAGCCTCTTGCAGTCAATTGTACAGATTGTACAGCAGAGCTCATTGGGAGAAAGGAAAAAGCAGAAAAAAAGTCAAGTGCCCTGCAGTGCTAGGGGTCATGCTGATAGGAAGAGAGAACAGAGAGACAGATAACTTCAACAGTTTCTGCTGCTCATTTCACTGTCTAGTCACAAGGTGGGGGTGAAACTGAAGCAGAGAAAATAGAAGCTACACTAACCGATAACAATGTTTCCACAAAGTTTCCATGACACCACAGCAGGACATAGGGGATCCACCCACCTAAAAGGGACAGGAAACAGAACAGCATAAATTTGTAACTCCTCCTAAACTACCTTAGTTAAAAAAAAAGGAAAATTTTTAGGTAAGAAAAGGAACACAAAAGAAGGTAAGTGATTAGCTTGTATGGTTATTACAACTGCATGTGGAAGCATTGTTACCGGCCAGCGTAAATTATATTTTACCCTATGCTCCATGACAACACAGCACAAGAAATAAAACAGAGGACAGCAGGAACACAAAAAAAAAAACCTTGCTCAAAATCTTGGCCAGTATATGCTGCCATATCCAGCTGGCAGTCTCTGGCAAAAGTCAGGGAGGTTGGTCAGGTGGCTCCCTGGCAAATCTACTCTAGTGGCACTGAAGCTACTAATGCCCAGGAAGCGGATATTCATTTGGTTGTGTGTGCTTTAACAACCAATATAAGCCAAACAAATCAAAATTATTAATAGGACAAAGGCTGGATATTCATAGACATTGGGCTATAGGCTACTAACATCTGGTGATTGGACTCTGGCAAAGATATTTGATATCCCCCTCCAACATACCCCTAAAACCCTACTCCACCTTGTGAGACCATAGCAAGCAATGCAGAGTAACACAAAGACAGAGGAGATGGTGATCTGTGTCCTGTATTGTACACCAATATATGGACTTAATGGGTAATTACAAATTCCTTTTTGTAATTGTTACATTATTAAATTGTACAGTACAGGATGGATATTTACAGATCATGGGATGTCCCTAAGCAATCAGAAAGGTGGGCAACACCAACGGCTCAAAAAAAAAAAAAAAAAAAAAGCAGAATGGTCAAAGACCCAACTCAAGAGTTACATAGTAGGTGAGGTTGAATAAAGACAATAGTCCACCCAGTTCAACCTGTGTAGGTGTGTGTGGCTGTAATCATCTCACATACCCCTGAATGTTCTGATCCTTGAGATGTACGTTTAATAGTCTTTTGAAAGCTACCATACTACCCGCAGAAACCACTTCTTGTGGTAGAGAATTCC
Organism: Pelophylax lessonae; assembly: GCF_965119305.1. Taxonomy (NCBI): domain Eukaryota; kingdom Metazoa; phylum Chordata; class Amphibia; order Anura; family Ranidae; genus Pelophylax; species Pelophylax lessonae. The sequence continues at coordinate 70,981,187 of NC_138778.1, forward strand.
ACAGTCTTGTAGCCCTAACAGTAAAGAACCCCCCACGTTGCTTGAGGTTAAAACGCTTCTCCTCTAATCGCATTGTGTGTCCCCGAGTCCTCATGCAATCCCTTCGACTAAACAGCTTTTTTTCTAAGCTGAGATCCCCATTGAGGTATTTAAAAATTGCTATCATGTCCCCCCTCAGGCGTCTCTTCTCCAGGGAGAATAAATCAAGCGATTGCAGACGCTCTTCATAATCAAGGTCCTCCAATCCCCTAATTAGTTTAGTAGCCCTTCTCTGTACTCTCTCCAGCTCCAACACATCTCTTCTGAGGACTGGCGACCAGAAATGGACAGAATACTCCAGATGAGGTCGGACCAGAGTTTTATAAAGTGGAAGGATTATAGTCTTATCTCTGGAATACATCCCTTTCTTTATGCATGCTAAAGAAAGGGATGTTTTCCAGAGATAAGACTATAATCCTTCCACCTTATAAAACTCTGGTCCGACCTCATCTGGAGTATTCTGTCCAGTTCTGGTCAGCCACTGAAAAAGCCTTGCGGCCCAAACCTGCATCTGCAGGGTCCAGATATCCACCTGGTAGAATTTGGAGAATGTATGAACTGAAGACCAGGTGGCAGCTTTACAAAATTGCACAAAAGATGCTTGATGTCTGAAAGCCCAGGAAAGGCCCACCTATCTGGTTGCGTGAGGGTAAGGGTGCAGTAGGTATTATTTCCTTAAGAGCAGTGGTTCTTAACCTGGGTTCGATCGAACCCCAGGGGTTCGGTGAGTCAGTCTCAGGGGTTCGGTGGGGGGGGCAACAGGGCAATTTCTCCCCCCGAGAAAATATTACTGATTGTGAGGCCAACCCTCCCCCGGGAAATCAGAGCTGCGGTCGGGACAACTCACAGCCATTACACATAGATACTTGATGCTTCGCCCCCTGTACCTCCCCCAGCAGGTTTCCAGCCTATCTCCTGCAGGCTGCTTGGGCGGGATGTGGGCGGGATAGGGATGTACCTGACCACGGAGATCGGGCCCGCCTGGAAGAGGGAAGTGTGAGCAGCTGAGCAGAGGGAGCCGAGTGAATGTTCCTGTAGGTAGGCTCAGCTAGCTGTACATGGTGGATTAGTTTGCAAGCACCTCTATGCTAAGTCTGCTGAGTTACTGCAGCTTAGCATAGAGGTGCTGTTAGCTGACAAATGGAAATGCATGTCCTTTTCATTTAGCTCAATAAGCATTGTGAATGCCCCCTGGTGTGTGCCCTCCTGATACCCCATGGTATGCCCTCCCAACACCTCCCCCCCAGTGTGTGTCCTCCTGACACCCCATGGTATGCCCTCCCAACCCCCCCCAGTGTGTGCCCCCCTGACACCCCATGGTATGCCCTCCCAACACCTCCCCCCAGTGTGTTCCCTCTTGACACCCCATGGTATGTCCTCCCAACCCCCCCAGTGTTTGCCCTCCTGATACCCCATGGTATGCCCTCCCAACACCTCCCCCAGTGTGTGCCCTCCCAACCCCCCACCCCAGTGTGTGCCCCCCTGACACCCCATGGTATGCCCTCCCACCCCCCCCCCCCAGTGTGTGCCCTCCTGATACCCCATGGTATGCCTTCCCAACCCCCCCTCCTCCCAGTGTGTGCCCTCCTGGCTCCCCCAGTGTGTGCCCTCTCAACCACTGATGTGTGCCCTCCTGACACCCAGTGTGTGGCCTCCTGACTCTCCACTGGTGTGTGCCCTCACTACCCTCCCCCACAGTGTGTGTCCTCCTGACCCTCCCCCCAGTGTATGCCCTTCCAACCCCCTGGTGTGTGCCCTCATAACCCCCCGATGTGTGCCCTCCTGACCCCCCCCCCGCAGTGTGTGCCCTCCCTGTACACTGTCATATCCTCTGTCCTGTCAACTTCTGTCCTCTGCCCTATTCTCTGTACACCGTCCTACAGCCTACTGACCACTCTATCCTTCCCTACAATCAACTGACCCGTATACACTGCCCTACATCCTACTGACCTTTCTACACCGCCCTAAAAACTACTGACCCCTATACACTGCCCTACATGCTACTGACCTCGCTACACTACCCTACAAACTACTGACCACTGCACACTGCCCTACAAACTACTCACTACTGCACACTGCCCTACAGCCTACTGACCTTTGTACGCTGCCCTACAGCCTACTGACCTCTGTACGCTGCCCTACAGCCTACTGACCTCTGTACACTGCCCTACATACTACTGACCTCTGTACATTTTACTTTGTATGATACGTTTAATTCAGTTCTGTAAACAACACCTTATTTTCTGGCAGTGCCCCTCCCGAGACTAGACTCATAAAATCATATTTTATTTTTCCAATTAAGAAGGGTTCGGTGAATGCAAATATGAAGCTGGTGGGGTTCAGTACCTCCAACAAGGTTAAGAACCACTGCTTAAGAGTATAAGCTCTGACAATGAGCTGTCTTCCCCATCTGGCAATAGTGTACTTGGATGTAGGGTGTCCTTTTTAAGTTTTTTTTTTTTTAGATTGAGGCTGCGACTTTCAGATAGGCTCCGACTACATCCAGACAACAGAGGAGATTTCTTTGGGGTGCATACTTAGATGCAGGGAACAAGGAAGGAGACACATTTCCCTTATGTCCTTTACAGTATTGCAAGATATGGAATTTAGAGGCAATTCAAATTTCCTCTTATCTTAATCATACAGAACAGGACACAGGCAAAGTATCCATAGACTCACTGTCCAGTGATCTCTGTGGACCACATCCCAACATCTTCTTAATGATATGCCAGAAATGGGGGACCCTGTGTGTAGGCAAGCTTGACCAACGTTTTTGATTCACCAACAGATGTGCCTGCTGGGAGCGCTGTTTGAACTGTATGTAGCATTAGCTACAAATAGTGTACAACACTATTTTTTCTGGAGACTTCTCTATATCGTTACTAGATCAAATTCAAGCCATTCACAGGAAGCTTAGTATTTTTATGAATGAATACAAGCATTTCTTTGTTTGGCTGAGGTAGAGATCATGACATCATCTGCTCCACGTCAACTAACCAGAGGAAGTCTTGTATTTATTGATGAAATACAGGGCTTCCTGTGAATGGCTGAGCAATGATCAGCCCAGCTCAATTTTGTTCCAGCAGCAAGAAGGGAAGTCCCCGTCCCGTTGCTGGAACACAGCACTGTGTACTGTATGTGGCAGGCTCATCTTTTAGTGAAGGAAATAGCTTGGGCCAGCTAAACTAATGTCATGGCAAACCTGGAGGCTTTCAGAGTGTTTCAAACTTCTTATCTGCAGAACCTCTGAACATTTTCCATTGGTATGGTGAGATGTTTAAGACTGAGATGGAATAATCAACTACTAGAACAGACCACTTCTTAGCAAATTTTTCCACTTGATAGAGTCTAGAAATGATTTTCAGAGGAATGAAAATCCTTTCTAAAGTGGCCTAAGGATCATAGATTGTACATTCTGTTTGATAGTGAAGAGAGAATGTGTTTTTAAATTTCTCATGTCCCCTTGTACCCAAAGGGTAGATACGAAGGAGAATTAAGTGCAACAATTCAGAGGATTTTGAGCATAGCAGAAGTGAGCATATTTACATATAGATATGTTACATGAAGCTGCAGCTTTATGTGTAGAGGAGTTAAGAGGTGAGAAGTCTACAGCCTCCTCTACTGCCTCAGGGTCCTCCTAGTTTCTTTCCATGTCAACCACTGATAAGATAGGTATATCGGCATCCGATGATGGAGTAGCTGCAAACATGAGTTTGCTGTTTTGTAGCCCTGGACAGACATGGCAGTATTAAAGTTGTAAATTGTCAGAGAAATTGTGATATAGATGCAGAAAAGTCTGCCTTCATTAGGTAGGCCACTTGTTACCTACCTAATTGGTAACCAGTCGAATGTAGAAACCATTGTTGATGCAGTAAAATCAGGTCCTGCTCTATTTAAAACGAAGCAATGTCATTATAAGGTAGAATGTTGTGTGGGCCTTTGGCAGTGCAAGGATTTTTCACTGTGGCTCCCTTTTGCCTAGTTTCCACCATAGCTATGGGTGAGGGTATTCCCCTGTGGAATACTCACAAAGTAGCGTGCAGAATATAGGGTGAGCATGTCTAGAAGGAGTATGCAGTACCTGGGCGCAGACTGTCCAGTAGCAAAGTCCTCTTAGTGAAAAGGACAGTAGGAAGCTCCTGAGACCAATGGTACGATGTAACATACACATATAACGTTGGTTTTTACAGTAACGGTCAGAGATAAAGGGTGATCCTGTGTTTCCTGTCCATATTGGTGCCCGACAGAGTCCAGGCTTGACTTCTCACGTTGGACACTCACGGTGGACACAGACCTGAAGGGGTCTTTAGGGTCTGGGTTCCATAGGGATTGACCAAGGCCCTGGACCCGTAGAACCGTATATATTTTTCCTTTGAGTTGTTCCTAAACTGTGTTTACTGGAGACTCCAGACAATGAGTGGCAGAATTGTAGGTCCATTTTTTCATGTTCCTTTTGCTGGCAGAATCACCAGGTGAAAGGTGAAAAATGTAAAATAAAAAAAAACTGCAACCATCTCATCTAAAGACTGGCATGCTATAATGTATTACATTTTTGCTCTTGGGTTTAGATACGCTTTACTGTACTCACTGTCATGGCTCTTCATTGCGTAAACATCCACAGATGGGTCAAACTCCCCTGGCCCAAAGAACCGAGGAAAGTTAAGGGGGTTTCCTGGGCTGTCTGGAGGAGTGCCGTATGAGCATATGGGGATTCCAGTGCCATCTTCACATTCTTCCTCCTCAGCCCTTTCCTCTACTTCCATTTCCTCCTGCTCTGCCCGATCCACATCATGCACACCAACTAAGAGGCTGTAATCCATTATCTTCAACACAGAGAGGAACTGAATTTAAAAAGAAAGAGAAAACTGATTATAGGTTGTTTTGCACTAAAAACTCTGGGATAGGCAAAAAAAAAAAAAAAAAAATCACCCATTAGTACACCCCCACACACAAAACTCCAAATAGTTAAAACATTTGTGAAATTCCTTGCAATCAACGAGAAAAGTCTAACTGAATTTTCAGGATGTCAACATTGCAACTTAAAAAATAACAGCATCTGCTCTGCCACGGAGGAGGTGTAACAGTAGGGATTACATCATATCCTCTCATCTTGCTCTACAGTAAAAAGAAACTACAGTTCCCATCATCCACTGGGAATTATAATGGTACAGTAGGCCTGTTCATTTTGAATGTGTACTCGCCCATTTCAATATTAATTATGCCCCTCATTTTCACGCCACACTGCTCAGCACCACACAGCAGGACAGTTCGGTGACGAATCTTAAATGTAAAGCATGCATGTGCAAAATGTTTAGTTTATTCTATGTAGTCTACATTATATATTTAATTCTCCCTCCTCTAGGTTTTCTGTCATGGGCTGTGGCTGATTTCTTCACATGCAATCTCTTCCCCTCCAACCTCAACAGGAGAAAAACTAACTGCCCTTACATGCTTTAAAGTGTTTGTTACCCCCAACATTTCATATTCCTGATATGTGCCCATTTTACCATGTACTTGAATAAGAAAGTATCCTGTTCTCTTTTTATTGCTTCCTTTATGTGAAATCCATGGTGTTCCTGCTACTCCCCTTGCTTTCCTACTAAAAACTGACCACACTCAGCAGGGGAACACACCATGGACAGTTCTCTAGCTATGCTGGAAACTCAGTGTACTCTCCTCCAATGATCAGACTTGTCCTGACATGCTCCCACTGCACAGCCATTCACTGGAAATAATTGTCCTGCTTCTTCTTCCTCCACCCCCCACTTCCCCCAGCTCTTATACAGCTGAGAACAGAGAGAATGTGATCATTTATAAAAAAAAAAAAATAAATAAATAAAAAAAAAAAAAAAAAAAAAAAAAAAAAAGTATTTATGTTTTTTTTTATATCTAAACAAACAAAAATGTTTTGCCTATCGTTTCTACTTTAAACTGAATGGGTTATTTTACAAGGGGATCGTTTACATTGCTTTTAATCATTACCCAACTGTAGACACATTACCATAATTATACCCACTGTATTCTGCTGTATTATAAATATTCCTCCTCCTGCAGCTTTGGGATCTTTCTAACAGCATTCAGTGCTTGTATGGTGTACAGTAAACCCCCCTCCATTGCGGGGGTTACGTTCCGGACCCAGCCGCGAAAAGTGAAATTCCGCGAAATAGAAAAACCCTATTAAAATGCATTGTAGGCATGATTTTTTTACTGTCACTGTACGTGTCACTGTACGCATTTTAAGGTCTTTAAACACACTTTTAAAACAATAGAAACTCATTTAAACACATAAAAGATACTTAGAGACAGAGCAAGAGCTATGAAAAACACAAAAATCTTTCATTTTTAATGATTTATATAGTAAAATAACATTACAAAAAAAACCGCGAATTACCGGGACCGCAAAAACTGAACCGCGATGTAGCGGGGGATTACTGTATTTAAACACATCCCTAGTCGCAACACACAAAAAAAGACGGGACATGCTGCTTCACATCGGCATGTGGCACAAGTAAACATCTACATGTGAAAACGTACAAAAAAAAAAAAAAAGGCAGCGCTGCCTTATTAATTGATTCGACAACAATAATGGTGGAACCCTCTGATGTAAGGTATTCTCATATTAACACAATATCAGTGATACCAGTCATGTCACATATACACATTAAACTTAAAATAAGACAAAAAATGAAAAACTTAGCAGGGATGGTGGAAACTCCTCCTACAGATATTTACAATACAAATGAACTTCAAGTGCAATAATTTACATTACAATAGTAACTAAAATGGAATAAACTCCGTGTAAGAATCTTGAAAAAAAAAAAAAAAATTCAAAGTGCAATAACCATTATGATTAACCCCTACTCTAGTTGGGGGGGGGGGGGAAGTGTTGACAGGACAGGGCCAGATTCTAGGTTGCCTGATCTGAGGGTACAGTAAAAAAAAGTAAAGGGTCCGTTCTCCAGAAAAAAAAGAAATCATGAACCGTTAAGGTAACATGACACAGAAAATGAACTCCATGTTAGTCAAATAAATACACAAGTACATAAGCACACTGGTCAGATTTTGCTGTACTATACACCGACAAACCCCACTTCAACACTTGCCCTTTCCAGCCCAGGGCAATGGTCAGCTTCTAGTGCTGTCGCACTTTGAATGACAATTGTACAGTTGTTCAGCACTGTACCCTTATGAATTTTTTTTTTTTTTGGAGACAGATGAAGCTTTCTTTTGGTGGTATTTAATCACCAATGTTTTTTTTTTTTTTGCTACACAAAATAAAAGACCAAACATAATGAAAAAAAAAAAAAAAAACTCTCAGATTCGGTTATAACATTTTTCTTCTTCACTGTTGTGTGCTGATGGGCACTGAGGCTGCAATGATTATTTTGTACACCATCCCCCCCCTATCCACAGCCCTCAGGTGGCACCCCTCCTCCACAGTTGTCACCCCTACGACTAGAATTATCCTCAATACACAGCTGTCAGCTTTGCACTCAGCCCCTGACCAGCTACAGCTCTCACCACATCCCTTCTAAGGCTCACCACCAATCTATTAGTATCCAACGTGGGCACAGCACACTTGCTGTTCTGCCTGTCTCACACAGCAGCATGGACGGCAGGCAGTATCAGCTCCCAGGATCGGGTTGGATGAAGCCAGATAGCGCTGGAGGGGAGTGGTGAAAATTAACGGGTTGATTGAAGCCAGATAGCGCTGAAGGGGAGATTGGTGAAAGCACCGGGTTGATTAGAGAGATGTAGCGCTGAATGAGAATAGCAGAAGTGGCTGATGCGGGAGGAGGAGAGCATTTGGGTATTTTTTTTTACTGGCAAAACTGCTTAGGGCCCCCCCACAGTAGCGGAACACTAAGGCCTGTTGCGACCCTGATCCACCACTGAGCAGGGGCTACTGGGATAGTGGAGGATGGACAGACCCAGAGCGTTTCAGAGCTGTAATTTTTAGGACACCACTTCCATGGGTGGTACAGGCCGAGAGTCTGGTCCACCCACTACCGTAAGCAGGGATGGAACTACATCACTGCTTGCTATAGATAGAACTACTGAAGGGATATGCCAAGACCGGTGGTTTGGAGAATAGGAGGCATGGCAGCCACATCTGGAGAAAAGGTGATTTAATCTACATATATGGAAAGGTTTCGTCACAGTAAGAGCTGTGAAAATGTTGGATAGCCTCCGTAAAGTTGATTCAAGGAACATCGGATCACCTCTTGTGGGATCAATTAGGAATTTTTTTTCCATGCTGGAGCAAACTGGATTTGCTGGGGTTTTTTTTTACCTTCCTCTGCATCAACTGTGGATATGGGATTGTGAATATAAGATTGTTATACATCCCCCCCCCCCTTTTTATTGGCTGAACTAGATGAACTTGTGCCTTTTTTCAACCAGACTATGTAACTATTTAAGATGAGAAGATAAGACATGCGGAATCACATCAATCCCGCTAAATCAGGACAGTGGGAAATGGGCCCAAGACGACATTTCAGTCAGCTTCCTAGACAAAGGCGGGAAGTTAGTGTGATGCAGTTCCCTCATAGGTCGGAGTGAGTCGAATTCCCAGATACGGCAATGAAATAAGCCATTGGAACAGGCCAGTTTTTTATTTAAATATGTATGGCAGATGTTATCTAGTTATTGTAAATACACTAAACAACTTTTATTGACACTGTGGGGTTGATTTACTAAAACTGGAGCTCAGCTTCCAGGTTTTTTTTTTTTGTCAAAGCTTAATTGAACAAGTTGAAGTTAGAAGTGGATTGGTTACCATGCACAGCTGCACCAGATTTTGCACTTTACAGTTTTAGTAAATCAACCCCCTTGCATTTTTCTCATATCGTAATTAAAGCGGAGTTCCGGCCACAGAATCGTTTTTTTTTTTAATAAATACTTCCCGCCCTTCATACATTTGCCAATCCGGTTTTAGACAGTTTAATAATTGATTGGCAATCATAAAATCTTAAACTTAAAGTTTGCTGAGCGCCACCATCTTTGTCCTGGTCACCCGAAGCCGCAGTATGCAAATGTATGCCCTGCTTCCTGGTTCTAGATGGAGGGGGCCGATGAATGCAGTGCAAAATCTCGCGCATGCCCAGTACTATGCGATGTGCATAGTAAGGGTTTCCATAGGGACGCCTATCATCGCGTTATTTCCTGTTTGCAAATAACACGATGAGAGGAGCGGCCGGCCGCCTACGTCCCTGCCCATTGCCTCCTGGGAGTGATGAGTAAGAGCTCCAAGGACGCATTGCAGGACAGGAAGTGACGGCGCGGGCCACGGCCACAGAGGGAGGAAGTGGAAGGAAAGGGGAGTATATTTTCTTCTGAAACAAGGGAAGTAAAAAAATAAAAATAAAAATTCGGGAATATTCAATTCTTTTTCAGGTGACAATAAGGAAGCGGATGCCACAAAATCTAATGTAACGATTTTGCGGCCGGAACTCCGCTTTAAGTTTGCCCACAGATCGCTGCTTATTAGTGCAGGGCATGAAAAAGAAAATTCTGAAGATGAGAACAAGGTGAATAATTTAATTACCTGGACACTTTCACCCCCTTCCTGTGCAGGCCAATTTTCAGCTTTCAACGCTGTCACACTGAGTGTGAAATTCTCAGGCATGCAACACTGTACCCAAATTTAACTTTTTTGAGACCGATTAAGATTTCTTTTGGTGGTATTTATTCAATACTTTTTTTACTTTTTGCAATACAAACAAAATACAGAAAAATTGTGAAAAAACGTGTATTTTTTTCCATTGGTCATAAAATTTTGCAAATAATCTTTATAAATTTAGGCCAAAATGTATTCTGCTACATTTCTTTGGTAAAAATAACCCAAATCACCGTATATTTCAGGGCTTGAACAATTTGCTTTGAATCTAGGAGCTAGCTAAAAACATAGGAGTAATTTTCTTTTAAACAGAGCTTTATTTTCAAAGAATAACCCCTTCTCCGATGTAGCCCTGGTGTGTATCTTTACTAATGCACGACACAGGGTACTCACCTCTGCCATTATAAGAGTGCACGCTCTCTAAATCAAATACCATGAATACATTCTCTCCAGTTTCTACAGTGCTGAGTTCAATGCCATGACAAAGGGGTAGATATAGCACCGCACACCTGCAACATCTGAATTCAGTAGAGATGTTGCTGTGGTACTCCAGCCGCACACTCACTGCACCATCTACCCCAGTGCCATGATGCTAAACTCTTCACCTGCAATCTGCTTATAAAATTGTAAGGCATGCATGTAGTCCTCCATGTATGGACGCTGCCATTGCTGAGCTCCTTTTGAAAATGCTAGTTGCTAGGCTTTCTGTGCCCTGAACACTCAAGAGTGAAGATAGTCTGGCTCCTGCAGATCACCCTGAATGACAGAAGCAGTAACAATAGCCTCCATGTTTCCATACAGCAGACTTGCTGTAATGGGAGTTGAGTGAAGTTGGTGTCATCTAAACAGGCCGGCCGCTGTCTGCAGCAAGTGCCCGGGCCGGACATGCCGACAGGAGATTACCTCCTCGCACTCTTCCAGGCCACTGGCCTGCATCTCCTTGAACCGCTCGTGTCGCAGATTCTCCTCTCCCTGGCTCAGCCTCTCCTCCAGCCAGTGGGAGCTGGGTTCTCTGGTGCCGGGAAACCACTGACTCCAGAGCCCCAACGTCCCTGAGTCAGCTGCCACCTCCCCCAGTCAGGCCTGCTCCAGCAATACCCTGGGGGAGGCTGGCAGCAGCAGTGAGGATGACAGACTGCTGGGGATTCCCAGCTGGACTGCACTGTTGGCCGCTTGCTCCTTCTGCCATGTCAGTGGCTAATGAGCCACTCTTCCCGCTGCTGCCACTAATAGTGTTTCCCATAATTATGGCAGTGCTGAGCAGTGCTCTGTTGTGTCTGAGGGCCCTAAGAGGTCCGGGCCACCTCCACATTCCCGGCCAAGACCCGTGCCTAGGGCGCACACCCAGACGTCATATGAAGTACACCTAGGATAGTAGTGCTTCATGGGAAGTGGTAAAGCAGTGCTTACACTGGCAATCTGTGGGAAACTACTGCTGACACTAATTGGCAAGATTAGGTCAGTGTTGGCTATCAGTAGCAAGAGAATAGGTTGGTGCCAGGGCTCAGTAAGACTAAATCAGCATCGGTGTTAAGTGCATGACTGCATGATACAATGTCCCATTATATTTGACAGAACCCCGGGTAAGGAACTCTAATATACGTAGATCCTTGACATTCAAACGTTTGAGATAATTTTATTAGAAAGGGGGGGGGGGGGAGGAAGAAGTGAGGGAAGTGCAACAATCTTGTGCAATAAAATACTTTATTTGATAAATTAAAAACAAAAAAACAAATGATAAAAATGCACTCACTTTTTTCTTTTTATCCTACAAGTTACATGCATTACCTTGGGCATGACATCTTCTAGGATAGCTGCATTTGCAATCTGTGCATACAAGAGAAGACTGGTTTTGTGATTTTCTGGCTTTATCCATGGTTTGAATTTTTTTTTAATGCATACATAAACTGCATGCAAGCCCAACTCCAGCCAAAGCTTTAATTATTGTTTTGAAAAGAGTGGGGGAGCAATGGAACACTTCAGAATTCTTATACCCAAAAAAGAGGACAGAGAAATCATAAAATAACTTTATCACTAGAATTAAAAACTGTCCTGTAAACAGAAAATAGATTCAAAAGGCACAGATTCAAATGGTACAGAATAAACTTGGTACCAAGACTTGGAGCCTCTATACTCCTATTTACTAATTTGCCCCTTTTTTATTTCCCCTTTCCCACCACTTCAATGTACTCCCTTCTCTACACTTTTTTACACTATATTTTATAAGGGTTTTGAACAGTAACAGCACATTTAGCCTTCCAAACACTGAAGACAAGGTTTCACAGTGCAATTGCACCCAGTAAGCATTGCATATACAATGTTGAGCATAAAAATAGTGGATACTTTTGTAAAATTCTTGGAATGCAGTTTTAAGACCAGAGTGAGAGTCTTTTAACAATGGTCCATTTTTGGGGTTAAAAAAAAACAAAAAAACGAAGAAAAATGTATCCCTTTAAATCCTATGGAACTTTCCACACCAGTGTGCTGCGGGTGCAGTGCATTTTCAAAAGTCCTGCATGCTACATGGATAACCCCAGCCTACATAAAGGCCTATACTAATGTGAAGGTGATTGAGTTGGAGTGCTCATTCATTTAATGACTCCTATATGTTGGTGGTTATATTCATTTTTTAAGTGTGCCGAGTTAGGCGCTAGGCAGGCCTGCAGCATATGATGAATCTTGGTGATAAAGTTATGGGTGATAATATGCTGGCCACACGTTCATCATCTTGGCTAATGTTTGACCCACCACTTATCTTATTTTGCTGCCATCGGTGACCCCCAATCCAAATGCCACAAATTCTACAGATCATTCTGTCAGGGTCTTGAATATACTGTTTCCATAGATGTTTATTTCAGCTGCATGTAGGTGCAGTAGGCTTCCCTAGGGCTGAATGCGGAGGTTGGTGAGAACTAAAGAACAGGCGTTTTCTTTTCCATTTTCCTTTTTTGGATTGCATTTCGCCAATTAACTCTTAACTCTAATTAAATAACCCTCCTATTTTTTTTTTCCATCCTCCTGCTGAGGCATTTGGGGATGCCTATGTACCAATATCTCACAACCATACTTGGTTTGCTCCTGGTATGGAATCTTATGCAACTATATACAGTTTATTGACGTGTGCCAAGTTACACTGTGCTATCCACTTTACTGTGGGACCTTCTGTTGATTAACAGTACAATGTGCAAGTGCCTTTCCCTGTCTCCTAGGCTCCATTGGAATGGACTACGGTTTTTGTTTTTTCTTCAAACCACATAGGCTACCTCACCACATGCTTATTACTGTCAAATGGGATATTTTACAAAAGTGATAAAAAAAATAAAAAACTATTTAAATGGATAGTGTAAAAAAAAAAAAAAATGTAATCAAGGAAAAAATAAAAAAATAAAAAAAAATTTAAAGCTCCCCGTCTCCCTATGCTCGTGCGCAAAAGCGAACGCATATGCAAGTCGTGCCCGCATATGTAAAAGGTGTTCAAAACACACGTGAGCTATCGTCGCGATCGATAAGAGTGATAGAAATAATTCTAGCACAAGACCTCCTCTGTGCCTCTAAACAGGGAACCGTTAAAATGTTTTAAATCATCGCTTTGCAGCCAAACCATGCTTCCTAACAGGCCAGGACATCCGCCTTGTAAAATTTAGTAATGGTGTGCACAGATGACTAGGTAAATGCCTTGCAGATTTGAGACACAGACAGACACTTGATGACGGAAGGCCAAGGAAGTACTAAGAGAAGAGGGGCACCAGACTCTGTCCGCCGCAATGTCGCAGTACCGCCAAAAAAAAAAAAAAAAAAAAAAAAAAAAATCGCAGATCGCCGCCATTACGCGTTAAAAACAACAAAAATCTTTACCTTTGTTAGTAAATGCGATAACTTTTGCGCAAACCAATCAAAATACGCTTCTTGCAATTTTTTTTACCAAACATAGGTAGCATAAAACAAATTGGCCGAAAATGTTAAAAAAATAGATTTTTACGTTTTTTTTGGGGAATTTCATATAAAAAAATGTGAAAAATATTGTTATTTTTGCAAAATTGACGCTATTTTTTTGTTTATAACGCATGATCAAAAAATCGCACAGGTGATCAAATACCACCAAAAGAAAGCTCTGTTTGTGGGGAAAAAAGGACGTCAAATTCGTTTAGGTACAGCGTCGCACGACCGCGCAATTGTCCGTTAAAGTCACGCAGTGCCGAATCGCAAAATACCCCCTGGTCAGGAAGGGGGTAAAATCTTCCGGGGCTTAAGTGGTTAAAAGCAACAGTTTATTAAGTTAAGACAAGTGGCAATTCACGAATAGATGAATAATACAGCCACACATCATAATAGCAGTCAGTCACAGGATCTCTCAGAAACGGTAATGTGGCAGCATCGAGCAGTGGCTGTGTAAACAGACAGAAGCAGGCAGCGGCCAATCGCAGCGGTGGAACGCAAGTTGGCTCCGGCCTGTACATGTCGTCACGACGAATGGCGTGCGAGTGGGCGGTAGTGCATTTCGAAACTTGGGCTTTTTCCTCCTACCTGGACTGACAGACGTGTCAGTCTAATATATGGTAACAGATGGAGGGTCGGGCCCAGAGTACTACTTGATAATCTGATATGTAAAAAAGGAGACTACACCACATCTATGGAAGTCCTAAAACAAACCTTACATTCAATATAAACATAACACATTGGGTTTGCATCTAAATGCATTGATTATCTAACCTAACAAATTAGTAAGAGACTCAAAATTGATGTTAATTACAGAAATGGATACATTAAATTATATGCTGATAATTTATAACCAGTTCAAGATTCTTTATTAAAATATATTATATATATATATATATATACATATATACACACACACACACACACATATATATATATATATATATATACACACCTCTAGGGGGATAAATCATTGATTCTTATATGGAATACTAAAAAATAAAAACAGGTTTTTTGTCTTACCGTAAAATCCTCTTCTCTGAGGTTCACTGACAGACACAGCTACAATTCTCCAGACCATTGGGTATTATACTGTCACTCTTTAGGAGTAGGACTAGGCAGAAACCTTTTTGGTTACGCCCCTGGGGCAGTCCCAGAGGGTATACTATCACTTCCTGCTGTTGGACTTCCAGTTTGTAACAAGCAGTGTCAGAAGAACAAATAACAACTCCAAAAGAGGGGCGGGTGCTGTGTCTGTCAGTGAAACTCAGAGAAAAGGATTCAACGGTAAGACAAAAATCCAGTTTTGGCTTTCGTTCACTGACAAACCGCTTCAATTCTTCAGACTGCTTTGGAACATGCCAAAGCAGTGTCAACATGAGAGGTGGGAAAAACACAGCAAACGCAGAAATCCCAACAAGGCTAAACATAGCCAACCAGGTAACGGGAGCTCAACTATGAACAATTGGAGCTCACCACCAAAAAAAATGTTCACCCTCAAGAAGCGGAAGCCTCCACAACCGCAGCCTGCAAAACTTTGCACATCCACGTTCTAAAACTTTGTGAATGTGTGTACAGACAGCCACATAGCCGCCTTGCACAAGGAGGAACCTGACTCTTAATGGAGTAGGCATGCACCACCACCTGCCTGATCCACTTCGAAATGGTCACAGTAGATGCGGCCTGCCCCTTACGAGGTCCATCCGTAATAACAAAGAATCAGATTTCCTAAATGGTTCAGTCACCGGCGCCAGGTAAACCCGAATCGCCCTGACCACATCTAGGGAATGTTTCCTTAGGATGTTTAGACTTAGGACATAGGGGCGGTAGCACGTCTTAGTTCAAATGATACCCCGAGACAACCTTAGGAAGGAAGGTCTGACAGGGTCGTAACACCACTTCATCTCTATGAATCTCCGACACGCGACATGCGGAAGTAATAGCCACTAAGAAAGCCACCTTCTGTGACAGAGAAATTTCCTGAATATTTTCAAAGGGAGGCCTTTGAAGCACCGACCGAACCAAATTGAGATCCCACTGAGGTACCAGGGATCGCACCGGAGGAGCCAGATGGCAAACTATCTGCACAAAAGTGTGAACCAAGGACTTCTCCGCCAACGACCTTTGGGAAAAAAATAGCCAAGGCGGAAACCTGGCCCTTGATGGTGCCCAGTGCTAAACATTGATCTACACCCAATAGTAGAAACTCCAACAGGCGACACATAGAAAAGGAGCGGGGAGAAACCCCCCGAGACTCACACTAAGTAACATACGCCTTCCAAACTCTATGATAAAGCTTCCTGGAAGTAGATTTTCTAGCCTTCAACAGCGTAGGAATCGCCGACTCCAACAGCCATCTGTCTTTCAGCACCTGGCTTTCAATAGCCAAGCCGTTAAAGCCACCGACTGTAAAGCAGGATGGAAGATTGGTCCCTGAGAGGAAGTTTCCAAGGGACATCTGCTACCAGCCTTACCAGGCCAGCGTACTAAGACTGGTGAGGCCAGTCTGGTGCCACCAGAATGACTGGAATCCCTTCTACCTAGATTCTGCGTAGCAGTCTCAACAGAAGTTGTATTGGAGGAAAGGCATAAATCAGACGATACTGACCCCAAGGGGCCACCAGGGCATCTGCAGCGTCGGCCAGAGGATCCCGAGACCTTCACATGAACCTCTGTACCTTCCTGTTGAGACGGGAAGCCAGCAGGTCCACATTGGGGGTCCCCCACCGAAGACTCAGTTGATGAAATCCCTCCGGGTGAAGAGACCTTTCTCCCGGACCCAACGTTGGCTGACAGGTAGTTTGCTTGCCAATTCTCTACCCCCCCGGAATGTGCACAGCAGAGAGAGCCGAAACATATCACTCTGAACCACCTCAAGATGCCGACCACTTCCCGGGCCACCAGGGCACTCTTTGTGCCCCCTTGATGATTAATATATGCCACAGCCATAGCATTGTCCAATTGTATCCGCACAGGGCGCCTCTGCAGACAATCTGTCTACTGAGACAAAGTCTGATCGCCCGAATTTCCAGGATGTTGATCGGCAACCTTGACTCCTCCAGAGTCCAGACACCTTGGGCCGAACACACTTCTAAGACACCTCCCCTTCCGGACAGACTGGCCTCCATGGCGATTACAGTCCAATACAGGGGAAGAAAAGATTTTCCCAGACGAAGGGCCGGAGAGTGAAGCCACCATAGGAGAGACTCCCTTGAACCCAGACTCAACAGAATCAGATTGTCCATTGACAGCGAGTCCTTGTTCTTTTTGATCAAAATCTCCGTTTGCAAAGGTCTGGTGTGGAACTGCCTCCACTGTGGTGACCATCAGACCCAGCACTTGCATGCAAGTCCTGAGCGATGATTGATGGTTGGACTACAGGAGCTGAACAGCCTTCTGTAGCTTCAGCAGTTTTGTTTGAGGAAGAAACACCCGTGCTGATGTGAGTCCAGCGTCAGACCTAAGTAGTCCAGTTTTGCGGACGGAGACCGTGCCGATTTTGGAAAATTCAGTGCCCATGCGAACTCCTGCAGAGTTTGCACCGTAAGGTCCAAGTCGGCTTCTAGAGCTAAGGAAGACTCTGCACTCAGAAGCAGATCGTCCAGGTAATCCAGTACTGCGATCCCCTTCTGCCGTAACAAGGCCAACACCAGGGCCAAATCCTTTGTGAACACTCAAGGCGCTAAGCGACACCAAAGGGGTAACGCCACGAATTGAAAGTGCTCCTCGCCCACGGCAAAATTAAGAAAACACTGAGGCCCGACCTGTATTGAAATATGAAGGTAAGCTTCCTTGAGATCGATAGAAGCCATCAGATCAGATCTCCTTGATGAAGGAAAGCTACTACTGTGCGGATGAATTCCATCCGAAATTTCTGAACCCACACATAACGGTTCAGAGCCTTGAGATCCAAGATCGGATGAACCTTGCCTTCCTTCCTGGGAACTGTGAACAGGTTTAAATAAAAACCCTGGAAATGTTCTGACTCTGGAATCGGCACAATAACTTGTGCTAACAGGTCCTGCCCTGCCCCGTAAAGACCCTGTAGCCGCTCTGGAGACAGAGGTAAGTTAGAAGGAAAGAACCTTGCCGGAGGCAAGGACAAAAACTCGATCTTGTACCTGAACTGAATCAGTTTGTGAACCCATTTGTCCCGAATGAGCAAGGTCCACGATCTGGAAATAGGTAAAGTACCCCCCCCCCCACCCCAAACGTGGGTGAGGACGCCCATTCAGGCTAGGAAATACTTGTCTGCGGAACCAGAAGCGCCCGATTTGGACTTACCATTCCAGGGCTTCTTGGAGTCTCCCGCAAAGTTACGGGTGGATCTCGAGCCCTTTTCCTGTGAACCAGCCAGATGAAAGGGCCGCTTGTGAGCTGAAAAGAAGGGACCCTGCATACGGCGAGGCTCCATGCCCTTAGCAGCCTGTGGAAGCAATGTACTCTTGCCTCCCGTAAGCCCCTAATGATCTCTTCCATAGTGACACCGAACGAACGGTCACCTACAAAGGGGAGATCAATCAGTTCCTTTTTAGAAGCCTGGTCAGCTGAACAGTACTTCAAACAGATTATGCAGTGAAGGATCGCTGCTGTCACAGAAACCCTTCCGGTCAAGTAATGTAAAGTAAAGTAATGTAATGCATCCAGGGATGCATTACAAATATACTGTAACACTTGGAACTGATCCGCCAGGTCAGCCAGCTCAGAAGGCTGTTGACTCCCCTCAAGATCCTGGCGCAAACCCTAAGCCCATTCCGTTAAGGTCTGGAATACTAAGGTGATAGCAAACACCGGTCTTAAAATTGAACCAGCCACAGTGAAGAGGTACCAGACCAGAGCCTCGGCTCTTTTGTCCACGGGGTCCTTAAAAGATGGGAAATCTTAAACTGGCAAAAGTGTGGTCTTATTCAGCCTGGAAACCTGAGAGTCCACCGATCAGTTTCTTCAGAAGAGACTCCTCAAAGGGATATCTTCTAGTAAAACGCTTTGGTATTCCAACCATTCATTTCGAGGAACCCCACTGACTAGTGACAATCTCGTCAAAATAGGCAGGAAAGGGAAAAACCTTAATCACCTTGGAAGATTTGCAGGTGCCAAATAGCCCCAGCGTTGACGACTCAGCAGCAGCCCTCCAACTTTAAAGTTTCCCGCACTGATACAATCAGGGCCTCCATCAGCGCTTTTTCATGCACGGCTGGAGAGGAGGACGACTCATCCTCACTATTAGAGCACTCAACATGCGTGGACGCAGACCCAGTGGGCTGATTCTCGTCTGCGGCAGTCAAATCCACCTCAGAATCTGAGGAAGCAGAAGATACAGGTAGAGGCGGGGGCGCTTCTTGCCAGGTCTCATTTGCAGGGCCATATCTACTTTGGCTACTAGTGACTGCAGGGCTACCGTCATGGCTGCCAGAGCAGACTGAGACCCAGAGGGTAAGCAGCTTCCAGGAGTGGATCGGGTGGTGAAACACGCTCCATAGGCTCCATGACCACAAGGGGTTAGGCGGAACTGCGCTACTCGGCAAAGAAAAAAAAAAAAACAGGAGGCCCCTGTGGCACAACAAGAATCAGCGCACCCGCGGCACTGTATACAGCAGAGGAAGGATAGTGTACCCTCAGACTCACCATCCGAGCTGGAAAGAGGAAATGCTGACTTGACACTAGAGGCCCCCACAGCCTCAGCACTGTCTTAGACTACAGGAAAATGGCCACCAATGCAAGTCTATGGGGAAAATAAAAACATGGCCGCCGAACCGCAGAAAAATGGCGGCACCACACGGAGCTGCATGGGACCCTGGACCCAACTGGACCCCAGGGAAAAAGTTCATAGACCCCAGGAGAGGACCCCCCCCCCGCATTACCCAGGTACGGACACCCCGAAAAGGGGCCGACAGCGGCATCACCCACCGCTCCTCCATCCCAGCACTATTTAGCCCCCCTACCCAATTTTACCCATTCCCCCAAAAAGGGGCCAGGAGGAGGGACAGGGGACAGATGAGGGCACCAAATTTAAGGGGGAACCCCGCAAGGAGGAGGGGGGAAGCACAAGGGGGAGGAAGGACACAGGGGGGTCTACCATCCCCGGGGGGGGGGGGGCACTTTGCCTTCCTTCCAGTGAACAGGTTTGAGTAAAAACCCTGAAAATGTTCCGAAGTCGGAAACCGGGACAATGACCCCTTGATGGAACATGGCCTGTACCACCCCAAACAGGCTCTGTAAGCGGTCAGGAGACAGGCGCAAGTTAGAACGAAAAAAAGTTGCCGGGGCACAAAAGCGAAACTCTTGTTTCGAACCAAATGACTTAGTGGACCCACTTGTCTTGCACTCGGGAAGTCCACAGGTCTGGAAACCAGTGAATACATCCCCCCCCACCCCTGTACGGGTGAGGGCGCACGTTCGTGCAGGAGCCTTATCCACAGGCCTGGAGAAACCTGATCTTGGCTTGCCAGACCGGGTTTGTTGGATCCTCCAGAAGAGGCCGTGAAAGTCTTCGAGCCCTTGTCAGTCGACCCTAAGTAGCCTGTGGAAGAAAAGTACTCTACCCCCCTTTTGAAATTTTTAATTGTGTCAGCCAGGGTAGCTCCAAACAGGCGATCTCTATGAAAAGGAAGATCAGCCAAGGCCTTTTTTAAAGTCTGACTTGCAGGCCAGCACTTGAGCCAAAAGACACGTTGAAGGACCACTGCCAAAACAGAAAGGTGGGCCATCAGGGGAGCGGCATCCAAAGAGGCATCACAGATAAGCTGCAGCCACTGGTCTGCCAGCTCGGCAAAGGCAGGAGGGAGCTGTTCCCCCTCCAAGTAACATTGGAGCTTAGCCGACTCAGTCAGAGTTTGCAACACTAGGGCAACGGTGAATACCGGCCCCATTGCTGAACCAGCCAGAGTATACAAAGTGCGGGCCACAGCCATCATCTTCCTGTCAGCTGGATCCTTAAAGGCCAGGAATCTTCAACCGGAATTATGGCTGTCTTGTTCAAGCTGGAAACCAGAGGGTCCACCACCGGTGGCGAGTCCATTTCTTAAGAAGGGACTCCTATTAGGGGTAACGCCTAGTAAAGTGGATGGCTTGTGAGTGTCAAAGGGAACCTGCGCCTCCATCACAGCTGTGTTCTCCATCTTTAAGGTCTCACGCACAGATACAATCAGTGCGTCCACCAGCGCCTTTTCATGCGTGGTTGCAGAAGCGGAGGAATCCTCCTCACTATCTGAGGATTCAGGACACGTGGTCGCAGACCCAGCAGGGTGACCCACGTCTGCGCCGGCCTAATAAAATTCAGGATTTGATAAAAGATGGGGCAGGGGAAGCCAGGGGGTGCTTTTTGCCAGCCCATCGCCCAAAAGCCATCTTCACCCAGGACACAAAGGACTCCAGGACCGTCGTCAATGCATCAATGGATGGTTGGGACAAGGAGGGCCCAGCAGCCCCAGAGAGGGTATCAGGTGGGGAGATGTGTTTCAAAGATTCAATGAGTCACCAGGGGGACCCCACAAAAAATTTTAAAAACATAGCTAGGGGAAAACCCCCACCGCTCTGGCAGCACCACCCGCTTGCAAGTCACAGAGCACCAATCGATCCTTCGCAAAGAGGTAAAGGACCCCACTAGATGCACCGCACCCACCAGGAGAATCTGAACTGCACGAGCTGTGATCAGGAAATGAAAGGATCCAGGAGTCAGCACCAGGGGATGAGGAGGGGCTCCCACTGCCTTCCTGGAAGGCTCCACAGACGTGGCCACTACTGTTTTCTATGGCAAACCACCGTAAAAATGCTGCTGGACTACACAAACATTGCCACAGTGCATTGCAGCACAAGGCTACAACAAAATGGCAGCTCCCAGGAGGGGGATCCCTAGGCCTCAAGGACAGGCCCAGGCAGGACAGGGGGCCCTGGCAGGAGCCCCCATCTGGGGGGTCTAACTGTCCCATCGAGGGGCCTACATCCACCCCAAAACACTCCAGGGGGACAGCTACTCACCATACCATGAATCAGGTGGGCAACGCTCCAGACAGAACCTCCTCTCCACCCAAATAGGGGGCTGTTGGCCAGGAGGAACACTGCGACTCAGGCTGAGACCTCGCAAGCGTTTACCTCGCAGGCCAGCCCCCATCCTGTGGGGCTATGTTGCGGCCGACCTAGTGCGGAGCGAAGATCTGCATGCACTGGCCAGACTGGGGTGACCACTGGATCTAGATTATCCAGCCCATCGTCCAGTCCAGCAGTTGATTGTGTATCTCACAGGAAAAAATTCCAGGAGAAAAAAAAAAAAATCTATCTAAAAAGAAAAAATTGCCAGGACTAGAGATCCCAGCAAAGAACTAGGTCCTTACTCCTGACTAGGCAGAAAAAAAAACTGAGTTCCTACAGAAGAGAGAGGGAGTATACCCCCTGGGACTGCCCATAGGCGTAGAGAGACTTTTTTCTGCCTAGTGTCCTACTACTGTAGGGGGCAGTATAACCCAATTGTTAAGAAGATCAGGAGCTGTGTCCATCAATGAACGAAAAGAGAAATTGTACACACACCAATAGGTATTTAGGTTTTATATTGATAGAAACAAAAATAGAACACACCTTAAAAAAAAAAAAAAGTAAAGAATGGCCCCAAATGAACAGGAGGCCACTCATAAGCTTTCTGAACCTACCAAGGTTCCCACTCCCAATAATATTTCGACCACTGGGCTTAACAGAGATATACATACAACCACTTAAGAAATGTGTCACCTATTGTAATTCTAAGATTTAGACTCTCTTTTACTTCAGTTATATATACCACTTCTGTTTTTAGGATTTGGATCTTAATGTCGTTTTTTTGCTAATGATAAATTAGATGACTAAGCCCACAGCTGGGAATTCATCCTTGCATTTTTCTAGCTGCCCCCACCCAAGATGGGTGACAAATTTCCCCAAGAGTCAGTTGTGCCATCTGTGGCACAACTGTAGGAGATTGGAAGAACACACACAGTGTGTCTCTAAAACAAAAATTTGTGGACAAGTATACCCCCAGATCTTTTTGACCAGGCTCAACTTATCTATAATACTGAGGCTATCCCTGCAACAAAACCGCGAGCCAGGGAAGATACAGGTACCAGATTCATTACACAATATCATACCAAACATCGGAGAATGGAGTAGGTTTTCAAAAAACACTGGTCCATCTTACAGCAGGACCCTCACCTAAAAACAACAACTTCTGTGATTCCCCAATTTGCTCATAGGAAGGCTCCAATTATAAAAAGGAAAATTAAACCTATCAAACCATCCACAGGAAATATTCAGTTGACTTTTATCCCTTTAATTAGAATGTTGCGGTGCGAAAAACCTCTATACCTGACGTGCACATGTTCAGCACAGCCAGAAATCATTTAACCATAATGGCAGAAGTTTTCACTTCAGTGCTTTTGACAATTGTTCCTCTATGTAGTTTATGGTCTCTCCTGCCCATGTGGTATGTTGTATGTGGGCCATACTATTAGAACGTAAAAGAGCATTGCAGATTTGTAGAGGAAGGCAACACTAAACAGGGTGCCCAATCACTTTGAGTGCCACAGAAAAGCTCAAGATTTAGGTTCTCAAATCTATTCCAGATACAATTTCACCAGCGTCGGAACGTTTCTAAACGGGTAAGCCGACAGGAAACCTACTGGATTATTAACCAGGGCACCCTGGCGCCAAAGGGTATGAAGAAATCTGAATATATATATATATATATATATATATATACATATACACACACACACTTCTATTCTTTCATTAAAGACCCTTTTTGAGTTGTCGTTTATTGTCATAAAATACTCATCGATAATGTATCATTTTTATGGTATAAACATCACCTACAAGTTAATTAGTTCTGACTCTTAATCTTACCATGAGGATTATTAAGGTGTGCTTTTATTCCAGTCAGTTGGTACGTTCTTTCAATAGACCAGTTTTGAATGGTTGTGTATATATGGTTTCAAAGATAGCCCCTCTTTTATATAGACTATTCCAACTATACACACCCATATAATTATATATATATATATATATATATATATATATATATATATATATATAAGAGAGAGAAAGCGAGAGATCTACACTAGTGATCGACCGATTATCGGCAAAGACGATATAGCGAGGGCTGATATGCACTTTCCCAGATATATTGGAATCGGCCTTTTGATTTACCGATATTT
Source organism: Pelophylax lessonae (assembly GCF_965119305.1). Lineage (NCBI taxonomy): Eukaryota > Metazoa > Chordata > Amphibia > Anura > Ranidae > Pelophylax > Pelophylax lessonae. Next base: position 71,004,956 of record NC_138778.1, read on the forward strand.
CGGGAAAGTGCATGAACCGGGGTGATGCCTGCAGCTAGAGGCATCACTCCGGTACCGGTGTCCATAGCCGGCGGTCGGCTATCTTGTAATGACAATTGATGCGGCTGAGAAGCCACTCGGCTGTCATTCCAAGGAGCGGGAAGGGACATCTACCTTCACCGCCGCCGGCTGATCGGGTCTCCATTTCCTTGAATTCGGCGCTCCCAGTACCCGGAAGTGATGTCAAGACAAAGAGCAGGAGGGGACATCCCCCCCCTCCCGCGGCTCGCCCGGGTCTCCTGTCCCACCTGGAGACCCGGGGACCCTACCTTCACCGCCACCGTCTGACCTGTGTTCCATGAAAAGACCATACCCGTAAAAAATCCATACCCCGTCACTTCCTGTGCACCTACGTCAGCACCTACGTCATTGAACAGCTGAGGAGCTGACTAGTGCGCATTGCTCGAAGCGTGTGGATTTTCACAGCAGTGTGTGTAACGTTACACTTGCGGCGTTTACAGTAAAACAGCTCGCCTGCAATATGAGTCATCTCTGCTCCTATCCCTGTCACTTCTCTCATCTCGGCTAGTAAATACAACAGCGGCGGCGGGTGTATGAAAAGATAAATCATGGAGCCGAGATCTCCGTTCATTTAGATTTCATACACCCACCGCCGCTTTTATATTTACTAGCCGAGATCAGGGAAGTGACAGGGATAGGAGGGGAGATGACTCATATTGCAGCCGAGCTGTTTTAATGTAGCCGCCGCAACAGCCGAGTCGTAACGTTACACACACTGCCGTGAAAAATCCATACCTTCCGTGCATGCGCACTAGTCAGCTCCTCAGCTGTTCGATGACGTATCCGGAGCTGTGAGCATGCGCACTGCTACGCTGCTCAGCTGTTCCTGACAGGAAGTGACGTGGGTATGGATTTCTCACGGGGTAAGGTTTTCTAACATTACACCGGGTCTCCAACCATTTCTTTGAATTTGGCGCCGACATGACATCACTTCCGGGTACTGGTGGCGCTGAATTCAAAAACTTACAGCATTCAAAACAGCCAAACTTGGCGTTTTGAATGCTTTTAAGTGCAGAGGAGGGGACCCCCAGATCCCTCCACCACAGTACCTGTAGACATTTAAAAAAAAATATACACAGATTATATACACATATATATATATATATATATATATATATATACATACACACACATATACATACACATATACATACACACACATACATATACACACACACACCAAAAGGAGAGAGCGGCACTCTCGGGTCTTGAAAGGTGAATGGACAATGATGGTTTAATCGACATTTCGTCTGAGGAAGACTAGCTTGTGCCTCTTCGAAACACTGATTAAACCGTCATTGTCCGTTTACCTTTACCTTTTTTTTAGCCCTGATTTGGGTGCGGTGGCAACCATTGGATAATATATATATATATACATACACACACACACACACACACACACACTGGAGATCAAAGTAGAACAATTTATGCACACATGATTTTTTCAGAAATGTAATCTTCGTTGCTAAACATTTGATGGAATTTTTGTTGTTGCTATACCATGCTAATAGAACAGTGTTTATCAAAATAACAGACGCTTCTACAAAAAAAAAACAAAAAAAACTTTATTTTGTAGAAAACACAATGATCAACACTAGAAAACAGCAATGGCTGTAGCACAGAGAAAGATTACAACTAAAATTTCTGAAGGTTACAGCAAACAATATATAGTAGGCAGTGTACAGGCCTTGGCTTTAAATTACTTTAGCACATCTGCAGGCACATGACATCACTAGTCTTTCACACTGCTCTGGTGTGATTTTGTTCCACTTTCCTTCCAGTCTCTTCAACAGATCGGTGACTATAGTGGGTTTCTTGGCCATAACTGTCGCCAAGGATTTTTCAGAGGTTTTCTATTGGGTTTAGATCAGGACTCTGGGCTGGCAATTTCATTTTTTTTTTTTTTTTAGCTTCAAGGAACTGCTTTACCCGTTTTGCTGTGTGACGGGGCATTGTCGTGCATGAAAATTGCTGGGTAATGAACGCAGGGAAGGAACCGCATGTTGTCGAAGAAGGTTCTGATAAACATTTGCATTCACTCTGCCATGTAGCTGTATAAGAGGCCCAACTCTTGCAGCAGAAAACATCCCCCAAACCATGACACTTACCTTCTCCCCTTCCACTGACTTTACACACTTTGGGTTTAGTCCTTCCCCAGTTTGTCGACGAACATAATTTTTCCCATCAGACCCAAATAAATTAAACTTGCTTTCTTCACTATAATGAACTTTGGACCAGTTCTTCTCTGTCCACACAACATGCTCCTCAGCAAAGGTTAGTCTAGCCTGATTCTTTCTGCTAAAGAGAGGTTTAGTCACTGCAGAGTAGGCTTTCAGTCCAAAGTCTCTTAAATGGCGTGACACTGTATGACTATACAGATCCTTACTTTGCTCAGTGCTGAACCGGAGAGCAATAGCAGCTGCAGTGTTGAAATGGTTGCCCACTGAGATTCTCAAAATGATCCGGTCCTCTCTTGCATTTGTCTTCTTGGGGGACTTGAATGAGTTTGACATTGTAAAGATGCAATAGTCAGATTTGGAATGACAAACTTCTCTTGCTATAGATAAATGGGTCATCCCTTTGGCCTTCATCTGGACTACCTGCTGCAGGAGGGTTTCAGCCACTTTAGAACAGCTCACCGTTTTGCAAAGTCAGTGAAAATTAGAAAGTTAGGCTGCCAGTTAAATAGGGTTTGTCAGATAAAGAAACAAGCAGAAGGTGCCAGATTAACACCAATAACTGGGAGGTATCTGAAAGTGTTGTATAATTTTGATAAATGTTCTTTTTCAAATCTCATTTAAGTTTTGTTTAAATTTGTGCTTCAATAAGTATGTAACTTATGAAATATACTTAAAAAACTGCTTTTACTCCTGTTTAGATCATTTCAAATAGAACTGAGCAGTGATCTTGAATTTAGGAAATTATAGGTTGTTCTTCTGTGTGTGTGTGTGTATAGTGGCTATAAAGTCTAAACATCACTGTTAAAATGTCAGGTTTCATACTTTTACGGAGGGTATGAAGAATACGAGAGATTGTTGTCACATGTACCACACAGCCAGTACTTGCTAGATATTCCTGCAGCTCCTTTGTTGTCGCTGTAGGCCTCTTGCTACATCCCCAGTTATAGGAGGGTGTGCACACTTATGCAAAAACATTTTAGTTTATTTTTACTTTTCCCTCTCTAAAAGATTTCAGTTTGTTTTTCAATTGAGTTGTACAGTTTAATGGTCACATTAAAAAGGAGGAAAAAGTTCTGAAATGATTTAGCTTCGTCTCTTTTTTACATCACAGGAACCTGACAATTTAACAGGGGTGTGAAGACCTTTAATGTCACTGTATATAATAAGAGTTTCACTTTTTGAATTGAATTACTAAAATTAACTTTTTGATAATATTCTAATTTTTTGAGATGCACTTGCATAAGGTGATACTGACTTCATGATGCCACCAGGGAGTCTGTCATCCTCAAAAAGATCCCTTGTTCTGGCCAGGAATTTTAGCACCTTCCTGTTGAAGTAAGACGCTAGATCCACGTCCATAGTACCCCACCGGAGGCAAATCTGGTGAAACATTGGGATGCAGGGACCACTCGCCTTGCTCCAACGTTTGACGGCTGAGGTAGTCTGCCTGACAATTTTCCACACTGGGAAAGTGCACAGCAGAGAGCACAGGCATGTGACGTTCTGCCCACCTGAGGATATGGGACAACTCAAGCAATGCTGCAACACTCCTCGTCCCTCCCTGGTGGAGGACATAGGCAACCGCCATGGCATTGTCTGACTGGATTCGGACCGGGTGCCCCCAAACATGCTCTGTCCATTGCTCCAGGCAGAGCCTAATCACTGGATAACTGGGACTCCAGCCCCCAGTACTCCTCCCCAACCGGACAGGATGGTGTCCGTCCTGATCACCGTCCAATGCAAGGGAAGAAAAGATTTGGACTTCTGTCTGAAGCCACTAAAAAGTAGTGAAGTTCAGGTCTTTTGACCCTGGGGAATCCAGGAGTCCAAGGACCTGAGACTTGTCCCATTTGGACAGGATTTTTTTTCTGAAGAGCCCTCATATGGAACAGAGCATACCAAACCGGCTCAAAAGCAGATATCATCAGTCCCAGGACCTGCATGCAACAGCGAAGGCAAGACAGCAGCAGCCCAATTGCTGACTGCAGCTTCCAGACTTTGTCCAGTGGAAGAACCACCTTGGCCAATTGCAGTGTCGAGAGACAGGCCCAGATAATCCAGCTTCCTGGTTGGGATTTCTGGAAATTCAGGATCCATCCGAACTCCCACAAGGTGCTGATCATGACCGCCACGTCGTCCTCTAAAGCCAAGAGAAATGATGCCCTCAAAAGTAGGTTGTTTAGATGCCCAAGCATGGTTGTCTCAGCAAGGCCAGAACTGCAGCAAGACCAAAGGGTAGTGCCACAAACTGATGCTCCTCTCCCTCCATGAAGCAGAGGAAACCAGAGGAAACGCTGGTATCCTGTACAGATGGGGCTGTGCAGGTGGGCATCCTTGATTTTTATCAACGCCAAGAATTCCTATGGATGGAGAGGCTTCCAGTGTGCGGAAAAGGCGGGGCCACGCTTGTGATGCGGTTCATTAACCCATATGGACTGCGCTAAGCACTCTTCCCCCCAGTAAGATTCTTGATGATGTCATCCAGGGCAGCCCCAAAGATAAGATCACCCTGAAAGGGCAAATTCGCTGACACCTTCTTTGACGTCTGGTTCACCGACCAGCATTTGAGCCACAGCACACGCCGAAGCACAACCGCCGAAACAGAGAGCAAGAGGGCAGCATCCGAGGATGCATAATACCCAAACCTAAGGTGCTGGACCGACTGGGACGCCAATACCAAATAAGCTGGGGCAACTTGCCCCCCCCCCCACCGAGGCCATGGCGAAGGAGTTTGGCCCATTTTGTAAGGGTCTGAGACACCAGGGCAGTGGCCAAAACAATCCGAAGGGCCGAACGGGCAATAGTGAACATTGTGCATGCAGCCCACTCCGCCTTTCAGTCTGCTGGTTCCTTGAAGGACGGAGACTTCTTCTTGGGATCATAGTAGCATTATTCAGCCTGGAAATAGGAGTGTCTACGACAGGCGGCGCAGTCCACTTCTTCAGAAGAGAGTCTTCGAAGGAATAATGCATGGCAAACCATTACGGGACCACAAAAGGGTCTTTTAGGACGTTCCTAATCATTGTATACAAATTTAAAGTAAGGAAAATAGAGTTTGTAGTGCGAAGCGGCTTGTGTGCCAAAAGGGACAGACACATGGGAAGCCCACTAGTCGCAAGGAAACCCCAATGAACACCGCACCCCAGGCCAACAGAGAAGAGGAATACCCCACCAGGACTCACCACACCAGGCACAGATGCCAGCGGTCCCTCAGCAGGAGAGACAGACTGAAGAGCCATGTGGAGAACATACTGCAGTCAGAAAGCCCGGGTACAGACAAACTAATGATTAGAAGAGGCCAGAGGTAGCTATGAGGCCGCTGAGGGCTACAAGAAAATGGCTGCCATATCCCACCCTCCCCCCACCAGAGCCCAGGGAACAACATAGAAGCACTCACCAAGAAAATGGCCACTGCTGGGCTCACAGAGCACCTGCTACAGGAGGACAATAGAGCCATACCTCAAAAACATGGCTGCCGTGCCGCCCCCCCCCCCCCAAACACAGCAAGCCCATAGAAATACACAGTGATGCGGCAGGGCTACAAGAAAACGGCTGCAGTTCAGGATAGCAAAGCCATAGGGAAAAATAGCTGCTAGAGAAAAACATGGTCAAAAAAGGCCTGGAGGGGCCACCAGGCAGCTGCAACCAATTGACCAAACCCCACACAGATGGATATACCTAGCCACCAGCTGCCAACACAAGTAGGGGACACAGCAGACCTGTAGCTCATCAGGTACTGCACACACACACAGACAGCCCCCAGAGCAGGGGGGGTTCAGGGAGGACACACAACCAGCAGGGACAAAGGGTCAGACAGGGAGGAGGGGAACCCACCCCCCAGGGCTGACCAATCTATAGGAGCACCCATACCCCGCACCTAAGAGGTTCTACTTACCAACCCAGGGAAGCTGCGGGTGCGGTCCATAGACAGAACCACCTCTACAGAAGTGGGGGGGGGGGGCTGTCACCCAAGGAAATGTTGCGATGCGGGCATCTGGAACGCGGTCATATGCACTCCGGCGAGACTTTACCTTGCAAGCCTGGGGGGGGCAAAGGCCTGCAGGAGACCACCGAGAAAGGGGGGGGGCGATGCTGACAGAGGGTGGGGAGCCCAGGTGTCCGACCAGCCCAGGGAGCGACCCACGGCCACCCCAAAACCCTCCAGGGGTGAAGGGGGGACAGCTACTTACCACACCAGGAACAGGGTGGGCACCGCTCCGGACAGACCATCACTCCATCGTAATGTGGGTGCTGTTGGGTCAGGAGGAAAGCCTGCGAATCAGGCTGAACCCAGTTCGTATGCACCCTCGTGAGGCATTTAACTCGCAGGCCAGCCCCCGTCCAGTCCTAGCACAGAGCTGCGGTCTTCACGCGCTCGCTGGCCAGATTTGGGGGAACCTCTGGATGTAGATCATCCAGTCCATCGCTCAGTCCGGCATTTGATTGTAGATCTCACAAGAACAAAATAATAAGAGGGAGGAAAAAAAAAAAAAAAGAAAAAATTGCCAGGACCAGAGATCCCAGAAAGGAAATCGGTCCCTACTCCTGACTAGGCAGAAAAAAACTGAGTGCCTACAGCAGAGTGGGAGTATAGCCCCTAGGACTGCTCAATAGGCATAGTCAAGTTCTTTTCTGCCTAGTGTCCTACTCCAGTAGGGGGCAATATAACCCACATAGTCAAGATGAGGAGCTGTGTTCGTCAGTGAACGAAAGAGAAATCTAGCCACTGTCCGTGCTGTATAAACTGAATGTAGCATAAGCTACATAGGAGCATACAGCACTGTGTTCCGGCAGCGGTACATGTGTCCAGCTGAGGGGAGGTAGAAGGATAATTACACAATCTCCACCTCAGCCTATCAGAGGAAGCCTTGTATTCATTCAAAAAAATCCATGGCTTCCTGTGAATGCCTGAGCTGCACTTATCCTGACATTGTTCCAGGAATGAGAGGGGAAGTTGTTTTCACATTCTGCTGCCAGAACACAGCACTTCAATGCCCAGCGGCATACCCGTACATTGCTGGATTTTTGGTGGTTATACCAGGATGCCGCTTGCAGCCGTAGGCATCATCTCGGGACTGTTTTTTTAAAGCCTGCAGTCTGCTTTCTTGAATTAGCAATCATAGTGGCTAACAAGCTGTTTGATTGCTATTACAAGCAGCAGGAGGGGATGTCCCCCACCCCCCCTTCTGCAGCTTGCCTGGGTTCTCCCATCCCACCGGGAGACCCCATCAACCAGCTGGCACATCTGCCGGCTAGTCAGACTGGCTTTCATAAGCCGAAAGCGATGACCTGACATCACTTCAGGTTTATCCAGTTGTCAATGGTGCCATTTTGAAAAAATTGAAAGCATGGGACCCAGAAGGTTCCACAGCTGCTCCCAGGGGATCTGCAGGTGAAAATGTATCCTGGGACTCCATGTTACACTGATTTTAAAATTAGTGTCCCTTTAAGAACCACCAAAACGCTATCCCACCGCGATTACAGCGGAGCTTCAATCCCTGACTAATAGAATAGAGTGGATGAGGAAAAAGCTACAGGGAACCCCAGAAAAAAAACATTACCAGACCGTTCAGGAGACTGGCAGCCTGTGCTATGCCAAACGAACGTGACCCTGACTGCAAAGGAAAAGAAAAAACCTCTGCCTCTACATTTAAAAAAGCCATGCCACACACCTGTCCAGCTTGTGGACCTAAGGAAAATGGCCGCTCAATTCATTCACAATGGGGAACTATAGAAAATGGCTGCCCATGCAAAACAATGGGAACAGAAACATACATGATCCACAGCAAAATGGCGGCCCCCACAGTGCGCCATGAAGTCTCCAGGAACCCCATAGGGGTCCCAGAACAGTAGGCATCGGAAGGTCCCCAAACAAGGACCCCATCAGGACAAGCCACCCCCACCACAGCAGTGCCACAACGGCCGCAATATCACCGCCCCCCCCCAGGTAAAAACCCGCTATGGGTAGGGGAGTGCTGAAGGGTATACAGGCCCAGTCCTCCAAGAGGTCAGGGGAACGGAGGGTGCCCCTTGGGTTAGACCAGGCATGTCCAACCTGCGGCCCAGAACCGCAGGCAATGCGGCCCACTGCCCCCTGACAATTTTTTTTTTTTGCTGGGGAGGAAGGAAGTCGGGTCGGGGGCATGGCCACAGCAGCTTTCAATTGTAGGCAGAGGCTGCCTCGGAGGGGAGGGGGGGGGGGGGGGTGTTAGGCGAGTATGTGCAGTGTTTTTGACTCCTACCACCATGACCACTCCATATCACTGAAATTGTCATGGTGGTTAGAGTGTTCCTTTACTAGCTCTCAGAAGAAGTAAACCTCTGTATACTGATTCCATTTAATTTGATCATCCTCTAGTTATGTTAAATTTGTGCGGGGGGGGGGGGGGGCACGGCTTCCGGGAAGGGCGCGGCGGCATTTTATTACTTATATACCTTAACTATAGTATATATTTTATATGCAGCCCACGAAAATTTCTCTACACTCATTGTGGCCCAGAGAAGCCAAAATGTTGGACACCCATGGGTTAGACTATTCCAGGGGGAGCCTAGATCCACCCCGAGACCGTCAGGAGGTTTTGGGGGGACAATCTACTCACCATACCACGATACCAGGTGGGCGCCACACCGAAACAGAACACCTCCCACCTGGGATGGAGGTGCTGTCAGCCAGGGGGAAGTTGAGACTCAGGGCGTTCCAGGTCGTCGCGTCCCAGCGAGATGGTCCACTCACAGGCTCGTCCCCATCCATCAGGGCACAGTCGTGGCGAGGCCTAGTTCTGGACTATAACCTGCTCACGCTCGCTGGCCAGGCTGGGATTATTCAGTGCGAAACCACAGCCGGCTGTTGCTTGTCGTTCCTCTGGATCTTGGTCTGTCAGGAACTAAGCTGTGCAAAAAATAAAAAATAGCAACTAACAAATTTCCCTGTTGAAAGCTAAGCTTGAAGTCCCAGCAGGGAGCTAGGTCCTATTCCTAAAACTAGGCAGAAACAAACTGATTGCCGATAGAGTGTGTGGTTAAGTTTTTTTCCTGCCTAGTGCCTATTCCTGATTGGAGGAGCATAACCCTATAGTCTATGAAGAGATGGAGCTGCGTCTGTCAATGAACGATCGAGAAAAAAAAATTGTGTTTGAAAAAAAATAGTGTTTGAAAAACTGCTACACAAATACTGTGCGACACAAAAATTGCAAAACCCACCAATTTATTCTCTATGGCCTATGCGTTCAAAAAGTTATATGTTTGGGGGGTTTTAACTAACTTTCTAGCAAAAAAAAACACTGGTTTTTAAAGGCAAACAAAAGTGTCAGAAAAAGGCCTGGAGCTGAAGTGGATATTGTGGTGATGCTACATAAAACTCTGACAGAGGCCACATTTCATATTAATGGAAATAGTTCAGCCAGTTTGGTCCAGAAAAAACATTTACAGCAACACAAAACTGTGTTAGGCTTAAAAATGTTACTGTATTAGAGTCAAAGTGATGAGAAATCCAAAATGTTAGAACTCTTCTTAAACCAAGATGAGGGTAAATCATCAAATGAGGATGACACATACACTTTAAATCTGAAGTTAAAGTCACTTGTACTTTGCCATTCTTATTCCTTCTTTCCTTCCTTAACATGCAAGTGCAAATTTAGACTCACAGTAGCCCCCGATTACATTTCTTAGAAATAAAAGCGTAGGGCGGAGCTTTCCCTACTGATGTCACATGATGTCAGCTGAGGTTTGGGCAACAGCATTACAGGTCAGTTTTGTTGCTTTTGTTTCTGCCAGCAGTTCTGGCATTTTTTTTTTTCTGCTGCTTAGTGTGCATGAATCCTTAGAGATGGGAGTGTGCATTTGAATTACTTGGCAAGAATGGGGGGTGATCCACATGGATGAAGCAGTTTTCATTTGACCCATTTTGCTTTATGAGGTCAACACAACTGAGCGGTGGTAAAGTTTAGAATAGCTGCATGTTTATATAAGCGAATAAGGATGGAAATCTTTTGATGCTGTAATACAGTGCAAAGGAGTCTCACTTCTGGTGTGGCAACTGTGTGTTTTATTGGCAGGCTTATAGCATATATTTTCCTGGCACCTAGGATTGCAATTACTCAAGTTGGAGAATGGTTGGTAAGTGTGCATTCTGTGCACACAGTGGTGGAGCACTAACTGAAGGAGTATTGAAGGCACTTTAATACCAGAAAGCATGGTAATTAGGAGTTTACAGCAAGGACTACTCTGTTTTATGGACTTTGCAGCCTTTTTTTATTTTTGTTAATTTAAAAATTCTTGATTCACCAACACTGAATTGAGGTTCTCACACAGTATTTATGATATTTGAGTAGATTAAGGGTGCATGTTAGCGTCTTACTTTTTATATTTTTACGAAGTTGGAGAAAGCCTACGGTTTACACTGAATTTGTTAAGCTCAAATGGATCATAACCAATGATAAATATTCAGTATTCAGAATGATGCATATTGGGAATAATGCGCAATATTGGGAATAATGCGCAATCTAAATTAGAAATATCATGGCAGCCAGATAGTTTGCTGAGTGACCGGGAGATGCTAATTTGATACAGGTTATTTTTGACACATCTAATTTCTTTCTAGTCTTTTCAATTATTTCCATGCTTGCCTTTCTTCTTGAGTTTTTGACTTGGAGCCCTTTCACACTGATCAAATTTTGATGTGCTTTTGGTGTTTAAAAAGCAGAACAAAAATGCATGGAAAAATGTATCCTTTCAAATCCTATGGGACATCCCAACATGACAATGATCCTAAAAACAAGGCCAAGTCGACTGGTCATTGGCTACAGCAGAATAAAGTGAAGGTGCTGGAGTGGCCATCTCAGTCTCCTGACCTCAATATCATTGAGCCACTCTGGGGAGATCTCAAACATGCAGTTCATGCAAGACAGCCCAAGAATTTACAGGAACTGGAGACTTTTTGCCAGGAAGAATGGCCAGCTTTACCATCTGAGAATATAAAGAGCCTCCTCCACAAATACCACAAAAGACTTCAAGTGGTCATTGATGTTAAAGGGAGCAATGATTTCTTGGTTTTTAGTGTTAACTATTTGCTTTAGCCTGTTAGGGCTGCTCATTTCATTCTTGTGTCTTATATCTATAGTTGTTCACTGAACATGTACACAATGTTTACAAACAAGTTACTGGATTGATGAAACAATTTCTCTAAGCCCCCGTTCACACTAAGGCGACATGTGAGGCGACCTGGTCGCCTCACAGGTCGCCTTCCATAGGGAAGCTGCGGACCCGTTCTAATAGGAGCGACACAAGTCGCTCCGACTTAGAAAAAGGGTCCGGAGCTTCTTTGGGGCGACCCGGAGGCGACCGCCATAGACTTCAATGTTATGAAGTCCGTGGTGGCCACTCCGAGGTTGCGGCGCGCTGCTCGCACCGCGACCTCGGAGGTCGCGGTGCGAAGTAGCGTCGCGTGTATGTGAACGGGGGCTAAGACCCTGTCCACACTAGCGCGACTTGTCAGCCTGACAAGTCGCGCTCCCTTGGAGTCCATTGACTGCTACAGGACCCGTTCTAATAGGAGCGACACAAGTCGCTCCGACTTAGAAAAACGGTCCTGTACTACTTCGGGGCGACCTCGGAGCGACTTGTATAGACTTCCATTATGTGAAGTCCATGCAAGTCGCTCCGAAGTCGTGGTGTATGGGAATGCACAAGTCGCCCCCGAAGTAGTACAGAGTCATGTCGCCCCAGTGTGAACCGACTCTAAATCTACTATGATTATGCTTCTGTTACAGGTTTCATTATAGTGAACTAAATGTAATAACACTTAGTAAACTCAAATAAAAACATTGACACACTAGATGGGTACAATGCCCGGACACGTGCTCGTAGTACCGCAATAACCTGTTCCGCTACTTCTCTATTGATCCCTGAATGTACCGGTCTTGTTCTCTCATGCACCATGTTGATTTTTGCATTGTCGCATATTCCTCTGTACTTGCACGGTTCCAATAACTTTTTACTCTCTTTGTATTGTACTGAAACCTTAATAAAATTCACTGCTTTAAAAAAAAAAAAAAAAAAATTGAAACACAAAATCCTTGCAATGTTCATGTATCCAGAGGGGATTTTTTTTACTCAACCAAGGTGGAGTTACACTTTAAATGAATCCTTTCTATTTTAAATTACATACAACTTCATATATATATGAGGGTTTTTTTTTTTACATTTAACTCTATTAAAGTAGAAAACCGCTTTTAAGATCTCAACCTTAACCATTTGTGTACTTGTTACACTAATACCCCTTCATTACTAAACCATTTTTCAGCTTTCAGTGCTGTGACACATCTCAAAACATTTCTTGCACACTGTACCCAAATAAATTATATGCCACTTTTAATAACCACAGTTTTGTTTTTTAATACAAACATGAACCCCCCACCCCCCACACACACACAAATTTGAGGAGAAAAAAAAAATAACCTCTACGGTTATAAGAAAGCCAGCACAGTTTGTAGATGCCCAAATTTACTTTTTTTGGAATGTAGGCACAACTTTATGCCACAATTTCTGCAAAGAAGGGGTTAAACTGGTAGATCTTTGGTTGATTAAAGTGGAAGTTGCTTCTATTTAAAGGGAAAGAGCATGCCATACACAAAGGAGGACCGGAAGGAAGGATCCAACAGTATTGAGACCCTTCCAAAGGGAAACTGCACTTTTGACCTATAAAATAGATTTCATGGGTCAAATCCAGAGGTGAGCATATTCGGAGCACAGAGATGGAGCACATGGATGGATGGATACAGGTTTAAGACACAAGAGCACTTTCTTATGAGCACTGGAGTTGGACTTGATGACTAATGTTTTTTCACATAAAATTATTCATTGTTAAAATATTGAGATATCGAGGAACATAAACAGTGTATATTTTCCTTGATTTTGTAATAATTCATATGTATCTTTGTGATTAATATTCAACACGCAAAAAAAAAAAAAAAAAAGTGTTTTATATAGTTATTCAAGTAGAATTCATTTTGAGCATGCAGGATAATTTTGGTGATTTAATAATTTCAGAGCTTTTTGCCTTTACAGCAGCATTGCACTTTATTTAAAAAAAAAAAATCTTAGTGGTGTGGAAGCCCATCACTGCTGGCTAGCTGCTGTTACATATATTTTTTATGTAACTGTTTGAAAGTTACAGAGTTTCAAACACGGAAGTTGTTATAAAATAGAGAAACGTAGTGCTACACCATTTCACTTCAGTACTTCACTAAACTGCAAAAAAATAGATTTTTGTGTTACCGTCAAATCCTTTTCTCTAAAGTTCACTGACGGACACAGCTTCAAGTCTTCAGACCACTGGACTTTATGCGGTCTCTCTTCAGGAGTAGGACTAGATGGAAACCTTTTTGGTTATGCCCCTGGGGCAGTCCCAGATGGGAAAACCATAACTTCCTGCTGTAGGACTCCACTAACAAGCAGTGTCAGAAGAACAAATAACTCAACCCCTAGAGTGGAGGGGGTGATGTGCACCTCAGAGAAAATAATTATACGGTAAGACAAAAATCCAGTTTTCTCTTTCATTCACTGAGACACAGCTTCAAGTCTTCAGACCATTGGGATGTCCCAAAGCAGTGTTAATATGAGGGGTGGGAAAAAACACAGCAAACGCAGAATTCCCAACAAGGCTAAACATAGCCAACCAGTTAACAACAGGAACTCAACTAGGAATAACTGGAGCTCAAAACACCAGGAACAAATTGCACCCTCAAGAAGCAGAAGCCTCTGCAACTGCAGCCTGCAAAACTTTGCAGCCAAAGATGCAAGTACATCCACCTTATAAAACTTTGTGAATGTGTGTAGAGATGACCATGTAGCCACCTTGCACACCTGAACCACTGACTCCTGATGACGGAAGGCCCAGGAAGCACTAAGCGCCCTCGTAGAATGCACTTTAACAGAAAAAGGAGGAAGCTGACACTTAATGGAATAGGCTTGCACCTTCGTCTGCCTGATCCACTTGGAAATGGTCGCAGCAGATGCGGCCTGCCCCTTACAAGGTCCATCCGTAAGAACAAAGAAAGAATCGGATTTTCAATATGGTTCAGTCACCGCCAGGTACACCTGAATCGCCCTTACCACATCTAAGGAATGTAAGACAATTTCCTTAGGATGTTTTGGCTTAGGACATATGGATGGTAACACAATATCTTCATTCAAATGAAACCCTGACAGCCTTATGAAGGAACGCCTGACAGGGTCGCAACACCACTTTGTCCCCAATAATTACCAGGTAAGGTGACGGACATGACAACGCAGCCAACTCCAACACCCTACATGCCGAAGAAATAGCGACTAAGGACACCTTCTGTGACAGAGAGCAGAGGAGGTTCTCCGATATTTTCAAAAGGAGGCTTTTGAAGCACAGACAAATACCAAATTGAGGTCCCACCGAGGCACCAGAGATCTCACCGGCGGCGCCAGATGGGGGAACACCTTGCACAAAAGTTTGAACCAAGGATTTTGCCGCCAAAAGCCTTTGGAAAAATTTGGCCAAATTGGAAATCTGGCCTTTGATGGTGCCCAGAGCGAAACATTGATCTACACCTAGTTGTAGAAACTAACAGGCGAGACACAGAAAAGGAACAGTGAGAAACCGCCTGAGACTCACACCAAGTAATTTATGCCTTCCAGACTCTATGATAAAACCTGCTCCAGAGGCTCCATGACCATAAGTGGTTAATCGAAAAACCGCGGTGCTCAGAATTTTTTTTTTTTTGCAGGGGAAAAAAAAAAAAAACGGAAGACACCCTACCCCAGTGCACCGCTGGGGCACCACAAGAATCAGCGCACCCACGGCTCTGCATACAACAGAGGAAGGATAGCGTACCCCCAGAGAATCACCATCCGAGCTGGAGAGCGCCAAAATGGTCTGCCACACTGCTAGAAAGAGGAAATGCCTACCAGACACTGGAGGCTCCCCCCAGCCCAGCATCACATCAGACTACAAAAAATGGCTGCCGTTAAACTCTATGGGGAAACCAAATGGCCACTGAAGCCGGGAATAAAGAACCCACGGCAAAATGGCAGAACCACGCAGCACTGCACGGTAACCTGGACCCCAGGGAAGCACGCAGACCCCAGGAGGGGACCACCTCCCCTGCAGTACCCAGGTACGGACACACCCACTACTTCTCGGGCCTAGCACCATATAAGTCCCCCCATCCAAAAGCACCCATTCCCCAGGGGAGGGAGCAGATGAAGGCACCTACACCCTACACAGGGGAAACCCCTCTAAGGAGAAGGGGGGGAGGGGGGGAGTATGAGGGCATCCCCAGGAGTGGCCCGCGATCACTCCAACAATTGGGAGGGGGGGGCACTACTCACCATACCACGGTCACCAGGTGGGCGCTATTCCCAGCAGTCCACCGCGCCATCTTAGAATGGGGTGCTGCAGCCTGAGGTACGCTGCGACTTTGATAGTGACTGCTGTAGTGACCAGGGCTATTCAACCTTGCAAGGTGTTTCACTTGCCGGCCAGCCCCCGTCCGGTGGGGCTATGTCGCGGCCAGCCCCCGTCCGGTGGGGCTATGTCGCGGCCAGCCCCCGTCCGGTGGGGCTATGTCGCGGCCAACCTAGCGGAGCTAATAGTTGGGTCGTGCTTGCAGGCCAGACTGGGAAGACCGTAAGGATCTAGGATATCCAGTGCATCGTCCAGTCCAGCTATTGATTGTAGTTCACACAGGAACAAAAATAAAAATAAAAAGTAAAAAATGTAATTTAAAAAAGGAAAAAAATGCCAGGGCCACAGATCCCAGCAGACAGCCAGGTCCTTACTCCTGACAAGACAGAAAAAACTGGAGTCCTACAGCAGGAAGTGATGGTATACCCTCTGGGATTGCCCCAGAGGCCTAACCAAAAAGGTTTCCGCCTAGTCCTACTCCTGAAGAGAGACTGCATAAAGCCCAATGGTCTGAAGACTTGAAGCTGTGTCCGTCATTTAACAAAAGAGAAAAATAAACACTATGTGAAAAACAGACTGTCCACAGACTGATCAATCTGTAAAGAATATCAATATTTTGACAAAAAAGTGCATATAGTGCAACATATAACATCCTAATTATCTATACACGGATCAATCCATGAGTGAACGATCAATCTTCGATCGATTATATTCCTAAAATCTTATTCATTAACCACTTAAGCCCCGGAGGATTTGGCTGCTAAAGGACCAGGGTTTTTTTTGCGATTTTTTACTGCGTGACTTTAACGGACAATTGCGCGGTCGTGCGACGCTGTACCTAAACGAATTTGACGTCCTTTTTTTCCCACAAACAGAGCTTTCTTTTGGTGGTATTTGATCACCTGTGCGATTTTTTGATCACGCGCTATAAACAAAAAAAGAGCGTAAATTTTGCAAAAATAACAATATTTTTCACATTTTTTTATATGAAATTCCCCCCCAAAAAAAGTAAAAATCAAAATTTAACATTTTTCGGCCAATTTGTTTTATGCTACCTATGTTTGGTAAAAAAAAAAAAAAAAAAAAAAAAAAAAAAAAAAAAAAAAAAAAAATCGCAAAAAGCGTATTTTGATTGGTTTGCGCAAAAGTTATCGCGTTTACTAACAAAGGGAAAGATTTTTGTCATTTTTGGTGTTTTTTTTTTTTTTAACGCGTAATGGCGGCGATCTGCGATTTTTTTTTTTTCGGTACTGCGACATTGCGGCGGACAGATCGGACCCTTGACTGACATTTTTGACACTTTTGGGGGTACCAGTGACATTACTGCAGTAATCAGTGCTATACATATGCACTGTTACTGCAAAAATGACACTGGCAGGGAAGGGGTTAACTTTATTGGACAGGGAGGGGTTAAGTGTGTCCTAACTGTGCAGGGACATTCCTATTGGTGTAAAAGCAAAGATCAACCGTTCTACATAGTAGAACGGACAGATCTTCACTTTTACACAGGGAGAACTGACAGGCAGCTTGTTTACACAAGCCGCTCTTTCTCCCTTCACAGGAGCGATCGCAGTGTGACTGGCGGACATCGAGTCCGCCGGTCACACGCACTGACTTGTCTGTGAACAAGCCGCGGCGGGCGCCCACCCGCGATAGGCTCGCAAGTCAGTGACAGGCGAGTGACGTACCGATACGTCACTCTGCCTGGCCGGGGCTGACCGCCGCAGTATATAGTCGTGCGGCGGTCGGCAACCGGTTAAGATGCAAGTGCAAACTGTCCATGCAGTGACCAACCTGTAAAAGAATGACCGACCTTTAATTGCAAATATACAGTGTTCATAAACAGTGTCCAAAATAGTTAACTCCTGTGAGGAAAGATTTTCCCCTATAAAGTGAACTCCAACACCTCCAATCGTGTGCAAACAAATCAACAAGCCTCTTACCGGAATTAATTGACCATTAAATGCAGCGTTGGTCAAATAGTGCTTCATATAAATAATGTCTCCAGTAGAAGCCAGGTTTTGATACTGCTCACCATCAGTAGGTACTCAAAGCCGATCAAAATGAAAGCACAATGCGGTTTTTTAGAAATAAACTGTTTTATTAAAAATAAAGTGTGCACTCACATTAAAAACCATTTCCTCTATCCAATCAGAACAGGCAGGTACTCAGAAGCTAATCAAATTACCAGTAAACTGTGTGTGATCATGTGAAGTCGTGACCAATTGCACTTTATTTTTTCAAATCGCTTGAAGATTGAGTGTCACTCACAGATTGGTCTGTGTATGGATAATTAGCACTCTACAGTGCCTTGCGAAAGTAACTTTGCGATCTTTTGCCACATTTCAGGCTTCAAAGATATAAAACTGTATTTTTTTGTGAAGAATCAACAAGTGGGAAACAATCATGAAGTGGAATTTATTGGATATTTCAAACTTTGTTAACAAATAAAAAACTGAAAAATTTGGCGTGCAAAATTATTCAGCCCCTTTACTTTTAGTGCAGCAAACTCTCTCCAGAAGTTCAGTGAGGATCTCTGAATGATCCAATGTTGACCTAAATGACTAATGATGATAAATAGAATCCACCTGTGTGTAATCAAGTCTCCGTATAAATGCACCTGCACTGTGATAGTCTCAGAGGTCCGTTTAAAGCGCAGAGAGCATCATGAAGAACAAGGAACACACCAGGCAGGTTCGAGATACTGTTGTGGAGAAGTTTAAAGCCGGATTTGGATACAAAAAAATTTCCCAAGCTTTAAACATCCCAAGGAGCACTGTGCAAGCGATAATATTGAAATGAAAGGAGTATCAGACCACTGCAAATCTATGAAGACCTGGCCGTCCCTCTAAACTTTCAGCTCACACAAGGAGAAGACTGATCAGAGATGCAGCCAAGTGGCCCATGATCACTCTGGATGAACTGCAGAGATCTACAACCAAGGTGGGAGACTCTGTCCATAGGACAACAATCAGTCGTATACTGCACAAATCTGGCCTTTATGGAAGAGTGGCAGGAAGAAAGCCATTTCTTAAAGATATCCTTAAAAAGTGTCGTTTAAAGTTTGCCACAAGCCACCTGGGAGACACACCAAACATGTGGAAGAAGGTGCTCTGGTCAGATGAAACCAAAATCGAACTTTTTGGCAACAGCTCATCACCCTGAACACACCATCCCCACTGTCAAACATGGTGGTGGCAGCACCATGGTTTGGGCCTGCTTTTCTTCAGCAGGGACAGGGAAGATGGTTAAAATTGATGAGAAGTTGGATGGAGCCAAATACAGGACCATTCTGGAAGAAAACCTGATGGAGTCTGCAAAAGACCTGAGACTGGGACGGAGATTTGTCTTCCAACAAGACAATGATTCAAAACATAAAACAAAATCTATAATGGAATGGTTCACAAATAAACATATCCAGGTGTTAGAATGGCCAAGTCAAAGTCCAGACCTGAATCCAATCAAGAATCTGTGGAAAGAACTGAAAACTGCTGTTCACAAACGCTCTCCATCCAACCTCACTGAGCTCGAGCTGTTTTGCAAGGAGGAATGGGCAAAAATTTCAGTCTCTCGATGTGCAAAACTGATAGAGACATACCCCAAGCGACTTACAGCTGTAATCGCAGCAAAAGGTGGCGCTACAAAGTATTAACTTAAGGGGGCTGAATAATTTTGCGCGCCCAATTTTTCAGTTTTTTATTTGTTAAAAAAGTTTGAAATATCCAATAAATTTCGTTCCACTTCATGATTGTGTCCCACTTGTTGATTCTTCACAAAAAATTAGTTTTAGATCTTTATGTTTGAAGCCTGAAATGTGGCAAAAGGTCGAAAAGTTCAAGGGGGCCGAATACATTCGCAAAGCACTGTACATGTTACACCTTGCACTATAAGCACTTGTTGTCAAAATTTGGATATTGCTTACAGATTGGCCTGTGTGCATGGACAGTTGTTTTTCACATAGTGTTCATCACAAATAAGATTTTTTTAATTATATTTAGGTTTTCAACAGTGTATGGGTATAGCGATACCATTTCTCCATTTTATATTTTTTATTTTGGTATTACCCACATTAATGTTGGCAGCTTTATTCATATAGCCCGGAATTCTGATGGTGTAGCACAAGAATAATTTGTGTTTTATTGGAGCTTAGAAATGGTACACTAGATTAAATTATTGTACAGGTCATACACAGAGGGAGGAGGGGATGGTCACATACAGAATGGCAGAATGGAGATGAAGGTGTTAATGTGCAGTTGTGCAGGATAGAGAGGTGTAAGGTTAATATACACTTCACATACAGAGACAGCATTTAGGTGTGTAGAAAGAGAAGGGATGGTGAAAGGATAAACACAATCTCACAGCCAGTGAAATTGAAGGAATGGATCTCCAACTGATGATTCACTATTTTTCCACTATTCAAAAATTACTACAATCTCTCTCCTCACAGCCATCACTAGGTGCTGAGCACACACAAAAAAAAAAAAAAAAAAAGTATTAATTTACCTCACTGTCAATACAGCTCATGGGATGTTGGACGCAAAAAGCAGGGCTCCTGTTTATCCTCCATGCAATTCAGTTGCACAAACTCAATGAAGTCCAACTACAATCCTTACTACACTTTATTCATTAATATTCAAAATCTCCAAATAAAGCAAACTAGATAGTACTGTAACATGTTTCTCACTAGAAAACAATGTAATCTTAGCTATGATTAAAGTGTTACTAAACCCAGTAATATAAAAAAAAAAAAAAAGTTCATCAGCCCCGCACTGCTTACAGCTTATAAATAATATATTTACATTAAAATACTGCAGCTATACACCTTGTTAGCTGATCTGTATACTGCGGTCAAGTGATACTCAGCAGGGTCCGTCCGAGTCCAGAGTGTTCATGTAGGAGGAGATTTCACTGCCTCTTGAAATCCCCTATAGCCTGCGTCCTCATGCTTTTATGGGAGGTGGAGCATCCATCAATCAAGATGCAACATCCCCCCAGTGTTCTGTAGTTACTGGGCATGGAGGAGGGAGGGACTAGGCTGTCATTTAGGATCTGTATACACGCCCACGTGTGATGTTAATACCATGTGAGCTGATTAGCTCCACTAAAACCAGGAAGCTTTCTTTCCAGTAATCGAAACCAAACTGAGCGTGCGCAGCTGAACTACACTTACTGTGTTTTATCTGAACTTGCCCAGAGTGAATGTGCAGGAGGGGGAGGATCTGTGCATACAGAATCACACAGCCTTTACACAATGCAGAAGATTAATTACTTAAGTTACACAGTGAGTATAACAAGCATGTTATTCTGCATCTATAGACCGATTTTACTGTTGTGGGTTTAGTAACACTTTAGGGCCTTGTAGCGTCAATATGTCAGCATTTTATTGGTGTAGTAGTAGATCTGAAATGAGGGGAGGCTCTGCTGATTTCTATCATCCAATCATGTGCAAGCAAAAATGTAATTTTTTGTCCCCCTCCGATCTACAGCGACTGTACTTCCAAAGCACACTTGCAGGGCACTTCTAGTGCACAGTGGGTTTGCCTTTAGTGTATTATGTGTAATATATATATATATATATATATATATATATATATATATATATATATATATATATATATATATATATATATATATACACACATATACATACATACACACACAGTTACATAGTAGGTGAGGTTGAATAAAGACAATAGTCCATCCAGTTCAACCTGTGTAGGTGTGTGTGGCTGTAATCATCTCACATAGCCCTTAATGTCCTGATCCTTGAGATGTAAGTCTAAGAGTCTTTTGAAAGCCACCATACTTCCCGCAGAAACCACCTCTTGTGGTAGAGAATTCCACAATCTTGTAGCCCTAACAGTAAAGAACCCCCCTCGTTGCCTGAGGTTAAAACGCTTCTCCTCTAATCGCATTGTATGTCCTCGAGTCCTCATGCAATCCCTTCGAATGAACAGCTTTTTTTCTAAGCTGAGATCCCCATTAAGATATTTATAAATTGCTATCATGTCCCCCCTCAGACGTCTCTTCTCCAGGGAGAATAAATCGAGCGATTGCAGACGCTCTTCATAGTTAAGGTCCTCCAATCCCCTTATCAGTTTAGTTGCCCTTCTCTGGACTCTCTCCAGCTGCAACACATCCCTCCTGAGGACTGGCGACCAGAACTGGACATAATACTCCAGATGCGGTCGGACCAGAGTTTTATAAAGTGGAAGGATTATAGTCTTATCTCTGGAATACATCCCTTTTTTTTATGCATGCTAATATTCTGCTGGCTTTGGCAGCTGCCGCTTGACATTGCATGCTGTTGCCTAATCTATCATCAACCAAGACTCCCAGATCCTTCTCCATTTTTCCACAAGGAAAAGAAGAGAAGGGCACACCGACCCCGGCGGAATTCCATTAGAGCATTAAATCGATAAAATGAGGCATCACACAATACTCACAAACGCATGTGGTGAATACGCATGTCAAATAACAGTATCGTCAAAAAGCCTTCAGGACTGTTGGAATGTTACAATGCTGCAGGGAGACCAGATGGTGTCCGTGATGGCTAAGAAGGACGCGTTTCAAGGGAGAACCCTCTTCCTCAGAGCCAAATTTGTTTTTTTGCTCCGAGGAAGAGGGTTCTCCCTTGAAACGAGTCAGCCTTAGCCCTCACGGACACCATCTGGTCTCCCTGCAGCATTGGAGCATCCAACAGTTCTGAAGGCTTTTTGTCATGCGTATTCACCACATGCGTTTGTGATTACGTGCAATACCTCATTTATCAATTTATAAATGTTATAATGGAATTGCACTAGGTTGGTGTGCCCTTCTCTTGTTTTCGTTTTCCTTTAGTACTTTTGGATGTACATGGTCCTGAGAGGGCAGCAAGACCCTAGGCGCTGTCAACAGTCTGAGACGTATCTTTTCCCTGAGCACAGCACCTGACTGCAGGAGACTGACTTTTTGCTTTAGAAAAGGGATACTGCCTGGGTTAACACTGCTGCGAATCTTGAGCAGTTTAGATGCGGTTAGGTAGCCCAAGAGTCGCATGTCTCTTGAATAGAATGGATATCTATGGTTCACATATCAGTGTTGCGATTTTGATGCGGGTAGAAAAAAAAAAAAAAGACACCTGTTCTTTGGTGCGGGTGTGATGCGAACTTCTATGGTTCAATGCAAATTTGTTTGCACATCCACACTGCAAATCACAACATAAATTGACACCTCACCCTGGACAGTAACCAACATCAAATTTACACCACATTGCAGAAGTGTGAACCCAGGCTAAAAGTTATTAAATCTACTTCTAGAAAATGGAAGCATATTGATTTATTGAATGGAAATATTGTGTTTTGATCTTTCCAAATTGTTGTAGCAATGGCTAGACTAATTGATACAAGGTATTTTGAGTTGA
Source organism: Pelophylax lessonae (assembly GCF_965119305.1). NCBI lineage: Eukaryota > Metazoa > Chordata > Amphibia > Anura > Ranidae > Pelophylax > Pelophylax lessonae. Next base: position 71,028,033 of record NC_138778.1, read on the forward strand.
CAGGCATGTTGCTGTTGGTCATTAACACATTCCAAAGTTACACTTTTTCAATAAAAGTGCCATCTCTCACCTCCACATCTTTTTTTAGCTTTTCAAGAAACATCTTCTTGTTCTCTTCACCTACATGCAATTTTTGTCCTTCGTTTAAGAAATCATTATCTTTTAATGTGGGCAGATCCTTGGCCTAAGGATTAAGCAAAAGTTAGAAAAATTCAGCATTAGTGATTTGTGAAAGTTAAAATTTAACTTGAAACAAAAGTGCCATTCTGAAAATCAGTTAACTAGTAATTTGCTTAAAAAAAGTAGGTAATTAAAATAAAATTTTAATTTTTGTACTCACTATACATTCTTCTCATAGATCATTGAAGTACCCAGCCATTGATGGATCAATCAAAATCAGTGGCTAATAGTTCCATCTGCAAGGGTACAATGCTAGTTACAAGTAAACCGCAGCTAAGGGGATGGCTGCATTTAGTGGTCTAGCCCCACAACTGCCAGAGAATCAGCGAGTAGCAGACGTTACAAAGAACCCAAACAACATTGGCAAACGGCCCAACAACACGAGGGGCGGGAGTGGCATTCCTAAACTCAGAAAAAATTTTATGGTGAATACAAAAATGTTATTTTTAGTAAAATTCCTCAAGGGCTAGAAATTTTGATCAATAGATCATACATAGCCACTGGGACATCCACCAGAAGTACCCATAATAAGGAACAAGTGCGTTTTCGGTAAAAATTCAGCCCACTGAAATTAATGAACCGCCCAACACAAATGTGAACCAATTTCTTGTACACAGGACAGTAAAACCACTCAGTTAAACTGCATTTTTACTACCCCCCAAACTGAATTCCATTTAGCTTAAGAGGCAGCAGCCAGGGTGGAACACATGTGGCCAAGGCTGAAAGTATACCACTGGTGAATGGTGCTGCACTAAAACCGCGTGCATTGTACACGGGTGGGAATTTATAAACCTATTACAAGACAATTTTATGGTACATTTTCTACAAACCACAACTACAGTGGGTATAGAAAATCACATTCTGCAGCCTGAAATGAAGACAGATTTTGTTTTATCCAGCTGTATTTACTAGTGCAACAGAATCCAAGTGAAAGATAGAACACCAATATGTCAGGAAAAAATAAAAAAAAATAGATTTTTGTAAGAACTTACCATGAAATCCTTTTCTCTGAAATTGTCCACGCCTTTGGGGGCTGTCCCAGCAGGCATAACCTCTGCTCTTCTCAGTTTGGTTGCAAGCAGTATTAGAAGAAAACCCCATAACTCAGAAATAGAGGGGTGGGTGCTGCTTCGATGAACTTCAGAGAACAGGATTTTACAGTAAGTTCTTATAAAAATCCAGTTTTCTCTATAGTTCATCAACAGACGCAGCTCTTCCTATTCATAGATTAATAGGGATGTCCCAAAGCAGTACTGTATATCATGAGGAGTGGGAACAGTACAGAAACAAAAAACTGAATTCCCCAATGGCTAAAGTAGCCAACCAGGTAAAATAGAGCTCAACCAGGAACAACTGGAGCTCACCCGGAAACAATGGAACCCTCAAAGAGAAACAAAAGGAATTCTCTCTTTAACTGCAGCCTGCAAAACTTTGCGGCCAAAAGAAGCATCTGCGGATGCCAACATATCTACCTTATAGAATTTAGTAAACATATGCACCGACGAACAAGTTGCTACCTAGCAAACTTGTAGCACCGACGTCTGATGGCAAAAAGCTCAAGAGACAATCAGCGCTCTCATAGAGTGAGCCTTCACTGGGAAAGGAGGAACCTGACCCTTCAGTGAATAGGCTTGTACCACCATCTGCCTGATCCATCTGGAAATGGTCGTAGTAGACACGGCCATACCCTTACGAGGTCCATCAAGAAGGACAAAGGGAGCGTCCAATTTTTTAAAGGACTCAGTGGTCTGTAAATAGACCCTGATCGCCGGAAGCACAGCCAAAGAATCCAAAGCATGCTTCATCAGATGCTGAGGTTTAAGACAAAGTGAAGGCAATACAATATCTTCATTCAGATGAAAATCAGAAACCACCTTAGGAAGGAACGACCGATTAAGTTAAAAAAATACCACCTTTTCTCTATGTACCACCAGATAAGGTGATCGGCAAGACAACGCCGCCAGTCAGACACTCTGTGGGCAGAAGTGATAGCCACCAAGAAGGCAACATTCTGAGGCAAGGACAGCAGCGAAAGCCCCCGAAGTCTTTGAAAAGGAGGCATTTGGAGAACAGATACCACCCATTGGGGGATGAAACGCGTCCGGGGGGGAAGGCGGAGCCATTGACGTCACCCGCTGCTGTTTGGAAATTTCGGCGAGGTTACCTGCAGGACCCCCCTGACATCGCTGTAATAGTACATGCTGTTTTTTATCAACTACCAAGTAAGAGGCTGTCTTTCTGTGTGCTTCATCAATAAAAGTTTTGTCAGTATCACACTATGGGCTTGCCCGATCTTATGTTCCCATTTACATGGTCTTGAGTGGAACTGGCGTCCAGAGCTCATCCAGGGATACTGTTGGCTTTGTGGATATGGAGTGACTGATCCATTGAGTCCGTCTTGGTAATGACCGTTCCTTGATTGCCCGGATGGTATACGCTTATGACATACAGGTTTAAGGTGAGAGGCCATTTCAGAAGATGGTGGTCGTGAGTGCACTAGCGCACCTGTTTCTTCTACCCAGGAGTGTGTGTCACCTTTTTTCCTCACGGGCATTGCATGGACTATTAGTTCTTCTTCTTTCATCATTTGAAGCTGCTTTATCTACATCATTCTGTTAGCGCTGCTCTATTTTGCATTTTACTTTGATACGGGAGTTGTTTTTTGTCCTGAGAATATAGCTGCTTTTATTTGATATTCAACATCCATTTGCGCTGATATAACCCCGAATTCTGTATTCCTCAACACCTGGCTTTCAACAGCCATGCCGTTAAAGACAGCGACTGTAAAGCAGGATGAAAGATTAGGCACTTAGACAGCAGATCTTCCCAGCGAGAAAGTCTCCAAGGAGCATCGGTGACCAACCTTGTCAGATCTGCGTACCAAGACCAGCAAGGGCAGTCTGGGGCCACCAGAATGACCAGAATTCCTTCCCCCCTATCCTGTGTAAAAGTCTCGGCAGGAGATGCAAAGTATGGAAAGCATAGCTCAGTCGGTACTGACCCCAAGGTGCCATCAGTGCATCTTTGGCGTCGGTCAGAGGATCCAGAGACCTGGCTACGAACCTCTGAACCGTCTAGGTGAGGCAAGAAGCAAACAAATTGATGATCTTGGGTCCCCCCCCCCCCCCAGGACACACAGGAGATGAAAAAGCCTCCAGGTGAGGGAACCACTCCCAAGGCCACCAAGGCACACTTGGTGCCCCCATGGAAATCACAATAAGCCACAGCTGCGGCATAGGCCGATTGAATCCGGACAGGAAAATCTTGCCAAACCGTATTGCCCTGAGCCTCTGCAATATCGCAGAAAAGAAAGACTGCCAACAGCAAACGGATAGTGCCCTGTAACTTTTGCAGCTTGTCCGAGGGAGGTAAGTCCCTCACCAACGCGGAATCCCCTATAGAGCGTACTTGAGAGGAACCCGGCTCCGGAAAGAATCAAAGACATCCCCCCATCCCAGAAACGGGTGAGGGCGCCCCATCACGCAGACTTCTCTGCAGATCCGGCCTGGTCCGTCTCCGATTACCGTCGCTTGCGACCTTGAGGTATGAACTGGTTCCCTACGAGCAGCAAAAGAAGACCCCCATCTAACAGGTGGTGCCTTGCCCTTAGAGGATTGAGGAAGAGTACTCTTACCCCCCAGTGAGGCCTTTGATCAACTCATCCAGAGAGGATCCAAACCGCCTCTCTCTTGTGAAAGGAAGATCAGTCAGGGCCTTTTTGGAGGCTTGGTCGGCAGACCAGCCCTTTAGCCACACCATGCGCCTAATAGCAATCCCCATTGCCGAAGCTCTGGCCACTAATGGGGCTACATCCAGGGACGGATCACACATGAACACCAGGGCTTGAGCCAACTGGTCCATCAGTTCCAGCACTGCCGGGGGAAGCCGTTCAGCTTCCAAGTTACTTTTAAGTAACTTCACCCATTCAGTAGCAGTCTGCGCCAACAGAACGTTCAGAAAGGTAGACTTTAACATGTGACCTGCTACCACGTGCGGGACAAGGACTCCACCCGTCTATCCATGGGATCCGCAAAAGTTAGAGACTCTTCCACTGGTACCAGAGTCACTTTATTCAACCTGGCCACCGGAAAATCCACTTAGGTACCACCAACATGTGCTTAATGCGTCCCCATTGCTCATCCACAATAGTGTGAAAAAATTCTGGACAAGGGAACACCTTGCTCGACCTATGGGATTTGCGGGAGCCAAAAGACACCTGCGTACCCGGCGCTGTGGGTTCATCAGCCTTTTTTAAAGTTTCCAGCAAGGAAACTATCAGGGCTTCCACCAATGCGCGTTCCTATGCGGCAGCTGATGAGGACAGGTTCTCTTTACCGTCAGAATGTGAAGACACCGACCCCTCAAGGTGGTCTGCAGCCACCATATCCATCTCAGAGTCTGAGGACCCTGCCAATGGTGGTAAGGGGAGAGGACATTTGCAGCTGGCATCACCGGAAAAGACAAATTCCACTTTTGACATCAGGCTTTGCTAAAAAAACTGCTATTTCTGGCTGCAACTGTGAACCGGAGGGTCCCGCAGTCGTTTAGTGGGTCTGCAGGTGGAATTTTATTCTGGGACTCCATTTTGGAAAAAAATATGATTTTTATAAGATCTTACCATAAAATCTTTTTCTCTGATGTCCATCAACAGACGCAGCCTCATCTCCATGAGCTGAGTGGGTTTATGCTCCTCCCATCAGGAGTGGTCAAGGCAGGAAAATTTGAATACACAGGCCCAGGGGGCTGTCCCTCCAGGCATAAACTCCCACTGCACAACCAAGCACATCAGTTTAGTTTAAAAGCAGTGAAGACAACAGAACCAACCACAGAGGGGCAGGTGCTGCGTCTGTCGATGGACATCAGATAAAAAGATTTTATGCTAAGATCTTACAAAAATCATATTTTCTCTAAAGTCCCATCAACAGACGCAGCCTCTTCTCCATGAGCTGAATGGGACGTCCCAAATCAGTATAGGCATGAGGGGTGGGAAAACGCAACCAGACAGTAACGTCAACTCCAAAAGGCTAAACGTAGCCAACCGGGCAACATGGAGCTCAACCAAAACAACAGGAGCTCACCCAGATAAAAGACCCAGAAGAGAAGTACAAACATTCTCTTATGAAACAGCAGCCTGCAAAACAACTTTGCGGCCAAAAGAGGCATCTGAAGAAGCCAACAAATCCACCTTGTAAAATTTGGTAAAGGTGTACACAGACTACCAAATCACTGCCTTCCAAACTTGTACAAGTTGATAGCGAAAAGCCCAAGAGGCACTCAGCGCTCTAGTAGAATGAGTCTTCACAGGGAAAGGAGGAACCTGACCCTTGATCAAATAAGCCTGAACAACCGTCTGCCTGATCCATCTCGAAATGGTTGAAGCGGACGCAGCCAATCCTTTGCGAGGACCGTCCAGGACAAAAGAGAGAGTCCGACTACCTGAAGGACTCCGTAACCGTCAGATGAACCCTGATTGCCTGAACCACATCCACCTTAGGAACAAAGGACGAAGTGATAGCCTTTAGGAAGGCAACCTTCTGCGACAAAGAAAATAAGAGAAATCTCCCTAATATTCTCAAAAGGAGGCTTTTTAAAGAACAGACAAAACCATATTAAGATCCCACGGCGGTAACGGGGTTCTCCTTGGAGGGGCCAGATGATGAGACCTCTGAATGAAGGTGCGAATCAATCTATGAGTAGCCAACGGACATTGGAAGTAAATAGCCAAAACTGAAACCTGGCCCTTGATAGTACCCAAAGCCAAGCGCTGCTCAACCCCTTTTAGTAAAAAGGCCAAAACCCTTAGCTATAGAAAACGAGAGGGTGCAGCTGCAGCGATTCACACCAAGAAATGTACGATTTCCACATACGATGATAGATCTTCCTAGGTGTCGACTTCTTGGCCTTCAAACGGGTAGGAATCACTGAATCAGAAAGACCTCTATCCCTCAACACCTTACTTTCAACAGCCAAGCCTTTAAAGCTAGCGACCGTAAAGCAGGATGGAAGATTGGTCCTTGAGATAGTAGATCTTCCCGCAAAGGAAGACGCCATGGAGGATCCACGACCAATTTTACCAGCTCTGCATACCAAGACCGCAGAGGCCAGTTTGGTGCCACCAGAAAGACCAGAATCCCTTCCATCGCCACCCTGTGAAGAAACCTTGGCAGGAGAACAAGCGGAGGGAAGGCAAAGATCAGGCGATACTGACTCCAAAGAGCCACCAGAGCGTCTGTGGTGTCGGCCGGAGGATCCGGAGACCTGGCCACAAATCTCTATACTTCCCTGTTGAGGTGAGACGCAAACAGATCCGCGTCCGGGGTCCCCCACTGGACACACAGGAGATGAAACACCTCCGGATGCAGGGACCACTCCCCGATCCAACACCTGATGACTCAGATAATCCGCTTGCCAATTCTCCACACCTGGGATGTGGACTGCGTAAAGAACCGGAACATTGTGTTCCGCCCATACCAGAATCTCGACCACCTCCTTGGCTGCCAGGGCACTCCTGGTGCCCCCTTGACGATTGATGTAAGCCTCCGCCGTGGCATTGTCACACTGGACCCGAACCGGAGAGCCGTGTAGCCGACTCGTCCTGTGAAGCAGGCAGAGCTTGATCGCTCTCAGCTCCAGAATATTGATCGGTAAGGTACTCTTCCCACGCCCAAGTCCCCTGAGCACTCCACCCCAGCCTAATAGGCTAGCGTCACCATGGTGACCACCTTCCAAAACACCGGCAGGAAGGACTTGGCATGGCACAGGACAGGTGACTGGATCCACCAAGAAAGCCGACTTCGTGAGATGGCTCAACCGAATCTTCCGGTTCAATGACCGAGGATCTCTGTTTCATTGTGACAGAATCTCTTTCTGCAGCTGTCTCGTGTGAGACTGAGTAAACGGGACTGCTTCGAAGGTCGAGACCATCAGACCCAGGGCCCTCATGCAAGCCCGCAAGGAGGACTGATTGGCATCCATCAGCAATTGGACCGCCCTTTGCAACTTCTGAGGCTTTTCCAAGGGAAGGAAGACCCTCGCCAGGAGTCGAGGATCAGCCCCAGATAGGTGACCCACACAGACGGAGTCAGGGCCGATTTGGTGACATTGATCGTCCACCCGAACTCCTGAAGGGTCCGAATTGTGATGGAGATGTTCTCCAGCAGATCCGAATGGGAAACTGCTTGCAACAGATCATCGTCCAGATACCCCACAATGGAGATACCTCAACGCAACAAGGCCAGCACAGGGGCTAGGACCTTGGTAAAAACTCTGGGAGCCGAGGCAAGACCAAAGGGTAACATCACGAATTGAAAGTGCTCCTCTGGCACCGAGAAGCGGAGGAATCGCTGATGCCCCTAAAATATGGGGACGTGGAGATATGCATCTTTGAAATCGATGGAAGCCAGAAAATCCCCCCGATTCAAAGATGCCACCACCGACTGAATGGACTCCATTCGGAATTTCTGCACCCGCAAAAAGCGGTTCAGAGCCTTGAGGTCCAGGATTGGACACACCTTGCCCTCCTTTCTGGGCACGGTGAACATGTTTGAATAGAAACCTTGAGAGCATTCCTGTTGGGGAACTGGCACAATCACCCCTTGAGCCAGGAGATCTCGCACGGCCTCCCACAGATCAATCAAACGCTCTGGAGACAGGTGAAGATTTTACTGGAAAAAACCTGTCCCCTGGCCGGGACAAGAATTCGATCTTGTACTTGGAACAAACAAGTTCGCAAACCCGTTCATCCTGAACGAAGGAAGTCCAGGGTTCCTGAAAGAAGCGCAGACGTCCCTGTCCCCCACCCCTAAGACGGGTGAGGGCGCCCCTTCATGCTGAAGAGGACTTGTCTGCAGCACCGGACTGACCGGCATTGGACTTGCCCCAGGGTTTCTTAGCACCTCCAGAAGTTCTGAACGGCTTACCCTTTTCTTGCACCCCAGAGGCACGAAAAAAAACGTTCATGAGCAGAAAAAGGAGGAACCCCACTTAGGAGGGGGTGTCTTACCCTTGGAGGATTAAGAAAAGGACTCTTCCCGCCAGTCAGGCCCTTGATCAATTTATCCAAGGAGTTGCCAAACAAACAACCTGTCTCCCAGAAAGGGGAGATCAGCTAAGGCTTTTTTTAGAAGCTTGGTCAGCCGACCAGCTTTTTAACCAGACCATGCGTCTTAAAACAATACCCACGCCCGAGACCCTGGCCACCAGGGGAGCCGCATCCATAGACGCATCACACAGAAACACCAGAGCCTGGATCACCTGGTCCAACAGTTCCAGCTGTCCTGGAGGAACAGTCTCAGGGTCCAAAGACTCCCGCAAACCCCTAATCCATTCAGTCACCGTCTGAGACTAGCACAGTTTCAAAATGGAACCCGCTAGCAGGTGAAGGCGGGAAAGGGATTCCACCCGCCTGTCTACTGGATCTGAAAAAACTGGGGTATCCTCCACAGGCACAAGAGTAGAATTGTTTAATCTTGAAATGGGATGGTCCATTTTAGATGGCACTGTCCAACGGTTGGAAACCTTTTCAGGAAAAGGATACTGGTGTTTAAAGCGTTATCTACCTTGTAGGATTTTGTAAACGCGTGCACTGACGACCAGGTTGCCGCCTTGCAAACTTGCATCACTAACGCCTGATGGTGTAAAGCCCAAGAGGCACTCAGCGCTCTAGTAGCATGCGCCTTCACCGGGAAAGGAGGAACCTGACCCTTCAGTGAATAAGCCTGAACCACCGTTTGTCTGATCCATTTGGATATGGTCGCAGCAGACGCAGCCAATGCTTTTCTAGGTCCTTCGGTAAGGACAAAAAATCTGATTTCCTGAAAGATTTAGCAGCCGCCAGGTAAGCTCTAATAGCCCGAACCACATCCAAAGAATGCAAAGCAATTTCTTTGGGATTCATTTGCTTAGGACAGAGTGAAGGCAGCACAATGTCTTCATTTAAATGGAAATCAGTAAGCACCTTAGGAAGAAGTGACTGATTAGGTCGAAGTACCACTTTATCTCTGTGGACCAAAGACAACGCCACCAGTTCAGACACCCTGCGGCCATTATTCTGAGATAATGTAAGCAGGGGAATCTCCCTAATGTTCTCAAAAAGAACCGATAACACCAAATTCAGATCCCACTGAGGTAACGGGGTTAGCCTCAGGGGGGGCATATGACGCACTCCCTGAATAAAAAGTGCGAATCGGGGCATGTGTAGCTAAAAAGTTGGAAAAACACAGCCAAAGCCGAGACTTGGCCTTTGATAGTGCCCAAAGCCAAATGCTGTTCAACCCCCTTTTTGAAGAAAAGTCATAAACCCTAGCTATCGAAAACAAGCAAGGGTGCACTTTCAATGATTCACACCATAAAATGTACGATATCCATGTACGATGATAGATCTTCCTGGAAGTAGAATTCCTGGCCTTCAACAGTGTAGGAATCACAGAGTCAGAAAGACCTCTGTCCTTCAATACCTGGCTTTAAACAGCCAGGCGTATAAGCCAGCGACTGTAAAAAAGGATGGAAGATCGGCCTTTTAGCAGATCTTCGCTGAGAGGAAACCTCCAAGGAGCATCAGTGACCAACCTTACCAGGTCTGCGTACCAAGACCGGCGAGGCCAGGCTGGGGCCACTAGAATGACTGGAATCCCTTCCACCTCTATTATGCGCAGCAGCTTCGGCAGGAGTTTCAGCGGAGGGAACGGCATAGATCAGCCGATACTGACCCCAAGGAGCCACCGCTGCGTCTGTGGCGTGCGGCCAGAGGATCCCTTGACCTGGCCACAAACCTCTGAACCTTCTTAAGTTAAAAAACAAGCAGGTCGACATCAGGTGTCCCCCCACCAGACACACAGGAAGTGAAACCCCTCTGGGTGCAGGGACCACTCCCCCTGATCCAACACCTGACGACTCAGGTAATCCTCCTGCCAGTTCTCGATCCCTGGGATGTGCACAGCAGAAAGAGATGGGACAAACTTCTGCACCCAATCCAGAATCTTGGATTATCCGATTTAACCCGGACCGGGCAACCTTGCAAACGAGCCGCACAACAACTCAGGCAAAGCTTTATTGCTCTGAGCTCCAAGATATTTATCAGCAGCTTGGACTCTTCCACTGTCCAGGAGCGCAGAGTTTACCCAGCACTCCTCCCCAGCCTCACAGGCTGGCATCCATGGTAACCACCGTCCAATAAAACGGCAGGAAGGACTTACCTTGGCGAAGTGCTGATGAGTGAAGCCATAACAGAAGAGAAGACTCTGTTGCGACTCAACTGAATCACAGTATCCATAGATTTTGGATCCTTGTTCCATTTTACGAGAATCTCCTTTTGTAAGGGTCTTGTGTGGAACTGAGCAAACAGAACTGCCTCGAAGGTTGATATCATAAGACACAAGGCCCACACGCAAAGTCCGCAGAGAGGACAGATTGTTTGCGAACAACAAACGGATCTCCCTCTGCAATTTTTGCAACTTGTCCGGGGGAAGAAAGACCCTTGCCAAAGCGGAGTCCAGAGTCAGGTTCAGATAATCCAGTCTCATTGAAGGTATCAGGGCAGATTTTGTGATGACAGTCAAGTCGTCCAACAGGGCTGAATGAGAGTCCGCCCTCAATAGGAGATCGTCCGGGTACCCCAGAACCAAAATCCCCCATTGGCGCAGTAATGCCAAAACCGGAGCCAGCACCCTGGTAAAGCCCCTGGGGCCGGAGGCGAGCACAAAGGGTAACGCCACCAATTTTTAATGCCCCTCTCCTATAGCGAAGCTGAGAATACGCTGGTGTCCAGCGTAGATAGGGATGTGTAGATATGCGTCCTTGATATCTATGGAGGCCAAAAATTCTCCCTGGTGTAGGGACGCCACTACCGTGCGAATGGACTCCATTCGAAAACTCTGTACCTACACAAAGCGGTTCAAAGCCTTGAAGTCCAGGAATGGACGCACTTTGCCTTCCTTCCTGGACACAGTAAACAGGTTTGAATAAAACCCCATTGAAAATGTTCCTGAGAGGGAACAGACACAACCACCCTTTTGCGACAGCAGATCTTGTACCGCCTCTCGGCGATCCATTAAACAGTCTTGAGATCGGCGCAGATTGGACGGGAAGAACCTGTCCGACGGTCGAGACTGGAATTCGATCTTGTACCCTGATCGGATCAGTTTGTGAACCCATTTGTCCTGAAACAAGGAAGTCCATGGTTCTGGAAAGAAGCAAAGACATCCCCCCACCACAGGTGGTGGCGCCCCTTCATGCAGACAAGGATTTGTCTGCAGATCCACATTTGCCTGTATTCGGTTTACCTGACCATGTCTTCTTGGAATTCCCAGAAGACCTGAATGGCTCTCTTTTTTCTTGCGACCCGGAGGTATGAAAAAGCCACCTATGAGCAGTAAAAGAAGGCCCCCGTCTAGCACGTGGTGCCTTGTACTTAGAGGATTGAGGGAGAAAAGTACTCTTCCCACCTGTAAGGCCTTTGATCAACTCATCCAGGGAGAATCCAAACAACCTGTTCCCAAGTAAAGGGACGGTCAGAAAGAGCCTTTTTGGAAACCTGGTCCACAGACCGTTTTTTTAGTCACACCATGCGTCTAATAGCAATCCCCATCACGGACACACTGGCTACCAGTGGAGCCGTATCCAGCGATGCATCACATATACAGAAGGGCTTCAGCCATTTGATCCAAGAGCTCAATCAGCCCCGGGGAGAGCTGTTCCGTTTACAAGACACCTTTTAGTAACTTCACCCATTCAGTGACGGTCTGTGACACCAGGGTGGTCACAAAAGTTGGTTTCAATATTGACCCCGCTAACACATGTATATGGTGGGACAGAGACTCAATCTGTCAATCAACGGGGTCCGTAAAGGCAGGCGATTCTTCCACTGGGACCACAGTAGACCTATTCAGTCTGGAAACTGGATGATCCACCCTTGGTGGCACGGTCCATCGAGGGAAGAAATCATCCACGAAGGGATTACGGCGTTTAAACCGCTTTGGCACCACTAACGTGCTTGATGCGCCCCACTGCACATAGACAATTTTGTCAAAAATTTACGGACAGGGGAACACTTTGCCCCCCGAATTTCTGGGATTTGCGGGTGCCAAAGGACACCTACGTTCCTGACACTGTAGACTCATACGCCATTTTTAAAGTTTCTCGCACTGAAACTATAAGTGCTTCCACCAATGCCCTTTCCCACGCAGCGGCTGACGAGGACAGGTCCCCTTTGCCATCAGAATGCAATGACACAGAGCCACCAGGGTGGGGTGTGTCTGCGGCGGCCACATCTGCCTCTGAATCTGAAGATACAACAGAAGGAGGCAAAGGCAAAAAGCGCTTACAGCTGTTACTTTTTAATACTAAATCCACTTTTGACACTATGCTTTCTAAAACTGCTGTAAAAAGCTGACAGGGCTGCGACCCAGAAGGTTCCGCAGTCGCACTGAGGGGGTCTGTAGGTGAAATTTTTTTTCCTGGGACTCCATTTACACTAAATTTAAAAAGATGTAGTGTCACTTTAAAAAACGCGATCGCACTGCTGCTACAGCAAGTCCCAGCCTAACACAGTCTGTTAGCAGTGTGTGTGAGAAAACCAACAAGAGACCCCAAAAAAACATTACCAAACCGATCAGGGGGCTTGCAGGAACGATCTGTACAGCAGAAAGACCAATCTGACACAGGAAGTGAAAGCACCTGAGTTATGCCTAGAGTGTCCGATGCCTGCCAAGGCTGTCCAGCACCGTGGTCCACAAGAAAATGGCTGCCCCATGCACTCCTATGGGAAAATTTAGAAAATGGCTGCCCATAAATTACAATGAGGGATTCTGACACTAATGCAGGGCAAGTCTACAGCAAAATGGCGGCCCCCATGGCAAGCCATGCGATCTCCAGGACCCATGGGGGGGGGGGGGGGGGTCAGCAAACAAAGGCATTGGATGGTCCACCAGAGAAAACGCCCCCCCCCCCCCCTGCAGAACAGCTGCAATATATTCGCCCCCCAAAGGTAGGAATCTGTATGGGGGGGGGGGGGAGCAGCTAAGGGGAGGAGAATACCCGAGAGGCCAGGGGAATCGAGGGATACCCGAGGGTCCGACTATTCCATGGAGGGGCCCATGTCCACCTCGAGACCGCCAGAAAATTGGGGGGACACTTACTCACCATACCACGGAATCAGGTCGGTGCCACTCCAAACAGACTCCCGCCCCCCCCCCCTCAAGGGGTACGATGCGACTCAGGGCATTCCAGGTCATTAGCATCCCAACGATACAGTCCACTCGCGGGCTCATCCCCATCCATCGGGGCTCTGTAGTGGCGAGCCTAGTGCTGGATTATAACCTGCTCACGCTCGCTGGCAAGGCTGGGAGACCTTAAGGATCTAGAATATACAGTCCGAAACCCAGCCGGCTGTTGTCTGTAGTTCTCCAGGAACTCTAAAAGAATGAATTACAAAAAAAGGTTCCCAAAAATATAACAGCGAAGACCGAAATCCCAGCAGTGAACCAAGTCCTACTCCTAAACTAGGCAGAAACAAACTAAGGGCTGTAGCAGAGTGTGTGGGGTTATGCCTGCAGGGACAGCCCCGTAGGAGTGGTGAAAGCTTTTTCCTGCCTAATGTCCTATTCCTGAAGGGAGGAGCATAACCCAATGACTGAGAGGATATGAAGCTGCGTCTGTCAATGAACGATGGAGAAAAAAAAAAAAAAAAACACAAACACCCATGACCTGACCCTCATGTGCCAAACTGCCAACTCTTTCTCATGATTCAGATTCACTGACGTGTGCTTTTTTTGGTATTGTGTATATTTGTGATTCCATAAGGTTTTGGGCTTCAATTGACTATTTTGTCAAGGATTTTCCTTTCTCTAATGGTGGCCTGGCTTGGTTTCAGGTACAGGAATTATCGTGTTAGAGTGCAGGTAACGTTTTCTGCCAGTCAAGAAGTGCCGTTTTGAAGATCATACAGGTTGTAGCACACCTGGAATTTATTGCAATAAGGGGATTAGGTCTTGTTTTGTAAGCTTGGCCACGATCTTTGCTTTTTTTTTTTTTTAAGGTTTAGACAGGTTAATGTTTACATTCAAATATTTTATTTTATGAAGACGTAAACTGCATTACTACAACAGTTGGATGCCATAGTATTTACTGTTGTAAATAAATACTGTTGTCTGCTGTATTCAGACTTTGCTATATGCAGGGAAGTGACCTTTTTTTTTTTCTTTTTTAAGAGCAGATGAAAATAAAAATTGTTATTCTGACTGCTTGAATTTTTGGATAAAAACCATGGGCAGTAATTGTCATGCATCGCGGAATTGGATCAAATCGCTAATCGTAATCGAATCGAATAGTGAGACCAGTGAAAAGGTGCACCCCTAATGGATACCTTATAAACTTTTCTAGTGGTGAACGGTCATTTGTATTGTATTTACTTTTTCAACTGTGTGGAACTGTGTCCACTCAGTTTGGCGCAGTCTCAGAATTTCTTGGAAAATAAAAAAAGCAGAACATAAAAAAACAAAAAGGTTCGATTAAAAACAGTGTGTGGCTAAAAAAAAAAAAAAAACACAAAACCAAAAAAACACAAAAACACTTATTTGAAAAGTTAGAATTTAGAATAGAATTTAACAAAGTATGCAAGAAGGAAATTAAGGCCGCAAGAATTCAATAAACGATAGATTGCGAAAAAAATAAGACAAACCCCAAAAAATTTTTAAAGGAAAATTGTGGTCACAGAATACAGTTATTTTTTTGACAATCCAATATAAGGATTTATAATATATACTTGAAGACTCTGATTTCATGTTGTGAACATTGATTGTTTTCTGGCCAACTCTTTCCACAACTTCTTGGGCTCCTTGCATGCTTTGCCACTTCTCCTCTGCTATTTAGTTTAAATTTTAAGGACTACATATCACATGGTACCTTGCTACCAGCAAACAGTGATTCCTGTACTGACTCTGCCTCCTGAGACTCTTCCTTTCAGCACCTCTGTAGTTCAGAAGATAGGCTCTGAATTGTTTAACACAGCAGTGCTTATCAACAGGGCATAGTGAATATGCATCAAAGAATTCAAGACAGTAAGTGTGTGTGTGTGTGTGGAGCGCTGCAAAGCAAGTTTGCAAATTTCAAGATTGATACGCTGAGGAAGTCCCGCCCACGGACGATACGCGTGCGCAAGGGAGAGGAGATCGTGACGTCACTCGTAGCCCCTGTCAGCAGAGCGTTCCGCTCTGTCTGGAGACCAGCTGGATTGCTGTACTGCTCGTTTTTGCATTACCTTGAAGTAAGAGGCTGTCCATTTGTTTTATTAATAAATTGTGGTGTTTGAAACATATTGCACTATGGTCTGCCCCCTTTTTATTACATGGGGATCGTTGTGAACACCTTTACAAAAGGGAGAGATGCCCTCTGTGATTGCTGTCCTGGTCAGGATTTTCACATTGCTGGGAGTGTACTTTTAAGGCTGTCTTTTCACAGCCTACAGGTGAGAGGCTAGCACCTCTGGTGAAGGATTGCACTGAACAAGCACTTGTGTCCTGTTTACTGATCAGCACTGAGCACTTTCATTGGGATTTCTTATTGGACTGTTTTCTCCTCTTTTTTACAAGACTACTGCGTGCCATTCATAGACTTTTCATTTATCCATTGATGTTTTATTGTCTTATTGTTTTAGCGCTGCACTTTTCACTATCAGTTTTACATTGGGTTTTACATATTTTTTACCTTGGTGTCAGCTGCTTTTATTTATTTCCATCCATTTATTTATTCATGCTTGCGCCGATATTCCTGTTTTTTCATTTAAATTTCAAGATGATTGAAGATTACCGGGGTACACCAGAATAAATTGATAATTATAATATTTTAGGTACACTTGAAATCTCTTATTAGTAAAAATGTCAGGTCAAAAATGTAGGCTCTAAACAAGATAACGCACGTTAGTTGGTGACTGGGGACAAGGCGAAGGCAAATTTATTAAATAACTACTTCAGCTCTCTGTATGCAAAGGAAAATTGTGGGGGTGGGGGGAATCCAGTCCATGATATGGACATTGAACCGTTTCAAAGCCATGGTTTCAAATTTTTAGACACTTTCTTGATGACTGGCTAAATTGGTGCAGGGCTGATGTGGAACCTATTTTTTAAAAGGGATCAAAGTTTTCACTAGTAACTACAGTTGCATTAGTTTAACATCCAGAGTCAAGATGACACAAGATATTCACAAAAGTTAACAAATATGCTTTATGTCTTAATTATGAGAAAGTAAGCAAAAAAGTTTGCAAAAAGTGTTTGACACAGTTTCCAGAGACATGGCTTATGCGTAATTTCAAGTCAATAGGCTTGGAAAATCCAGTCTTTAAATTGATAGGAAACTGGCTATAGAATGTATTTACAGAGTAGTGATTACTACAGAACAGAGCGTTCTGCCAGAGTTAAAAGAGAGCCACTGCATAGTACACCTTAGATAAATAACCACTGAAACCTACCTTTTCCTTGTCACTGGCTTCTCTGCACACAGTAGAACCCTGGAACAAAATGGAAAAAAATAAAAAGATTAGAGGGCCACAATACTTCCTGCACAAAGGAGGTAGTAATTACATAGTGGCACTATACCTTTAAGTCATATTTGCGGTGAACCCCAAGACGGTGGCTGAACACATTCCTTGTGACAACCATGTAGGTCTCAACCCCATCAACTGTTAGCCGGTACATGCCAAGGAACTGAGGAAGCAGAGTGTTACCATGACACTCCACTATAAACTGTTATAAAAGAAATAAAAGAAAAGTCACTATTTTAGGATCAATGAAAAAAATGTCTAATGCACAACCTTTCTGAAAGCTTATTAGTATGGACCCTACTTCTCTCACCCTGCTGCTAGTGCCATCATCTAATCCAAAACCTCCTTTACCTGTCAAGGGGTCCAAAGCATACCCTCCTTCAGTTCCATTCCCACTTTACTTTTTTCTTTTAAAATACAATAAAGACGAGAGCACACCAAATTGTGCAGGTCATTATTTATTAAAATAGGATATAAAAAAAAAAAAAAAAAACACCATGTCAAAAAGCTCTCAAATTCCTCTATACTGCCTGCAAATGGAGAGTGTGCAGCTGGGTCTCACTTTCACAAGAGCAATAAAACATGGGAGTCTTAAGAGCCCATTCAGACTAGCGCGACACGACTTTGGGGGGCAACCTGTGAAGTCGCGTGCACTGCTGTGCACCGCGACTTGCAGAGACTTCACATAATGGAAGTCTATGCAAGTCGCTCCGAGGTCGCCCCAAAGTAGTACAGGACCCTTTTTCTAAGTTGGAGCGACTTGTGTCGCTCCTATTAGAACGGGTCCTGTGCTAATCAATGGACCGCGACTTGTCAGACTGACAAGTCGCCTGACAAGTCGCGCTAATGTGAATGGGCTCTAAGAGTCATGTGTATCTTTGAGATGTAGTGAATGTCACAAGGGACAGGTTGATCACAGCCCGAGATGCAAAGTGCCCCTACTTTTGCATTTTGGGCAGATGTCTTTTGATTAAGATAAAGAAACTAGAGTCAAAGGTTCAGAATCTAGAGACATATGGATCCCATTATTATCTCCTTTGACAAAAAGAGGCTCTAGCAGTGTATTCCTAGAACTAGGCAGACAGAGCAAATTCAGCCTCCAGAGCTGCCACATACCAATAGTCTTAAAAAAAAAAAAAAAAACACAACCATGATTGAAGGATATGAAAAGCTTGGATATTAACAGTAGGAACACCACACTTGCATGTTGAATTCTTGCTTACATGCAAAAAAGAAAAAATATATAATGGCGATATACAGTGTCTTAATTATCCAAGCAGAGGTGTCGTTCTATATAAACTTTATGCAATAAATGGCAAAGTTTTTTAATACTGAGAATTTGGCTGAGGTACTTTGTAAAACAAAGCCACTAAAACCGATGAAAAAAATGTGTGATGTAGTGACATAAAAGGGTTGTTCTTGTTGGTGTTGCATTGCATGAAACCTGCACTCAAAGTAGTGTTCATTAACCACTTGACCTCCAGAAGGTTCACCACCCCTCCCTGACCAGGTCTTTTTTTGCGATTTGGCACTGCGCTACTTTAACTGGTAATTGCGCAGTCATGCACTGCATGTACTTTTTTCACACAAATAGGGCATTCTTTTGGTGGTATTTGATCACCAGCGGGATTTTATTATTTTGCGATATAAAAGAAAAAAAGCTGTTATTTTTTACTTTTTGTTTTAAAAAATATCCAATAAACTCAAATTTTGTCATAAAGGCTAAAATTTACTCCTTTTTACCTTCTGACTGCCTATCACATTTCTTGAGGTGCAGTACAACCCCGCCCTCCCTGCCTGTTAAGCCCATGAAAGATTTAATTTTTTGTCACAAGTTTTTGAAAAAAAAAAGACAAAAAGAAAAAAAAAAATTTAAATTTTTTTTTTCACAAAGTTGTCACTGAAATGATATATTGCTCACACATGCCATGGGTATATGTGGAACACTACCACAAAATAACATTATCCCGGTTTCGCTTTTTTCAAAATAATAGGACTGACTGTGGGATTAAAGCAGTCAGATCTCCCCCAAAAAAGTTCAACAAAAGCAGCTACCTGATGGTATTTCTTCAGAATATTGTGCATCTCAGCAACATCTTCACCAGATATCGTCTTTATAATAAACCTCCGGTCAAATGAAGTGAGAAATCGACATCCAAACCGTCCCTGGTTTTCACTGTTTACAGGAGCACTGCGTGTCAAAGAGTTCTGAAAATGAAACAGTCAGAAATAACACATTAAGAGAAAGAATACTTATAGAAGGTATCCAAAAGCAAACAATCATTAATATTCCTACCCATGTACCTGGTAATCCTGATCATCGATCGCAAACCTCTCTCTTAAATTTCTAAACACCATGGGACAATATTCCTTAAACTTGAAACGACTTGGAAGGTTCTCCCTGAGGGAATTAAAAACAAAAAAATATTTTAAAAAGTTGCCCTTCGAGATTTTATCATGGTAAAAACTAATTTTACAGAATAAAAAAATGTAAAGATGGCGCTCACATACATAAATAAAATGTGAAAAACAGCACTTACCGATAGTGAATGATGCTCACATATATGCCCTATAAACTCATGAATAACATAAATGAAAAGGTAACGTGGTTAAGCTGTCCATCTATATAGATCCTGGGGTATTTCCTCCCAGATCTGGACCAGGGCATCGCTGAGCTCCAGAACAGACTGAAGTGCAACCTGGGGGCGTCAGATAGACCAAAACAATGTCCCAGAGGTGTTCTATTGGATTTAGGTCAGGCAAGCATTAGGGCCATTCATTGGTATTAATGCCTTTATCCTCAAGGAACTGGCTGCATAATCTCGCCACATGAGGCCGGGCATTGTCGTGCACCAGGAGGAACCCAGGACCCATTCCACCAGTGTAGGGTCTGACAATGGGTCTGAGGATTTCATCCCGATAACTAATGACAGTCAGGGTGCCCCTGTCTATCCTGTAGAGGTCTGTGTGTTCCTCCATAGATATGCCTCCCAGACCATCACTGACCCACCACCAAACTGGTCATGCTAAATGAATTTACAGGCAGCACAACATTTTCCATGGCTTCTCTAGACCCTTTCACATCTGTCACATGTGTTCAGGGTGAACCTGTCCTCATCTGTGAAAAGCACAAGGCACCAGTGGCGAACCTGCGATTTCTGGTGTTCAATGGCAATCGAGCTCCACGGTGCCAGGCAGTGAGCACAGGGCCCACTAGAGGACATCAGGACCTCAGGCCACCCTCATGAAGTCTGTTTCTGATTGTTTGGTCAGAGGCATTCACACCAGTCATTTTGTAGGGCTCTGGCAGTGCTCATCCTGTTCCTCCTTGCACAAAGGAGCAGAAACCGGTCCTTCTACAACCCTATCCAGATCTCCTAGAGTAATAGCCTCCACCTGTAAAATCATTCCTGTTTTGGAGGTCGCTCCATTGTTGCCCATCTAGTGCACCTGTTAATTTAATTAATGCCAAAGCAGCTGATAATGATTAACAACCCCCTCTGCTACCTAACTGACCAGATCAATAGCCCAGTAGTTTGACATGATGCTATACTCTGATTAAAAAAAAGTGTTCCTTTCATTTTTTGAGCAGTGTAATAATCACCACTGCCATCAGGTGGTAAAATGATGATGGTACACCCTCCATTGAAATCCTGAAATTAGTTTTATCAAATTGGGGGGGGGGGGGGGGGGGACTGTGACGAGACCCTTGCTCGCTCTGTCCGCTCTCCCGACACTCCTTTGTTTCTAGTAAGTCAGCTTGCCGATCGCAACGTCTGATGGTTCGGTCAACCAAGGATCCGGGATCCGAACTACAGCTATGTGCCGTCCGGAATCCATTAGAACAAAACACCAGGCAAGCTGTATGTACGTTCA
This sequence comes from Pelophylax lessonae, assembly GCF_965119305.1. NCBI lineage: Eukaryota > Metazoa > Chordata > Amphibia > Anura > Ranidae > Pelophylax > Pelophylax lessonae. Next base: position 71,048,620 of record NC_138778.1, read on the forward strand.
AACAGGAAGACCATTTATTGGAAGAACACAGCACACTTTATACAGAAAGTGGAATATCCATGCAAATGAGGGCTTGAAATGAGTCAACAGGGATTGGTCAGATAGCTTTGACCAATGCAAATGAGGGCTTGAAAATGAGTCAGCAGTGATTGGTCAGATAACTTTGACCAATGCAAGGAGACAGAAGCCCCAGGGGGCAATCAATGTACACAATAGTCAGACACAGAACAATGGTTGTCTAACGAGCCCTGAATACACATTACTCTGTGTCAATACCTCCCTTAGCAGACAACAGGTGCGGTCATTAGCATTAGCCCACCTGACAATAGTTGAATGGGGAGACACCCCCAGACAGTCCGGCTCCTCAGAACTTCCTGGGATGACCATATTAGGTCCTGCTCAGAAACCTCATGGTAAAGGGAACAATTGACCTTGCTGACAAAAATGAAGCAATTCAACCCCTCACCCATCTGTCCTTAAATTCCAGTGATGGTGAACACCATCACAGGGACTATAACCCAGGGCTTGACAAATTTGCCTGAAATCTAGGAGCCAGCTAAAAAAGTTAGGAGCCAGTTTTTTTTTTTGTTTTTTTTTTAAACTAACAACCAAGCTTTATTTAATAAAACGGATATTAAATTTACACATAAATAGAACTAGAACCCCACTCTCCTCTATAGCGCAATTGGATGGAAACAGGCTGTCTGTCTCTTTCCATCCGATGCCATCTGATCCGATCCACGGGATGGATAGAAAATAGAACCACCATCCGTCTGTTTTTGGCGGGCAGGGTCAGATGGCGGCAGATTACTGCTCCATAGAGGAGACAGAACGGTCCGATCAGGTCTGCCTGAAAAACTGACAGGCGGACCTGATCAGACAGCCCGTGTGAAAGGGCCTTTGGCTGTGGCACGGCGATGAGGAAAAAAAAAAAAAAAAGATATATATATATATATATATATATATATATATTATTTTTTTTTTTTTTAATAAGAATTGAAAAAAAAAAAAAAGAAAACATTTTTTTATTTTTTTTTTAATAATTAAAAAAAAAGAAAAATTATTATTTATTTTTTTTACATTTAAAAAATAAATTAATAATAATAACCACACTCCCTGTCCACTTACCTTTAAGCAAAGGTAACTGGACAGAGAGATGAAGCCTTAAAAAAATTCCCTCTCTTCTCCTCTTTGGCATTGAGAACATGCATTACTCCCGGCCACCACAAGAGGGCGCCAGTTCCCCTAGCTTCTCATCTCACAGAAGAAGGCCGAAAAGCCGGGGACTAAATTTTTGGACGCCGCGGAAGTCCGTGAACTCGAAGAGGAGATGGGGGGCGCAAAAGGGACAGGACACATCCTGCAGGGCACCCCAGGCGCCAGGTCGCTAATTCTAGTCGCAAATGCGACCTGGCGCCCGGGATTTGTCGAGGCCTGCTATAACCTATTTAATACCATAATTAGAACAAAAGTGTAACCCCCGATTCAGCTCCCATAAGGAGTGTGTAGGGAGATTATAGAAAAAGACCTATAAATTGAAACCTTAAAAAAAAAAAAAAAAAAAAAAAAAATGGGAATTTGTTTACTATATGTTGTAGGATAAATTTTACCGGGGTAGTTCTGCACTACAGCATGGTGATAAAAATAAAACCACTGCGGGGGAAAGAAAAAAAAAAACGTATAAACCTACCACATTAAGGAACCCCCCTAAAAGGGGTGTTAGAGCTGAAATAACCTTGTAACAACTATTGAAAATATTAGGACAATTTAATAATCCGTAAAAAAACTGTTAAGATCTAGATCACTGTTCAACCCCTTGGAGAGATTGGAGCCTATAGATCCACTGAGTCTCCATCTGGCAGACTTATTTGACCATAATTGTACCCCTCCAATGTTAGAGAGCCCCCCTATCTATGCCTCAGAACCAAAGAAGGGTGGGGTCCTTTTTATGTGCCTGCCTAAATAATTGGATATATTATAATTTTTACACCCATTTTTTAGGTTTGTGATGGGTTCTCCTATTCCTATTAGTATGTTCCTAGTGGTCCTACCTACGTATTGGAAATTGCATCGGCACATTAACAAGTAGAGGACATATTTAGTGTCACATTTAATGGAACTGTTTGATATAGTTTTTCTCTGTAAATAAAGAAGAAAAAAAAAAACTGTCAAGAGCTCCACTCTCCTGTGGTTGTGGGGCATAGATAGGGCTCTCAAACATTGGAGGGGTACAGACATGGTCAAAAAAGCTAGAGTTATTACCTGAGGGATAGGCTCCACCTCTTGCAGGAAACACAAGCATACAAAATTTTAAAAAGGCCACCCTAGGCTGCCCCTTCAGTTGTACAAACATTGCCTTGCTGTCAAATACGAATGTTCTGATATATGTACTTCGCTGGGGGTGGGGGTTTACCGTCCTGGAGGATCCTTGGAAAAGGAATGATCAGGTAATAACTCAAGCTTTCCCTAGTCATCCTCCAGGACAGTCACATGAGACCCCAAAGATTTGAGGCCAGGCTTTCTCTGCCCAGGAAGCAGCAATTGAGCGCGTTGAGTGCGCTTTCGGGTTTGGTGGGCTGGCTTTTCTTTGGACGACAGAAGCAGTTTTTAATCACTGTTCTGATTCATCTACTTATGGAATTTTTGGATGCAGATTTCCCTTTGTGAATGCCAACAAAACGAAAAGGTTCTGAGCTTTCCTAAACTGTTTAGTGGCGTCCAGATAATGGAGGATGCATCTTCTAACGTCCAAAGTTGCAAACGCTTCATCTCCTTGGGTGGATGGATTTTGGCAGAATGATGGTAAGATGACCTTGTGACTGGTGAAATGCTGAGGCAACTTTTGGGAGAAACAGCAGGTCTGTTCCGAGGACTAGTTTGTCTGGGAGGACTGTGAAAAAAGGTTCCTTTGGAGAGGGCCTGAAGTTCGCGGGCCTGAAGTTCGCCAACTCGTCTAGCTGACTTAACAGTGACTAGGAAGACTGATTTGAGTGTCTGGTAATTCAATGAAGTTTCCAAAAGTGGCTCGAGAAGTGCTTGAATTAGAGCCCTGAGAACCAGGGAAAGGTTCCAAGGGACCACATTAATGTTTTCGCTCGGACGTTTCCTTGAGATGGACTTGAAGAATCGTTTGACCAGAACGTTCGTTCTAAGCGGTGTATCTAAAAAAAAAAAAAAAAACCTGCCGTAGCGTGTACTTTGAGAGTATTTACTGCTAGGCCAGCTTCTGCTCCTTCGAGAAGGGGAGTACCGTACCCACATCTTGCAAATCTCGTTTTTTGGGCAGCATGTTTGCTAAATACTTTTTCCAGATCTTCCCGCGTATTCTTTTTTGGTTTCCCGTACATCTTTCTTTGGTTTTCTGCTTTGTAGGTGCGTCTCTACTACTTTAGCGGACAGGCCTTTTTTTCAGTAGGATGCACCATTCAAGTTCCATGCTGTCAATTTGAAAGTCTGAAGTTGCGGATGGCATGCTCCGGACTGCAGAAGGAGGGAGTCCTGGTTCGGTAAAGTCTAAGGATCTTCTTCTGCCAGAGCCTTAAATCAAGACCTTTTCAGCCGAAAAGGGTGCTAGTAGGATCACCCTCGCCTTCTCCGTATGGATCTTTCTGATCGTCCTGGGGAGCAGTTGTACCGGATGGAAAGGCTTACCCCAGATTGGACCTCCACGGGAACCCCAGGGAGTTTAAACCCAGTGAGTCTGCCTCTCTTTATAGGGAGAAATACTTTATCGCCTTCTTGTTGTTTGCTAAGAGATCAACTTCTGGAAGGCCTGAGACAAGTATTGAAAATATTCTTTGGTTCAGTTCCCATTCTGCTGGGTTGAGCTCAAGAGGTCCGCTAGGGTATTGTGTGTACCGCCACCAGTGATAGGTGAACCTCCACCCATAAGAGAAGTACATGTGCTGTTCTCATAAGGGATCTTGGTCTGGTACCCCCTTGTCGGTTGATGTAGGTCACTGTAGTGACATTGTCTGATAGAATCTGTACATGCTTCCCTTCTACTGCCTCCTGGAACGCATATAGCGCTTTCAGTACCGCTGTTAGTTTCCTTAAGTTGGAGGATACTTCTGACATTCCTGGTTCCCAGTTTCCTTTTCTGACCTGTTGTACTATATGAGCCCTCCATCCAGACGCAATTGTGTCTGTGGTAACTCGGACTTGAGTCGGCGAGAGCCATAGTTTGCCTTTCTTCAGAGTGTCTTTTTCTGTCCACCATGTTAAAGACTTCCCTATGGCTCTGGGAATGGGAGTCGTTCCCTCCAATAAATTCACGTTTCCGTCCCAGTTGTTAAACAGGTGGCACTGTTAAGGTCCTCATGTGAAGCTGGCCCCACTGTACCACCAAGAATTGAGAGAGACATGAGCCCCAAAAAGGGACATAATGCTCTACTTGTCCATTGTTTTGTGGTTCTTCATTGATCTGCCATGTTGTTTAGTTTGGCTACCTGGTGCTCTGGAAGTAGGATCTTTTGTGCAGTTGTGTCGATAACGTAGCCCAGGAATGAAGCCTTCTCAGAGGAAATTGTGTTTGATTTCTCAGCATTGGATTTGCCACCCCAGCTGGGAGAGAAAAAGTGTTTGGTCTCTTGTAAGCCCGCTTAGGCTTCCTTTTGGGACATAACCATATATTAAGAAGTCGTTCAGATAGGCACGGCTAGTACCCCCCTAATCTGAGCTCTTGCTTCACCTCCGCCAAGATCTTGGTAAATATATGCGGGGCTGAGGAAATGCCAAACGGGAGCGCTTGATATCGAAAGTGTCACGTTTTTCTCCCTTCTTGGATGGTGAATCTCAAACTTTTGGTGGCTGTGGTGAATAAGGACATGAAGGTACACGTCCTTTAAGTCGAGTGTCACCAGGAAAGCTGCTTCTGGGAGTAATGTTCTTACCAGAAAGATTGTCTCCATTTTGAACTTCCTGTAAAAATACTGACTTGTTCATGTTTTTCAGATTAAGAATTAGGTGGTGTCTGCCGGAGGGTTTTGCCCGCAGGAATAGGTGAGTGGAATCACAATGTGTGATTATGGGGATATATCTCTGTTATCACCTTTTCCTTTAGCAATTCCCCGATTGCTGTTTTCATGGGTATGTCTCGTCTTGAGAAGGCTGGAACCGTCATGGTTCTGAATTTGGTTGGATGTTCCGATATGAATTCTATTTTGTATCCTTGGGGTATTATCTGCAGGATAAAATGATTTGAGCAGAATGCTCGCCATTGAAGGAGGAAAACTGGATTTTTGACTTACCGTAAAATCCTTTTCTCTTAGGTTCACTGAAGGATGCAGTCCTCTGATGCATATCAGTAGGGTTATACTGCCCCCTACAGGGAGTAGGAAACTAGGCAGAAAAAAAGTCCTGGCTACGCCTATGGGCAGTCCCAGGGGGTATACCCTCCCTCCTCCTGCATAGGATGTCAGTTTTGTATCAAATCAGTGTCAGAGAAAACAATACCAACCCAACTCAAAATAGAGGGGCGGGTACTGTGTCCATCAATGAACTTAAGAGAAAAGGATTTTTACGGTTAGTCAAAAATCCAGTTTTCTCTATCGTTCATTGATGGACACAGTCCTCTAATGCATATCAGTAGGGACATCCAAAGCAGTACCATAAAATCAGGGTTGGGAACAGCAGAAAAAAAACAAGTCCCCAAGGCTAAACACAGCCAACATGGAACTCATCAGAACAGCAAGATGAGCCCCACAAACAGTAAACACCCTCAAGGAAGGCCAAAAAGCCCCCTAAACAGCAGCCTGAAAAACTTTGCGGCCAAAAGAGGTATCTGCAGATGCCAGCACATCCACCTTATAAAATTTGGTAAAGGTGTGAACAGACAACCAGGTAGCCGCCTTGCAAACCTGAAGCACAGAAGCCCGATGGCGAAAAGCCCAGGAAGCACTTAGCGCCCAAGTAGAATGCGCCTTAACAGGGAAAGGTGAAACCTGTCCCTAATTGAATAAGCCTGTTTGATCCATCTGGAAATAGTCGCAGCAGACGCAGGCAGCCCTTTCTTTGGGCCATCCGTGAGTACAAAGAGTTAATCTGACCCACGAAAAGACTCAGTAGTCGTCAAGTACACCCTGATCACCCAAACTACATCTAGAGTATGCAGAGCACATTCCTTAGGATGTTTGGGCTTAGGACACAAAGATGGTAAAACAAGGTCCTCGTTTTAGTGAAAACTAGAAACCACCTTCGGAGGGAAGAACGGATCAGGACGAAGTATCACTTTGTCCCTAAGAACCACTAGATAGGGAGAACGACAGGACAATGCCGCCAGTTCGGACACCCTTCGCGCAGAAGTGATAGCCACTTCTGGGATAAAGTAAGCAGGTGGGATCTCCCAGATACTCTCAAAGGGAGGCTTCTGAAGAACTGATAGCCCCAGCTTAAGGTCCCAAAGGAGGCAACGGGGGGGGGGGGGGGGTCGCACCAGAGGTACCAGGTGCCGCACCCCCTGGATGAAATTAGACACCAGGGAATGGGTGGCTAAGGGCCCTTAGAAAAAAATCGCCAAGGCCGAAACCTGACCCTTGATGGTACTCAAGGCCAACTTTTGATCAACTCCCCGTTGAAGGAAAGCCAAGATGCGTGCCACCAAGAGAGAGGGGGAGCTCCAAGAGACTCACACCACACAATGTAGGATTTCCACGTACGATGATAGATCTTCTTAGAGGTTGTTTTTCTCTCTTTAAGCAGGGTGGGATTTACTGAAGCAGACAACCCCCTGTCCTTCAGCACCTGGCTTTCAACAGCCAAGCTGTTTAAGCCAGCAACCGTAAAGTAGGATGGAAGATTGGCCCTTGAGACAGTAGATCCTCTTTGAGAGGAAGTCTCCAAGGAGCGTCCATGATCAGCCTGACCAGGTCGGCTAGTCGGGCACGGTGAAGCCAGTCCAGAGGCATCAGAATGACCGGAATCCCTTCCGTCTTGATCCTGCGAAGAAGTCTCAGGAGCAACTTGAGAGGAGGAAATGCATACATCAGCTGATAATGACCCCACGGGGCCAGCAGCGTGTCTGCGGCGTCTACCAGAGGGTCCCGGGAGATGGCCACAAACCTCTGCACCTTTCTGTTGATTCAAGACGCCAACAGTTCCATGTCTGGAGTGCCCCAACAAAGGTACAACTGCTGAACACCTCCGGATGGAGGGACCTTTCCCCTGCATCCAAGGCCTGTCGACTGAGGTAATTCGCCTGCCAATTTTCCACTCCTGGAATGTGAACATTTGAGAGAGCTGGAACAAGGTGCTCTGCCCAACGAAGAATGCCTGCCACTTCCAAGGCCGCAAGGACACTCTTGGTTATTGACATAAGCCACGGCCATGGCATTGTCCGATTCAATGCGCACTGGACAACCCCTCAGGTGCTCTGTCCAGTGGACTAGGCAATACCTGATTGCTCTCAGCTCCAGGACATTGATCAGTAACCTGGATTCCTCCAGGGACCAGACTCCTTGAGCAGAGAACCTGCCGAGAACTACTCCACAGGCTTGCATCCATGGTGACAATTACAGGGAGGAAGGATTTTCCTTGCTTTAACTTCGGAGGCCGAAGCCACCAGATCAGGGACTCTCTGGTCACCTAGCTCAGCTGAATCTGAATGTCCAGGGAGTTTGGATTCTTGTTCCATTTGAGAAGGATTTCCCTCTAGAGGAGCCTCGCGTAGAATTGAGCGAAAGCGACCGCCACGAAAGACGACACCTTCAGTCCCAGAACTCGCATGCAGGTTCGAAGGGACGACTATTTGTTGGACAGCAACAGCTGAACAGCAGTCTGAAGTTTCAAGAGTTTTTCCATGGAAGAAACACCCTGGCTGAGAACAAGTCCAAAGTCAGGCCCAGATAGTCCAGACTTCTAAAGGTTCAGAATCCACCCGAACTTCGTCAGGCGTTCTCATGGCGATTTCCAAATTTGCTGTCAGCACCATAGGGGACTCCGCACGGAGAAGCAGATCGTCCAGGTAAACCAGGACCGATATCCTTCACTGCCGTAGCAGTGCCAGGATCTGAAGGTAGGATCTGAAGATCAAGATCTGAAGGTGGGATGTGAAGGTAGGCATCTTTGATGTCTATAGAGGCCAGGAATTTCCCCTGATGTAGGGAAGCCACCACCGTGTGAACTGAGGGAGTCTTGGGAGGACTTCGCCTTAATCGACTGACCCCGAGGGATGAAAAAAACGTTTTGTGAGCCAAAAGGAGGGACCCCGTCTGCGACGAGGGTTCTTACCCTTGTTGCCCTGTAAAAGAAAAGTACTCTTCCTCCCCGTGAGACCCTTAATGTCATCCAGGGTAGTACCAAACAGGCGATCTCCTTGAAAAGGAAGATCAGTCAAGGCCTTCTTGGAAGTCTGAGCTGCAGACCAACACTTTAGCTAAAGTATACGGCAGATAACCACCGCCGAAACCGACAGTTGGCCCAACAAGGGAGCAGTGTCTAGCGCGGCATCACAAACAAATCCGCCTTCCTATTCTCCGGGTCCTTAAAGGACGGGAACTCCTCCACTGGCATACCGGTAGCCTTATTCAGTCTGGAGACCGGCGGATCCACCTTAGGTGGCACAGTCCACTTCTTTACCAGAGACTCCTCAAAAGGGTAGCGTTTAGCGATCCGCTTAGGCAACCCAGGGAAACGTCTTGGGCTGCCCCATTCTTTTGTGAGCATGTTGGCAAAATAAGCGGGAAAGGGAAAAATCTTTTCCGCTCTAGATGGCTTGTGAGTGCCAAATGTAACCTGCACCCCAGGTGCAGCCGCATCCTCCATTTTCAGGGTCAACCAGTGCGTCCACCAGCGCCTTATCTTGCGCGGCAGTGGAGGTAGAAATGTCATACTCACTATCAGAAGAGACCAGGCGTGAGGTAGTAGACCCGACAGGGAGACCCACGTCTGCGGTGGATGAATCAGACTCAGAATCTAAGACATCAGATGAGGCAGGGGTAGGCGGAGAGCATTTCTTAGCACCTCATCCTTTAAAGACCACCTCCACCCGGGACACAAATGCTTCCAGAACTGCCGAAATTGCATCAGTAGACAGCTGGGATTTGGAGGGCCCTGCGGCCTTCCCGAGGGGGTCAGGTGGGGGACACATGAGCTGCAGGGTCCATGTTGCACCAGGGGAATCTGTCAGCAAAAGTTGAGAAAATGTTAAAAAAAAAAAAAAAAGTCCTACTGCACTACAGCACCCCCCCCCCCCCCCGAAGGTCAGGCAGCACGCTGGAGATCCCAGGCAGAGAGAGACCCCCAGACTCACTGTCCCAAGATGCAGCAGCAGGCCCAGAATGTCTGCACGTGTCAGCAGTAGTTCTCCAAAAGAAAATGAGCTCAGAAACCGTCCAGGATATAGGAAGGGGCTCCACCCACAGAAACAACGCCTCCAGGAACTCCCATACAGATTCCTAGGGAAAAATCAACCACAAAATGGCTGTGCGGGGAGTACCAAGATGGCCGCCGATCTCTTTAGCATATGTGGCTACAAGAAAAAAAGCGGCCCCGCGCAGCAAACAGAGCAACCGAGGACCCTCAGGGGGACCCCACAGACTCCACAACAGAATAGATCAGCAGGTGGCAGGTGGGCCCTGGGTGTACAGACCGAGACCACCCCCCCCCCACGATTGGTCGCTGCCGGTGGCACACCCCGACCCCCCATTCAGCCTGAAAAACGCAGTCCCAGCCCCCGGGAGTAGAAACAAACAGCCCCCAGTGTGGTGGGGTTGGGAGAAGGGATATAAGAGGGGGGTGCATGAAAGGACAGAGGGGACCCGGTATTGTGAGGGTACTACCATCCCAGAGAGGGGCCCGCGTCCACCCCAAAATCCGCCAGGGGGAAACATTTACTCACCACACCAGAAACACAGGCGGACGCCATCTCCTGACAGGATCCCTCTCCGCCGAAGTGGGGGGCTGTCGGCCAAAATAGGAACGCTGCGACTCGGGCCTGAACCTGGTTGTGTGTGACCTGGCGAGACGTTTAACTTGCGGGGCCAGTCCCCGTCCAGTGGGACCATCTCGCGACCGACCGAGTGCAGAGCTAAGGTCTGGGCGAGCTGGCAGGCTGGAGTGACCACTGGATCTATACATCCAGCTTGTCGGAGATGGGTTTCTGGCGATACCTGTTCGCTATGTTGGGCTGAAACCCTGTGGCCCCTGCTTCAAATGCTCTACATAGTGTGACATCCATTTTTTTTTGTCTATCGGGTCCTGTAGCTGGCCATGATTTTTTTGACACCTTGGCCAGGCATGCGTCCAGTCTTGGTCATTTCATGAGAGCGCTTTGTTGCCCGTCAAATGGAAATCTCCTCTCAAGGTCTTTGGAAAAACTGAATTTTTGTAAAATCTTACCTGTAAAATTCCTTTCTCCGAGTCCTCCGACAGTCGCCGCCTCTTCATATTCGTCACAATGGGGTTATTGACCTTTGCTCCGTAGGAGTAGCTAGGCAACAGAATATGTTAATATCAAAGCTTTTAGCATACCCCACCCCTAGGGGGTGGTCCCCTCAGTCAATACCCTCCTGCATTCCTACCTCAGTTTCAGTAGTATAGCAGTAGAGTACATAAGCAAACCCCAAAAGAGGGGCGGGGGCGGAGACTGTCGGAGGACTCAGAGAAAGGAATTTTACAGGTAAGATTTTACAAAAATTCAGTTTTCTCTTACGTCCTCCGACAGTCGCCGCCTCTTCATTTTCGTCACAATGGGGACGTCCCAAAGCAGTGTAGACATGAGGGGTGGGAAAACAGCAGCCGCGCCTAAAGCAACGCAATACCCACATCAGAGAAAGGAACCTTACCAAAGGAAGGAAACCAACTGGGCAACATGAAAAAACTTGCTCAACAGGAGCCAGGAAAACCCAGGAAAACAAATAACCTAGGGATAAAAACATCCCAACAGCCAAGGGTCCAAGAAAAAACAAGGAACCCTAAGGCACTGCCGCACAAAGAACCTTGCGGCCAAAGGAAGCATCTGCCGATGCCTGAACATCCACTTTGTAGAACTTGGAGAAGGTGTGAACGGACGACCAAGTCGCCGCCTTACACACCTGGGCCACAGAAGCCCGATGATGACAGGCCCAAGACGTACGCCTTCACAGGCATGGGGGGAACTTTCCCCTTCAAAGCATAGGCCTGTTCAATGACCTGTCTGATCCATTTGGCGATGGTAGAAGCCAACGCCGCCATGCCCTTCCGAGGCCCCTCTGGAAGGACAAATAGAGAATCCGTCTTGCGAAAGGATTCAGTCGATGACCGGTAAACCCTGATCACCCGAACAACATCCAAGGAATGCAAAGCCACTTCCTTTGGATGTTTAGGCTTAGCGCAAAGCGAAGGCAAGACAATGTCCTCATTGAGGTGAAATTCCGAAATCCTTTTTGGAAGGAAAGACAGGTTAGGTCGCAAGACCACCTTATCCAAGTGAACCACCAAATACGGAGATCTGCAGGACAAAGCAGCCAGCTCCGACACCCTACGAGCCGAGGTGATTGCCACCAAAAAGGCGACCTTCTTGGACAACATAGACAATGAGATCTCCCTGGTTTTTTCAAAGGGAGCATGTTGCAACACGGACAGAACAAGATTCAAGTCCCATGGAGGCAAAGGCTCCCTCCTAGGAGGGACCAGATGCCGCACCCCTTGAACAAAGGTGCCAACCAAAGAATTAGACGCCACAGGGCGTTGAAAGAGAACGGCCAGAGCAGAAATCTGACCCTAAATCGTGGCCAACGCCAAACGCTGGTCCACTCTTGATACCGAGTATGAGCGAGGGGGAATACCCCCTGGACCCACACCAAGCAAAATAGGCCTTCCAAGTACGGTAGTAAACCTTCCCCAAAGAGGACTTTCTAGCCTTGATCAAAGTGTGAATGACCTCAGGGGAGAGACCCCTATCCTTCAGGATCTTGGTTTCAACAGCCAGGCCGTCAAAGCCAGCGACTGTAAAGCAGGATGGAATATCGGCCCCTGAGACAGAAGATCTTCTCGAAGAGGCAGACGCCACGGAGCGTCGACTGCCAGATTCACGAGGTCTGCGTACCAAGACCAAGACCGGCCAGTCTGGTGCCACCAGAATCACCGTTTTCGGTTCCGAGGCCAACCTGCGAAGGAACCTGGACAACAGCTGAATCGGTGGAAAGGCATACAACAGACGATACTGATGCCAGGGCGTCACAAACGCGTCCGAGGCGTCTGCCCGAGGATCGTGCATCCTTGCCACGAACCTTTCCACCTTGTTGTTCAGACGAGACGCGAACAGGTCCACATCTGGGGACCCCCACTTCTCGCACAACATCAGAAAGACATCCGGGTGAAGGGACCATTCTCCCTGGTCCAGGGTCTGGCGGCTCAGATAATCCGCCTGCCAGTTCTCTACCCCCGGAATGTGAACAGCAGATATCGCCGGGACGTGCGTCTCGGCCCAAGATAGAATGTCGGCTACTTCCCGAGCCGCTCGGGCACTCCTGGTGCCCCCTTGGTGGTTGTTGTAGGCCACCGCTGTGGCATTGTCCGTCTGCACCCGAACCGGACGGCCCTGCAGCCTGTCCGACCAACGCCGAAGGCAGAGATTTATCGCTCGCAATTCCAGAATGTTGATCGGAAGGAAGGACTCCTCCTCCGACCAAGTTCCCTGGGCGGACAGAACGCCCAGAACACCACCCCAGCCCGACAGGCTGGCATCCGTGGTGATCACTGTCCACGAGAAAGGGCGAAAGGACTTGCCCCCCGACACCGCCGGGGACTGGAGCCACCACAGAAGGTCCCTTCTGGTGCGATGACTCAACGAAATCTGGAGATCCAGAGATTGTGGTCGTCCGTCCCACCTGGCCAGAATCTCCCCTTGGAGACCCCGCGTGTGAAACTGGGCAAAGGGTATCCCCTCGAAAGCCGAGATTTTATTTTTTAGCAGAGACCCTAGAGAACAAAATGGAGATCATTGCAATATTTTTTTATCACACCATATTTGCGCAGCGACCTTTTGGGAAAAAAATCCCTTTTTTTATTTAAAAAATAAGAAAATAGTAAAGTTAGCCCAATTTTTTTTATATATTGTGAAAGAATGTTAAGTCAAGTAAATAGATACCAAACATGCCATGTTTCAAAATTGCGCATGCTAGTGAATCGGCGACAAACATTGATACTTAAAATCTCCATAGGTGACACTTTAAATATTTCTACAGGTTACCATTTTAGAGTTACAGAGAAGGTCTAGGGCTCAAATTATTGCTGTCACTCTAACAATCGCGACGATACATCACGTGTGGTTTGAACACTGTTTACATATGTGGGCACGACTTGCGTATTCTGCGCGCGAGCTAACGGGACAGGCTGCTTTAATTTTTTTTTATCTTTACACTTTTTTTTAAAAACTTTAAAATTTTTTATCACTTTTATTCCTATTACAAGGAATGTAAAAATCCCTTGTAATAGAAAAAATGGGCTCTTTAAATCCATTGCTAGGAAGCTATGTATGATGTCGCTCCGTCCTCCAAGGCTATAGAGTCGAGTGAGGGCCATCTTGCCCTCACTCGACTTCCTGCCTGAGGGGACAGCAGACCGGATCTGCTGCCATAACCCCGGTATTGAACGTCAAAGTTAAAAACCTCTATATAGTCTGTCCCTGAGGAAGTCCACGGGCTGGGATTCTTGAGTTTCTTTCTTCCATTATATAAAATTGCTCTTCCATTTCTCCTTTCGGGAAAAGATGTTTGGAAATTTTCTGTGATTTGATCGAGCCAGATTCCGCGTCGGAGCTGTTCTGGTATAGGAGTTCTCCCTCTTTTTCTGAATCCGAGGAACTCAGCTGTGGTTGGGGGGAGGGCTTTCTAGGCCTTTCTTTCGGTCTCACAAGTTTTTTTTGAGTTGCCCCCCCCTTTCATCTCATCAATGGCTGTTTGTAGAGATTCAAGCGTGGACGTCATCTCTTTTTTTAAAGTCGAGAAAGTCTTATACCAGGGGCTTAGTCTCCTCATTAACTATTTTCTTAATGCATCCATTGAAAAGTAATTTATCGCTGTCGGATGGAATCTTTACCCTGCATGTACAGCAATATTTTTTCTTTTTTGGTTATGTCAGCCCCTCAGCCGATTTCTGGGTTTTGGGCTGTGGAATGATAACAACAAAGACAAATAGAGAGAGAGAGAGAGAGAGACGGGGGACCCTGCTGCCCTGTATGACCTCCCCTTAACCCCCCAAAAATTTAAACAGGAGTACTAAACCCCCCTGGGAAGTCTCTCCTGCCTCCTCCCCTCTTCCTTACTGTAGGAGAGCTGGGGCTTGGCTCTCCCATTGGTCTGCCTGGAGGGGGCAGGAGCATGCCAATACCTGCTGCTGCCGCAACCATTGCTGACTGGGTGCTTTATTGGGATGTGAGGGGCCTCCGCCCTCTAACACGCCTCCCAGTCTGTTTGGGGCAGCCGCACAGTTCGCGGACGCATTTGTCCACACAAAAGATGGCCGCACATCCACTTCCTGCGGCGGTGCCATCTTAATGACATCACTTTCACTCCAGGCGGCCGTGATTAGTATGGATGTACCGGGTGTGGAGCAGCAGCATGCTGGCCTGAGCGGAAGAAAGACAGAGATCCCTGATGCCCCTTTCTCCCACGCGAGCCTACCTGCTTGCTAGGGGGATGTGGTGGAATGTGCGGAAAGATGCAGGCCTGCTGGTCCCACAGTAAGTCCTCCTCATGGCTCTTCCTACAACCTTAGCCTAAAGTAAGGATGGGGGGAAAATAGACAGAACCTCCATAGTCTGCCTAAAGGCAGACCTACCTGAGTAGGAGTTCACAGGGGGTTCTGTAAAGTTGGGGAGTTTCTCCAACTCCTGCATTTTTTCCTTCACCCCAGGATACCTGTGACTGACTGCCTCCTCAGCTTTGGCACGGAGGGAGTGGGGGGCGGTATCCAGGGAAGTCTGCCAAGGGTAATGCACATTCTTGAAAAAATAAATGGAGATGTATGCATGTATGTATATGTTTTATATATATGTATTCTTTTTTTTTTATACACTTTTGTTTTAATTATGGTATTAAATAAGTTATAGTTCACCATCAGATATACAATGAGGGAGCCTTAATTCCCCCCATTTCATAAGACTAATTTTAGGATTTAAATGGAGGGTGTACCATCATCATTTTACCACAAGATGGCAGTGGTGAATATTCTATTTAGGAGCCAGTTCAGTTTACATAGACAGCAATGTTTGACACATTTTATACGATTTCATATTTGGATGTGCTTATATTTTTATATTTCTTTTTATTGAGTATATCACATAAAAGCGGTTTAAGTATTTATTATGTTTTTAACACCTATTACAACTAAAATACTACCCCCTAATGGTACTTTTTATTTTTGCTTCCTGTGAAGTCATTTTCTCTGAGTTTTCTACTCTAATGGAGGAATGAAGTGGAGCTTCTCATTGGAGGGATCCCAGCAATTTTGTGGTTTCACAAGCCCATTTTGACCTACCTGTAAAAAGGGGTCAAACACCTCTGGTGAGTGTACATCCACAATTTGAGCACTAGTGGTGAAGATTAAGTATCTAATCACTGAAGCAACCATTGGTGTTGAGACAGTCACACTGGAGTTTACCTTCTATTATTTTTTTATATATTGCTTAACCGCATTGCCTTTTCATTTATGATATTCATCATCATCCACTATTTGTTTTCTGTTGGGAGCGGTTTTTCCCCCTTTTTTTTTTTTTTTTTTTTTTTTTTTTAAGTGCCTTGAGCGCCAGCTTTACATTTTTTTATTCTGCATAATTAAGGTGTTTAGTTTACCTATAAAGGGGGAGACACATTTTGTCACAATTTTAGGGCGCCACACACTGGTATTGTATTTGTAGTATATGGAAAAACACATTTTGACGTCGGAGATTGAAGACAACTTCTCATCCGTTATGTAAAACATATTGGAATAAGTTAAAATGTATTTTTTTAAATACATGATAAATGTATCCTGAAAAACAAGCTTTTTAATTTTAAATGTCTTGCCACATAAAGACATTACTGCACATCAATTATTTGGTAAAACAATGAAAAGAAGGTGATCCATTTGACGTCATTATGTGGCTCCTCAACATTTGGCTTAGTAAACCATCAGCTTGATAAACTGGTCATAAAAAAGCTGAACTTTAAGCAAACCGCCAAACACATACAGTGGATATAAAAAGTCTACACACTACTGGTAAAATGTCAGGTTCCTGTGATGTAAAAAAATGAGGCAAACATAAATCATTTCAGAATTTTTCCACCTCTAATGTGACCTATAAACTGTACAACTCAAATGGAAAAACAAACTGAAATATTTTAGAGGGGGGAAGCATTTACATTTAAAAAGGAAACAATCAGCTTGTGTCAGAAGCAGGAAGTCTGGGACGTGGTGCGTTCTACGGACCTAAACCGGAATTGGCACAATATCGCTAGATTCCGCCCTGCGCGTTTCGTCACTCTGACGTCATCCGGAGGCAGCTCCCGATGATGTCAGAGTGACCAAACGCGCAGGGAAAATTTGGACTAGTGGACTTGTGCTCTTAAACACGGATCAGTTAGGTTAGCACATGTCTAATGCAGATATTGTTTAATGTAGTTGGCCGTTCGTATTGTTTGGGCACCTGTATCTAGCACCTGCACTTTATTATTGTTGAATAAATAGAAGAAATGCAGCGCTTAAAGTTAATAGCTTAAAAGTCCAAAAGTCCCATATAATCCTGATTGGAAAAAGAGTTGACCACCTCAGTGTATAATTCAGGGAATGTGAAATAAACATCCGCCACCACCACAGTGAAAATACACCGTCTCTTACCGCATCTAATGGCTCATTGCTTCCACAATGATCAAATGGCACATTAGGTGAATTAGAGGATCACACAGCCTCAGAGACCAGTTAATAGAATATCCAATTAGCAGATCAGGGTCCAAAGTAGGATACATATAAATCCAAAGAGATCAATAAATAAAGCTCATGGTGTAGTAACTTTGGAAAACACTATTAAAAAAGGTAAAAGTTAGACTCGCTACATAAGAAATAAGCGCTTATAGTATTCAAACAGGCAGCGATACAGTGCGATATGATGGCCGACTTTCCGGGTTGAACGAAGTGCACGCAGAACCAGCTCCTCCCTACGCGCTTCATCACATAGACATCAGGGGGGCATGGCTCTGTATGCACGCAGCGTCTATTTATATCAGCGAACCCGGAACTGTGCTAGACAACATACACGGCGTTCCGTTCCACATGGAAGCTAACGCTAGCCAGCAGACTGGATCCGAAAATAGAATTTACTTCCTAATTGATTGCGTTCCACACCAGAGCTGGTGAAAAACACCTCAAACCAGAAATGGAACAATGTCCTGGATGGCGAGTTCCACACCAAGCCTGACTCAAACATGCCGGAAATAGAACATTTCCAATCTCCATTGTAAGGACATAAACCCCACAATGGAAAATTCTAAAAAATAAAAAAAAAAAGGTGGCCATATCCTGATAATTTAAAAACATAAATTAAAAGGTTGTCAAAAACGAAGGTTGGACATCATAAATAAAAGTTAAAATACCATCAATATTATATTTAAAAAATAAAACGAGAGGCATTAGAATATCGATATTAAATGGAAAAAGTGTTAAAATTAACTAAAAAATAACTAAAAAATTCCCCAAGAAATAGATTACCAATACTAAAGGAAAATTTATTGAAAGAATAGGGATATTACCATTATTGATGAATGCGTTAACATCCTATTCAATATTCAGCCCAAAGGGTCTATAGCTTTTCAACCAGTAAATCCACCTAGATTTCCAACCTAGGGATCTCCCTTCTCACATGACTCTCGAATGTGGGTTAAATACATCAATGGCCATGAAGGACGTACCACTCGGTTCCCATTGTGACATTGGTCATAATGTTTGGATAAACTATGCTTAGGGAAACCCTTACGGATGTTGGCAATAGGTTAGTTCATCCTAATTTGGAAAGTCCTAATTGTACGGCCCACATAATGCAAGCCCTGCGGACACGTGATGAGATAAACCACATTTTTAGAGTAACAAGTCATGAAGGATTCAATGTCATAAGATTTAGTAGTGACATTGGTAGTTATACTTCCTGTTCCTCAATTGATTGAGTGCACAAACTCCACATTTTCTACAAGGATAAAATCCCTTCATTTGAAAAAAACACTTTTTTTTTGGCGGTGCAATAATGTTAGGGGCAATCTGTCACCAAAGCTTTATTAATGTTCAATGTTTTGCACATTAGCTCTTCTATATTACACAGCATTTTATATATATTTTTTTTTTTTTAGCACATGCACTTTTTTGCATATATGCTGTACATTAGGTTTCACATTTTTGGAGTATGATACATCACCATATTAGTATATTGCACAAAGTGCAGCGCCAATACATTATTTTTACAGGTTTTATAACAGACACTACCTTGGTAGTAGTCATTAGGGAGGCAGCAGCTCTACGCACATTTAGCACCTTATCACACATTTGTCCATAGCGCAAATCCCCATTTAAATTTAGTGTTCAGAATTAAGCAATCACATTCAAACTCATGAAAAAATAAGAGTCAGTACACACCTGCCGTCATTTAAAGTACCTCTGATTAACCCCAAAGAAAGTTCAGCTGTCCTAGTAGGTCTTTCCTGACATGTTCTTAGTCGCATCCTACAGCAAAAGCCATGGTCCACAGAGAGCTTCCAAAGCATCAGAGGGATCTCATTGTTAAAAAGGTATCAGTCATGAAAAAAGGTACAAAAGAATTTCCAAGGCATTAGATATAAAATGGAAAACAGTGAAGATAGTCATCAAGTGGAGAAAGTATGGCACAAAACAGGGACATTACCAAGAACTGGACATCCCCCCAAAATTGATGGAGATGAGAAGAAAACTGGTCAGGGGGGCTGCTAAGAGGCCTACAGCAACATTAGAGGAGCTGCAGGAATACATGGCAGGTACTGGCTGTGTGGTACATGCAACAACATTCTCCCGTATTCTTCATATGTCTGGGTTATCGGGTAGAGTGGCAACACGAAAGCCTTTTCTTACAAAGAAAAACATCCAAGCCCGGCTAAATTTTGCAAAAAAACACATCTGAAGTCTCCCAAAAGCATGTGGGAAAACAGGTTATATAATCTGATGAAACCAAGGTTGAACTTTTTGGTCATAATTCCAAAAGATATGTTTGGCGCAAAAACAACACTGCACATCACCAAAAGAACACCATACCCACGGTGAAGCATGGTGGTCGTAAGCATAATGCTTTGGGGCTGTTTTCTTCAGCTGGAACAGGGGCCTTAGTCAAGGAAGTGGGAATTTTGAACAGTTCCACATACCAGTCAATATTGGCACAAAACCTTCAGGTTTCTGATAGAAAGCTGAACATGAAGAGGAACTTCATCTTTTAGCATGACAACGACCTAAAGCATACATCCAAATCAACAAAGGAATGGCTTCATCAGAGGAAGATTAAAGTTTTGGAATGGCCCAGACCTGAATCCAAATCTGTGGGGTGATCTGAAAAGGGCTGTGCACAGGAGATGCCCTCACAATCTGACAGATTTGGAGTGTTTTTGCAAAGAAGAGTGGGCAATTATTGCAAAGTCAAGATGTGCCATGCTGATAGACTCATACCAAAACGACTGAGTGCTGAAATAAAATCAAAAAGGTGCTTCAACAAAGTATTAGTTTAAAGGTGTGCACACTTATGTAACCATGTTTTGTTTTTGGTTTTTACTTCCCTCCACCTAAAAGATTTCAGTTTATAGGTCACAATAAAGGTGAAAAAAGCTGCGAAATCATTTACCTTTGTCTCATTTTTTTTACATCACAGAAGCTGACATTTTAACAGGGGTGTGTAGACTTTTTATTTCCACTGTAGTTGGGAACTATGTTGCATGATTTCTATTTTTGTCCTAGTCCTGAAATGTACACAGCTCTGCCAGACAGCACACAGCCAGCCTTGCGACCTGACTCTTCATACTTCTTTCAGGAGCTCTGCTTCACATGATGGGCAGGGTCCTCATCTACACCACTGTGTGGTTCTTAATGATTGTGCACCCGAACTCCTGGAGCGTATGAACCGTGGTTGACAGATCACGCAACAGACTCGGGCTGGCACTCGATCTTAACAGGAGATCGTCCAAGTATCCCAAGACCGCAATTCCCTGCGCCCTTAACAGGGCCAGAACAGGAGCCAACACTTTGGTAAACACCCTTGGAGCCAAAGCGAGACCGAAAGGTAACGCCACAAACTGATAGTGTTCCTCCTCGATTGCAAATCGGAGGTACCTCTGATGACCCTCGAATATGGGGATGTGCAAATACGCATTCTTGAGGTCGATTGAAGCCAGGAAATCTCCCGGGCTCAGAGAGGCTACCACTGAACGGAGGGATTCCATACGGAACTTCTGAACCCGCACAAAGCGGTTCAGAGCCTTCAAGTCCAGAATCGGACGTACCTTGCCCTTCTTTCTGGGCACAGTGAACAGATTCGAGTAAAACCCCTGAAATCTGTCCCGATGAAGATCTTGTAAACGATCTGGGGTCAAACGAAGAGGGAAAGAACCTGCGCTGGACGCGAAAGGAATTCGATCTTGTAACCTGATCGAATGATTTCCTGAACCCACCTGTCCAGAATCCGGAGCAGCCAAGATTCGAGAAAACCGCGCAGACGTCCCCCCACCCCTGGAACGGGTGAGGGCGTCCCTTCAGGTTGTGGCGGACTGGGCCGCCGCGCCAGCGGGGAGCGGCTTTGGACTTGCCTGCCCAAGGCTTCTTCTGGCCACCATGGCCTTTGAAGGATTTGCCCTTCGTGCCTTGAAGGCACGAAAAGACCCCGCTTACCGCGGAAAAACTTACCCTTGGGAGCTTGGGGCAGCAGAGTGCTCTTGCCCCCAGTAACCCCGCAAAAAGGCAATTCCCCGCATAAGGGATGTCAGACACCGTCTTTCTGGAAGTCTGGTCAGCCGACCAGCTCTTTAGCCATACCATACGACGGATTATCACCGCGACAGCAGACAGTCGCGAGACTAAAGGGGCCTCATCCAAGGCCGCGTCACACAGGTATAGAACAGCCTGAATAATCTGGTCCACCATCTCCAAAGTAGCAGGAGGGGCGGAATCAGCCACAAGGGTGCGTCTGAGCACCTTGGTCCATTCTACCACCGCCTGAGAGACCATGACAGAGGCGAAAATAGGTTTCATCAAAGAACCCGCAACCATATAGGAGTGGAGAGTAAGATTCCACCCGCCTATCCGTAGGGTCCCTAAACACCGGAGAATAGCCTTGAGTAGCCTTGTTCAACCTGGACACCTTGTTATCCACCTTAGGGGCCACGGTCCAGCAAGAATCCGTAGGTGACGCAAAGGGATAACGGTACTGAAACCGCTTTGGTACCACAAAATTGCGCTTCAAAATTGCACCATTGTTCGTTCACCGTTTTGTGAAACTCAGCGGGACAGGGAAACACCTGTGCAGCTTTCTGGGTTCTACGGGTCACCCCCCTCCTCATCCTCCGCCTCCCCTTCCGACAGAGGAGAGAGACCCTTCAGGGGGTACACTGTCCATGGCAACCATATCAGACTCAGAATCAGAAGAGTGAGAAAGCCTAGGCCTTTTTCTAGAAGCCCTTTCAGACATCAAAGGATCCACTTTGGACGCTAAAGTCGCAATGCAGCAGTAATTGCAGACGATTCAGGCGTACCTGAATCTTCCACCAGAGCTGGGGGGAATTTGCTGTCCTGGGACTCCATAAAAACTTATAGCGCTGGCCCTTTAAACCGCGATAGCGGCGAAACCCACCGCAATGCCTCACAATGAGGACTTGCCTGAGACACCCCACAGGGAGGAATATAACCAATAGCAAAGGAATATCCCCTTAAAACAGCATAAAAAGTCCCCCAGAAGTGTAGCTATACAGTTACCACGCTTGCTGCACGATCTGGCTGCATGAAGAAAGGAAGCGATGTCACACCGCTAGAGGCTAAATAGGACTTGGGCCAAGAAAAAATGGTTGCCAATAGAAAGTAATGGGGAGGCTCCGGGAAAATGGCCGCCGAACACATGTACAAAAAACCTTACCACACTAAAGATGGCGTCCGAAAGGGCGCGATACACTACATGGAAAATGGCTGCTGAATGCCCTTACTGAAGCCAGAACAGCCTGCCCACACCCAAAATGTCGGCCCCGCGAATTTACCCTGCAGCGGCCCCCACACGTATGTCTGCACCCCCAAACTTACACTATACAGTGCCGAAGGGTTCAGGGACCCCCACAAGCGCGGTCCAGGCGCAATAGCACCCCCGCAGGGACCGGGAGGAAACGCGGGGCCCAGACACACAGACATGAGGGGGATACCACAGACTCCAGCAGACTGTCGTCCCCCTGACAGAGGCCCCACATACACCCCCGGACATACAATGTCACAGACAGAGGTGGTAGCATGGTACTTACCGATCCAACGAAGGCGTGGGTGCCTCTCTGCGACGGGAAGCCTCCCACCCCTGGTGGTGGGGGTGCCGTCAGCCAAAACAGGATTCTAGCAACACGCGGGAGGACGCAGTTGAGACATCCTAGCGAAGTGGCCACTTCGCGGGCTTTGTCCCTGAGGACAGGGACAGGTTGTTTGCGAGGTCAGGGCGTACGCATAGCCTGCTAAACGCTCAATGGCGGGCTGGGATTCCGTAAGGCTCTAGTACAACCAGTCCGATTCCCAGCTCCGCAAACGCTGTAGTCTTCCGAAGTTCTGACTAACTAGCGCAGGAAACAAATAAAAGCTAACAGTGTAAAGAAAACACACTTAGCACAAAATAAAATGTAAGAAAACAGAAGAAAAGGCTGAGACTGTAGCCCCAGCACAAGGAAGCCTATCTTACTCCTAACTAGGCAAAAGACAAACTGAGTTGGGAATGCTGATAGCAGGGGGGTATTGGACCAGTGGGACAGCCCCCTACAGGTGTGTCTATGCAAATTGTTTGTGTTTTTAACAAGTCTTATGCCTAGCTTGCTCCTGTGGATAAAAGGTCAATACCCATTGGTGAAGACTATATGAGGGGCGGTGACTGTCAGAGGACGCAAGAGAAAAGGACTTTAATATCACTTTAAAACCATCTACTAATTCCCACTATTAACGGTGCTTTTTTTTATAGCAGCTGTTAAAAAATGAATACTCCGACCCTAATAAAAATTGCACACTATGGCTCTGAATGCAGCGTTATACACACCTTTGCACACGAGCTCGGACTACAGAATGAATGCTGGGTCACTACCAATGGTGACACTGATTATGTTTTGGAGTTCCAGTTCTTTAAAGCAAATAGTAAAAAAAAAAAAAGCATCAGTCATGCACTTTATTGGCATTACTTCCTCTTTTTGGATTACACAGCAGCCTAGGCAAACCTAATCTAAGAGAAGCACAGAAGCTACATTAGTTGGCTTCAAAGCTCAGAGTCACTCACCCAGTGCCCTAACCTTTTGTATTTTGGGTCTCCTGATTCACATACTTGATCCAGATA
The DNA here is from genome assembly GCF_965119305.1 of Pelophylax lessonae. Lineage (NCBI taxonomy): Eukaryota > Metazoa > Chordata > Amphibia > Anura > Ranidae > Pelophylax > Pelophylax lessonae. The sequence continues at coordinate 71,072,132 of NC_138778.1, forward strand.
AGTAATACAGAACACATTAAAACCAGTGATCAGCATAGGATAAGCCTAGCATCTTCAGAGGGTGGTAACCAATGGCAGTCCCTACATTTGACACAAGGATAATTTAAACGTAGCACATGGGTTTGTAATGCATTGGCTTGTACCTTACCTTGGATTTAAAGCGTAACTCCACTTTTGTTGAAAAAAAAAAAAAAAACATTCCCCTCTGGGTGATCTGAGTACATTACAAGGAGGATTATAACAAACTTTGTTGCAGATCCCTACCTTTTGTTATTCTGAAGAAATAATTGTTTGTTCCTCTGTGCTGAGTAAGTCTAATGAGAGTGGTTTCATAATTATCACGCAGCTGTGGCACCTGTAGAGCACTACTAAGAAAAGCTGCTGGGTCTGCATCCCTTTAGACGTGTTCCTATTGGGAGTATCCCACCAAAAAAATGGATTTTTGTAAAATCTTACCGTAAAATCCTTTTCTCTTAAGCTCATTGACAGATGTAGTCCTCCTTGATTAATATCAACTCGGGTTATACTGCCCTCTACAGGAGTAGGACTAGACAGGAAAGAAAACGTTTTGGCCACACCCTAGGGGCAGTTCCAGAGGGTATATCCTCTCACTTCCTGCTACAGCAAATCAGTTATGTCACAAAGCAGTGTTTAGAGAATTTAACCCAACCCAACTCAAAAACAGAGGGGCTGGTACTACGTCTGTCAATGAGCTTAAGAGAAAAGGATTTTACGGTAAGATTTTACAAAAATCCATTTTTCTCTGTCGCTCATTGACAGACATAGTCCTCCTTGATTAATATCAACTCGGGACGTCCCAAAGCAGTGCCACAAATGAGGGGTGGGAAAATGGAAATCAAAATCCAATCTAGAAGGCCCAACCGGTGCCGACTAGAAGTTTTAAAGGCTCATCAATCACACGATGAGACTCAACTGAAATTCCAATGGAAAAAAACCCTCGAGGTAGACCACCGGTCTCCTCAAATTGCGGCCTGCAAAACCTTGCGGCCAAATGAGGCATCCGCCGATGCCATCACATCAACTTTATAAAATTTTGTAAAGGTATGAACCGACGACCAGGTAGCCGCCTTGCACACCTGGACCACTGACGCCTGATGGCGGTAGGCCCAGGAAGTACTGAGCGCTCGAGTGGAGTGCGCCTTAACAGGGAACGGAGGATTCCGACCCTTAATAGAATAAGCCTGTACCACCGTCTGTCTAATCCATTTGGAGATCGTCGCGGCAGATGCAGGCAACCCCTTTCTGGGGCCATCCGTGATCACAAAAAGTGAATCCGTCTTACGGAACGATTCCGTAGTCTTCAGGTATACCCTGATTGCCCGAACCACATCCAAGGAATGCAACGCATATTCCTGAGGATGATTGGGCTTAGGACACAAGGAAGGTAGCACAATATCTTCATTCAGATGAAAATCTGAAACCACCTTAGGAAGAAAGGATGGCTTCGGATGAAGAACTACCTTATCCCTATGAACCACTAGATATGGGGAATGGCATGATAATGCAGCCAGTTCTGACACCCTGCGTGCAGAAGGGATAGCCACCAAGAAGGCCACCTTCTGGGATAATGTAAGCAAGGGAATCTCCCTGATATTTTCAAAGGGAGGTTTCTGAAGAACCGACAAACACCAAATTAAGATCCCAGGGCGGTAAGGGCGCGCGCACTGGCAGAGCCAAGTGCCGCACCCCCTGGACACCAAGGAATGAGTAGCCCAAGGCTTCTGAAAGAAGATTGCCAATGCTGAAACCTGACCCTTGATAGTGCTCAAGGATAGTTTCTGCTCAACCCCCTTTTGCAGAAAAGCCAAGATTCGGGTCACCGAATAGGTACGTGGGGGAAATTCCAAAAGATTCACACCACGCGATACAAGTCTTCCATGTGCGATAATAGACTTTGCTGGAAGTCGCTTTCCTTGCTTTAATTAGAGTAGGAATAACTGAAGCTGACAACCCTCTGTCCTTCAGTACCTGGGTCTCAATAGCCAGGCCATTAAAACCAGCGACTGTAAAGCACGATGGAAGATCGGTCCTTGAGAGTCCTTTACAGGCCGTTCAGCGCGTCTGCTGCGTCCGCTAGAGGATCGCGGGTGCGAGCCCTGTTGAGCCAACCTACCAACAGATCCATATCCGGGGTGCCCCAATGAAGGGACAGCTGGTGAAATACCTCTGGATGAAGAGACTATTCCTCTTGATCCAGAATCTGACGGCTGAAATAATCTGCCTGTCCACCCCCGTGATAAATATCGCGGAGAGAACTGGAACAACTGTTCCCCCAATAAGAATGTTGGCCACTTCTATGGCCGCCAGGGCACTCTTGGTGCCCCTTGGTGATCGACCTAAGTCATGACCGTGGCATAGTCCGATTGGATCCGAACCGGGCTGCCCTGGAGCTGCTCGGTCCAGTAAATCAGACAAAGTCTGATCGCTCTCAGTTCCAACACATTTATCGGTAACCTGGAATTTATCAGAAGAAATGACTTCCCCTGGCTGAGCATCGGAGACCGAAGCCACCAGACCAGAGCCTCCCTGGTCCGCTCACTCAATCGGATCCGATTGTCCAGGGAATCGGGATTCCGATTCCATATGAGAAGAATCTCCTCTTTGGAGAATTCGGGTATGAGACTGGGCAAACGGTACTGCCTCTAAGGAGGCGACCATCAATCCCAGCCAGTTGACGGACAGCAACATCCGAATCATTGACTGAATCTTCTGGAGTTTCTCCGCATGGAGAAACACTCTTGCCAAGGATGTATCCAAAATTAGGCCCAGATAGTTCAGTCTCCTGGTGGGAACCAGGGATTATCTTTGGGAAAAGCAACGAAAACGCTGATGTCCTGCGAAGATGGGGATATAAGGATAGGCATCCTAAATGTCTATGGACGCCAGGAAATCCCCCTGATGCAGGGAGGCCACCACTGTATGGATGGACTCCATCTCTTCCAAGACCAGAATTGGACACACCTAGCCCTTTTTCCTGGGCATTGTGAACAAGTTCGACTAGAACTCCTCCAAGGAATGGGAACTACCACTGCTTGTTGTATCAAGCTGTCCCCCGCAAAGCTTTTAAGCGACCCGGGGATGTCGACTATTGGAAGGGAATAATCGCACCGGTGGAAGTGATCGAAACTCGATCTTGTATCCCGACCATATGACCTTGCGAACCCCTTTATCTGGGATTCTGGAAAGCCCTGGATCTGGAAACCGGTGAAGACATCCCCCCACCCTAGAGATGGGTGGGGCCCATTCTGTCGATCCAACGGGATAACAGTGGATTTATTTAGTCTGGAAATCGGTGAGTCCACTATTGGTGGTACCGTCCATCTTTGTAATGAGGGATTCCTCAAAATGATAGCGCCTAGCCATGCGTTTGGAAATAGCAGGGCTCATTTACGGACGACCCTATTTGGGCAAGGGAAACCCTTCACCATTTTGGTAGGCTTGCTAGTACCAAAAAAGGAATATGAGTGTCAGCTACTTCTGCCGGTGTAACCTCAAGATTTAAGGTTTCCCGGACAGACACAACTAGTGCTTCCACCAACGCTTCTTGGGCTATGGCGGAGGCAGAAGCGTCCTCCTCACTGTCTGAGGAGACTGTACCCGAGACAACAACCCCAGAAAAGGGACTGCAATGACCAGCTCAGAATCCGTATCTGAGGTATCAGATGACATAGGGGTAGGCGGGGGTCGCTCTTCTTGACCCCCATCCCTGACAGGCTACCTCCACCCGGGATACCAAAGACTCCAAAACTGCTGATAATGCATCATCACAAGTGGGGTACTGGAGGGTCCTGCGGCCACCCTGAGGGGATCCATGTGTGGCAGGGTTCATGTAACAAGACACTTGCCAGCAAACACAAAAAAATTAATTGCAACAAAAAAACATCTTTTTTTTTTAGTCCCCCAGCGCAGTAGCACCCCTCAGTCTACCTGCTTGGACGAGAGAGAGAGAGAGAGAGAGAGAGAGAGAGAGAGAGAGAGAGAGAGAGACAGAGACAGAGACAGAGACAGAGACAGAGACAGAGACAGAGACAGAGACAGAGACAGAGACAGAGACAGAGACAGAGACAGAGACAGAGAGACCGAGACCCCAAGGCTCACCTGATGCACAGAAGTTTCTTATCAACCTGCTTCCAGCACTGTCTGTTACAGACAGGAAGTCTTTGGCTTGCTTTCCCTGGGCCAAGGAGGCGGCTCCGCCCCTTTACACGCCTTCCGGCGCCTCCCAATTACTCCACGAGGTGTTTGGTCACCTCAAACATGGCCGCCCCCATGCTGGAGACACGAGGCTACGCCAATATGGCGGCCTCGTGCGATCTGCAGGAAAATGGCGGCGGCCTGTGTAGGATAGCGGCGGCTTGCAAGTTAGCAGCGCCCTGCGGGATGTGTGCATTCAGCCTGTGCGGCCTGCGGAAGTGCCTCGGCCTGCGGGAGGTGTCCTCGGCCTGCGGGAGGCTATGCGGCCTGTGGAAGTGACCGGCTTTCTGGAGGGATGGCGATCTGTGGCTGCAGTAACTCAGGCATAGGCATCGGCCTGTGTACACACTAGACAGGTAGGATACCTCTATACCTCAATAGTAATGCCTTATAGTAGTCTGCCACTGACTTCAGTCACCCTTACAGTCATATAGTGACTTTAGATAGTCCGCTCCCAAACCAAACCTCCTGGTTTCTATTCACAAAAATCACACTCAAATTGGGGGATCTGTGACCTGTTATAGGATAGAGGGGAGACCCAGAAACTGAGTGTCCGACCATCCCAGAGAGGGGCCCGCGTCCACCAACAAACCCGACAGGGGGAGAGGGGGAACATTCTACTCACCATACCGGAACCAGGTGGGCGCCAACTCCTGACAGAACCCCTCTCCACCGGGGTGGGGGGGCTGTCGACCAATACGGACGCCGTGACTCTGTTGGTCATTGGCGTCCAGGCGAGACGTTTAACTCGCAGGGTCAGTCCCCGTCCAGTGGGACTATGTCACGGCCGACCCAGCGCGGAGCTATGGCCTGCACGCGCTCGTAGGCTGAACTGGGGTGATCACTGGATCTCAACATCCAGCCCGTCGCCCAGTTTCAGCGTACTTGCTTGAAGATCTCACAGGAACACTGGAGAAAAAAAGCTGTCTAAAAAAAGTATTTCTATAAAAATCCTGCCAGGACCGAAGATCCTAGCAAGGAATCTAGGTCCTTACTCCTAACTAGACAGAAAAAAACTGATTTGCTGTAGCAGGAAGTGAGAGGATATACCCTCTGGGACTGCCCCTAGGGTGTGGCCAGAACGTTTTCTTTCCTGTCTTGTCCTACTCCTGTAGAGGGCAGTATAACCCGAGTTGATATTAATCAAGGAGGACTACGTCTGTCAATGAGCGACAGAGAAATGACATTTTTGTTGCAGGGGATGCCAGAAATCTGACTTGTATCTTAGGCAGACTTCTGGGAAAATTGGCAAACCAAACACACAAGCAGGAAATTAGGTTTCTGGGGGGTGTTCAGTACACATTCTGTGTACAGAACTACTCCAGGTATCCACATTGCATAGCATTTTCAGAAAATTACAATGGCTGCAGATTGAAAAGGAAAGGTAATTTTAATAACATTCAATTACAATATGATTTGTGTCACAATTGTACACACTATTATTTTTTTCTTTATTTGCAATGTTTTTTCCCCGCAAAAGTGGAGTTACCCTTTTAACTTTTGCTCTATCAATTTATCATTTAGAACTTGAATGATTACTATAGAAAGTACTAGAACGATTGACGTGAACTCAGATACTTGACAATTTTAAGTATTTTCTCATTTTTATATTTTGGTACAGTTTTTTAAATAATGAATTCTAGAATTTTTTTTCTATTAACACATTCAGCACTTTAAATGGGTCTTAAACGGAGTGAAAGCTTAAAAATTTTAAACAAAATACAAAACCAAGAATAAAAGAAAAGATGGACCTGTTCTGAATTACAGTAAAACCTTGGTTTGAGAGTAACTTGGTTTAAGAGCGCTTTGCAAGACAAGCAAAATTTTCAAATAAATTTTGACTTGATATACAAGCGATGTCTTGATATACAAGTAGCCTCAAGTCACAGCTGAGTATAAAAGAGAAGAGAGGCGCCTCTAAGTGTAGCAATATGGTTACATTTAATGAAGGTACAACATTTAGCAATTCACATGGTTGATGATCGGAACAGGCACATCTAAGTATGCAGGCATCAGGGGTAAAGCTGTCCACATAGACCATCCTCCGCATCATCATCTACGTCATCCTTTCCATGCTGCCCCTCGCTTTCAGGTCGCTTTACTGCAGGGTGGTCTTCAGGATTACAGTCTAGCAGCCGACGGTGCAGAAGATGGTCTATGTGGACAGCTTTACCCCGGATGCCTGCATACTTAGATGTGCCTGTTTTATTCATCAACCATGTGATTTGCTAAATGTTGTACCTTCATTAAATGGAACCATAATGCTACCCTGTAGCTCCTGCTGGAATTTGCTTCCAATGCCCTTGTGGAAGCGGCTATTTGTGGATGGACATTGTATGGTTACACAACTTATCGCAATGCTATAATCTTTTTATATGTACTATAAATTGAAGGATTTATGAATAAATGGTTGTGGAACGAATCATCTGAGTTTCCATTATTTCTTATGGGGAAATTCGCTTTGATATAAGAGTGCTTTGGATTACAAGCATGCTTCCGGAACGAATTATGCTCGCAATCCAAGGTTTTACTGTACTACACATTTGCGTTACATGCATTAAATAAATTCCCAAGGTTATATTTTAGTAAACTCCAGATGGGTCACAGGGTAAACGTGTCAGACCACACTTACTTGTTGAAAAGGTGGTTATCCACTTTGATCTTGCTGTAGGCTTTAAAATCATCCGGCATCAGCATAACAGGAACTGGAACATTACTCAACTCATTGATCTGAAAGCCAGAAGATGAAAGTATTTACCACAGATAGCAGTAATTAAATAAATAGATTACATCATCTATACAATCAACAAAACTTTATTAAAACGCCTTTGCAATCAATATCTATAACAAAAAAAAAAAAAAAAAAAAAACGACATTTCTCAATTTTAAATTCCACCATTAGCTACATAACCTCTAGAGGTTAATCTGTCAGTGCTCAACAAATTCTGGACACCACTCCTCTATTAAGAACGTTACACCAGATGGACTTGTGTCTTTTCAACCCAACTATGTGGGCACAGATTTGCAACACTGGTGGGACTGCACTGATAATCAGTGCCCTGATTTTCAGTGTAGATGTCCCTTTTAGAGAAGCCGGTTATCGGCTCTCTTCTCCTCTCATGCTCTCAGCATGAGGAAAAGTGTGCCGATAATCGACATCTGTTTACCTCTGTGATCAGTTGTAATTGGACACAGCTGATCACATGGTAAAGAGCCACTGATTGGCTCTTTAACTCAATCTGTGGTCAGCATAATCCGGAGAACACTAATTACAGAGCGAGCCGCCGGCGCCCAGCAAAGCTAGATGACTGCGCTGTACCTTTCGTTCAGTTATAGCGCGGTCGACAAGTGTTTAAGAACATCTAAATGCCAGCAGACAGACGTGGGCATTCAGGAAATGTGACTATTGTGATTGGCTGTCACAGTGACCACATGATTGGAAAGCTCCCAATCACAAGTAAGCATAGCGAGCTTTCCATTCCCCGATGGAAAATGTGTTGGGAGCCTGCGCTCTCAGCACAGAAAACTGTTTATATAAGGCCATATATATGCGGCCTCTCGGCATTAAAGCTCACCCACCGAGAGGCCGCATTTATGCTCCACATACATTTTGTCATGTTACAACCAAAAACATAAATGTATTGGGATTTTATGTGATAGACCAACACAAAGTGGCACATAATTGTGAAGTGGAAGGAAAATGATAAATGGTTTTCAAATTAAAAAAAATAAAATTTGATGAAAAGTGTGGTGTGCATTTGAATTCAGCCCCCTTTACGCTAACTAAAATCTAGTGGAACCAATTTCCTTCAGAAGTCATCTAATTAGAAAATAGAGTCCACCTGTGTGGAATATAATCTCAATATAAATTCAGCTATTCTGTGAAGCCCTCAGAGGTTTGCTAAGGAGAACCTTAGTGAACAAACAGTATCATGAAGGCCATGATATAAAGGTAGAAGGTATAGGTTATAAAAAAAATATCCCAAGTTTTGAACATCTCACGGAGCATGTTTCAATCCATCATCCTAAAATGGAAAAAGAGTATGGCACAACTGCAAACCTACCAAGGCATGGCTGTCCACCTAAACTGACATGCCGGGTAAGGAGAGCATTAATCAGAGAAGCAGCCAAGAGGCCCACGGTAACTCTGGAGGAGCTGCAGAGATCCACAGTTCAGGTAGAAGAATATATCCACAGGACAACTATTAGTCGTGCATGCCACAAATCTGGCCTTTATGGAAGAGTGGCATTAAGAAAGCCATTGTTGAAAAAAAGCCGTAAGAAGTCCTGTTTGCAGCTTGCGAGAAGCCATCAGGAAGTTGCTGATGACGTGACTTCGCGAAATGCATTGAGGTTGTTTCGGTGATCACTTCTGGTTCGCCACTTCCGCCCGCTGTTGGAACGCATTGTGGAACGCACGCTGTTACCGAGCAGCGTTTACACACCATTCTGCTCTCCGGTTTTTGTATGTGCCGTTTGGCACAATTAAATGTGAGTGTACCATGTTATATCGCATTCCCCTGAGGAAGACACGAGGTCTCTGTGTCGTCACGTGTAGGGGAGGGGCTAGGACGGACGGAGCGTTGCACCCAGCGTGAGGCTGTCGGGCAGACCAAGGAGGACGGTCGCAAGCCGAGGCGGCTCCCTATTTATCCGAAAGGCATCCGGGAACGGTTAAAGCGATTCATACGTGCATACATGCACCTGGAAATGTGAGTGTACATCTTTTCACTTGGCATTTAATAAAAAGTATAAAACGATATAAGCACTATCTGGAGCTATCTCTTTCACATGGTATCGTCCCCTATGGAGTGTTGGAGTTACATGTAGGAGGATACTGCCAGCGATCTTTTGATATCTCAGTGGAAGGGAGGAGAAGTGCCCCAGAGGAGTTCATATTGTATACGATTAGAGGCATATCTATATCGGTCTTAAGGTGAGCGCCCAATCACGAGGGGGTGCATGGAGTTTGGTGATATATCGGTCAAGCATACCGGTTGGGTACACACCCACATGTCCACAGACTTGGCGGATTGAGCACCTGCAGCTGATTATTCCACAAGCACCTGGCACTTTTTCTTTATATTAAGGACTCAGATTATAACACCTATAAGCACTGTATGGACTATTTATATATATATTAGAATCTTTTATATATATTGCTTTCTGTTTGCATGAGAGAACATAGCAAATATTGATTGCAAGGATTTTTTTAAACACAACGGTATCAGCACACAGCACTTTATATTTGGTAACACTGTATAATTATTGAAGCGGGTTACACATTTATTTATATAAAATCAGCATTGGAATCACATCAAAACATTGACTTTTCACGAAACAATTTATATCACACAGGTTTATTTTATTTTACATTTTTGGATAGCACACCATACACAGTACAATCTGGATTGGTCACCAATATCGTTGAAATAGCAACCAGGCAGATTTTTACTCTTGCGCAACACTATTTATTGTATTTATAGCACAGAGCACTTTCTGAGGAGAGAGGTGTTTGCGGCAGTTGTAAAATCTAGATTAGAGGGGTAGCTCGCAGGATTCCAATCTGATAAATCCGCTGATACTGACCCCATGGGGCCACCAGCGCGTCTGTGGCATCCGCCAGAGGGTCCTGGGAGCGGGCCACAAACTTCTGTACTTTTCTGTTGACCCACGACGCCAACAGATGTACATCTGGAGAGCCCCAACTAGGGCACAACTGCTGGAACCCCTCTGGATGGAGGGATCATTCCCCTGCATGCAAGGCCTGTCGACTAAGGTAATCCGCCTGCCAATTTTCCACTCCTGGAATGTGAACAGCGGAGAACAAAGCATTCCGCCCAACGAAGGATGCCTGCCAATTCCAAGGCCGCACAGACACTTTTGGTGCCCCATTGGTGATTGACATAAGCCACGGCCGTGTCATTGTCTGATTGAACGCGCACTGGACAACCCTGCAGGTACTCGGTCCAGTCGGATGGTTCTCAGTTCCAGAACACTGATCGGTAACCTGGATTCCTCCAAGGACCAGACTCCTTGAGCAGAGAACCTGCAGAGAACCTGCCAAGAACCCCCCCACCTGGACAGACTTACATCCGTGGTGACAATTGTCCCAATATATAGGAAGGATTTTCCTTGCTTGAGCATCGGGGACCGAAGCCACAAGAGCAGGGACTCCTTGGTCACCTGGCTCAGCTAGATCTCAATGTTCAGGGAATTTGAATTCTTGTTCCATTTGGGAAGGATTTCCTTCTGGAGGATCCTCGTGTGGAATTGAGCGAAGGGGACCACCTCGAAGGATGACACCATCAGCCCCAGAACTCATACAGGTACGAAGGGATGACCATTTGCTGGACAGCAACAGCTGAACCGCAGTCTGGAGTTTTTCCGGAGGAAGAAACACCTGGCTGAGGACGAGTCCAAAGTCAGGCCCAGATAGTCCAGTCTCATGGAAGGGACCAAGGACGACTTCTGAAGGTTCAGAATCCACCCGAACTCCTCCAGAGTTCTCAGGGTGATTTCCAAATTTGCTTCCAACACCGTAGGAGACTCCACGCGGAGAAGCAGATTGTCCAGGTAACCCAGGACCGATATCCCCTGCTGCCGCAACAGCGCCAGGTTTACAGCCCACATCTTTGTGAAAACCTGAGGAGCAGAGGCGAGACCAAAAGGGCAATGCCACAACTGATAGTGATCCTCTCCCTTGGCAAAATGGAGAAACCATTGGTGTCCTGCACAGATTGGGATGTGAAGTTAGGCATCTTTGATGTCTATGAAGGCCAGGAAATCCACCACTGCGCGAACCGATTCAATCTTGAATTTTTGAACTCGCACTAAGCAATTTAGTGCTTTCAGGTCCAGGATTGGACGCATCTTGCCTTCCTGGGAACCGTGAACAGGTTTGAAAACGTTCCACACACAGAACCGGGACTATTACCCCCTGTTGTACCAGGTCCTGAACTGCCCCAGAGAGTGCCAGCAAGCATTCAGGGGACAGTCGCACATTGGAAGGGAAAAACCTTACCGGAGGAATGGATCGAACTCGATCTTGTACTCGGACCCTATGACCTCCTTAACCCATTTGTCTGATATCCGGGATAGCCACAGGTCCGGAAACCGGTAAAGACTTCCCCCCCACCCCAGATACGGATGAGGGCGCCACCCTAGGCCGAGGTGGTCTTGTCCGCAGGTCTGGAGAACATTTTCCCTCCAAGTCACAGCGTAGTAACTTAGCCCATTCAGTCATTGTTTGCGTGAAAGGGCAACCGTAAACACCGGTCTCAGTGCAGACCCTGCCAGGGAGTACATATTACAGGCCACATCCTCCGCCTTCCTATCCCCTGGATCCTTAAAGGACGGGGAATCCTCCACTGGAATCACGGTAGCTTTATTCAGCCTGGAGACCAGAGGGTCCATGTAGGTGGCACAGCCCACGTCTATCAGGGACTCCTCAAAAGAATAGCGCCTAGCAATCTGCTTAGGCACCTCAGAGGAACGCTTTGAGCGGTCCCATTCTTTTTTGAGCATGGCGTCATAATACGCAGGAAAAGGAAAAACCTTTGCCGCTCTGGATGGCTTGTGAGTGCCAAACGTAACCTGCACCTCAGTCGCAGCTGCGTCCTCCATTTTTAGGGTCTCACGCACAGAAAGGAGTGCGTCCACTAGGGCCTTATCTTGCGCGGCAGTGGAGGTAGAAATGTCATCCTCACTATCAGAGGAGACAGGGCGTGAGGTAGCGGACCCGGCAGGGAGACCTGTGTCTGCGGTGGCTGAATCAGACTTAGAACCTGAGACATCAGATGAGGCAGGGGTAGGCGGAGGGCGTTTCTTAGCACCTCGCCCTTTAAAGACCACCTCCACCCAGGACACAAAAGCTTCCAGGACCGCCAAAATTGCATCTGTAGACAGCTGGGGTCTGGAGGGCCCTGTGGCCTCCCCGGAGGGGGGCACCAGGGGAACCCGCCAGCAAAGGCTGAAAAAAGTGACACCAAAAGTTTTTTTTCCCTCAAAAGGTCCAACCGCACTACAGCGCCCCCCCCCCCCCCAAGAGGTTAGGCAGCGCGTCGGAGACCCCCAGCAGAGGAGAGACAGACCCCAACACACTGACTGTACCCAGATACAGCAGGAGGCCAAAAACGTCTGCGCAGCACGTGTCAGCAGCAGCTCGATCCAAAAAGGGTAGGATCTGAGAAACAGCCCAGGGTATAGGGAGGGGCTCCACCCACAAAGAGACGCCTCCAGGAACTGCCAAATCGGATTCCTACAGAGCGAACCACCGCAGAATGACCGTGGTTCTGGGTGTACCAAGATGGCCACCAATCTCTTCGGCACATGAGGCTACAAGAAAATGGCGGCCCCGCGTCGCTTGCCGAGCAGCTGAGGACCCTCGTGGGGACCCCCCAGACTCCAAAATGGGATCGATTAGCAGATGGGCTCTGGAGGAACAGGCAGAGACCCCCCCGCACGATCATTCGTCTGGCGCCGGTGGCACATCCCCCCTGCCCCTACATCCGGCCCGGAGCGTGATCCCCAACCCCTGGGAGTAGGCCCAGTAGCCCCCAGTGTGAGGAGGGGGGCAGGTAGAAGAGGGGGTGCGTGACAGGACAGAGGGGAACTCTGGAATGTGAGGGTCCGACCGTCTCAGGGAGGGGCGTGCATCCATCCCAAAATCCGCCAGGGGAAGAGGGGGAGGGAACATTTACTCACCATACTGGAACAGGTGGGCGCCATCTCCTGACAGAATCCCTCTCCGCCGAAGTGGAGATCCCAGCAAGGATCTAGGTCCTTACTCCTAACTAGGCAGATAAAAATGGACATCCTATGCAGGAGGAGAGAGGGTATACCCCCTGGGACTGCCCATAGGCGTAGCCAGAACTTTTTTTCTGGCTAGTGTCCTACTCCTGTAGTGGGCAGTATAACCCTACTGATATGCATCAGAGACTGCGTCCGTCAACAACGATAGAGAAACATTGCACAATACCCTGAACCATGATGGTGGCAGCATCATGTTGTAGGGATGCTTTTCTTCATCAGGGACAGGGAAGCTGGTCAAAGTTAATTGGAAGATGGATGGAGCCAAATACAGGGCAATCTTAGAAGAAAACCTGTTATAGTCTACAGAAGACTTGAGATTGGGGCAGAGGTTCACCTTCCAGCATGACAACGACCCTAAAGATACAGCCAGAGCTACAATGGAATTGTTTAGATCAAAGCATATTCATGTGTTAGAACGGGCCAGTCAAAGTCCAGACCTAAATTTAATTGGGAATCTGTTGCAAGACCAGAAAATTTGCTGTTCACAGATGCTCTTCGTCCAATCTGACAGAGCTTGAGCTATTTTGCAAAGAAGAATGGGCAAACAAAAATCACTCAATCACTTGCAGAGAAAGGTAGTTTTACCAAGTATTGATTCAGTGGGGCTGAATACAAATGTAAAAAAGTTTGAAAATCATTTATCATTTTTGTTCTACATCACAACTATGTGCCACTTTGTGTTGTCACATAAAATCCCAATAAAATACATGTTTTTGGTTGTAACATAACAAAATGTGGAACATTTCAAAGGGGTATGAATACTTTTTCAAGGCACTGTATAGCTTAAATGACCCATTAGGTGTTTGATGTATGTTTGCACAGTCTGTCACTTTCATTAACAGATCAGTCTTAGATTTTTCGTTTGTCACCCCTGTATAATAGACATTTTACTTGTTGATCCAGTAAAGTAGATGCTCCCAACAGAAGGAACATTTAATTTCCAACCAGAATCTTGGTGATGTTGCCAGCACACCGAAGATCTTTAAATACCATCCAAACTATTTGGACCCCTTCGTCCAGCGTATGATCTCACGTTGCACTCTTCCATTGCGATTACTTTGAATAAAATAATTTGGACATTATTTGAAGATCCTTGGTGTGCTGTCAATATGTATGTTTACATCTGTGATGTTACTAGTATCCAGCTGGCATTGTTGCAACAACCATTTAACATTGCCCAATCCAGGAATGTGCGAGATGGGAATACTGCTGGTTAGACTCTTGAAGAGTTCTCACAGTTATGGAAAGATTGTTTTTCACCTTACAGTATGACTCGGGTTCTAAGAGTAAATCATCCACAAAGCCCAACGCACAGGGCTGATGCTACCCAAAAGGGAAGTGGCACAAAGTGGTAGTGTTCCTCACCAACAGCAAATGGGAGGAACCTTTGCTGGCTGCAGCAAATTACAACAACTTCTATACATCCCTGATATTGATCAACACAAGAAGATTCCTCGATAGGAGAAGGCTACCCCCGATCAGATGGGACTCAATCCTGAATTGAGGACTAGGATTGGACAAGCAACATCCTTCCTGGGAACTGTAAAACGATTTAAAAATAATCACCCACATTTTTTAGAGGGTAGAACTGGGACAAAAGCCCTTTGCTGTAATAGTTTCAAGATTGCCAAATGCAAGTCCTGCAGTTGAGGAGATGGAATGGTTTGTCACATCCAACCTTTGTCTAAGGTAATCCAAGGTAAGGGGCTAAATTCTATTTATTTAATTTTTTTTTAATCAAAGCTAGAAATGCACATAAATTGTCAAAAACATGAGCCAGCCAGAGACCTGCAAAATGCAGAAAATTACCCCCTTATCCCAAGTAGTAGGATGCGGATCAGAAAAAGTTTTTCAACTCGCTTGTTCGACAGAAATCTATCAAAATAATTATAGTCACAAAAAAGTGCAGCACTCTCCTTCAATAAAGTGCATTCAAATTATAGTACATAAATAAATATCTGAAAATAGTGTAAAAATCCTCTATATATAAGAAATTAACGTGAGTCCATCATTTCTTTTAAATATCTATCTATACACACACACACACACACACACACATACATACATACAGTCCATCAATAAATGTTTCAATGTCCCATTTCACCTATGCCCATCCATCTATGATTTAAAGCAGCAGCTACGTCCGTCGGTGGACGAAAGAGGAAAGTGTGGTGTATAATTTAGGTAAAATGTTAAAAAAAAAATGGGGCGATTTATTCTTAAATATGAATATGCAGTGCAACAGAGGTGAGGGGAATGGCGCTGCCTAGGAGGATAGAAAAAACACTGATATCCTAGACTGGAGTGGGAAAAAAACAGGAGGAAAAATATGTAAATGTAAACTAGGTGTAGCCCTGCTCCCAGGGGAGTGGCTTAATGCGAGCATACTGCTCCAACCCAACTGACACTATTGGTTCGGTCATATTAAAATGATTTAGACCACAAGTATTGCAGTGAAATAATTGGATTTTTGTAAGAACTTACCGTAAAATCCTTTTCTCTTAAGCTCATTGACAGACGCAGTCCCCTTGATTAATATCAATTGGGTTATACTGCCCTCTACAGGAGTAGGACACTAGGCAGAAAAAAAACGTTCTGGCCACACCCTAGGGGCAGTCCCAGAGGGTATATCCTCTCACTTCCTGCTACAGGATGTCAGTTATGTCACAAAGCAGGGTCAGAGAATTTAACCCAACTCAAATATAGAGGGGCGGGTACTGCGTCTGTCAATGAGCTTAAGAGAAAAGGATTTTACGGTAAGTTCTTACAAAAATCCAATTTTCTCTGTCGCTCATTGACAGACGCAGTCCTCTTGATTAATATCAATTGGGTTATACTGCCCTCTACAGGAGTAGGACACTAGGCAGAAAAAAAAACGTTCTGGCCACACCCTAGGGGCAGTCCCAGAGGGTATATCCTCTCACTTCCTGCTACAGGATGTCAGTTATGTCACAAAGCAGTGTCAGAGAATTTAACCCAACTCAAATATAGAGGGGCGGGTACTGCGTCTGTCAATGAGCTTAAGAGAAAAGGATTTTACGGTAAGTTCTTACAAAAATCCAATTTTCTCTGTCGCTCATTGACAGACGCAGTCCTCTTGATTAATATCAATTGGGACGTCCCAAAGCAGTGCCACAAATGAGGGGTGGGATAACGGAAATCAAAATTCAATCTAGAAGGCCCAACCGGTGCCAACCAGAAGCATCAAGGACTCATCAAGCAAAAAGAGGAGACCCAAGTGAAAAACCCAACAACCCTCGAGGTAGACCAACAGTCTCCTCACACAGCGGCCTGCAGGAACCTTGCGGCCAAAAGAGGCATCCGCCGATGCCAGCACATCAACCTTATACAATTTTGTAAAGGTATGAACCGACGACCAGGTAGTCGCCTTGCAAACCTGAACCACTGACGCCTAATGGCGGAAGGCCCAGGAAGCACTAAGCGCCCGAGTGGAGTGCGCCTTAACAGGGAACGGAGAATCCCGACCCTTAATAGAATAAGCCTGTACCACCGTCTGTCTGATGCATCTAGAGATGGTCGCGGCAGAAGCAGGCAACCCTTTTCTAGGGCCATCCGTGATCACAAAAAGTGAATCCGTCTTACGAAACAAGTTCGTAGTAGTCAAGTGTACCTTGATCGCCCGAACCACATCCAAGGAGTGTAATGCAAACTCCCAAGGATGGCTGGGCTTAGGACACAGGGAAGGTAACACAATATCTTCATTCAGATGAAACTCTGAAACCACTTTAGGAAGGAAGGATGGATTCGGGCGAAGAACCACCTTATCCTTATGTACCACCAGATCTGGGGAACAACAGGCCAATGTGGCCAGTTCTGACACCCTGCGTGCAGAAGTGATAGCCACCAAAAAGGCCACCTTCTGGGATAGCAAGGGAATCTCCCTAATATTTTCAAATTAAGATCCCAGGGCGGTAAGGACGCGCACCGGCGAAGCCAGGTGCCACACCCCCTGGATGAAATTCCGTACCAAGGAATGAGTAGCCAAAGGCTTCTGAAAGAAGATTGCTAACGCTAAAACCTGACCCTTGATAGTGCTCAAGGACAGTTTCTGCTCAACTCCCTTTTGCAGAAAAGCCAATATTCTGGCCATCGAGTAGGAACGTGGAGGAAACCCAAGGGATTCACACCACTCAATGTAAGACTTCCATGTGCGCTGATAGACCTTTCTGAAACTCGCTTTCCTTACTTTAATCAGAGTAGGAATAACTGAAGCCGACAACCCCTTGTCCTTCAGCACCTGGGTCTCAACAGCCAGGCCGTTAAGCCAGCGATCGTAAAACAGCATGGAAGATCGGTCCCTGAGACAGCAGATCCTTCCTGAGAGGAAGTCGCCAAGGGACGTCCGCGACCAGCCTGACCAGGTCAGCGTACCAGGCCCGACGGGGCCAATCCGAAGTCACAAGGATGACTGGAATTCCCTCCACCTCTATCCTGCGAAGAATTTTCGGCAGCAACTTGAGGAGGGAAGGCTGATACTGCCCCCACGGGGCGACCAGCGCGTCTGCGGCGTCTGCTAGAGGATCGCGGGAGCGAACTGCAAACCCCCGCACCTTCCTGTTGAGCCGAGATGCCAACAGATCTACATCCGGGGTGCCCCAATGAAGGCACAATTGGTGAAATACCTCTGGATGAAGAGACCATACCCCTTGATCCAGAATCTGACGGCTGAGAAAATCTGCCTGCCAATTTTCCACCCCTGGAATGAATATGGCGGAGAGAGCTGGAACAATTGTTCCGCCCAACGAAGGATGCTGGCCACTTCTATGGCCGCCAGGTCACTCTTGGTGCTCCCCTGGTGATCGACGTAAGCCACTGCCGTGGCATTGTCTGACTGATTCCACACCGGGCTGCCCCGGAGCTGCTCGGTCCAGTGAATCAGACAAAGTCTGATCGCTCTCAGTTCCAGTACATTTATCGGTAACCTGGATTCTTCCAGGGACCAGGGCCTGTGAGCAGATAGTCTGCCGAGAACCCCACCCGGATAGTCTGGCATCCGTGGTGACAATAGTCCAATAGATTGGACGAAATGACTTCCCCTGACTGAGCATTGGTGATTGAAGCCACCAAACCAGAGATTCCCTGGTTCGTTCGCTCAGCCGGATCCGATTGTCCAGGGAATCGGGATTCCGGTTCCATTTGAGACAAATTTCCGTTTGGAGAATTCGGGTATGAGACTGGGCAAACGGTACTGCCTCGAAGGAGGGCACCATCAGTCCCAGAACCCTCATGCAAATCTGAAGGGAAGGCCAGTTGACTGACAATCACAACTGAGTCGTCGACTGAATCCTCTGGAGTTTCTCAGCAGGGAGAAACACCTTTGCCAAGGATGTATCTAAAGTAAGGCCCAGATAGTCCAGTCTCCTGGTGGGGACCAGGGATGATTTCTGCAGGTTCACCAACCACCTGAACTGTTCCAAAGAGACCATGGTGATCTCCAAGTTTGGCAATAGAGCCTACGGAGACTCTGCACGGACAAGAAGGTCGTCCAGGCAGCCTAAAACCGACATGCCCCGCTGTCGCAACAGTATCAAATTCGGGGTCAAGACACTTTTGTGAAGACCCGGGGAGCAGAGGCGAGACCAAGGGGTAACGCCACAACTGATAATGGTTCTCTCCCACAGTAAAGCAAGGAACGCTGATGTCCTGCATAAATGGGAATGTGAAGATAGGCATCTTTAATGTCTATGGACGCCAAAAAATCCATCTGATGCATGGAGGCCACGACTGTGCGAATGGACTCCCTTTTGAATTTTTGCACCCGGACAAAATAATTGAGCGCCCTCAAGTCCAGAACTGGACGCAGTTTGCCCTCATTCCTGGGGACTGTGAACAGGTTCCAGTAGAATCCCTTGAACTTTTCCCCCCAAGAAACTGGACCACTCCTTGCCCAGCAGAGCCTTTAAGCGATCCGGGGATAGTCGTATGTAGGAAGGGAAGAATCGCACCGGTGGAAATGATCGAAAACTCGATCTTGTATCCTGCCCGTATGACCTCGCGAACCCATTTGTCTGGATTTCTGGAAAGCCACGGATCCGGAAACCGGTGAAGACGTCCCCCCACCCCAGATATGGGTGGGGGTGCACCTTCAGGCTGTGTGGTCTTATATTCAGGTCTGGAAAGATCAGATCTTTGTTACCCGACTAGCGTTAAGCCTACAGCACCTGGTATTCCCAGGCAGTTTCTCATACAGGTACTAAACAGGCCCAACCCTGTTTAGTTTCCGAGATCAGACGAGATCGGGCGCATTCAAGGTGATGCGGCTGTAGGCCCCTTTGAAACCCCTACGGGGTCTTTGGAGGAGCTCGCCTTATCACTCGCCTTAGAGGAACGAAACTATTTTTTTATGAACAGCAAAAGACGGTCCCCGTCTGCGACGAGGTCCCTTACCTTTCGTAGCCTGTGGTAGAAAGGTGCTCTTGCCTCCAATGAGACCCTTGGTAATTTTACTTTGAAAAGGGGGGGGGGGGGGAAATCAGCCAAAAGCTCTTTTTGGAAGCTTAATACGCCGACCAGCACTTTAACCATAACATGCGCCGAAGGACCCCGCCGAGATCGATACACGCCCCAACAATGGAGCGGTGTCCAGGGCGGCGTCACAGACAAGCTGTAGCGCTTGTATCATCTGCTCCAGCAAGTCCAAAACTGCCGGGGGGAGACTTCTCCCCTCCAGATCTCGGCGTAACAACTTGGTCCACTCTGTCAATGTTTGTGCAACCAGAGCAATGGTGAACACTGGCCTAAAGGCTGACCCTATCAGGGTAAATATCGAGCGGGATAAAGATTCCGCCTTACGGTCCACTGGATCCCGAAAAGACGGAGCATCCTCCAACGGGATAACAGTAGCTTTATTTAGTCTGGAAACCGGCGAATCCACCGATGGTGGTACGGTCCCTTTATCAAGGAGAGATTTTTCAAATGGATAGCATCTAGCAATGCGTTTGGAAATACCAGGGGTTCGTTTTGGACGGGCCCATTCTTCCTTAATTATATCTTGAAAACATTTGGGCAAAGGAAACACCTTTGCCATCTTGGTAGGCTTGCGAGTACCAAAGGCAATTTCAGTATCAACTGCTTCCGTAGGTACAAGTTCAAGTCTTAAGGTTTCCCGCACAGACACAATCAGTGCATCTACTAGCGCTTTATCTTGCGCTATAGCAGAGGGAGAGATGTCCACCTCACTCTCCGAGTAGATGGGACATGAGACACTAGCCTCAGAAGAGGGGCCTGCAGCTGCTGCGACAGGCTCAGAATCTGTATCTGAAATGTCAGATGAGATAGGGGTAGACGGGGGTCGCTTTTTTGCCCCCCGTCCCTGACAGGCCACCTCCATCCGGGATACAAAAGACTCCAAAACCGCTGACAATGCATCAATAGTAAATGGGGAACTGGAGGGTCCTGCGGCCACCTCGAGGGGATCAGGTGGGGATACACGTGTGGCAGGGTCCATGATTAATCCAAGAACACTTGCCAGCAAACAAGAATTGAAAAAGAAAAAACTTTTTTTTTTGTAATGTAATCCCCCAGCGCAACAGCGCCTCGAGAGAGAGAGCGAGAGAGAGACCCCAAGGGCTCACCACCTGATGCACAGAAGCTTCTACCAAACTGCTCTCAGCGCTGTCCTTTACAGAACAGGAAGTCTTGTGGATCGTTTTCCCGGGTAAAGGAGGCGGCTTCGCCCCTTTACATGCCTTCCGGCACTCCCACTGCTACTCCTCGAGGTAGCTGGGTGTATCCAAAATGGCCGCCCCCATGCAGGAGACACCAGGCTACGCCAAAGTGGCGGCCCCACGCGGGCTGCGGGAAACGGACGGCCTGTGGAAGGATGGCGGCGGCCTGCGGATTCCATGCGGCCTGCGCGAGGATGGCGGCGGCCTGCAGAATCCGTGCGGCCTGCGGGAGGATGGCGGCGGCCTGCGGATTCCATGCGGCCTGCGGGAGGATGCCGATAGTCCATGTAGCTGCATCACTATGCATTAGGTAGGTGCTTGATCATATCACCCCTCTTACATGACTATTTCAAACAGTAACGCCAGCGGCGCCCTGTTTCCATCTCTGACTGACCTCAGTCATGGCTTCTCTCCTTTTACAGCGCCAGTTCTTTACAGTGACTATCAGATAGTCCGCTCCCAAACCAAGCCTCCTGGAGTGGTATATCTTATTCACCAAATCACACTAGCAAGAGGGAGATCTGTGAAGCATGTCATAGGATAGAGGGGGAACCCAGGATCAAGAGGGTCCGACCATCCACAGAGGGGCCCGCATCCATCCCAAAACCCGACAGGGGGAGGGGGGGAACATTCTACTCACCATACCGGAACAGGCGGGCACCCACTCCTAACAGAACCCCTCTCCACCGAGGTGGGGGGGGCTGTCGACCAATCCGGACACCGCGACTCAGTTTCCGACTGGTCGTAGGCGTCCTGGCGAGACGTTTAACTCGCAGGGCAAGTCCCCGTCCAGTGGGACTATGTCGCGGCCGACCCAGCGCGGAGCTAGGGCCTGCACGCGCTCGTAAAATAGTTGGGGTGACCACTGGATCTCAACATCCAGCCCGTCGCCCAGATCCAGCGTAATTGCTTGAATGTGTCGCGGCCGATCCAGCGCGGAGCTAGAATCTGCACGCGCTCGTAGGCTGGCTGGGGTGACCACTGGATCTCAACATCCAGCTCGTCGCCCAGCTCCAGCATAATTGCTTGAAGATCTCACAGAAACAAAAGCTGGAGAAAAAAAGCTAAATAAAGATTTATCTAAAAAAACTTGCCAGGACCAAAAGATCCCAGCAAGGAACTTAGGTCCTTACTCCTGACTAGACAGAAAAAAACTGACATCCTGTAGCAGGAAGTGAGAGGATATACCCTCTGGGACTGCCCCTAGGGTGTGGCCAGAACGTTTTTTTCTGCCTAGTGTCCTACTCCTGTAGAGGGCAGTATAACCCAATTGATATTAATCAAGAGGACTGCGTCTGTCAATGAACGACAGAGAAAACAAGTTTACTGCTTTTGAATTGGAAATAAAAGGGTATACAAACAGAATTAGAAATAATGCAGTAATTGCCAAGAATGTAGATTCCCCAACCAAAGAATAGGGTTTAGCACTCAGGATCTGGAACGCAAGCCACACATATATAATGTAAGTACATACATATATATGCTAGAGGATTGTGTTCAGTAACAATGAAGACACATTTAGGTTTTCGTGATTAGAGAGTGACCACAAATTAATGTTAACCACACTTATAAAACAAAACTGTGAAATGAACAGTATAACTACTACCTGAATATCAGAGTGCACTCTGTGTACTAACTAACAGGGGCCCCCTTTATACTGAACAGTCTCCTGGAGAGTGAGGCCTCACTAGTCTTTGCCGGCAAGGAATCCTCAGTCAAGAAAAGTAATTGTAATCCAAAATAAAGGGAATTGGTAGTTATAATCCCCAAAGTAGTCAGTAATTGTAATCCACAAGGACAAATGCGACACTGGTCTACATGCTTCTCATCAGGCAGACAGCCTAGTACTGGAAAGGGCTTAAGGCCTAGTTCACCCACTTTGCACTAAGTGTAACGGCAGTGTCCAGTGGTATTACGATCAGTCAGTATAGCCCTTCTATCCAAACAGTTCGGCAATCCTTCCCTGGCTCAGTCTAGGGGTGTGACAGATAACTGTAGATGTAGATGCTGGATGTCTCTCACCCAATACCGGGAACTCCACTCCCCGCTGCAGCCAGGCCCTGCTCTGCGACTCTCTCGGCCTGTCAAGTGTCCTTCCGCATACACACCACCCGCCTCAGCTCCGGTGTCCGCCACTAGGCCTCTGGCCTACTCCTCTGCAATGCGCAGCAGCTCTTCCCCTTCTTTACAGCACGCTGTCCGAGGCAAGAGAGCGAAAATGGATCCCGCCCACCTTTATGAAGGACACTCCCAGCAGGCTCCGCGGGTCACATTGCTCAATGGGAGAAGAGTCCCTTTACATAGCTCAATGGGAGAAGAATCCCTTTACATAGCAGTCTATGGTCCTGGCTCCTCCGAAACAATATTTCCCATAATTCAAAGTCACTGTCTTTGCAGAACTTTAATAACAAATACAGTTTGAACAATACTCCCTTCAAGCGGTACTCTACTCCTTGAAAGGTGGCTTGTACTCCCTCAGAGGTGAGATGCAACCACTCACGCTCTCTTTTATCAGCAGGATGTGGCCGTCTAGACAACGTGTCCTCATCCAAGTTCCCTTTTCCAGGCCGATACTTCAAACTGAACTGAAACTCAGAGAGGGCAGCTAACCACCTATGACCCGTGGCATCCAACTTGGCAGTAGTCAGCAGGTACGTCAATGGTACATCCCACTTGAGGGCCAGGAACTCCAACTTGTGAATGGGATAATTCTTCCCTGGAGGGGGACAAACTGCGACTAATATTAGGCAATAGGGCGCAGCCTTCCTTCAGTTTGATATAACACTCCTCCTAAACCATCTCTACTGGCATCCACGTGTAACTCATAAGGTCTTGCAGGATCTGCATAGGCCAAGACTTGTGCTTTTGTAAGGCTCTCCTTCAATTTGCAGAAGGTCTGTTCACACTTGACATCCCACTGGGCTTGAATAGATTCCTTTAGATCCTCTGGGCCCCTTTTTGGGCATCTCTGTCTTCCGAGGCATCAGCACTTCCTCTTCGGTTTCCCTCTTTAGCTGCTCACTCAAAGCACCAGCTGAGAAAAACTTTTCACGAACCTTCTGTAATAAGAACAGAATCCTAAGAAGGATCGCAACTCGGTCACATTTGTAGGTCTAGGCCAAGTGGTGACAGCTTCCAACTTCTTCGGATCAGTAGATACCCCTGCGGCAGACACCACGTGCCCCAGATAGGTGACAGAGGTGTGATAGAACTGGCATTTCTCCAGCGATAACTTCAACCCCTCTTCATAGAGCCTCTGAAACACCTTCTCCAAAACGGGCTTCATGCTCTTTCAAGGTCTTACCAAAGACAATGATGTCATCTAAGTATACCAGAACTTCAATTAGGTGCATATCCCCTACAGTGTTCTCCATAAGCCTCTGGAAGGTTGCTGGGGCTCCTGCCAATCCTTGGGGCATGCGGTTAAACTCGAAGAAACCCAGTGGGCTGATGAAAGCAGTTTTTTCTCCATCTTCAGGATGTATAGGTATTATTTGGTAATACCCACTCTTCAGATCCAACACGCTAAACCACTTGGCACCTGATAAACACTGCAGAGCATCTTCTATACGAGGGGTGGTGTATTGATCCGGAATGGTTGGTTAAGATTACGGTAATAGATGCACATCCGGATGGTCCCATTATTTTTCTGGACCACCACTATGGGTGAAGCATAAGGACTACGGGACTCCCGTATAACAACTGACTTCTTCAGCTCAGCTAATTGCTCGCGAAGGTCTTCCAAGTCACTCGGGTATCCTCCGGGCTCTCTCTCGGAAGGGTTTATCTTCACTAAGGCGGTTTCAATGTTGGGCACTTTTAGCACAGCAGACATCGTAATCATTTTTTGAAAATAGTTTCTCCCATCTAGACAGTTGTGTCTTTACTCACTCCCCCCACTTGAAAGGAACAGCTGGGCGAGCAGGAGAAATACCTTCCAACCCTTTGTCCCTATTCTTCTCCTCCTTAAATTCAGAAGGGGTTAGTGGAGAAGCAGCACTCACATGGCCCAACACCATTCTAGACTTCAGATGCAGTGGCGGCTGGTGCTCAAAATTTATTGGGGGGGGGGGGGGGGCGCAAACAGAAAAATTTAATAAGCATTGCTTTGCGGCAAAAAATTGCATGACTTTGAGGTCACAAAAGTATAGTGTGCCCCCTTCCATGCAGAGTGACCACGGCGCGCCCCCTTCCATGCAGAGTGACCACAGCGCGCCCCCTTCCATGCAGAGTGACCACAGCGCGCCCCCTTCCATGCAGAGTGACCACAGCTTGCCCCCTTCCATGCAGAGTGACCACAGCTTGCCCCCTTCCATGCAGAGTGACCACAGCTTGCCCCCTTCCATGCAGAGTGACCACAGCTTGCCCCCATCAATGCAGAGTGACCACAGCGTGCCCCCATCAATGCAGAGTGACCACAGCGTGCCCCCTTCAATGCAGAGTGACCACAGCGTGCCCCCATCAATGCAGAGTGACCACAGCGTGCCCCCATCAATGCAGAGTGACCACAGCGTGCCCCCATCAATGCAGAGTGACCACAGCGTGCCCCCTTCAATGCAGAGTGACCACAGCGTGCCCCCTTCAATGCAGAGTGACCACAGCGTGCCCCCTTCAATGCAGAGTGACCACAGCGTGCCCCCTTCAATGCAGAGTGACCACAGCGTGCCCCCTTCAATGCAGAGTGACCACAGCGTGCCCCCTTCAATGCAGAGTGACCACAGCGTGCCCCCTTCAATGCAGAGTGACCACAGCGTGCCCCCATCAATGCAGAGTGACCACAGCGTGCCCCCTTCAATGCAGAGTGACCACAGCGTGCCCCCTTCAATGCAGAGTGACCACAGCGTGCCCCCTTCAATGCAGAGTGACCACAGCGTGCCCCCATCAATGCAGAGTGACCACAGCGTGCCCCCATCAATGCAGAGTGACCACAGCGTGCCCCCATCAATGCAGAGTGACCACAGCGTGCCCCCTTCAATGCAGAGTGACCACAGCGTGCCCCCTTCAATGCAGAGTGACCACAGCGTGCCCCCTTCAATGCAGAGTGACCACAGCGTGCCCCCTTCAATGCAGAGTGACCACAGCGTGCCCCCTTCAATGCAGAGTGACCACAGCGTGCCCCCTTCAATGCAGAGTGACCACAGCGTGCCCCCTTCAATGCAGAGTGACCACAGCGTGCCCCCTTCAATGCAGAGTGACCACAGCGTGCCCCCTTCAATGCAGAGTGACCACAGCGTGCCCCCTTCAATGCAGAGTGACCACAGCATGCCCCCTTCAATGCAGAGTGACCACAGCATGCCCCCTTCAATGCAGAGTGACCACAGTGTGCCCCCTTTCAATGCAGACTGACCAGCGTGCAGAAAGACCAGTGCACTTACCTGATGCAGCAGCGGCTTCTCCTCAGTCCTCCGCGTCTCCCGAGTCCTCCTCCTCGGCCAATGGCAAAGGTTCGCCTTTCGGCCAATCAGAAAACGGGTCTCTACATGCCCCGCATGTAGATTAGGGGGCCAGACACATGGATAGGGGGGGCGGCGCCTCTGCGCCCCCAACGCACCGGCCGTCACTGTTTAGATGTACTGTTCAGATGCCAATTATCAGGGAATTCGGTTTAGCACCTGGGGGGTAGGGGGCGCTCTACAGCCAGAGTATCAAACCCTTCCATCTTCGCCCCTTTGGTGGGTTGAAACGGTATCTTCATGGGGACGTACCCGTCATAGGGGAACATTTGGGTCCCTAAACCCCAGATCTTTAGTTCTAACTTTAGTTCTAACTAACAAAGGGATGTGCCTCAGGTGCTCCTGGTAGAAGTCACTATAATGCAATGTCACCTGAGTGCCCGTATACAACAAGGCCTTGGTATAAATACCCTCCACCTGTAGTGGTACCACCGGGGATGGCCCCACTAGTTTCTTGGGTACAACTTATTTAATGGGCTGGAACAATCTTCGACAGACCTTGTTACTAGAGTGTTTCACCTTCCAGTGCTTGGAACCTTCAGAAGTTCAATGGTAAGCACCTTGACAGACTTAAGTTTGTGGGGCTCTGGATCCTCTCTGCGGAAGAGGAGTGGAGGTATCAACCCTCTGTGTCTCTCTGCCAGATTCAGTGGATCCCTACAAAAGATATAGAGGTATTGGGGAGGGATGGGAGAGCACACCCCATCTCATTGTGACCGTAAATTACCCTCATGATTGCTGGAGCTCAGGCTTTTAGCGGGACTCTCAATTGGCTCCTTCACTGGAGGTCCCCTGAAGTTTTCCGCCTTCTTGTTAAGGAAGAACTTCTGTATGGCTTTCAGCAACTCTTCAATTGTCTCAGGACTAAATCCCCGCCTTGGACATTGGGCCCTGAAATGCCCCTTTTCTCCGCAAGCAAAGCATCCTCTGTCCCGAGGGGAGAAAAGATTTGATCCTTTAAACGACTTCCGCATCTCAGGAACCTTCCCTTTCGCTTCCATGACCTGCACCAAGGTCTGGCACATTTGAGTCTGTGCTTGAGCTACTTGAAGCATTAAGTCAGCAGATGGCGAAACTTGCTCGGTCTTCTTGCTCTCTGGAGCTTCCTCTTGGTGGTTTGACTCCACTTCGGCTTCACTCTCGTCCTCTGAAAGGCTATTTTCCACTCGAAGCAGCCGGGCAGAGGCTCTTTTTCTTCTTAACTCATTATTTAATGGTTCCTTTCCTCCATGGTTTTTCTCTTCAAGCAAAGCTTCTTCCTCCCTAACTTCCCGCATGGGTTTAGGGTAAGTAGGAGTATCTTTAACCCCTTTAAGCAGTAATTTTAGGACAATCGGGTGACTGGGCCGAGCCCCTTGTAATACTCGGTCCAAACGTAATTGGTCAGCCTCTTGAGGGCCAACCCCTTTCCGCAGGAGGATTTGGTGTAACATCTTATCTACTTGTGAGATGTACTCTGATAACTTTTCTCCTTTCTGTTGGTGCGTGTGGTTGAACTTATAGGAGTAGATCAGTGGTCTTCTCCACCCGCCCAAACACATCAAAAAGGGCTTTCAGATAATCGTCAGGCGTGCAGTTTTTGTTCCCCATCCGTAGATTTCGGATCACTTCTGCTCCAGGGCCTCTTAAGCTCTCACTTTACCTCTGTCTCTTCACAGACTCGGCGACACTCCATTCATCCACAGCCTGGGTAGCCTGAGTCATCCAACTCTCAAAGTTCTCCTCGTCGGTGGGGGTGGGTGACTGCCCAGAAAAGAAACACAACTTGCGGCAATTTTGTGCAGCTCCACATACCCCATTCAGAACAAGGCTATCCACCAACCGACTGATGTCAGCGTAAAAAGAAATGGGAGGTATAGTGGCTTTGTTTCCGTCCTTGCTCATGGAGCTGGGCCCTGGGCGGGGGCTTCCTGGAGGGGAAGGGGATTTCCCTTTGTGGTCCTCTTTCTTCTTCAAAGAGGAGAAAACTCTCCGATCACCACTTACCCCAACGCCTTGAGGAATATCCAGGACCATCCAGGATAGGACCCCACACTAGACACTGAGGATCCCTAAACCAGGATAGAGTTTACCTAGAGGGATTTCCAGGACCTTTAGGAGGGCCATCCAGGACCAGACCGAGTACCTACCTACTCCTTAATATTACCCTGCCCATTACCCCTGTGTGGGGTGGGTATTTCTGGTGAGTGCACCATATACTTGAGAGACACCAGCACTCTACCACTATACCCACTACAAATTTAACGTTTGGGGATAATCGCATGAAGATATAGTCACCTGTTTTACACCATTTATGGATTTTTATATAGATTAGCTAATACCTACCTCTGCACAGAGTCACCTTGGTCTATGTATTAGTATGCTCTTTATGGGCAACCCCCATTTCTCTATTTATTACCCAATTTTTCCTATACTGCCAGCACTGAGTCACCTAACACTGTCTATTTGCAGTCCCTCACAGAACTAACACTGTGTGATTTATAATCTTTATACCCATTCTTTTATGATTACCTTTTGCCACTCTTATCATGGTATTTGATTCAACCAAGCACTTTATATGCATAGTACTGTTTAGGACCTATATATTGATTTATTTTTAATATTTGTACACCACTATCACCACGGGACTTCAATAATCCTGCACTTTACGGCACTAGCCACCTTATATATTATGTGTTGATATTTTTGGGCATTATTTGATTTACTGTCACCATCAGTCATCATTATCCTGATGTTCATTGCCAGAGTATCATAATTGTTTTTGCTGAACACATTCTTTTAACTTTTACACCTTCAGTTACTACACCTAGTTTTACATTTACATATTTTTCCTCCTGTAGGATATCAGTGGTTTTTCTATCCTCCTAGGCAGCGCCATTCCCCTCCCCACCCCTCCCCTCTGTTTTACATGTATATAGACTTTGGTTATTTTTGAGGGAGGCTGCAGCCTATTATCCCCCCTTTTCCTTAGCACGGAGTACACTCCTTTCATGAATATGCAGAGGTAAACAAATAACTATATGGTTATGGAGCAAAATCTCTAATCCAAAATAACGGACATTAGAGATATATACTGTTAGAGGTTGAATCCGGTACATATCACACTCGGAGATCAAATTCTTTTATAAAAAAAAAAAAAAATTAAGACGATTTTCAGACAGAACTGTAATGTATTATGTATGACAGATTCCCTTATCATAGGCAGGTGGCTTGATAAAAGCTACCTGTGCCCGCTGTCACTTATGCTAGCCATACAAAACAGAAGGATTTGCCCCCTTAATGACCAGGCCATTCTTTGCGATTCGGCACTGCATTATTTTAACGGAAAATTGTGCAGTCGTGCAACACTGAACCGAAATAAAATTGATGTCCTTTTTTTTCACGTTAGAGCTTTCTTTTGGGGGTATTTGATCATCTGTGCGATTTTTATTTTAGCTATAAACAAAAAAAATCAACAATTTTGAAAAATACTAGATTTTTTATAAGAAATTACCGTAAAATCCTTTTCTCTGAAGTTCGACAGACGCAGCTCTGCTTAATCATAGACTATAGGGTTATGCTCCTCCCATTAGGGACAGGCACTAGGCAGAAAACAGGACTTGGACCTAAAGGGGCTGTCCCAGCAGGCATAACCCCCCAGGCTCTACTATACTCAATTTGCAGGTGCCAAAAGACACCTGCGCCCCTGACGCTGTAGAATTATCTGCCATTTTTAAGGTTTCCCGCTATAAGTGTCTCTCCACCAGCTCGCTTTCGCACGTGGCTGCTGAGGAGGATACATCCTCCTTGCCATCAGAATGCGAAGACGCAGATCCACCAGGATGGCATGCGGCCCCAGCGACCAAGGTCTTCTCCAGCAACACCCCTGTCTGAGGCTCGCCACCACCCCTCAGGCGGGCACCCCTTGGCCTCGCCGGCTCACAGGTGGGTTCGCCAGGAACGCTGCGTTCACCACCCATACCATGGAAACCAACTCCTTTCAACACGTTTTGAGGTTTATCTTATACATACAGTGTTCCTGTTCTAGTTTTGCCCAACATCGTTCCTTAGACCTAAGTTAATTATCTGGAATCGAAGACATCACCTCAATGAAACCCTGGTCAACACTCCCTCTGGATCCCCTAATACAGCAATTAACAGTATATTAAAAATGACAAAATGTGGTAGAGCTGTTAAAAAAGAATAAATAACCAGTATAAACCATAAATATCAACCAATTAATATACCAAATTAAGGTATTATCTTACTTAAGTGCAATGTGAAACAGACACTGTCTCTGAAAAAAAAAAAAAGATGCTACCAAGACAAGAAACCTAACTAAAAACAATTGCATATGAGAAAAAATTGTGATACCGCTATTATAAAATTGGTAAAAAATAAAGAAGTAAAAGAAGTTTACATATTACAGCATATAAAGTGCAATATGGTGCAGAGAATCCCGTCTTTTTGTATTAGGGTCCTTTCACACGACCGCTCCGCTTGTGCGCAAATCATCCTATTTTTTTGCGGACATAATGTAAGTCAATGGCATTGCGGATGTCAGCGGAATACCATCCGTTGACATCCGATTTGCCTCCTTTCAGTTCTGTTTCGTTTTTTGGAACGGAACAGAACCCTATTTTTTCATCCGTTCAAAAAAGGGAAAGGAAGGAAAATCGGATGTCAGCGGTGTCATCCGCAATGCCATAGACTTACATTAGGTCCGCATATCATCCACAAACGGATGGGATGATATGAGGACACACGGAGCGGATGACACAAATGTCATCCGCTCCGTGAAAAAAAAAAAAAAAGCACCAGAGCGGAGTAGAAATCCGGAGCGGCCGTGTGAAAGAAGCCTTAAGGTGCAAACAAAACAAATCCAAAGTGAAAAAAATATAAATATAAATAAGTAACCACTCTAATGCTAGCCATACACGTATAGATTTTTGGACGGGAACATTCTTTGAACATTCTTTGAACATTCTTTGAACATTCTTTGAATAGACGAATGTCGTTCGAAAATTGTCTTTTGCTTTTAACATTTAATTTTAAAATGAATGTAATTTCTGAACGATTACCACATACACTGCCCGAAAATTCGTTGATCGAGAAAAGTTTTCCCTTCTGCCCCTACGAATTTTCCCGTTGCTGCAGTCGAAAAAGGACATCGATTTAACCCCACTAACGATTAGAAAATCAAACGAATTTTCTTGAAACGAAAATTTCCGGACGAAAATCTATACGTGTATGGCCAGCATAAGGCTCCATGTACACGGTACGCTGGAAATGGCCGTTTAGGAGCTGAACCCATCTACATTTTATCTTATCTGTCCATGTACACCAGGTCGTTTACAGTCATTTGCAGGCAGTTGCGTTCAGGGACTTTTTTTAGAACGCAATTATTTGTGCTCGAACGTGTGTTTCCCGGCGTTTCAAACGCACAAACGCGTCCGAACGCGATGACCCGCGTTTAGCGTTTTTCCATTTTAAAGGGGAATACTTTTTTTTTTACCTCTAGGAACGGTTCTAAACGCAAAACGCCCGCAAACGCCGCTAAACGCGGGTACAAACGCGACCGAACGGACGTTTCAAACGTCCTAAAAATTCCAGCATTCAAAAGGGACTTTTAACAATGCCCTGTGTACATGGAGCCTAACAGTGCAAATGTGCAGTATATAAGGTCCAAAAAAGTCTCCATTGAAGAAACAGCCAGCAAATCATTACGTGTGCATCCACTCCTTTAAAGATGAAGTAAACCCTCCTCTGCCATTTGTACCTATGATAAGGCTTACCTATAGGTACTGTAAATATCTCCTAAACATGTACCGTTTAGGAGATATTTACCTTATATGCAGCCAGTGAGGTCACTGGCGCATGCGCTCTGAAGGAACGGCCGCTGGTGCCTTTCCTTCAGAGCCCCGTGCCGCCCGTCGCCCGTCATAGAGGTAAGCGGACAGCACGGCGGGGGCTTGTTCTAAGGCAAGTATTTCATAATGAGCTAGTATGCGATGCATACTAGCTCATTATGAGTTTCTCTTTCAGGGTGAAAAAAAAAAAAAAAAAAAAAAAAAAAAAAAATCGGGTTTACAACCTCTAAGTGTGATGTGCTGCTATCACCAGGTGAAGTGTCTGCTCGCCTTCATAATTCACCCTCAAGGGGTCTCAGGCAGTTAGAAAGCAGCTAGACTAATGCAGTCTATTTAATAGATCACTCTACTATACTCTATGTTGGTCCAAAGGGATTGGGACATATAAAGAAAGACGACAATCTCCAATGGTGCAGTATCAACACGTTCAGGAGACATAAACCCAGATCCCAACTTCAAACTCACATTTTTTGGAATAAAAACCGCTATTAACAATCACAACTCCAAAGAGGTTAACATCAAAAAAGTCAAACCTGCCCACCGCTTGGTACCTTTATGAGTTACGTCATATCTGTCATGGCTTCAACTGGATGAAGAAAGTCATTGGAGTCAAGAAACACATGGGACCCGTCAACCTACTCCCATAAAACTACTGTGCTTCGAAAACACCCCGCAAAGACATCTCGTATCTACCATATATGCTCTACTTTTTTTGACAAATGACCCAAGCAAAACAAGACATGTCAATTCTGGGAGAAAGAACTTTCCCTAAGCCCCCGTTCACACTGGGGCGACCTCTCAGGCGACCTGGTCGCCTGACAGGTCGCCGTAGGTCACCTTCCATAGAGAAGCTGCGGACCCGTTCTAATAGGAGCGACACAAGTCGCTCCGACTTAGAAAAAGGGTCCGGAGCTTCTTTGGGGCGACCCGGAGCGACCTGCATAGACTTCAATGTTATGAAGTCCGTGCCGGCCACTCCGAGGTTGCGGTGCGAGCAACGCGCCGTGACCTATGAGGTCGCCCGGCAAAGTAGCGTCGCCCCAATGTGAACAGGGCCTAAACCTCACGGATGAACAATGAGAACAAATCTTCGAAAACATCCTTAAGGGGTTAATAAATGTGTCAACTCAAGAAAATGGGTATAAGGTCATCACTCGATGGTATAGAACCCCGACCTCTATCCACAAATATGCACCATCGATAACCAACCTATGCTGGAGTTGCAATTCGGAACTAGGGTCTCTCACCCACATTTGGTGGTCATGCCCCACCATTCAAAAGTTCTGGAATGAAGTCCGCAACATAACCTCAAGAGTCTCTACCCTCGCTTTGGATGTTTCCTCGCCCAACTTCTCCTACACCACACTACAATACCCAGATGCTGCTACTTCAAATTCCTAGCTATGCACATGATAAATGCAGCTAAGCTTTGTATTCCAGTTCTTTGGGGCAAAACCCGTGCACCCTCAATTAAAGAATGGATTCGGAGAATCCATAAAATCGGCGAAATGGAGAAGTTAATAGCCATCTTGTATGACAATATTACCAAAAACACACCGCCCAATGGGCCTGCTGGTATCACTTCAAAAGCACCCCTTATGACACCCAAATCGTAAATGCACACTAGTTGATACGGTACTACACCCTGACCTCTTGATAAACCTAAAATTTACTCCCTACACTAAACTCTCGGGATAACCGAGGATGGATGTGTCAAAGATCAGGGTCAGGTTGGAGGCACTCGTGCCCCCCCCCCCCCCGCTTCGACCTTCCTTCCCTCTTCTACAATTTTATAACCCCTACTCGGTGATACAACTAATAGATTTATTCCAGATGGCTAGCTGGAAAATGCATAAACTTTTTTTTTTTTTTTTTTTTAAACACCCCGTGGCATTCACCTTTTCGCAAACCTCATCCCTTCATTACTTTGTTGATACTTACCCAACCTACCCATTGTGTCTCAAGAAGTCAGCTCGACCCACATTATAATTAGTGTCATTATGCCTCTGACTTTTCTATAGATTTAGGCCTCTCTGGGCTCTGAGATTCAAAACGCTTGCTCACCCTACAACCTATACAAGCCACTAGTATTTAAAACTATTTACTGTTTTGTTTTACATTATCTTGTCTTTCCTTTAACCGCTTTACCACCGGAGGATTTTGCTGTCTTACGTCCAGGCCACTTTTTGCGATTCGGCACTGTGCGACTTTAACTGACAATTGCGCTGTCGTGCGACGCCGTACCCAAACAAAATTTACGTCCTTTTTTTTCCCACAAACAGAGCTTTCTTTTGGTGGTATTTGATGACCTGTGTGATTTTTACTTTTTGTGCTATAAACAAAATAAGAGCGTACATTTTGAAAAAATGAGAATATTTTTCACATGAAATCCCCCCCCCCCCCCCAAAAAAATGTAAAAATCAAACTTTTTTTTAAATTTTTGGCCAATTTGTTTTCTGCTACCTATGTTTGGTAAAAAAAAAAAAATCACAATAAGCGTATTTTGATTGGTTTGCGCAAAAGTTATTGCGTTTACTAAGCAAAAGATTTCTGTCATTTTTGGTGGGTTTTTTTTTTTTTTTAACGAGTAATGGCGGCGATCTGCGATTTTTTTTTGCGGGACTGCGACATTGCAGCGGACAGATCGGACACTTGACTGACTTTTTTACATTTTTGGGTGTACCAGTGACATTTCTACAGTAATCAGTGCTATAAATATGCACTGTTACTGTAAAAATTACACTGGCAGGGAAGGAGTTCATTTTATTGGAGAGGGAGGGGTTAATGTATGCCTGGTCCTTACTAACGTGTGTGGGGGGAGGTGACAGTGACACAGGGACAGATCGCATGTTCAGCTAGGCTGAACCCTGCAATCTGTCACTGTTTGTCACTTAGGAGATCCGCCCGCTTTGTTTACACAAGTGGGCGGATCTCCAAACTCGATTCCCCGACAATCGGGGAAGAGCGGCGGTGATCACCGCCGCTCCTCCCCTGGCCCGACTCCCGCTGTGACTGAAAACAGCGGGAGCGAGCCTCCGGCGGCACGCAAGCGCCGCCCACAAGGGGAGGAGTCCAGCGACGTAGGTCTACGTCGCTGGACGGAATCGAGCCACTTTGCCACAGTACAGTTCCAGTGACTGGTCGGCAAGTGGTTAAAATGTTTAACCACTATTATGGTCAGGTAACTCAAACATATCAATAGGCCGATGGGCCCATGTGAAAATGTTTATCTACTTGTTCTGGTTTCTCTAAACTTCCCTAATAAAATATTATGGAAACCAAAAAAAGACTGAACATTTTGAACCCCCCACCCTGATATTTTTACTTTACCCCAAATCCCCCAAAAAATAAGTGGGGTACTATAGATCCTGGAATTTTTATTTTTTTGTTATACTACTAATAGCCGAGATCAATATAGCTGGACTGTGCGCGCGGCAGGCAATCTGACACTGACACTTTGTGAGAAATGTCTAAAACTGACATCTCCAGTGACACTAAGGCCCCTTTCACATGGGCTTTCCGATCGGATGCTCCTTGCACCTCTATGGTACAGCGGATGTCAGTGGTGACATGTCCGCTGACACCCGCTGCTCTCCGAACAGATCCTGCCCGTGAAATCCAGGACGGATGAAAACAGGCGCTCCGTTTTCATCCGATCTCCCCATAGAGGCGAGCGGGGCTTGGACAGGTCTGTCTCTGCAAAGTAAATGGAGATGGACCTGTCATCCGCCTGCTCAGTGGGGGATCAGTGGATCGATCCCCGCTGAGCAACCCGGAGCCCCCCTGATCACTGTATAAGGAGCCTTATACAGTGATCTGTTCTAATATACACTGTACTGATGACACTGGCTGGGAAGGAGTTACATCTGGAGGGATCCAAGGGTTAACTGCGTGCCTAAGAAGCGTTAATATGTGTACTGTGTGCTGTTATTACTATGTTACTGTTAGTACTATATACTATGGAATATCCCCGATTTTATTCTCTGAATTGGAGGGAGAAAAAAAAAAGAAAGCGGAACATTGCTGTCTGTAGAGAGCCCAATGTTGTTTATCAACACAAGGGTCTCTTCTGTCATTCGCTCAGCCGATGCCAGTCATAAATTATTGGCCAGAACACGCTGATCAGCTTGTGCCACCATGAATGGCAGCTCAAGCTGCTTGGAACGCATGTGCGAGCAGACCCGTAAGAAAGCCGCAATGTGCAGGTACGGTATGTAATTGTGCCTGTGCGAGACGACCTGTAACAGTAAATGTACTGCAGGGTGTCGGTAAGCGCTTCAAATTTTCAAAAGCCTCGGCAGATGTAAACACTGCCGTTTCTTCAGCTGGGCTAATAGGGTGGATAAAAATCCATGATTAAAAAAAATAATAATTATGATTATTATTATTAATAATAATCATAATAATAATAATCAGATTTTATTTAAAATCATATTTTTTTTAATCAAAGTTATTTTAACCACTTTACCACCGGAGGATTTTGCTGTCTTCCGTCCAGGCCACTTTTTGCGATTCGGCGCTGTGCGAATTCAACTGACAATTGCGCGGTCGTGCGACGCCGTACCCAAACGAAATTTACGTCCTTTTTTCCCCACAAACAGAGCTTTCTTTTGGTGGTATTTGATCACCTGTGCGATTTTTACTTTTTGCGCTATAAACAAAAAAAGAGCGTTTATTTTGAAAAAATAACAATATTTTTAACATTTTTTTTATATGAAATTCCCCCCAAAAAAGATGTAAAAACCTATTTTTTAAAAAAATTTTGGCCAATTTGTTTTATGCTACATATGTTTGGTAAAAAAAAAAATCGCAATAAGCGTATTTTGATTGGTTTGCGCAAAAGTTATTGCGTTTACTAACAAAGGGAAAGATTTCTGTCATTTTTGGTGTTTTTTTTTTTAACGCGTAATGGCGGCGATCTGCGATTTTTTTTGCGGGACTGCGACATTGCGGCGGACAGATCGGACCCTTGACTGACATTTTTGACACTTTTGGGGGTACCAGTGACATTACTGCAGTAATCAGTGCTATAAATATGCACTGTTACTGTAAAAATGACACTGGCAGGGAAGGGGTTAATTTTATTGAAGAGGGAGGGGTTAATGTATGCCAGGTGCTTACTGACGTGTAGGGGGGGGGAGGTGACTGTGTGAGTCATGGACAGATCGGATGTCCAGCTATGCTGAACAGTCCGATCTGTCACTCCCTGTCACTATGGAGATCCGCCCGCTGTGTTTACACACAGCGGGCGGATCTCCAGACTCGATCCCCGACGATCGGGTAAGAGCAGCGGCGATCGCCGCTGCTCCTCCCCTGGCCCGACTCCCGATGTGAATGAAAACAGCGGGAGCGAGCCTCCGGCGGTGCGCAAGCACCGCCCAGAAGGGGGGAGTGTCTAACGATGTTAATACTACGTCGCTGGACGATAACGAACCACTCTGCCGCAGTAGTATTACTGTGAGCGGTTCTAAAGTGGTTAATAAAATGCTTTTGGAATAAAAAAAATCTATCTAAAGATATTAATATATCTTAAATAGAAAACTAATTTAGTTTATTCAGCATGAAATGGAGCTTAGTTATGTAGCATGAGGCTGTATATTCATGCAATGAATCCAAGCTCTGCAAGATGAGATAACATGCACTGCATTCACACAATTTCACACGAACTACCAGCAAGAATGAGTCCTTACATTTCAAGAGCACCTGTCATTTCAGATCCATCATGACAGCGCCTGTTAGCGGGCATCCACTCACCTGCTGCCACCATGTGCCTCACCCTTCTTGTGTCACTGCTGCATCACCAGCCGTCCCATTAAAGTGAATGGGATGGCCAATCAGTTAACAGCGGGTCAGAGGAGGAGCTGCTGCAGGACAGAGATGACAGGTGCTCTTGAAAAAACAGAATTTTTGTAAAATCTTACCTGTAAAATTCCTTTCTCCGAGTCCTCCGACAGTAGCCGCCTCTCCATATTCGTCACAATGGGGTAATTGACCTTTGCTCCGTAGGAGTAGCTAGGCAACAGAATATGTCAATATTAAAGCTTTTAGCATATCCCACCCCCAGGGGGTGGTCCCCTCAGTCAATACCCTCCTGCTTCCTGTTCCATACCTCAGTTTCAGTAGAATAGCAGTAGAGTACATAAACAAACCCCAAAAGAGGGGCGGGGGCGGCGACTGTCGGAGGACTCAGAGAAAGGAATTTTACAGGTAAGATTTTACAAAAATTCTGTTTTCTCTTACGTCCTCCGACAGTCGCCGCCTCTCCATATTCGTCACAATGGGGACGTCCCAAAGCAGTGTAAGCATGAGGGGTGGGAAACGCAGCCGCGCCTAAGGCAACGCCGGACCCATATCAAAGAAAGGAACCTTACCAAAGGAAGGAAACCAGCTGGGTAGCATGAAAAAAACTTTGCTCAACAGGAGCAACAACCCAGGAAGAACAACTAACCCAGGGATAAAAAACAACCCAAACAGCCAAGGGCCCAAAAACAAGGAACCTTAAAGGGTACTGCCGCACTAAGAACCTTGCGGCCAAAGGAAGCATCTGCCGATGCCTGAACATCCACTTTGTAGAACTTTGAGAAAGTGTGAACGGACAACCAAGTCGCCGCCTTACACACCTGGGCCACAGAGGCCCAATGATGACAGGCCCAAGACGTACTCAGAGATCTGGTAGAGTGCGCCTTCACAGGCATAGGAGGAACTTTCCCCTTCAAAGCATATGCCTGCTCAATGGTCTGTCTGATCCATTTGGCGATGGTAGAAGCCGCCGACGCCGCCATGCCCTTCCGAGGTCCCTCAGGAAGGACAAAGAGAATCCGTCTTGCGAAAGGATTTTGTCGAATTCAGGTAAACCCTGATCGCCCTAACATCCAAGGAATGTACCTCCTTCGGATGCTTAGGCTCCGCGCAAAGCGAAGGCAAGACAATGTCCTCATTGAGGTGAAATTCCGAAATCCTTTTCAGAAGAAAAGAAGGATTAGGTCGCAAGACCACCTTATCCAAGTGGAGTACCAGATACGGAGACCTGCAAGACAAAGCTGCCAGTTCCGAAACTCTGCGAGCCGAAGTGATCGCCACCAAAAAGGCGACCTTTTTGGACAACCGAGGCAACGAGATCTCCCTGATCTTTTCAAAAGGAGCATGTTGTAACACGGACAGAACGAGGTTCAAGTCCCACGGAGGCAAAGGCTCCCTCCGAGGAGGGACCAGGTGCCGCACCCCTTGAACAAAGGTGCCAACCAGAGAATTAGACGCCTTAATCGTGGCCAACGCCAAACGCTGGTCCACGCCCGTTTGAAGGAAAGCCAACACTCTCGAAACCGAGTATGAGCGAGGGGAATACCCCCTGGACTCACACCAGGCAAAATAGGCCTTCCAAGTACGGTAGTATATCTTCCCCGAAGAGGCCTTTCTAGCATTGATCAAAGTATGAATGACCTCCGGAGAGAGACCCCTATCCTTCAGGACCTCGGTTTCAACAGCCAGGCCGTCAAAGCCAGCGACTGTAAAGCAGGATGGAATGTCGGTCCTTGAGACAGAAGATCTTCCCGAAGAGGCAGACGCCATGGAGCGTCGACCGCCAGATTCACGAGGTCTGCGTACCAAGACCGGCGGGGCCAGTCCGGCGCCACCAGAATCACCGTTTTTGGTTCCGAGGACAACCTGCGAAGGAACCGAGATAGCAACTGAATTGGTGGGAATGCATACATCAGCCGACACTGATGCCACGGAGCCACTAACGCGTCTGACGCGTCTGCCCGAGGATCGCGCGTCCTTGCCACGAACCTTCCCACCTGGTTGTTCAGACGAGACGCGAAAAGGTCCACATCCGGAAGACCCCACTTCGCGCACAACATCTGGAAGACCTCCGGGTGGAGCGACCATTCCCCCTGGTCCAGAGTCTGGCGGCTCAGATAATCCGCCTGCCAGTTCTCCACCCCCGGAATGTGAACTGCCGTTATCGCCGGGACGTGCGTCTCGACCCAAGACAGAATGTCGGCTACTTC
This sequence comes from Pelophylax lessonae, assembly GCF_965119305.1. Taxonomy (NCBI): domain Eukaryota; kingdom Metazoa; phylum Chordata; class Amphibia; order Anura; family Ranidae; genus Pelophylax; species Pelophylax lessonae. Next base: position 71,112,160 of record NC_138778.1, read on the forward strand.
CCGAGCCGCTCGGGCACTCCTGGTGCTTGATGTAGGCCACCGCCGTGGCATTGTCCGTCTGTACCCGAACCGGACAGCCCTGAAGCTTGTCCGTCCAGCGTTGAAGGCAGAGATTTATCGCCCGCAATTCCAGATCGGAAGGGAGGATTCCTCCTCCGACCAAGTACCCTGGGCGGACAGAACGCCCAGAACACCACCCCAGCCCGACAGACTGGCATCCGTGGTGATCACCGTCCATGAAAGCGGACGAAAAGACTTGCCCCCCGACACCGCCGGGGACTGCAGCAACCACAGAAGATTCCGTCTTGTGTGAAGACTCAACGAGATCTGAAGATCCAGAGATTGTGGTCGCCCGTCCCACCTGGACAGGATCTCCGCCTGGAGACCCCTCGTGTGAAACTGGACGAAGGGAATCGCCTCGAAAGCCGAGACCATCAAACCTAAACACCTCATGCCCGTCCGGAGGGATGAGCACGGAACGTCCCGAAGGGACCTGACTTCGTCCTGAAGCGTTTTGAGCTTGTCTTCCGGTAGGAAGACTTTCGCCTGAACCGAATCCAGAATCATACCCAGATAGGGAAGACGAACCGACGGGCTCAGCGTCGATTTTGGGAAGTTTATCGTCCAACCAAACTCCTGCAGAGTCTGCATCGTGATGGACAGATCCTTCACCAGACCCTGACTGGTCGCAGCCCGAACCAGAATGTCGTCCAGATACCCCAGGATTGAGATACCCTGGGCTCTCAGTAAGGCCAGAACTGGTGCAAGCACCTTGGTAAAAACCCGCGGAGCCGAAGCGAGACCGAAGGGTAACGCCACGAACTGATAATGATCCTCCGCAATGGCGAATCGAAGGTACCTCTGGTGACCCTCGAAAATGGGGATGTGTAGGTACGCATCCTTCAAGTCGATGGAGGCCATGAATTCTCCCGGAACTAGAGCAGCCACCACCGAGCGCAGGGATTCCATGCGGAACTTGCGAACCCGCACAAAGCGGTTCAGAGCTTTCAAGTCCAGAATTGGACATACCTTGCCCTCCTTTCTGGGCACAGTGAACAGATTTGAATAAAACCCCTGAAATCTGTCCCGATGAGGCACCGGAACCACCACTCCCTGAGCCCGCAGGTCCTGCACCGCCAGGTGCAGATCCCGCAAACGCTCCGGAGACAGTTGAAGGTTTGAGGGAAAAAACCTGTTCGCCGGCCGAGATAGGAACTCGATCTTGTACCCGGACCGAACGATCTCCTGAACCCACCTGTCCCGAACGCGGGCCAGCCAGGGTTGAAGAAAACCGAGCAAACGTCCCCCCACCCCAGAACTGGGTGAGGGCGTCCCTTCAGGCCGCGTTGTTATGGGCAGCGGACCCAGACTGGCCGGACTTCTGCTTACCTGCCCACGGTTTCTTTTGGGAGCCTTGACCCTTGAAGGGCTTGCCCTTATAGTGCGACCGAAAGGCACGAAAGGACCCCTGAGGGGGCCTAAACGAAGCATGCTTCTTACCTTGAGCGCCCTTAGCCTTGTGAGATTGGGGAAAGGAGCGTGCTCTTACCCCCAGAGATCCCCTTAATCAGCGTATCCAGTGAGTCGCCAAAAAGGCGAGATCCCGTATAGGGCAAATTAGCCAAAGTCTTGCGAGACGATTGGTTCACAGACCAACATTTTAGCCAAATCAAACGGCGTGTCAACACCGCCACGCTGTGCACACGTGCAGCTAAAGGAATTACATCTAATTCCGCATCACACAAATACATGACACCCTGATGGATCTGATCCACCATTGCCAATGTCGTCGGCGGGGCGGAATCAGCCACCAGGACGCGCCTGAGCACTTGCATCCAATCCGCGACAGCTTGAGCTGCCATAAGGGAAGCAAAAATAGCTTTTAGCATGGAACCGGTAACCGAGTAAGTATGACGGGCAATAGACTCCAGTCTCCTGTCCATAGGTTCCCGGAACACCGGGGTATCCTCTGCCGGAATCGCAGTGGATTTATTCAAAACCGCCACCGCGTGATCCACCGGAGGTGGAACACACCAGCGTTCATCAGCGTGAAGGGATAACGCAGCTTGAACCTACTTGGTACAGCAAAAGGCTTTTTTAGATTGCGCCATTGTTCACTAACAGCGCGCTGAAAATCCTCAGTGCAAGGAAAAACCTGCGATGTTTTGCGTCTCCGCTGTGTCCCATAAGAAGCCAGAACGGCAGGCGGACACGGTTCATCCTGCAAATGCAACGTTTGTTTGATAGAAGCAACCAATTCATCCATGATGGCAAGCTCTTCGGACGAGCCAGGGGGAGAATCATCAACCCCCTCAACCTCTGCATCCCCCTCCGACCCTGCAAAGTCCAGGGAGCATAGCTGCCCCATCACCTTCGCCCTCTGAATCAGAGGAAATTGAAACTCTGGGCCGTTTAGTGGATTGAGCAGCCACAAGCATCTGCACCTGAGCAGCCAGGTTAGCCACAACTGTGGCCAAATCGCCCCCCTCAGGGGAAACAGCAGCAGCCCCTTGGCCTCCCAGTAAAGCGGGAGGAAATTTGCTTTCCTGAGAATCCATGCCCCCAGAAATGTGCAGGAGAAAAAAGGGTAACTGTCCCTTTAAAAGCGCGGCGAGCGCAGCCCACCGCTCACACACACCAGCACAAGTCGACCCCCACAGGGAAAACTACAAACTCAGGCAAGGAACACAGGACTAAAGAGGATAAAAACCTGGAGAGATCACTGCTGCTGCTGTATCGATTGGTGTGCCCAGGGAAAAGGAAGTGATGCAACAGAAGCCGCTCCTATAAAGCCTATGGAAGGCTACAAAAAAATGGCCGCTGGGGGAGGAGGTAAATGCAGTGCTACATGAGGCCGGAGCGATTGCCGCCAAAATGGCGGCGCTTGGCGCCAAAACGCCGGCGCTTGGCGCCAAAACGCCGCTCCCAGCATATAGAAGAAGCCCTCATATGCCTGCAGTTATCAAAATGGCGGGCCGCAGCAGCGGCCGCCGCATGTTGCACAAAACATGTACCACAGCATGCCCTACAACATATAGCATGTCACACAGAGATATCACACAGTTAGTAACACAGAAGAGTGTATCACAGCCCCCCTCCTTGCAGCCCACAGCAGCATCCAGACAGGGAGCCTCATAGTGTGAATAGACATGCAGGGTTACACAGTCCCAGACTGACACCCACTAAACAGACAGGTCCCCACACAGAGAACACTTACCTTCCGAATGGCGTGGGGAACCTGCACAAGCGATCAAGCCACTGCACATGGGACAGGGAAAGTCGCAGCCAGGACGCAGCAGCACTGCGGTACGAAACCGCATGGCGTCCAGTGAGGTAGCCACCTCACCACAGCATCCCTGCAGCGAACAGGGATGGGTCGTTCACCAATGCCAGGAAAAATACCTGACTGAACGCTCGATGGCAGGCTGGGAAGTAGGGCTGCAACTAACGATTAATTTGTCTGTCGACTAATCTATCGATTTAATTTTTTTGTTTTTTTGCTTAAATTTAGTCTTTTTGATTAGCTAATTAATCCTGTAATTAATACAGACCCCTCAGTAAGCCCCCCTCCCACTACAGACCCCTCAGTAAGCCCCCCTCCCAGTACAGCCCCCCACAGTAAGCCCTCCCACCCAGTACAGACCACTTAGTAAGCCCCCCTCCCAGTACAGACCCCTCAGTAAGCCCTCCCATCTAGTACAGACCACTTACTAAGCCCCCCTCCCAGTACAGACCCCTCAGTAAGCCCTCCCACCTAGTACAGACCACTTACTAAACCCCCCTCCCAGTACAGACCCCTCAGTAAGCCCTCCCACCCAGTACAGACCACTTAGTAAGCCCCCCTCCCAGTGCAGACCCCTCAGTAAGCCCTCCCACCTAATACAGTATGTACTGGGTGGGAGGGCTTACTGAGGGGTCTGCACTGGGAGGGGGGGCTTACTAAGGGGTCTGTACTAGGTGGGAGGGCTTACTGAGGGGTCTGTACTGGAAGGGGGGCTTACTAAGTGGTCTGTACTGTACAGACCACTTAGTAAGCCCCCCTTCCAGTACAGACCCCTCAGAAAGCCCTCCAACCTAGTACAGACCCCTTAGTAAGCCCCCCTCCCAGTACAGACCCCTTAGTAAGCCCCCCTCCCAGTGCAGACCCCTCAGTAAGCCCTCCCACCTAGTACAGTATGTACTGGGTGGGAGGGCTTACTGAGGGGTCTGCACTGGGAGGGGGGCTTACTAAGGGGTCTGTACTAGGTTGGAGGGCTTACTGAGGGGTCTGCACTGGGAGGGGGGGCTTACTAAGGGGTCTGTACTAGGTGGGAGGGCTTACTGAGGGGTCTGTACTGTACAGACCACTTAGTAAGCCCCCCTCCCAGTACACTAGTACAGACCCCTCAGTAAGCCCTCCAACCTAGTACAGACCCCTTAGTAAGCCCCCCCTCCCAGTGCAGACCCCTCAGTAAGCCCTCCAACCTAGTACAGACCCCTCAGTAAGCCCCCCTCCCTGTGCAGACCCCTCAGTAAGCCCTCCTACCTAGTACAGACTGTACTAGGTGGGAGGGCTTACTGGGGGGTCTGTACTGGGAGGGGGGCTTACTAAGTGGTCTGTACTGTACAGACCACTTAGTAAGCCCCCCTTCCAGTGCAGACCCCCCAGTAAGCCCTCCCACCTAGTACAGGCCATTACAAAGCCGGTGTAGCGCCGCAAATGTGACATCTCTAAGTAGCTGGGGGAGGATGCGAATGTGTTGTGGCAGTACAGGGGTGCTGGAGACGGTCAGCACTCACCTCTCGTCTCCGACGGAGCCCGGCGGGGGAATTTCACCCGGCCGGCAATGCTTGAAGCGGCGCGGCGGCCGGCGGCGTGTGACGTCACACGTTGACGCGTCGACGCATTTTCCGCACGTCGACGATTTTTTGTAGTCGACGTAGTCGACTACGTCGACGAGTCGTGACAGCCCTACTGGGAAGCCACTGGCCCACAACCTGCGACCAGGGGGGCCAGCCCGAGACCCAGCCCGCACGATCCTCTTCATCAGAAGAACTAACTAATGCTGACAAAAGTAACAGCTAAGTAAAGAGAGAGAAAAAAACTCAAATAAAATCAAAAAGAAAAGATAAAGGCTGAGACAAAATGCCCCAGCAAAGAAACAGCTAGCTAACTCCTGAAAGCTAGACAATGAAACTGAGGTATGGAACAGGAAGCAGGAGGGTATTGACTGAGGGGACCACCCCCTGGGGGTGGGATATGCTAAAAGCTTTAATATCGACATTCTGTTGCCTAGCTACTCCTACGGAGCAAAGGTCAATTACCCCATTGTGACGAATATGGAGAGGCGGCGACTGTCGGAGGACGTAAGAGAAATTATGCTTTAAATCGAGATGAATAAAATAAGCCTTTGTTCTAGTGAGTTAAATCAAATCTATCCTGGTTGGGAAGCCGAGATATTTATTGCCGTATAACACGCACCTTTTCCTCCTAAAAATGGAGGGCAAAGCAGCAGTGCGTGTTATAAGCCTTTATATATCTATATCTATATCTACCTACAAAAAAAAACCCAGGCAGTGCCGAGAGGCGGGCCAGGGAGAAGGAAGGATGAGCGGTCGCTGTCATAGGAAGTCCCGCCTCCTATGACAGACAGCACAGAGGCCAGGATGTGCGACGTCCATCATAGGCGCCACAACTTCAGATGACAGCAGTCGCTTGTCCTCCCACTCCTCGGCCCGACCCATCCCTGCTCTATGCAATGGTGCTGGCGAGGCTGCAAGAGACGACACTGCGCTGGCGAGGCTGCATTTGATTTAAAAAAAAAAAGTTCTGAGTTCAAAGCGGTTTATTTCAAATTTAAACTTTTTCCTGAAAATTTCCCTCCTAAAATTGAGGTGAGTGTTATACGCTGATAAATATGGTAGTTTTTTTTTTTGGGGGGGGGGGGGGGTTTCAGGCTTTCCAGCCTACAGGAGAGATCTGGGGACCCATCTCTTGCTGTAAAGAGGACATATCATGCCCTATTCCCATTACAAGGAATGTTTACATTAATTAATAAAATCGATAAAAAAAAAAAAAAAAAAAAAAAAAAAGAAGAAGAAGAAATGTTGAGGGATAGTGTCAAACAAAAAATAAAAGTAAAATAAAAAAAAAAGAAAAAAAATGTAAAGCCCCTCCGTCCCCATGTGCTTACGCACAGAAGCGAATGCATACGCATGTCACGCCCACATATGTGAAATGGTATTCAAACCACACATATGGGGTATCGCCACAAACATTAGAGCAAGAACAATAATTCTACCCAGAGACCTCCTCTGTAACTCTGAACAGGTAACCTGTTTAAATTGTCGCCTATGGAGATTTTTTAAGTGCCTAAGTTTGATGCCATTCCACGAGTTTGTGAAATTTTAAAGCATAACATTTTAGGTATCTATTTACTCAGTATAACATAATCTTTCCCATTATACAAAATAATCGGGCTAACTTTAGGGTTTCTTTTTTTAATTCATTAAAAAGATTTTTTTTCCAAAAAAAAAAAAAAAAAGAATTTGCTGCGCAAATACCTTGTGATATAAAAAATATCAATGACCTCCAATTTATTCCCTTGGGTCTCTGCTAAAAAACAAACAAGATATGTTTGGGGGTTTCGAGTAATTTTCTAGCAACAAAAATATGATTTTTACATGTAGGAGAGAAGTGGCAGAATAAACTTGGGCTGGAAGTGGTTAAAAAAACGCAAATCGCCGCAAAATGGCAGTAACCCCACTACATGCTTTTCTGCAGCACAGTTTTGCTTTTAACCACTTAAGGACAGCCCCACGTACATTTACTGTGCCAGGGCGGCCCTTAAGCACACAAGGGTTCTAGGGGGCACGTGTGCGCCGCCCGAGCCACTCTCCCGCTGTCATTGGACACAGTGGGGGCCATTTAGCGGGTCCGCCGGCCACCTGCGATCGATCAGGAATATGACAGAAAGGAATGGCTGAAGATGGAGCATACAGGAAACTCTGGAAATAACGTAACTTCAATCCACGGTAAGACTGCCAATCAATCTCCAGCTATATCTTAAATGCGGTTGACTCAGTGCTCATGGTATCCAAGTCCACATTCTCTGGTAAGCAGTGAATTTATATTGACTGGTGGATGGTACACAGTCGTGATTTCAACACGTATGATGGCAAGACAAATTTAAACCACAAAGTTTACACTGGTATTCCTCTTTTCAACTTCATTCAACACTATTGATCTATGAAGTTTGAACTGTGACTTAGTTTGGCAGTCCGGAAGGGCCTTGGACTTCCTCACTTAGCAGGATAGAGGCAGTGTTCACGAGTGCGCCTGCTGAGCACCACCCTGAAGGACAAGAGTAGAGAGAGTGAGGGGAATCTTTGGATTGATCCCTTCAATTTCTTTGATAGGATCTTTAGCCAATCAATAACATCAGGGAAAGGGAATTACGAGGGGTCTGGGGGAGGAAGGGTTGGAGGAGGGAGGGGGATGATGGAGGAGCTTAGGGTAAAGATGATAAAGAGGGAGGAGGGTAGTGGGGAATCTAGAATTGTAAAACTTATAGTCCTACTGAACAGGGTATTGTCCTCCCGTAAAGTTTTGGCTAACGTATACGTGAGCGCTATAATGTGGGCCCCCCCACTTCCCTCACCCGACTTGTACAGGTGGAGGTCGTGGGGAGAGATTAAAAATCAAGGGGCAAGAGCTGATAGAGAGATTAAAATTAAAATAAAATTGCCTGAAAATGTTATCGTATAACGTCAGAGGACTAAGTACCCCAACCAAAAGACAAATTGTTGGAGGTACTTAGAAATAATTCTGTTAAAATTTCCTTTTTACACGAGACCTATCACACAGAACACAAAAGATCTACTCAAAATAAAATATTTCCCGAATTGGTATATGGGTATTCACCCAATAAAAGTCCAAAGGGAGTTGCTATAGGATTTGCCAAAGGCGTCAGGGTTTTGCCTGGAAGAAACACTTTTGGACCCTGATGGCCGATACATCTTCCTGGAGGTGACAATTACAGGGTCTAGATTGCACATTAGCAAATAGATATTGCCCAAATAAAAATTCATTAGGATTTCAAAAGAAAATTTGAGACAAATTGTTCCTTTTCAAAAAGGGTTATCTAATCTCGGCAGGAGATCTTAATTTCTGTATGGATCCGCTTCTTGATTGTACGTCCGGTGCATGGGGGGGAAGGATGGATACCAGCTTAGGAAAGTTAGAAAAAAGCTTTATAAATGTCAGTAGATAAAAATTATATCATTTTATTAACAAAGTTTAAAATCGATCTTACATAGATCAAAAATGTCACATAAGTTATACAGATAGTATGTAGAGGTGTAATTTTCAAAAGAAAATGGAGAGAATTGTGATGCATATACTCAAATGGTACATGTTGACTTCTTGGAGGAAATCCTCCCACCCGACGCGTTTCAGACACGCAGGCCTTTCTTCAGGAGTCTGAAGTGGGGAGGTTTGTGATTTCCTACATGACATAGTAAACATTGGAGAATCCAGCATGCAGGAGAGAGATTATTCATTATATTCCCCCCGTGCACCAGACGTACTCAAGACTGGACTATATAATGTTGGACCATAGACTCATAGAGGCAATAGAAAAAACACAGAGGAATAAGTGGCGCTGCCTAGGGGAAAAATTATATAAAATTATATATAAACCTGGCAGAGCTAAAGCCAGGAACAATATTGTGATAAACAAGATGTGTACCCAGTATAAAGAAGTGTAGATACCACTGGTGATTTAATGATAAATAAAGTTAGATATTAATACATCAAAAACATCTAACAATTTTCCTAATAAATACTGTAGCTCAAATTCATCAAAAAAGTGGTAGGTGCTGGTGAGGTGAACAATACAAAGGACTGTAATACACACTAAAAAAATCATTAAAGTGCTATAGTGCTAAAGTGAATATATGTAAATCAATTGAAATCTAATCCATAATAAAAGAATATAAAAAGTCCATAAAAATGACAATCCCAAAGAAATCTTGAAAGTGGATGGTGAAGTGGATAAAGTTGTGCTTCCCACTCTCCCAGGACCGGACTCAACAAAAGGAAAAATCCCTGCAGGGGGTATCACGTGTCAATCGCCTAAGTACCTAAATAAAATTGATGTCTTTTTTTTCCCCACAAATATAGCTTTCTTTCGGTAGTATTTGATCACCTGTGCGATTTTTATTTATTGCGCTATAAACAAAAAAAAAAAAAACAAAAACAATATTTTTCACTTCCTAAAAAAAAAAAGTTGTCCATTCAATCATCTGTGATAACAAGTTCTTCCTTTTAGGCCAATTTGTATTCTGCAACGTATTTTTGGTAGAAAAAAAAAATCCCAATAAGCGTATTTTGATTTGTTTGCGCAAAAGTTATTGCCTCTACAGACTAAGGGAAAGATTTAATTTTTTTTTTTTTTTAGTAATGGGGACGGATCTGCGATTTTTTAGCGGGACTGCGACACTGCGGAGGACAGATCGGACCCCTGACATTATTACAGTTATCAGTGCTAAAAATATGCACTGTTACTGTAATAATGACACTGGCAGAGAAGGGGTTAACCCAGGGGTGATCCCAGGGTTAAGTGTGAGCCTAGGGGAGGGTTTTCTAACTGTATGGGAGAAGGACCTGTGAAATAAACATAGGGGAGGGTTTTCTAACTGTATGGGAGAAGGACCTGTGAAATAAACACAGAGACCTGTGATCCTAAATATGAGGATCACAGGCATAAAAGTAGAGCAGGGACTACTTTGAAGTCGGTGTGACTTCAAGTCGCACAGATATGAATGGGGCTCATTGGAAATAATGGAGAACGACTTGTCATGCGATTTTGCAGTCCCAAATCGCATGACAAGTCGCACAAGTGTGAAAGGGGCCTTAGTCTTTAAGAGTCGGTTCACACTAGCGTGACTTGTCAGGCGACTTGTCAGCCTGACAAGTCGCGCTCCCTCGCGGTCCATTGACCGCTACAGAACCCGTTCTAATAGGAGCGACACAAGTCGCTCCGACTTAGAAAAAGGGTCCTGTACTACTTCAGGGCGACCTCGGAGAGACTTGCATAGACTTCCATTATGTGAAGTCCCTGCAAGTCGCTCCGAAGTCGTGGTGCATGGTAATGCACAAGTCGCCCCCGAAGTAGTAAGGAGTCGTGTCGCCTCAGTGTGAACCGGCTCTAAGAGGTTAAACTTCCCTCCTCCGGGAAGGAAAAGATACATTGTATTTATACTTAACTGGGAGACTGATGTTGGCATTTGCGGGAGGCTCTTTTTTTTTTTTTTTCCTTTGACAGCTTTTCTTTGCTCCCTCACAGCTATGTAAGGCTCCGTTCACATGTAGGCGTTTTGGGGCGTTTTTTTCTGCTCTAGGATCAGCTCTCAAAACGCCCAACAAGACAAATCCTATTCATTTCAATGGCCCCTGTTCACATCTGAGCATTTTGACACTGTGGGCAAAACGCCCAACGCTCAAAAAAGTACATGAGCTTCTTTTTGGGCAGATTACAGGCTTTTTCCATTGGTCTCTATTCAATCTAAAAACGCCTGAACAAAAAACGCCTGTAAATCGCGGTAAAAAAACACGCGAAAACGCTACGCTCAGGTGTGAATGTAGTCTAAAGAATCGAGCAAATGTCATGTGCAGCTCTACTACTACTACACCAAGTAAGGGACAGCTGAGCTGGGACTCAGCAAAACCGTATCGGCCCGTGGATCGGTTAATTTTCCCGATCCAGCTATTGTGGCAGTATCGGCGCCGATATCATATCCTAATATCTGATCGGTGCATCCCTAGTCCCAGCACTCCTGTTGTCAGTTGACGCTAAAAAAGCTTTGGACAGGGTGGATTGGGACTTCATGGTTGAAACAATATAGAACTTAGGAGTCGGCCCTAGGATGATTCGCTGGATAGGAGCTCTTTCCAGAAATCCCTCTGCTGCTTCAGTAAAGGTAAATGGTAGTCTGTCAGCGGGGATCGAGATGTGCAATGGGACGAGACAGGGGTGTCCTTTGTCACCCCTATTGCTCGTCCTGTCATTAGAACCTCTGTTGGCCTCGATCAGGAACAATATAGATATAACAGGGGTGAAGATCAGGCATAATGAACATAAAATCGTAGCATATGTGCTAAATCTCCTATTTTATATAAGTAATCCTAAAATCAGCCTGGGAATATCAAAGAACTGAGAAGATATGGAGACTTGTCAAATTTTAAAGATAAACCCAATAAAATCCGAAATTTTAAATATTAGATTGAAAAAAAAAAAAAAAAAAAAGAAAAAAGAACAGGCATTACAGAAAGAATTTCCATTTACTTGGGCGAAATACACATTAAATTATTTAGGGATAAATATAACCCCATTATCTGAAAATCTCTACCTGGCCAACTATATTCCAATGTTGGAGGAGATAAAGTTTAAAGAGGTTGTAAACCCAAACATTTTTTTTTTTTTTTTTAACCTGAAAGAGAAACACATAATGAGCTAGTATGCATCACATACTAGCTCATTATGAAATACTTACCTAAGAACGAAGCCCCGCAGTGCCGCCCGCTTACCTCTATGACGGGCGACTGGACAGGTCTTCCGGGATCGCGGCATCCAGCCATCTGACTGGCCGGAGCCGCAGTGACGTCACTCCCGCGCGCGGGAGCTGACGGTCACGGCACTCTGAAGGAACGGCACCAGTGGCCGTTCCTTCAGAGCGCATGCGCCAGTGACGTCACTGGCTGCATGTAAGGTAAATATCTCCTAAACTGTACATGTTTAGGAGATATTTACAGTACCTATAGGTAAGTCTTATTATAGGCTTACCTATAGGTAAAAGTGTCAGAGGAGGGTTTACTTCCTCTTTAATATCAGGAATATCTCGAGTCAATTATCGTGGCTGGGCAGAATTAGTATCTTTAAAATGATAAGCCTAAAATTCTATACAGATTCCAAATGCTCCCTATTGCTATTCCAGTTGCATATTTAAAATAAAAACGATTACAGTAATCCCCCGCTACATCGCGGTTCAGTTTTTGCGGTCCCGGTAATTCGCGGTTTTTTTTGTAATGTTATTTTACTATATAAATCATTAAAAATGAAATATTTTTGTGTTTTCCATAGCTCTTGCTATGTCTCTTAGTATCTTTTATGTGTTTAACCACTTTACAACCGGAGGATTTTGCTGTCTTCCGTCCAGGCCACTTTTTGCGATTCGGCGCTGTGCGACTTCAACTGACAATTGCGCGGTCGTGCGACGCCGTACCCAAACGAAATTTACGTCCTTTTTTTCCCACAAACAGAGCTTTCTTTTGGTGGTATTTGATCACCTGTGCGATTTTTACTTTTTGCGCTATAAACAAAAAAAGAGCGTTTATTTTGAAAAAATAACAATATTTTTAACATTTTTTTATATGAAATTCCCCCCAAAAAAGATGTAAAAACCAATTTTTTTAAAAATTTTTGGCCAATTTGTTTTATGCTACATATGTTTGGTAAAAAAAATCGCAATAAGCGTATTTTGATTGGTTTGCGCAAAAGTTATTGCGTTTACTAACAAAGGGAAAGATTTCTGTCATTTTTGGTGTTTTTTTTTTAACGCGTAATGGCGGCGATCTGCGATTTTTTTTGCGGGACTGCGACATTGCGGCGGACAGACCGGACCCCTGACTGACATTTTTGACACTTTTGGGGGTACCAGTGACATTACTGCAGTAATCAGTGCTATATATATGCACTGTTACTGTAAAAATGACACTGGCAGGGAAGGGGTTAATTTTATTGGAGAGGGAGGGGTTAATGTATGCCTGGTGCTTACTGACGTGTAGGGGGGGAGGTGACTGAGTGATTCATGGACAGATCGGATGTCCAGCTATGCTGAACACTCCGATCTGTCACTCCCTGTCACTATGGAGATCCGCCCGCTGTGTTTACACACAGCGGGCGGATCTCCAGACTCGATCCCCGACGATCGGGTAAGAGCAGCGGCAATCGCCGCTGCTCCTCCCCTGGCCCGACTCCCGCTGTGAATGAAAACAGCGGGAGCGAGCCTCCGGCGGCGCGCAAGCGCCGCCCAGAAGGGGGAGTGTCCAGTCACGTTAATACTACGTGACTGGACGATAACGAACCACTCTGCCGCAGTAGTATTACTGTGAGCGGTTGCAGAGTGGTTAAATGAGTTTCTATTGTTTTAAAAGTGTGTTTAAAGACCTTAAAATGCTTTTACACGTACAGTGACAGTAAAAAAACATGCCTACAATGCATTTTAATAGGGTTTTTCTATTTCGCGGAATTTCACTTTTCGCGGCTGGGTCCGGAACGTAACCCCCGCAATGGAGGGGGGTTTACTGTATATCCAAAAAATTTTGGCACAGGAAAAAAAAAAAAAAACAAGGGACTGGTGGGCGACTCTAAGCAGAGATGAGGCGTCAGGGGGTTTAGGGGTACTGGATATTAAAAGATACTATATAGCAACAGTGTTATCACGGATGATTGAATGGACAATAAAAGATTTAAAAAAAGGATGGGTAAAGCTGGAAACCACGTTAAGCTGAGCACAATTGGATAGGAACATTTGGATTCTACCAAAGTTTAGAGATATACAAATCAACAAGAGTTGTATACAAAACTTGGGATGCTTTTTATAAGCAGGCTGAATGGGCATACAACTCTGTTAATCCCATTAACGGGCACTACATTTTTTTTACCTGGGTCAGAGAATCAATTTGGCTGTGGAAAAAAACGCCTGCTGCAAAAACACACCTGGGCGTTTTTGTAGCTGGTGTTTTTTTGGGCATTTTTTTGGGGTCTTTGGAGGCAGGCAAAACATCTGAACTTCTGTATAGGGTATATATACACACACGCTTATATGTATTTTTACACATACACACATATATAGGTGTTATAGGAGCGGAGACATATTGGTGTTAATTATTTCATTAGCGCAAGCATAGTGTTCTGCTATTTTCACACCTATGTGTATATATACAGACATGGGTGTATGTATATATACCCCTACACAGAAGTTCAGATGTTTTGCCTGCCTCCAAAGTCCCCCAAAAAAATGCCCAAAAAAAAAAATGGTACAAAACCGGCAAGGTGTGAAAATAGCGGAGCCATATCCCTGTTCTATATGTGACCTAATACAAACAATCTTTTTTTTTCTGGTTCTGGACATGCTACAGAGCTGAAACTTCACAGGTACACTTTTTAGACCCCCAGACACTAAATCCAAAGAATTTTTTTTTTTAATTTTTGCAATAATTGTCTCTCTATCAAAAATGACAATTTTTAAGAACTTTTTTTTGTGTGATTAATAGTCCCTGGGGCATGACCCAGAACCCAATGCCCTTTTTAGGCTTCAAAATGGTGTTTTCTGATTACCGAAGTTCGGGTCCCATTGATTTCAATAGGGTTCTGAAACCCGGGCCGAACTTTCGGGAAGTTCGGATGTCCTGGCCAAACCGAACTTTTGAAAAGTTTGATCGTCCCTAGTAAAGAAGAGGTTAACTGATCTGGAGAGAGAGGAAACTTCCTTTTATCAAAAATTGGGAGAGAGAAACAGGAATTAGAATAATAGAACACGAGGTGAAAACTGTGCTGAGATCCGCACATTGCACCTCTAGAGACGCAAACACCATTGAGTTGAATTACAAGTGCCTATCGAGATGGTATATTACACCGGCCAGGGCCCACCGTTACCACCCTGAGAAATCTAGTTGGTGTTGGAGAGGGTATCAGGCTGAAGGATCAATGTTTCCTATATGGTGGGAATGCCCCAAGATCTGTATATACTGGTTAAAAATACATCTTATCAACCAAATTACAAGTGAGAAAGTGGCCGATGATCACTGGGTTTGTTTATTTCATAAAACCAGTCCATCATTTACAATCCTACAGAAATTCAATAGTTCCAAAATTGCTTAAAGCGGAGTTCCGGCCACAAAAAAAAAAAAATTCAACATACATATCCCCAGGACAGTCAGGGCTAGTACATTCCACAATGGCTAGCCTCTGAACTGTCCCGGTTCGCACTTACCTTTTAGAAGAAATACTTACTTATAAAAATTTTTCTCCAGTGCTGCCATCTCAGGTGTGGGCAGCTTGAAGCCAGCGTGATCCTCTTCTGCGTCCCCGCCGTCACTTCCGAGTCTGCAGCGTCATCCCTGCACAGCTTCTGGGCATGCCCAAAAGCTGTTTAGCAAGGTATGACGGCGCCTGCACTGGAACGGACGTCGGGGCCGGTGCCGTCGCATTGATTCCTGGGAGCGATGACGTTCAGCTCCCAAGAATCTTTGCAAAGCGGAAGTGACGGCGCGGGCCGCAGCCGCCGAGGGAGGAAGTGGAAGAAAGGAGAGTATGTTTTTCTGCAATTACAAGGTAAGTAAAAAAAAAAAAAAAAAAAAATTTATCCTAACTACCCGTTTCTTTTTCAGGTGAGCTATAGCAAGCGGATGGCCCAAAATCGACTATGTCGATTTTGTGGCCGGAACTCCGCTTCAATGCCGCGAAAGGGACGATCCCATAAAGATGGCTACAAACCGAAGTCCCCACTGTAGGGAATGGTGCGGGAGAGTTGAATAAATATAGGATATGAAATTCATGTGTAGCAGAGACGAAGAAAAGTGGGAAAGAGAGATTTTAAAACTACTAGAGATTACATACGAATTTGGGGAAATTAGAGAAAACATATTGGAATTAGGCCCCTTTCACACAGCCCGTCCGTCGGACGGACTCCGTTTATCTCAGCGGGGGATCGATCCTTCCCTGCCAGTGTCTTTATTTCAGTAACAGTGCATATTTTTAGCACTGATTACTGTAGTAATATCACTGGTCCCCCAAAAGTGTCAAAAATGTCAGTTAGGGGTCCGATCTGTCCGCCGCAATCATGCAAAAAATTGAAGATCGCCGCCATTACTAGTTTAAAAAAAACAAAAAAAAACAACAATGAAAATTATAAATCTTTCCCGTAGTTAGTAGTCAGGATAACTTTTGCACAAACCAATCAAAATACGCTTGTGATTTTCTTTTACCAAAAATATGTAGCAGAAAACAAATTGGCCTAAAATGTTAAAGTTTGATTTTTAAATTTTTTTTTTCAGAATGTTATACTGTATAGCAGAATTGTCGTTCTTTTTTTGTTTATAGCGCAAAAAATAAAAAAATTGCACAGGTAAACAATTAGCCACCAAAAGAAAGCTTTATTTGTGGGGAAAAAAAAAGGACAACAATTTTATTTAGATACAGCGTCACACGATCGCGCAATTGTTCGTTGAAGTAACACAGTGCCGAATCGCAAAATATGGCCTGGTCATTAAGGGGGCAAATCCTTCCGGTCCAGAAGTGGTTAATAGGAGAATTGTGAGGACGGGGGTTGGGAATTGGAGATATGATTTTTTTTTTTTGTAAAATTGAATGAAATAAATATTGATTATTGTGGACTTTATACTTATGGACTTTAGTGCTAGTTATATGTAAATTTGGCACCTTGCACTTTATGATTAATTTTTTATATTTTTCTTTATGTATTGATATTTTTTTTTTTTAAGGCGCTGTACTTTATCACCATATTAGTTGCAATGTCTGGTCCACTGTAGGGCGAGCAGCTCTATTTAATATTTAAATTAGCGCGGTGTGACACCTATACACTTAATTGATGTGAACGTGTTCCATAGGAAATCATGTCAAAAATAATGTCCTGTGTTTGTGCAAAAAAGCATTAAAAAAATGCATTGGTGTGAATGGAGCCCAAAGGACGCTCATTTTTTTTCGGTGGGTGACCCTTAACACGAATATCACAAAAAAGCAGCAACTGGCGCACCAAAATGCATGGTACTTTGCGTTAGCAAGGTGTGTGGGGTGCCATTATGGCGCATGCATAAGATGTGCCAATACTCTCTCTATGCCTGGCCTTTTATAAGTGCGATTTACACAACTTTCTGCGTGGAACAGAAGCCAGCTATTCACGTACATTTTTTTTTTTTTTTAAGTGTGATTTGCACAGGTTTTTGTGTGTCATACATACAGCAGCCCATTCACCTCAACAGGCTGCATTTGCGCATTTGCCTCCTGCTCCTTTTTTGGGCAATGAGCTTTGCACAGCTTTTAAAAGGCACAAATCTATTGTGTGGCAAATTGCACCGCATTTGGGGTGTCATTGAGTATTATGGCACCCAAACGCGTTTCGCCCGTTGTACTGCAATTCGGAATTATGGCAATTCTAAATTTCCAGGTGTGAATGGAGCCTGAGTGGTCTGCTTTATGCGTGTCTGTCGTACAAAAGAAAGGGGCATTTTTTTACATGTTTCACTATGCCTTGTTTTTCAATAAAGTTTATATTTTTTGAATACAGCAGTTGTGAGCATCCCTTTATGCAACCTCTTTTAGGAACAGTCTCTCTGGCGCCTTCACTCCATTTTTGCTATAGGTGTGAATGAAGCCCAAGTACAACTATGTATTAGGCCTCGGTTCACATCGGGGTTATTTGACAGGTCAAATCGCAGCCTACTGCCGGCACTGGGAGCATCCAAATTGGTGCGATGCCAACTTTGCGGCACCGCTTCTGCACTACTTTTGGCGACTTCGGGGGTGATTTCAATAGACAACTGAGCATGAACCCGCACAGATATCTTTCAAGTCACCCCTGAAATGCGGCTTTGAAATTGTGCAAGTTCAGCTGAATCCGCACAATTTTAAACCCGCCTTCAACGTGAACATGTATGGTGTGTTTTGCCACATCCGTGTAATTTAGAAAGGTCTCGATTCTTCCCGCGACTCCAAATCACTTGGTGTGAATGAGGTCCAAGTGCGATACGTGACCTGCATCTGTATTAGGTGTGAATGGAGCCCATGTACAACTATGTATTATCCCCCATTCAGATCGGGGGGATTTGACAGGCCAAATCGCAGCTTATTGTCAGCAGTCTGAAGTCGGACTGAAAATGTGGCTTTAAAAATCGTGCGAGTTCAGCTGAATTTGACCGATTTCAAACCCGCCTCAAATGTGAATGAGGGCTTAGCCCTAAATGAACGCAGGTTTGAAAACGTGCGATTTCCTCTGAACTCGCACAATTTCAAAGGTGCATTTCAGTGCGACTTCAGGAGCGACTTAGCCTAGATTTACACTGTATGCAGGTCTGAAATTGAAGACATTCAGCTGAATTTGCGCAATTTCAAACCGGCATTTCAGTCTGACTTCGGAGGACGATTTAAATGACATCTGCGCGGGTCCATGCACAAAGGTCTATGGAAGTCGCCCCTTAAGTCGCTAAAAGTAGCGCAGGAACTACTTTAGGGAATGGATGCAGTCGGTGTCGCACTGATTTGGACACTCCCATTGCTGGCAATAGGCTGCGACTTGACCTGTCAGATGGCACAGATGTGAATGGGGGATTCTATCTGCAGATACATGCAGCACAGGTGTAGTAAATACTTACCGTATGGTTCACCCCCCACATCAGCACACTGAGGAGAGGCTCGCTGGCTCGGAACAGCTTGACTTTCTGACAGACGAAATGTTTCTTCTTGGTTTTGGTTTTGCTGGCGCTGCCCGCGGCGGCGCTGCTGCAGTTGGAGGCCATGGTGCAGGCGGAGGGATCCGGGGCCTCTCCGCCACCTCCTCCCTTGGCACGGATCTAGAGGCCGGGAACCCCTCTCCGGAACATTGGCCGCTCCTAACAAGAGCTCATGGCCCCCTCCTTCCCTCACTCCGGTCCAGCCGGTGTAATCCCCGGTGATGTCAGTGCAATGGGCCGCCTGTCAGCTGTGAGCTATGGCCGTGCTCCATACAGTTCCCGACAAGACGTATTCTACAGACGTGTCCGCCACCTTCACCCCCCTGCTCGGCTTTTTCTGCAAGTCTGCGTCTGGAGACCACTATGCAGCCGGTCCGGTCCCCTTTCCGGACAAGATGGCCGCCTCTGGTGGGCGGGGCTGCCCGTGGTATGTGAAGTGAGGGAGGGGGTGACGCTACATCCTCCGCACATGGAACAGACCTTTCACAGCACAGGGAGCATACATACACTGCACATACATACATGCACACTCACGATACACACTCCACATACATACACTCCACATACTACACATACATACACTCCACATACATACACTCCACATACACACTGCCTATACACACTGCACATACATACACTACACATACACACTGCACACTACACATACATACACTCCACATACACACTGCACCTTACACATACACACTCCACATACACACTGCACACTACACATACACACTCCACATACACACTGCACACTACACATACACACTCCACATACACACTGCACACTACACATACATACACTCCACATACACACTGCACACTACACATACATACACTCCACATACACACTGCACACTACACATACATACACTCCACATACACACTACACATACATACACTCCACATGCACACTGCACACTACACATACATACACACTTCACATACATACACACTGCACACTACACATACATACACTCCACATACACACTGCACACTACACATACATACACACTGTACACTACACATACACACTGCACACTACACATACATACACTACACATACACACTGCACACTACACATACATACACTTCACATACACACTGCACACTACACATACATACACTCCACATACACACTGCACATACATACACACTGCACACTACACATACATACACTCCACATACACACTGCACACTACACATACATACACACTGCACACTACACATACATACACTCCACATACATACACTCAACATGCACACTGCACACTACACATACACACTGCACACTACACATACATACACTCCACATACATACACACTGCACACTACACATACATACACTCCACATACACACTGCACCTTACACATACACACTCCACATACACACTACACACTGCACACTACACATACACACTCCACATACACACTGCACACTACACATACATACACACTGCACACTACACATACATACACTCCACATACACACTGCACACTACACATACATACACTCCACATACACACTGCACACTACACATACATACACACTGCACACTACACATACACACTGCACACTACACATACATACACTCCACATACACACTGCACACTACACATACATACACTCCACATACACACTGCACATACATACACACTGCACACTACACATACATACACTCCACATACACACTGCACACTACACATACATACACATACATACACTCCACATACATACACTCCACATACACACTGCACACTCCACATACATACACTCCACATACACACTGCACACTACACATACATACACTCCACATACACACTGCACACTACACATACATACACTCCACATACACACTGCACACTACACATACACACTGCACACTACACATACACACTGCACACTACACATACATACACTACACATACACACTGCACACGACACATACATACACTCCACATACACACTGCACACTACACATACATACACTCCACATACACACTGCACACTACACATACACACTGCACACTACACATACATACACTATACATACACACTGCACACTACACATACATACACACTGCACACTACACATACACACTGCACACTCCACATACATACACTCCACATACATACACTCCACATACACACTGCACACTCCACATACATACATACATACATACATACACTACACATACACACTGCACACTACACATACATACACTCCACATACACACTACACATACATACACTCCACATACACACTGCATACTACACATACACACTGCACACTACACATACATACACTCCACATACACACTGCACACTACACATACATACACTCCACATACACACTGCACATACATACACACTGCACACTACACATACATACACTCCACATACACACTGCACACTACACATACATACACACTGCACACTACACATACATACACTCCACATACACACTGCACACTACACATACATACACTCCACATACACACTGCACACTACACATACACACTGCACACTACACATACACACTGCACACGACACATACATACACTCCACATACACACTGCACACTACACATACACTCCACATACACACTGCACACTACACATACACACTGCACACTACACATACATACACTATACATACACACTGCACACTATACATACACACTGCACACTACACACTACACATACACACTACACATACATACACTCCACATACACACTGCACACTCCACATACATACACTACACATACACACTGCACACTACACATACATACACTCCACATACACACTACACATACATACACTCCACATACACACTGCACACTACACATACATACACTCCACATACACACTGCACACTACACATACATACACTGCACACTACACATACATACACACTGCACACTACACATACATACACTCCACATACACACTGCACACTACACATACATACACTTCACATACACACTGCACACTACACATACACACTGCACACTACACATACATACACTCCACATACACACTGCACACTACACATACATACACTCCACATACACACTGCACACTACACATACATACACTCCACATACACACTGCACACTACACATACACACTGCACACTACACATACATACACTACACATACATACACTCCACATACACACTGCACACTACACATACATACACTCCACATACACACTGCACATACATACACACTGCACACTACACATACATACACACTGCACACTACACATACATACACACTGCACACTACACATACATACATACATACACTCCACATACATACATTCCACATACACACTGCACACTACACATACATACACTCCACATACACACTGCACACTCCACATACACACTGCACACTACACATACATACACTCCACATACACACTGCACATACATACACACTGCACACTACACATACATACACTCCACATACACACTGCACATACATGCACACTTCACATACATACACTCCACATACACACTGCACACTATGCATACATACACACTGCACACTACACATACATACACTATACATACACTCCACATACACACCGCACACTCCACATACATACACTCCACATACACACTGCACACTACACATACATACACTCCACACTACACATACATACACTCTGCACCCTACACATACATACACTCCACATACACACTGCACACTACACATACATACACTCCACATACACACTGCACACTACACATACATACACACTGCACACTCCACATACATACACTCCACATACACACTGCACACTACACATACATACACTCCACATACACACTGCACACTACACATACATACACACTACACATACATACACACTCCACATACATACACTCCACATACACACTGCACACTACACATACATACACTCCACATACACACTGCACGCACTCCACATACATACACACTGCACACAACACATACATACACTCCACATACATACACTCTGCACCCTACACATACATACACTCCACATACATACACTCTGCACCCTACACATACATACACTCCACATACATACACACTGCACACTACACATACATACACACTCCACACTACACATACATACACTCCACATACACACTCCACATACATACACTCCCACATACATACACTCTGCACCCTACACATACATACACTCCACATACACTCTGCACCCTACACATACATACACTCCACATACATACATACATACATACACTCCACATACATACACTCTGCACCCTACATATACATACACTCCACATACATACACACTGCACGCACTCCACATACATACACACTAGGCCTGCACGATATTGGAAAAAAAATATATTGCGATATTTTTTTCCCAACGATATATATTGCGATATTGTGGGACCCGTCCTTTATATGGAGAAATATAAAGGAGGTTGGCTGCAGCCCACTTCAAAATATAACCCTGGAAGGGGTTATATAATAGATTATAAAGAGGAAGTGATTGGTGCTGCCAGTATATATGCGAAATACAATAAATAATCTATATTGACATGGTGTGTATACAAAAAGGGAAAAGTAGATGTATTTAAGTATATGTAGAGGAAAATAAATTATAAATATATAAATCACCTCTGAATTATTAATAATTTATTTTCCTCTACATATACATACATCTACTTTTCCCTTTTTGTATACACACCATGTCAATATAGATTATTTAGATTATTTCACATATATACTGCTACTGGCAGTGGTGGTAGGAGGCTGGAGCGGTGGATTAGAAAGGAGCACAGCCGCATGCCATACATTACATTAGTCACTCGTCTCGTGCAGGCTGCAGCCCGCCCCACACGTTCAGTGAGTCTCACTCTCCGCCCTAGTTTTCTCAATGGCACATTCAGGGAGCCAATCACGCCGTGAGTAGCGGCACAGCGAACCAATCAGGTGTGCAGGCACGCGTGATTGGTTAGCTGTGCAGCTGCTCACGGCGTGATTGGTTGCCTGAATGTGCCATTGAAAAAACTAGGGCGGAGAGTGAGACTCACTGAACGTGTGGGGCGGGCTGCAGCCTGCAGTGGATTGGATGTGTGAGTTCTCCTCCGACCTAACACAGAAGTCTGCGACTCTGCGAGTCCTCCTGTCCTCCTCCGAGTCCCTCCCCCTGCCTATGCAAATATCGTGACCTCGGCGATATGAATATCGCCTACGGACACAGAACGATAGTCGATATCATATCGACTATCGTTCAGCCCTAATACACACTGCACACAACACATACATACACTCCACATACACACTGCACACAACACATACATACACTCCACATACACACTGCACACTACACATACATACACTCCACATACATACACTCTGCACCCTACACATACACACTGCACGCACTCCACATACATACACACTGCACACAACACATACATACACTCCACATACACACTGCACACTACACATACATACACTCTGCACACTACACATACACACTCCACATACATACACACTCCACATACATACACTCCGCACATACATACACTCCACATACACACTGCACATACATACACTCCACATACATACACTCTGCACCCTACACATACATACACACTGCACACTACACATACATGCACTCCACATACATGCATACACTCCACTCCACATACACACTGCACACTACACATACATACACTCCACACTACACATACATACACTCCACATACATACATACATACATACATACACTCTGCACCCTACACATACATACACTCCACATACACACTGCACACACTCCACATACATACACACTGCACACAACACATACATACACTCCACATACACACTGCACACTACACATACATACACTCCACATACACACTGCACACTACACATACATACACTCCACATACACACTGCACACTACACATACATACACTCCACATGCATACATACGCTCCAAATACACACTCCACATACATACACTCCACATACACACTGCACATACACACTCCACATACATACATACACTCCACATGCACACTACACATACACACTCCACATACATACATACACTCTGCATACTACACATATACATACACTGCACATACATACACTTCACATACACACTGCACACTCTACATACATGCACACTGCACACACTCCACATACACACTGAACATACATACACACTCCACACTACACATACACACTGCACACACTAAACATACATACATACACTCCACATACACACTGCACACACTCCACATACATACACTGCACATACATACATACATATATACTGCACATACATACACACTGTACCCTACACATACATACACTCCACATACATACACTCTGCACCCTACACATACATACACTCCACATACATACACTCCACATACACACTGCACACTACACATACATACACACTACACATACATACACACTGCACACTACACATACATGCACTCCACATACATGCATACACTCCACTCCACATACACACTGCACACTACACATACATACACTCCACACTACACATACATACACTCCACATACATACATACATACATACATACACTCTGCACCCTACACATACATACACTCCACATACACACTGCACACACTCCACATACATACACACTGCACACAACACATACATACACTCCACATACACACTGCACACTACACATACATACACTCCACATACACACTGCACACTACACATACATACACTCCACATACACACTGCACACTACACATACATACACTCCACATGCATACATACGCTCCAAATACACACTCCACATACATACACTCCACATACACACTGCACATACACACTCCACATACATACATACACTCCACATGCACACTACACATACACACTCCACATACATACATACATACACTCTGCATACTACACATATACATACACTGCACATACATACACTTCACATACACACTGCACACTCTACATACATGCACACTGCACACACTCCACATACACACTGAACATACATACACACTCCACACTACACATACACACTGCACACACTAAACATACATACATACACTCCACATACACACTGCACACACTCCACATACATACACTGCACATACATACATACATATATACTGCACATACATACACACTGCACAAACTCCACATACATACATACACTCCACATACACATCCCTTTCACAGGGAGCATACACTGCACATACATAGATACACACTCGCCACATACACACTCACGATACACACTGCACAAACTCCACATACATACATACATACACTCTGCACACTACACATACATACTCCACATACATACATACATACACACTCCACATACACACTGCACACACTCCACATACATACACTGCACATACACACTCTACATACATACATATATACTGCACATACATACACACTGCACAAACTCCACATACATACATACACTCCACATACACATCCCTTTCACAGGGAGCATACACTGCACATACGTACATACATAGATACACACTCGCCACATACACACTCACGATACACACTGCACACACTCCACATACACATTCCACACACACACACTTACGATACACACTGCCTATACACACTGCACACACTCCACATACATACATACATACATACATACATACATACATACACTCTGCACACTACACATACATACTCCACATACATACATACATACATACACACTCCACATACACACTGCACACACTCCACATAAACACTGCACACACTAAACATACATACATACACTCCACATACATACACTCCACATACACACTCCACATACACACTGCATACATACATGCATACACTCCACATACATACATACATACATACATACATACACACTGCACACACTCCACATACATTCACACTCCACATACACGTTGCACATTCACACTCCACATACACACTGCACACACTCCACATACACACTGCACACACTCCACATACATACACTCCACATACATACATACATACATACTGCACACACTCCACATACACACTCCACATACATACATGCATACATACACTCCCTATACACACTGCACACACTCCACATACACACACTGCACATGCACACTCCACATACATACATACATTCCATGCATACACTGCACATTCACACACTGCACATACATACATACACTACACATACATACATACATACATACACTCCAAATACACACTACACATACATACATACATACACTCTGCACATGCATATACACTCCACATACATACACTGCACATACATACATACATACATACACACACTCCCTATACACACTGCATACACTGCACATACACACTCCACATGCACACTCCACATACATACATACATACACTGCACACACTCCACATGCACACTCCACATATATACATACACACACTCCACATACATACATACATACACACACACACACACTCATACACTCCACATACATACATGCATACATATACATACATACACACACTCCACATACATACACAAACTCATACACTTCACATACACACTGCACACACTCCACATACATACACTACAAATACACACATTCCCCATACACTCCACATACGTACATACATACACACACACACACACACACTGCACACACTCCACATACATACACTCCATGCATACACTGCACACATACAACTCTCCACATACACACTCCACATACACTGCACATACTCTCCACATACACTGCACATACTACACACACTCTCCACACACTGCACAAACACGCTTCACACACATGCTCCACATACACGCTCCACATACACACTGCACATACATGCTCCACATACACACTGCACATACACGCTCCACATACACACACTGCACATACACGCTCCACATGCACACACATTCCACACACACACACACTGAACATAAATATACTCTCCAAACACTGCACGCACACTTAAAGCAGAGAGAGTTCCACTCGTTTTTGTGTTTATTAAAAGTCAGCAGCTACAAAAAGTGTATCTGCTCTTTACCGGGCGCCCGAGTTCGGCACATCGCAGATCTGGCAGACAGATTGATGGGGGGGGCTGGGGATGACCCAGCGGTCATGGTGCATGTGGGCACTAATGACAAAGTTAAAGGTAGGTGGAGGATCCTTAAGAACGATTTCAGGGACTTAGGTAATAGATTGAGGAAAAGGACCTCCAAGGTGGTTTTCTCTGAAATACTGCCTGTACCTCGAGCCACACAGGAGAGGCAGAAGGAGATTAGGGAACTTAACAAGTGGCTAAGGAATTGGTGTAGGAAGGAGGGGTTTGGGTTCCTGGAAAACTGGGCTGACTTCTCAGTCGGCTACCGGCTCTTTAGTAAGGATGGGCTGCACCTTAATGGGGACGGTACAGCTCTTTTGGGGAGAAAGATGGCCACCAAGTTGGAGGAGCTTTTAAACTAGGAGACGGGGGGGAGGGCTCAGAAGTAGAGTCAGTCAGGAGGGAGCAGAGGACTGAAGGCAGCTGTAGGGTCAGCAGCGACAGTAGGTCCACAATGTCAATTGGCAGGTCTGTGCGGGAAAATCTCAGACCAAACAGGAATAAACATAACCGCCAATTGCGCTTAACTTCCGTAAAACTAAGAGGGGTATATGCTAATGCCAGGAGCCTAGCTAATAAAATGGATGAGTTGGAAATATTGGTACATGAGGAGGACATAGACCTTGTGGGAATAACAGAGACTTGGTTCGACCCCTCACATGACTGGCTGGCCAATATCCAAGGGTATTCGGTGTACCGGAAGGACAGGGTAGGAAAAAGAGGGGGAGGGGTATGTCTCTATGTCAAGAACAATATAAAGGTGATAGAAAGGAGTGACATTACGGATGGGATGAGCATGGATTTAGAATCTGTGTGGGTTGAACTCCATAGGGAAGGAGAAAAGGGGAAAGTAATTGTGGGGGTTTGCTATAGGCCACCTAACCAAGGGGAGGAGGTAGAGCTGGAATTCTTAGCACTAATGAGTAAAGTGGCAAAATTGGGATCAGTCGTCATATTGGGGGACTTCAATTATCCCGACATTGACTGGGACGAGGGGACTGCACACTCACAGAAGGCCCGCCTATTCACGGAAACCTTACTGGATAATTACATGTCACAGTTGGTGGATTCTCCGACTAGAGAAAATGCAGTCCTGGATCTATTGATCACTAATGACCCAGACCTAATCTCGCAGGTAGGAGTCCAGGACAATCTGGGCTCTAGCGATCACAGGATGATCACATTTAGTATAAATAACAATATAACAAGGCAAGTGGGGAACATAAGAACCCTAAACTTCAGAAGGGCAAACTTTCCAAAATTGTACTCGTTGATGGAAAGGGTAAACTGGGACCAAACCCTGGGATCCCTGACCACAGAGGAAAAATGGGAATGCTTTAGGAACATATTAGGCAAAGGCATCTTGCAGTGCATTCCTATGGGAAATAAATTTAGAAGAGACAAAGCCAAACCTGGCTGGCTAAACCGTAGCGTCAAAAAACTTATTAGGGAAAAAAAATTGGCCTTCAAGAAGTATAAATCAGAGGGCACAGTATCGACTTTCGAGCAATACAAGGAGGCAAATAAGAAAAGTAAACAAGAAATCAAGATGGCTAAAATCAACTTTGAGAGACAAATAGCGGAGGATAGTAAAAAAAACCCAAAGAAATTCTTTAAATATATCAATAGCAAAAAAACTAGGGCAGAGCATATTGCACACATAATTAACAATGATGGGAGGATGGTTACAGAGGACACTGAAAAAGCAACCGTGCTGAATGCTTTTTTCTCGTCAGTCTTTACACAGGAAACGGAGGGGTACACTGACCATGACTGTTTGGTTGGTAGTAATACACAGGACTTGCCACTATGGCTAACAGAGGGTGAAATCAGGGAAAGGCTGGATAAACTCAACACAAACAAATCACCAGGCCTGGATGGCGTACATCCGAGAGTACTCAAGGAACTCAGTAAGGTTATATCCAGACCACTGTTCCTGATCTTTGCTGACAGTATTAGGACAGGAGATGTACCAGGGGATTGGAAGAAAGCTAACGTGATTCCGATATTCAAAAAGGGCCAGAGGCATATCCCGGGAAATTATAGGCCTGTCAGTTTGACATCAATAGTATGTAAACTTCTGGAGGGGATGATAAGGGACTATATCGTAGAGTTTGCTAAAGACAACAACATCATCAGCAGTAATCAGCACGGGTTTACAAATGGGCGTTCTTGTCAAACCAATCTATTAACATTCTACGAGGAGGTGAGCTAGATAGGGGGAGACCAGTGGATGTGGTGTACTTGGATTTCGCTAAGGCGTTTGATACAGTTCCCCACAAGCGCTTAATTTATAAAATAAGATCTGCAGGTATCGACAGCAGGGTTTGCTCTTGGATACGGAATTGGCTTAAAGGGCGTGTCCAAAGAGTGGTAATAAACAGCGCATACTCAGACTGGTCTGAGGTAGTAAGCGGGGTGCCCCAGGGCTCAGTCCTGGGACCAACCTTGTTCAATTTATTCATAAACAACATTGAGGTCGGGATCAGTAGTTCGATATCAGTTTTTGCAGATGACACAAAATTGGCCAGAGCAATAACTGCACAGCATGAAGCAGATATCCTACAGAATGACCTGGACAAAATTACAGAGTGGGCAACGACATGGCAAATGAGGTTTAACGTGGAGAAGTGTAAGGTTTTGCACTTGGGGACTAAAAACATAAAAGCACAATACACGTTAGGAGGGAAACCCTTGGGGGAATCAAAAATGGAGAAGGATCTGGGAGTCTTGGTTGATGATAGATTAGGCAACAGCATGCAATGTCAAGCGGCAGCTGCCAAAGCCAGCAGAATATTGGCATGCATAAAGAAAGGGATGTATTCCAGAGATAAGACTATAATCCTTCCACTTTATAAAACTCTGGTCCGACCGCATCTGGAGTATTCTGTCCAGTTCTGGTCGCCAGTCCTCAGGAGGGATGTGTTGGAGCTGGAGAGAGTCCAGAGAAGGGCAACTAAACTAATTAGGGGATTGGAGGACCTTGACTATGAAGAGCGTCTACAATCGCTCGATTTATTCTCCCTGGAGAAGAGACGTCTGAGGGGGGACATGATAGCAATTTATAAATATCTTAATGGGGATCCCAGCTTAGAAAAAAAGCTGTTCATTCGAAGGGATTGCATGAGGACTCGAGGGCATACAATGCGATTAGAGGAGAAGCGTTTTAACCTCAGGCAACGTGGGGGGTTCTTTATTGTTAGGGCTACAAGATTGTGGAATTCTCTACCACAAGAGGTGGTTTCTGCGGGTAGTATGGTGGCTTTCAAAAGACTCTTAGACTTACATCTCAAGGATCAGAACATTCAGGGGTATGTGAGATGATTACAGCCACACACACCTACACAGGTTGAACTGGATGGACTATTGTCTTTATTCAACCTCACCTACTATGTAACTATGTAACTATGCTGACTTTTAATAAACCCACACCTGTCGACAATCCAGCGATGCGGCCGCCAGAAGCCTGGCTCCTCTCCCTCTCGGCGGCACAGGCAGATTACAAGGAGGGAGGGGGAGAGAAGAGCTTTCACTCGGAAGTGGGAGAGGGAACCTGTCAAATCTAGGTACCCGCTCCACCCCAAAAAAATTACATGCCAAATTTGGCATGTCAGGAGTGTCTAAAGCGGAAGTTCCACTTTTGGTTGGAACTCCACTTTAACATACACACTACACAAACCACATACACACATTCTCCACACACTGCACATACACACACACTGCACATACACACTCTACATACACATACACTCCACATACACACTCTACATACACACTGCGCACACACATACTCCAAACAGGCCTGCTCAGCCTCATCGCTATACTATGCTTCATACATCTCGACAAGGTGTTCCATGGGGAGTAGCTGGGAAAAGGAGGTTTGCTAACAGCCCAGAAAGACTGACCGACTAGGACTTGTGCTGGGTACACACGATGAGATTATCAGGCGAATGATCGTCCATTTTTTATTTTTATTTTTTGCATGCTAATGTATCAAAAAATGAAGGGTTTACTAAAGTTACGAAAATTCTTATTTGACAATAAAAAAAGTGATGAAATGTGTTGTAGTGTATTTATATTGCATTTTCGAACGACTACTGTACTGATTAACTACTTCAGCTCCAGAAGGTTTTACTCCCTTACCAGAGCACTTTTTGTAATTTGGCACTGCACTGTGCTGCTTTAACTGGTAATTGGTGTGGGGGGGGGGGGGGGGGTCATGCAACACTGTACCCAAACTAAATTTGCATCCTTTTTTTTTCCCCCACGACTAGAGCTTTCTTTTGGTGGTATTTAATCACCACTGAGATTACAATTTTTTTGCAAAATATATTTTAAAAAAATACTGAAAAGTTTGAAAAAAAATGACATTTTCTACTTTTATAAAAAAAATCCAATATACTATTTTTTTGTCATACGTTGAGACCAAAACGTATTCAGCAACATGTTTCAGGTGAAAAAAATTCAATATGGGCTCTTTCAAAGAGTTTCACGGAATGCGGACCGTGCTCTGCTCAGCGGGGATCGATCCGCCGATCCCCGCTGAGCCGGCAGATGACAGCTCCGTCTCCGCACTGTGTGCGGAGAGGGGGGTGTCAGAGCCCCGCTGCTCTCTATGGGGAATCGGATGAGAGCGGACTGCCTGTCCGCTCTCATCCGATCCCAAGGACGGATGGAAAATAGGGTTTCCATCCATCCGGATTTCACGGACAGGATTGGATGCGGATGGCAGCGGGTGTCAGCGGACACGTCACCGCTGACATCCGCTGCTCCATAGGGCTGAATGGGGCATCCGATCAGATCCGCCTATAAAAACTGACAGGCGGATCTAATCGGAACGCCCGTGTGAAAAAGCCCTAAGCGTATATTTATTGGTTTGCCCAAAAGTTATAGCGTCTACAGTACAAACTATAGTACATTTACTTGAATTTACAGTGGGTACGGAAAGTATTCAGACCCCCTTAAATTTTTCGCTCTTTGTTATAT
Source organism: Pelophylax lessonae (assembly GCF_965119305.1). Classification (NCBI taxonomy): domain Eukaryota; kingdom Metazoa; phylum Chordata; class Amphibia; order Anura; family Ranidae; genus Pelophylax; species Pelophylax lessonae. The sequence continues at coordinate 71,144,776 of NC_138778.1, forward strand.
TGCAGCCATTTGCTAAAATCATTTAAGTTCATTCTTCTTCCTCATGAATGTACACATAGCACCCCATACTGACAGAAAAACACAGAATTGTTGACATTGTTGCAGATTTATTAAAAAAGAAAAACTGAAATATCACATGGTCCTAAGTATTCAGACCCTTTGCTCAGTATTTAGTAGAAGCCCCCTTTTGATCTAATACAGCCAGGAGTCTTTTTGGGAAAGATGCAACAAGTCTTTCACACCTGGATTTGGGGATCCTCTGCCATTCCTCCTTGCAGATCCTCTCCAGTTCTGTCAGGTTGGATGGTAAACGTTGGTGGACAGCCATTTTTAGGTCTCTCCAGAGATGCTCAATTGGGTTTAAGTCAAGGCTCTGGCTGGGCCATTAAAGAACAGTCACAGAGTTGTTGTGAAGCCACTCATTCGTTATTTTAGCTGTGTGCTTAGGGTCATTGTCTTGTTGGAAGGTAAACCTTCGGCCCAGTCTGAGGTCCAGAGCACTCTGGAGAAGGTTTTTTTCCAGGATATCCCTGTACTTGGCCGCATTCATCTTTCCCTCGATTGCAACCAGTCGTCCTGTCCCTGCAGCTGAAAAACACCCCCACAGCATGATGCTGCCACCACCATGCTTCACTGTTGGGACTGTATTGGACAGGTGATGAGCAGTGCCTGGTTTTCTCCACACATACCGCTTAGAATTAAGGCCAAAAAGTTCTATTTTGGACTCATCAGACCAGAGAATCTTATTTCTCACCATCTTGGAGTCCTTCAGGTGTTTTTTAGCAAACTCCATGCAGGCTTTCATGTGTCTTACACTGAGGAGAGGCTTCCGTCGAGCCACTCTGCCATAAAGCCCCGACTGGTGGAGGGCTGCAGTGATGGTTGACTTTCTACAACTTTCTCCCATCTCCTGACTGCATCTCTGGAGCTCAGCCACAGTGATCTTTGGGTTCTTCTTTACCTCTCTCACCAAGGCTCTTCTCCCCCGATAGCTCAGTTTGGCCGGACGGCCAGCTCTAGGAAGGGTTCTGGTCGTCCCAAACGTCTTCCATTTAAGGATTATGGAGGCCACTGTGCTCTTAGGAACCTTAAGTGCAGCAGAAATCTTTTTGCAACCTTGGCCAGATCTGTGCCTTGCCACAATTCTGTCTCTGAGCTCTTCAGGCAGTTCCTTTGACCTCATGATTCTCATTTGCTCTGACATGCATTGTGATCTGAAAGGTCTTATATAGACAGGTGTGTGGCTTTCCTAATCAAGTCCAATCAGTATAATCAAACACAGCTGGACTCAAATGAAGGTGTAGAACCATCTCAAGGATGATCAGAAGAAATGGAAAGCACCTGAGTTAAATATATGAGTGTCACAGCAAAGGGTCTGAATACTTAGGACCATGTGATATTTCAGTTTTTCTTTTTTAATAAATCTGCAACAATGTCAACAATTCTGTGTTTTTCTGTCAGTATGGGGTGCTATGTGTACATTCATGAGGAAGAAGAATGAACTTAAATGATTTTAGCAAATGGCTGCAATATAACAAAGAGTGAAAAATTTAAGGGGGTCTGAATACTTTCCGTACCCACTGTATGCAGCTTTTAGTTTCTGACTGCCTATCTCATTTCTTGAGGTGCTAAAATGGCAGGGCAGTAGAAAACCCACCCCAAATTACCCCTTTTTGGAAAGTAGACACTCCAAGAAATTTCCTGAGAGGCATGTTGAGCTCATTGAATATGTCATTTTTTTTGTCACAAGTGATTGAAAAATTACAAAAACAATTGTCACTGAAATTATATATTGCTCACACATGCCATGGGTATATGTGGAATTACACCCCAAAATTCATTCTGATGCTTCTCCTGAGTACGGGGGATACCACATATTTGAGACTGTTTAGGAGCCTAGCCCAGTAAAGGATCCCGAAAACCAATCAGCCTTCAGAATTTCAAAAACATTTAGTTCATGTGGGGTGATCCCTTGAGTGCCACATCCCAGACTTGAACTACAAAAACAAAGAAGTTCCCCTTGGGTGGGATTTTTTAGGCACTATTAGATCAAAGGCACACAAATGGTAAATTTAGAAACTTTATTAAAGAGTGTGATACAAAAAGATAAAATTGAAGAGGCAAGTCAATTCATACATTACATTAGCAGTTAGCATTAGCATTATTATGTTCTACTGCTAATGTAATGTATGAATTGACTTGCCTCTTCAATTTTATCTTTTTGTATCACACTCTTTAATAATGTTTCTAAATTTACCATTTGTGTGCCTTTGATCTAATAGTGCCTAAAAAATCCCACCCAAGGGGAACTTCTTTGTTTTTGTAGTTCAGAATTTCAAAGGGCATAAATTGCTCATTTCACTTACTTACTACCTATCACAGTTTCGGAGGCCCTGAAATGTTAAGATAGCACAAAAAAAAACCCAAATTACCCAATTTTGGAAAGTAGACACCCCAAGCTAAGGGATGTTGAGTCTATGGAATATTTTATATTTTGCCACAAGTCTCAGAAAAATTCCAAAAATTATTATTTTTTTTTTTTTACACAAAGCTGTCCCTTAAATGATATTTCTCTATCGTTCATTGACGGACACAGCTCCTGATCGTCTAAACCATTGGGTTATACTGCCCCTTACAGCAGTAGGACACTAGGCAGAAAAAAAGCTTGACTAGACCTATGGGCAGTCCCAGGGGGTATATGCCCACTCAGCTATAGGCACTCAGTTTCTTTCTGAGGAGTAAAAACCTAGTTCCTTTTTGGGATCTTCGGTCCTGGCAATTTTTTCCTTTTTAATGGATATTTCTATTTTTCCTGTGAGAGTCTACAATCAACTGCTGGACTGGGCGACATGCTGGATATTTTTTTAAAGTCTGGCCAGTGAGCCAGGTTGGCCGTGACATAGCCCCACTGGACGGGGGCTGACCTGCAAGTTAAACATCTCGTGAGGTCACTATGACCTGGCCTCGGCCTGAGTTGCAACGTTCCTCCTGGCCGACAGCCCCACTTTTTTGATGGAGAGGAGGTTCTGTCTGGAGCGGTGCCCACCCTGTCCCTGGTATGGTAAGTAGGTGTCCCCCCTCTCCCCCTAGAGGGTTTTGGGGTGGACATGGGCCCATCCCTGGGACAGTCAGGCCCCCAGGTTCTCCTCCTTCCCATGCAGCATCCCCCCTCTCTTGGTGATCTGCCTACCCCTCCCCCTTCCCCATGGTGCGGCCATACCATCTTTTCAGGTCGGTCTTGGGTGCTAAGCTGGCAAAGGGGGGTGGGGGCGCATGGCCAGCGCCTGGACGATCGGCTTTTGGGAGAGGGCTGTACCTGGTGGGGGTTCCTACCAGGGCCCCCCTTCCTGCTGGTGTCAAGTTTCGGAGCTCTTGGGACCCCTCCTGGGCCCCCGGGTGCCGCACGGGGCTGCCATTTTCTTGTAGCCTGTGTGCTGTAGATTCAGCAGCCATGTTTGTGTAGCCATTTTCTAGTGGTTTCTCATTGCTAATGGCGACGGCCATGACTGTGAAGCATATACAGTCAGGTCCATTAATATTGAGACATCGACACAATTCTAATCTTTTTGGCTTTATATACCACCACAATGGATTTGAAATGAAACAAATAAGATGTGCTTTAACTGCAGACTTTCAGCTTTAATTTGAGGGTATTTACATCCAAATCAGGTGAACGGTGTAGGAATTACAACAGTTTGTATATGTGCCTCCCACTTTTTAAGAGACCAAAAGTAATGGGACAGATTAACAATCATAAATCAAACTTTCACTTTTTAATACTTGGTTGCAAATCCTTTGCAGTCAATTACAGCCTGAAGTCTGGAATGCATAGACATCACCAGACGCAGGGTTTCATCCCTGGTGATGCTCTGCCAGGCCTCTACTGCAACTGTCTTCAGTTCCTGCTTGTTCTTGGGGCATTTTCCCTTCAGTTTTGTCTTCAGCAAGTGAAATGCATGCTCAATCGGATTCAGGTCAGGTGATTGACTTGGCCATTGCATAACATTCCACTTCTTTCCCTTAAAAAAAACTCTTTGGTTGCTTTTGCAGTATGCTTCGAGTCATTGTCCATCTGCACTGTGAAGCGCCGTCCAATGAGTTCTGAAGCATTTGGCTGAATATGAGCAGATAATATTGCCCAAAACACTTGAGAATTCATCCTGCTGCTTTTGTCAGAAATCACATCATTAATAAATACAAGAGAACCAGTTCCATTGGCAGCCATACATGCCCACACCATGACACTACCACCACCATGCTTCACTGATGAGGTGATATGCTTTGGATCATCAGCAGTTCCTTTCCTTCTCCATACTCTTCTCTTCCCATCACTCTGGTACAAGTTGATCTTGGTCTCATCTGTCCATAGGATGATGTTCCAGAACTGTGAAGGCTTTTTAGATGTTGTTTGGCAAACTCTAATCTGGCCTTCCTGTTTTTGAGGCTCACCAATGGTTTACATCTTGTGGTGAACCCTCTGTTTTCACTCTGGTGAAGTCTTCTCTTGATTGTTGACTTTGACACACATACACCTACCTCCTGGAGAGTGTTATTGATCTGACCAACTGTTGTGAAGGATGTTTTCTTCACGAGGGAAATAAATTGGCTTTATGCACATTATTACAAATTTATTATTTTTTATTTATTTTATATTACAAATTTTCACCTGGGGTGCCCAAACTTTCGATCCCCACTGTATCTGCTCCTTGTAAATGGGATAATGAGGGAATAACACACACCTGGCCATGGAACAGCTAAGCAGCCAATTGTCCCATTACTTTTGGTCCCTTAAAAAGTGGGAGGCACATATACAAACTGTTTTAATTCCTACACCTTTCACCTGATTTGGATGTAAATACCCTCAAATTAAAGCTGAATGTCTGCAGTTAAAGCACATCTTGTGTGTTTCATTTCAAATCCATTGTGGTGGTGTATAGAGCCAAAAAGACGAGAATTGTGTTGATGTCCGGTGGTGGGAGCCCCTCCTTATCCCCTGGTGCTGACTCCTGAATCTTTCTCTTCCTGATCGCCGCATGTGTGTGCAGATAGCCTGGTGCTGCGTTGCCTGATCGGTTGATGGTAACTAGTCTGGTGGAATCCTCTCACTCTCTGCTATAGGATCAGTTGGTGCTCTTTGCCTGGCGACCTGTGGTGCTGCCAGCACAGTGGGGGTGTCCCCAGAAGTGTTTTTACACATTTTTTTGTGGGTCCCCCTTTTTCACTCATGGAGTCTCTGGAGCACATTTTCCCACCTGATCCCCTCTCAGAGGGTGCCGGGCCCTCCGGGTTCCAACAATCCCTTACTGCACTGACGGCAGTCCTGGAGTCTTTGGTGTCCAAGGTGGATTTGGTCCTGGGGAAACGGGCTAGCAAAAAGCATCCCCCGTCTTCACCTGCCTCATCTGTCTCATCAGATCCTGAATCTTATTCGGCCGCTGCGGATGCAAGTCACCCAGTTGGGTCTGTGTCCACACACACCCTTTTTTCTCAGATACTGAAGATGATTCCTCTGTTCCTGTATGAAAAGGCACTGGTGGATGCACTGATTGTATCTGTGCGTGAGACTTTAAAAATGGAGGATGCAGCTGATGCCGCATCGGAGGCATCGGTTCCTTTTTAGCACAAGCCCTCCAGAGCGGCAAGGGTGTTCTCCTTTCCTGCTTACTTTGACAAAATTGTCTCTAAACAGTGGGGTTGTCCAAAACGCCTCCTTGTGGTCCCTAAGCGTTTTGCTATGCAATACCCTTATGAGGACTGAACTCTCCAGGTTCTGGGTTAAACAAAGCAACCATGATTCTGGTTGAGGAGTCCCTGGCCTTTAAGGATTGGCTGACAGAAAAGCGGAGGATGTGGCCCGCCATATGTACACTGTGGCTGGTTCGGCACTTAGGCAAGTTTTTACTATTGCCCTGATGTCGCAAACTCTGACATCAGAGTGGGCCAAGCTTTTCTGCTGGGACCTGGAGGGGGAGCAGCTTCCCCCTGCCTTTGCTGAACTGGTGGACCAGTTGGTCCAGGGGCTGCGGTTTGTCTGTGATGCCTCTTTGGATGCGGCTCCTCTCATTGCGAGGCTGTCTGTCTTAGCAAGGGTCCTTAGGCGTGTTATTTGGCTTAAAGTGTAACTCCACTTTCGTAGGAAAAAAAGAGCAAATAAAGAAAAAACAATATAGCGTATACAGTTGTGAAACAAATCATATTGTAATTGAATGCTATTAAAAATGACCTTTTCTTTTCAATCTACAGCTGTTGTCATTTTCTGAAAATGCAATGGAACATGGCTACCTGGAGCTGTTCTGTACACAGAATGTGTACTGACCACCTCCCAGAAACATAATTTCCTGCTTGTGTGATTGGCTCACCATTTTCCCCAGAAGTCTGCCTAAGATACAAATCAGATTTCTGGCATCTCCTGCAACAAAAATGTTATTTTTGGCGAGATACTCCCAACAGGAACACGTCTAAAGGGATGCAGGCCCAGCAGCTTCCCTCATTAGAGCCCTGAAGCTGCCACAGCTGATAGATCATTATGAAACCACTCCCATTTGACCCACTCTGCAAAGAGAAACAAACAATGATTTCTTCTGAATAATAAAAGGTAGGAATCTGCAACAAAGTTTTTAAAAATCTTTGCAATGTACATAGATCACCCAGAGGGCAATATTTTTTTCTCAACAAAAGTAGAGTTACGCTTTAAATGCTGGGCTGCGGACCAGACTTCTAGGAAGGGCTTATCTAATCTCCCCTTCCTAGGGGATCGCCTGTTTGGAGCTTCCCTGGATGACGTCATTAAGGGTATCACAGGGGGGAAGAGTACCTTTCTTTCGCAGGCTAGTAAGGTCAAGGAGCCCCATCATAGACGTGGTCCATCCTTCTCGGCTTATAGGAAGTTTTTTCATTCCTCAGGAGTCTCAAGACAAGGGATCAAAACTCTTCAGTGCCTCCTTTGGAGAATCCAAACGAACCTGGTCTGGCAAGCCGAGGGCGGGCTTCTCCAGACCTGCGGACAAGGCTCCCTCAGCATAAAGGGGCGCCCTCACCCTTATGTGGGGTGGGGGGACGTCTTCACTGGTTTCTGGACTAATAGACCTCCCTGGTACAGGACAAGTGGGTCCACGAAGTCATACGGTCCCACTACAAGATCAAGTTTCGTTGTTACCCTCCGAAAAGGGTTTTTCCCTTAAAATTGCGCCTGTCCCCAGACCGCTTATGGGGTCTCTTTGGGGCAGTGCAAGACTCGCTGAGCCAAGGGGTGATTGTCCCGGTTCCGACTTCAGAACGTTTTCAAGGGTTTTATTCAGACCTGTTTACAGCCCCCAGGAAGGAGGGCAAGGTGTGTCCAATTCTGGACCTCAAGGCGCTAAACTGCTTTGTGTGGGTACAGAAGTTCCGAAAGGAGTCCATTCGCACGGTAGTGGCATCCCTGCATCAGGGGGATCTTCTTGCTTCTATCGACATCAAGGACCCTTACAATTACATTCCAATATGTGTTGTTCACCAGCGCTTCCTCCGCTTTGCTGTGGGAGAGGAGCAATTATTCGTTTGTGGTGTTACCCTTTGGTCTCCCCTCTGCTCCTTGGGTCTTCGCAAAAGTGTTGGCCCCAGTGCTGGCTTTGTTGTGTCAGCGGGGGATCACGGTACTGGGGCACATGGAAAATATGCTGGGAGCAAAGTTTCCAACTGCTCTGGTGGACAACTTAGAGGTTACTATGCAAACTCTGAGGGAGTTTGGTTAGATTCTGAACCTAAGGTGGGCAGAACGTTTCGTTCCAGCCATCTCTGCTGTACATATTTTGGGGGTGGAGAATTGGCAGGCGGATTACCTCAGTCGACAGGCGGAATGGTCACTTCATCTGGAGGTGTTTCATCAGTTGTGCCTCCAGTGGGTTACTCCGGAGGTGGACGTGTTGGCCTCTCGTCTCAACAGGAAGGTGCAGAGGTTTGTGGCACGGTCTCGGGACCATCTGGCGGAAATCACCTCCTACAGCCCTGGAGTCGCTAATTTTACGTATTGCTGTCAAAATATTTATGTATTGCTGTTGCTGTCAAAATAAACAAATCAGTGCTGCTGCTGAATGGCATACCTGCAAAGCAAACAATGGTTAACAATACAACACAATAACAGTACAGTAAAAAAGTAGAATTACATACCTGCAAAGCAAACAATGGTTAACAATAACACTGTAACAATTAAACATTACAGTATAGCATAAAATACAGTAAAACAGTAAGAACAATAAAACAACACTATTTTTGGCTTTTTTTATTTTTTATTTTTATGTTTTTTTTTCTTTTTTTTTTTACACTTTTATTGTAACTATAAACATTCCAGGTTAGAGTCTCTCAAAATGTGATAGCCATCTAACATCTTTCGAGACCCTGTGTGAAAGTGTGCCCTAGACTGTGCCATGCTGTACCCTATACTAATACTCCACTAGTGTGTGGTAGCGACGGAAACCGATGCAGAGACCAGGTTCGCCAGGACTGGAGGGACAAAAATAGCGGGTATCACACCTATATCTGTACTTGCTACAGACGCGGCATCTTTTTTGGGGTACTCTTTGGGTAGCCGTACCAGGGAGGACATCCGAAAAATGCCTCTTTTGCAGCCGCCTCACTGCATCTTGATTAGGAAATTGGGCCAGAGCAGCTTCTGGATACAGAAGGACTGTGATGATCTCTTCCTGGAATTTTAGGAAGGATCCAGTTCTTCCTGACACTTTGTATAGTACATAAGCGTTGAAAAGAGCCAATTGGATTAAGTTTACAGACACATTTTTGTACCAGTGTCTGGCCTTACGGGCAACTAAGTACGGCCCCATCATCTGGTCATTAAAATCCACCCCTCCTATTTTATGGTTGTAGTGGTGGACAGAAAGGGGCTTCTCAACAACACAAGTCACCGTTGTAATTTGGACAGTCGTATCTGCGTAAATGGAAGACAGAACGTAAATGTTCAGTTTGTCCTTCCGCCTCACTGCAAGCAATTCATTGCCCCTCAAGCAGTCTCTTTCCCTGTGACTAAGTGGGGCATTTACAAGCCTTTTGGGGAAGCCCTGGCGATTATATCGCATGGTGCCACATGCACCAATTCCTAATTGAAAGAGGTGTCTAAAAAAGTGGCATTCTTGTGTAGAAATTGCCCACATATAAATGGTACCACTTTCCGAATAAGGGTGGCATCAAGTCCCAAACAATCCTGCTCCTATGTAGTCTGGGCAGTTGGGTGGCTCCACGCTGCTATCTTTTCCCTCATAAACCAGGAGACTACATGTATAGCCTGTTGCCCTGTCACAGAGCTTATACATGTTGACCTCATATCTGGCATGCTTGCTAGGGAGAAACTGTTTGAAAGCAAGGCGGCCATAAAAATCAGGGACTCATCAATGCAGACATCTTGTTGGGAGATAAATAAGCCTTCAAATTTTTGGTTGAAATGGTTAACAAGGGGCTGAATTTTGTGTAGCTGATCATATTCAGGGTCACCCCAAGGACGACAGAGTTCATTGTTGTTGAAGTGCATGAACTGCAATATTTGCTCATATCTAGCCCTGGCAATGGCAGCAGCAGAAAACTGGCATATGATGAATTGGGTCAGTGGACCAATATGACCACAACTCACTCTTTTTAGTAATGCCTATGTTGAGGGATAGGCCCAGAAAGGTCTTAAATTCAGGAACTGAGATAGGTTTCCAGCCGAATTGTCTGGCAAGGGTCAAATTTGGGTTTGCGGCTATAAATTGATTAGCGCACAAATTGCTTTGGTCCACAATAGGTCTGAACAGATCTTCAGTGAAAAACAGAGTGTACAGAGGGTAGACCTTATATATCAATGTAGCACTACTCCCATGGGAGCTGCTGATTACGGGGTCCCACTGGGTTACCATTAGCAACAATATGACAGTCTGACATTTTCCCAAGTGTTTTAGCTCAGTCAGGAAACAGTCCAGTATCTTTGGTTTTTGTGTTTTTATTTGGAACTTGGATGGGAGAAGGGAATGAGTGGGATACTCCAACTTTATACACTATGCACAATTGGCTGGGACAACTTGAAAGATGTTGATTAACGCTGAGTAATGCTGAAGCACAAAACTGGCATATGATGAATTGGGTTAGTGGACCAATATTACCCCAACTCACTCTTTTTAGTAATGCCTATGTTGAGGGATAGGCTCAGAAAGGTCTTAAATTCAGGAACTGTGATAGGTTTCCAGCCAAATTGTCTGGCAAGGGTCAAATTTGGGTTTGCGGCTATAAATTAAATAGCGCACAAATTGCTTTGGTCCACAATAGGTTTGAACAGATCTTCAGTGAAAAACAGCTAAAAAAAATCAAGGGGAGTAAAATACACTGTTTCCACCTGAATTACAGGTTGGCTAGTGAATGGGGAAAGTACAGGTGCTGCAGAATCTGTGGGCTGCTATTCAGGATTTGCAAGCGCATCAGGAAGGGCACTATGGGCTCTATGGGACTGCGTTTGAGTTATTGGCTGTGGGCCACTATTTTTGCTATTGTATAGGAAAGGGTTTGACAGCACTCGTGTCAGCGGATAAAAAGTCTTTATTTCTCCAAAAACATGACAGCACAATGAACAGATGCCTCAAACAGCAGACGGGTTTCACGAATCAGGTTCGCTTATTCATTGCTGAAAAACTTGTGCTTTCACTGCGATCCATATAGTGGTCACCACAGCAAAAACGAATCATTAATTCTTTGGAAAACCAATTAACTCCTTGAAGTATCCACCCGGATTGCAGGAAAGACCAAATGCAACCATACATATAAAGATTGCAGCACATTAATGTCCATGTTCATTGAATTACAACCATCATACAAAAATAAATAAATGAAGTAAAACTGGAATACAGAGGAAATGACCCAGTTGTCGCATAGTGTACAGAGGGTAGACCTTATATATCAATGTAGCACTATTCCCATGGGAGCTGCTGATTACGGGGTCCCCCTGGGTTACCATTAGCAACAATATGACAGTCTGATATTTTCCCAAGTGTTTTAGCTCAGTCAGGAAACAGTCCAGTATCTTTGGTTTTTGTGTTTTTTATTTGGAACTTGGATGGGAGAAGGGAATGAGTGGGATACTCCAACTTTATACACTATGCACAATTGGCTGGGACGACTTGAAAGGTGTTGATTAACGCTGAGTAATGCTGAATAATGCTGAATGGCACTAGTTATGACTAGGCCGTTACTTCACTTTGCCCTTGGCTGTGAAGTGAATGACTAAGAATCCTGAGGTAATCAGAATCCTGAGGTAAACTATACTGCTGAACAACTTCAGGGCCCTAGGATTAGAAATGCAACACTCACCCTTCCCAAGGCCTGAGGGGGTGCTGAAGTACCCGATGCCTCGTTATACCACAAGGTAGCAGTACTTACGCACAATGTGGGCTGGTTCCACCATCACTCATCTAAATTGTGGGTCCAGCTGGAACGCCACCTCAATTTAATAGACCTCTGTGCCCTGTCATTGACACCTGTTGTTCACCGCAAGGTTACACCTCCCTCTTGTACTCTTACTTGTTAGACTCTTCAGATTTGGGACCGACTGACCACATTCGGCATCCTATCTAAATTGCAGGGCCCCATGACCCCCTTTTTTGGAACCCTTCCCGCCGGCTTCTAGTGGGAAGAGGTTTGGCTCATGAAGTAAAGACAATCATAGATGCCTTGCCCAAGTCCTCCACGCTGATCCATCACTGATAGCTGCGGTCCTATCTTGGGAATCTTTTCAACTTACGACAGGATGGTTAAAGAGACAACAGGTCCTTTCCTTTCTCCATACATTGCCTTCTCTATCGGATATCCTGGCGGACCCTTCAAGTTTTGAGAACCTGCTTTTGCAAGCCGGTCCTCCCGAGTCGGTCGTCTCTAATCTGTACTCCTTGTTGCTTCGGGCTTTCTCCCCTGATCTGCCGCCCTACAAGCGAGCATGGGAGTAGGAACTTCAACATGCTATCTCACCCATCGACTGGCAGAAATGCTTCATATTAACACATAAACTATCAATGGCCACCAAAACCCAGGAGAAGGGCTTTAAATTGTTGACCAGATGGTACAGATGCCCCTCTAACGTAAAATACATAGACCCTTCCCTATCAGACATTTGTTGGAGGTGTTCATCTGCTACCGGGACACTACTCCATATTTGGTGGGATTGCCCCCCAGTTCAGAAACTTTGGGGGATGATTTTTACTCTGCAGGCTGATACTGACCTTTCTTCAGCCCACATCAGAAATGGCCCTATTGTCACTCATACCGGGATCATTTTGATCCATCAAAAAAGACATCCTGTGGCACTTCTTGGCCGCAACCAGGGTATTAATACCTAGACATTGGAGAACATTGTATATGCCTTCACTGGGAGACTGGGCCATTGAGGTGGACAAGATTGGAGACTTGGAACGTCTGTTGGCTCAGGAGAATGGGAAACTGGACCAATTCTCCACCACATGGTCCTCTTGGTTCATGTTACCGATTTTCAGCAGACTTCATTCACTGGGTCAAGGGTGCAACAGATACTGGTACCCCTGTGCCATGATGGAGTACGTACGACCTTCATTTTCCCCTTCTCCCTCTTTCCCTATTGCCTCTTCTGTCTCATTTATATTCTTCCCACTTATATTTCTGCCTTGAACTTTTCTGAGCTACCTTTACACCAAATTATAGCAAAATTCCAGGTATATAATAGCCTACTGTGAGAAGGAGGTTATTGACGTAACTCACAATATCCTTTCCGATATAATAGGTCCATTTGCTTTTTGGTGGCCTATGAGTTCTATTACATGTATTTCAATGAGGAAACCTTTGGAGGTCTTAATTATTCTTTTATGTCTGAAAATCAGATTGCGAAAATGCCATAATGGTGTAACTATGCTAATTTTCCTATGATCCTTATCTTTGTACCATATTGTATAACTTGGTATATAACTTTTTATATTGTTGTACATTCCTTTTCAATTCATCTATTAATAAAATAAGATTGAAAAAAAAAAACATTTTTTGACAGAATCTGGCCACCCTAAACAGCGTGATGAGTTTGTTGTTCCTTACTAAGCTGTACCATTCATTTATTTTTTATTTTTTTTACAATCTAGGATACATTACATATCCTTTATACGCTCACTGTTGCCTTAAGTTGTACTGATGAAGTTTTGTACCATAGATAAGGAAACACTATACTGTATTTTTGTTGGTTGTCCGTTTACTTGTGCTCCATATCTTCCTGCAATATGTCTGTACCACATTCCTTTTTTTTTTTTGTACAATTAAATGATATTCTGACTGTGAAACTATTGGTATATTTGTATTTTTTTTAAAGGTGGCAGCAGTGAGCACTTTATATAGATAAAGTATCTCACAAAAGTGAGTACACCCCTCACATTTTTGTAAATATTTTATTATATATATTTTATTGTGACAACACTGAATAAATGACACTGAGGACCTAATTCACTATAAGTTTGGAGTAGAGCTGCTCACTTCTCCAGAAATAACTCCAGCCTAAACTCATTAGCATCCTAATTAGGTAAGTGACTGGAGTTAAACCTTCAACTAGGTGCTTTAGTGAATTCGGAGTTGGAGTTAACTAAGACTGAATTAGGGTTTGGAGTTAACCAAAATCCCTTTGTGTTTTTCATAAAAGGAAATTTGTCTATTCTGAATCACTATTACACGGCAATGTCATCTATTATGGTTTATTTTAATTTTAAGGTATAGTTATGTATCTTATGTGTTTTAACCTTTAGATTTACTAATAGCAGACTACACAGCTGTCTAATTAGCAATCTTTATTCTTTATTCATCTGAAACTTTCAGGCATATCTGATTGTATTCAGCACTTTGGTGTAGTGGGCTATGGTCATAGACAAAGATTGCTAGGTCATGAGTTCAAGGCCCAACCATGATAACACCCTGTGTGCTCACAATTGTGTGTCATTATTTTTTTTGGCTACATAGTAATACATTGGCTACATCACCAAAAATTGCATGTCAATGGCCATGTATATTCAAGAAACAGACATGCATATGTGCAGGGTGCAATTATGCATTTGCCAAGTTTCAGTATTTATTTACAGTTGTCTAAAATTTAAGGAGGTGATGGCACACGTGGGATTTCAACTCATGCTCTCAGTGTTTATAGACAGGAACACTAACCACTAAACCATTGAGCTGAGCATGATTACCCATGGAATATTCATTCCCATGTTTCAATAGTTAACCACTTCCTTACAGGGAAGTTACACCCCCTTCCTGCCCAGGCCAATTTTCAGCTTTTTATACTGTTGCATTTTGAATGACAATTGCGCGGTCATGCAACCCTGTACCTAACACAAATGTATGACATTATTTTCACACAAATATTGCTTTCTTTTGGTGGTATTTGATCACTGCAAGGTTTTTTTTTTTATTGGCAAAAAGAAGACCTAAATGTTTGACCCCTAAAAAAATGTATTTTTGTTTATGTAATAAAATTTGGTAAATCAATATGTTTTTTGTTGCACTGACGAGCATTGATGAGGCTGCGCTGTCAGGCACTGATGAGACACTAATATGCAGCACTGATGGACACTGATAGGCGGCACTGATATGCAACATTGATGGGCATTGATAGGTGGCACTGATGGGCAATGATTGGCACTGGTGGGCAGCACTGATAGATGGTAATGATGGGCAGCACTGATGAGGAGGGCACTAACAGGTTCCCTGAGCACTAATTGGCATCAATGGTGGCATGGGTGGGCATCCCTGGTGGCCATGGGTCAGCAATCCCTGGTGGCTTTAGTGGCATCCCCCAAGGGTCTGCACCGGTAATCAATGCTCTGATTACAAACACAGACCCCCCCCCCCCCCACACACACACACTTACTTTGCATAAGAATGCCATTTCTTCACAGCTGAAAGTGGCCCTCACCATGATTAGCCAGTTGATTGTGACCACTTGCTGGAATGTGTGCAAGCCAATTTGGTGTCATTTCTGGTCCAGGGCGAACGCCAATGTGCCATTTGCAATTTATTGCAAAGAGATTTTGCTTTATTTTAAAAATGGTGCACACAGACAACTAAAATGTATTGGAAATGTTTTACCTAGGCCAGTGATGGTAACCCTTAATCCCCCCCCCCCCTTAGATGTTTTTGCCCTACATTTCCCATAATGCTCATGTACTCTGCAGTGTACATAGTGAGGTTGAAAAAAGACATCAGTCCATCCAGTTCAACCTATGATGTGTGTGTGTGTTTGCTTTTAACCGTACATTGTATACCCCTGTATGTTGTGGTATTTAAGGTGTCCATCTAATAGTTTTTTGAAACTATCAATGCTCCCTGCTGATACGACTGCTTGTGGAAGAGAATTCCACATCCTTACCGCTCTTACAGTGAAGAACCCCTTACGCACTTTAAGGTTAAACCGCCTTTCCTCAAGTTTTAGTGAGTAGCCACGTGTCTTATTGTATCTCCTTTCTCTGAATAGTTTGTTCCATATGCTCGGGTCGCCAGTACAGTATTTGTACATTGATATCATATCCCCCCTCAATCGTCTCTTCTCCAGAGAGAATAGGTTCAGTGCTTGTAGTCATTCCTCATAGCTGATGTCCTCCATTCCCCTAATTATTTTTGTTGCCCTTCTCTGGACTTTCTCCAGTTCCAGCACATCCTTCCTGAGGACCGGTGCCCAGAACTGGACAGCATACTCCAGATGTGGCCGGACCAGAGTCTTGTAGAGCGGGAGAATAATCTCTTTATTTCTGGAGTGAGTCCCCTTTTTTATACAACCCAGTATTCTGTTGGCTTTGCTTGCGGCGGCTTGGCATTGCATGCCACTGCCAAGCCTGTTGTCTACCAGTACCCCCAAGTCCTTTTCCATCCTAGACTCACCCAGAGGTTCCCCCCCAGTGAGTAGCTTGCTTTCTGGTTTCTGGCCCCCAAGTGCATTACTTTACATTTTTCAACATTAAATCTCATCTGCCATGTAGTTGCCCACCCCGTTATTTTGTTCAGGTCCGCTTGCAAGGTTTCCACATCCTGCATAGAAGATATTGGCATGCCTAATTTAGTATCATCTGCAAATACTGAGATTGTACTCAATATCCCCTCCTCCAGATCATTTATGAATAAATTAAACAGGATTGGTCCCAGGACAGAACTTTCCACACCCCGCCCAATCCGAGTACTCCCCATTAATCACCACCCTCTGTACTCTCCCCTGGAGCCAGTTCTCTATCCAGGTACTCACCTTATGGTCCATACCTACCTTCCTTAGTTTGTACAGTAAGCGTTTGTGGGGAACGGTGTCAAAGGCCTTTGCAAAGTCCAGATACACCACATCCACAGGCTTTCCTTTATCTAGGTGGCAGCTCACTTCATCGTAGAAGGTTAATAGATTGGTTTGGCCATGTAGATGAGCATCATGGGAAATGTTACAAAACACCTGTGTTGCCAAGGTTCATCATCACTGACGTAGGCCAACTAAAGAGGTGAGTGAGCGCTGTAGCAATCTTTTATTTAGTAATCATTTTTAGTGATTTTTCATTAAATGTTTTGGTTACATCCACAGAGCCTGAATGGAAATTTTGTATTATTCCTTAATTTATATATATTTTTAGCTAAATATATACATACACACTTTAATTATTTCTTACAATTTAGCCCCCCCACACACCCCCCCTCCTCCCCCCCACCCATACACTCCTCCCCCCACAGCCACACACACACACACACTCCTCCCCCCCACACCCACACACTCCTCCCCCCACACCCACACACACACTCCCCCCCCCACACACACACTCCTCCCCCCCCACACACACACACACTCCCCCCCCACACACACACTCCTCTCCCCCCCCCACACACACCCCACCCCCCCATACACACCCATACACACTTCGCTGGAGTAAAGGGAGAAACCCTACCCATGTTCATACTGTACTGCCATTGCACACACACAAAAAATACAAGAAATGGATTACATTCAATAGACACAAAAGATATCTGAATTACATCCAGACAAATATGAAGAAAAGAAAACAAAAAAACAGGAGCTGTGTACAAATGAATAAGCTTTATTGAACATGTATAAAACATCAGTAATCACTCAAGCAGGCATGTGAAATCAAGTAATTTTTATTCAAATTACAATGCAAAGATACAACATATGATGGATAGAGCTTACAATATCCAAAAGTCAAGCAAAATAAGTTGTAGACACCTTAGTATTAAGCATAAAACATACCCAACATACTTTTATGTTTATTGTTTGCATGAGCCTACCTTTCCATTTAAATACCATCAAATCAGCAGAACATACAGCTACACAGAGGCATGAAAATAAAAAAAACATGTATAGAGTACATAATGACACACTTTGCAAAAACTTTACAAAACATTTAGAGCATGAAAAGTATTCATCCAACAAAATACACTTACTGCAATATGGGTCCTTAGGCATGCCAGCAATGTTTTCCTTTAGATTTACCAAAACCAGATAATATGAGGTCAAACCTAAACACTTTCAATTTGTATGCAATCTGGCAGGCCCTTGCACTACATAGAAAAGGTAAATCTGAAGGAAAAAGTCTTTAGAAAATCTTATAGTGTGTATGGCCCTTTAGGCTGGCCATACATGTTCAATTTTTGTTGTACAATTTTCTGATAGATTTACCACAAACCACATAATGTGAGGTCAAAGTTAAACAACACTTTCACTTGTATCCAATTAGGCAGGCCTTTGTACTACATACTTGAAGGTAAATTTCAAGAAAATTGTAAGAAAATTGGATCATGTTGGCCAGCCTTAGTCTAAATGAAAAAGCCACTTTGTGCTCATGCTGAGATTATTGAAAGCATTTCTTATGTGTGTTGACTTGATGTAGTATTTTTTTTTTTTTAAAAGGGCAATATAGCAAATGTTTGGAGCATGAGCAGCTGAACCCAGAAATCTTTCAGAAACAAAAAAACAATGAAATATATAAATTATATTTTGGGGATATATATATATATATTTTTTTTTTTTGGGGTGTTGAATTCTGAGTTCTGGGGTTCCACTGCATATGCTCAATCAATTTGCAAATTCTCTGATTTGCAAGCTCAAACACTGCTATTTTTCAGAGTGTAATGTGGCTCTATATAGGAAGCAACACTAATATGGCTCCCCACTCAACCAACAAATATATTAATTTCACAGATATACAATGTTTTATTTTTGGGGAGAAGCCATATTAGTGTTGCTTGTCATATATAACAACAGACAGTAGGTAGTTCAGGGATTTGAACACCCAAATACACTGTCGCATGGCAGATGTGCTAACCACTTGGATATTTTGGTCAGTTTATTTAATCAAGCTCAAGCTCAATACATATTTGCAACATTTTGCAAAACACAATTTACACAAACATAATCACTTTGTTACATTTATTTCATAATATATGCCACTGATAGTTTCCTAGCCTATCAATTTATATTTAAAATACTAATTTTTCACAGAAATAAATGTTTTAAACACCTATATATAATTTCCAGCATGCAGGATTTTTTAAAAAAATGTGTTGATTTTATACAGTTTCACTAAACTAGGCTAATTATTTGTGAATTGTGGTCTCTGAGGGTTTTTTTTTTGTTATCTTTATACCAAACATATATGCACTGGCACCTTAAAAATTAATATAGTTTGATTTGATTAGTCCATCAAAAAATGTTAATAAATAAAAATTATTTGAGCTTGAATTGGGTCTAAATAGAATATATATATATAGATACATAAATATATATATCTATATATATATATATATATATATACACACACACACACACACACACACACACACACACACACACACACACACACACACACATATATATATATATATATATATATATATATACATTTTTTTTAAGCACAAATCACACATGCTTTGAAAAAATTTCATTAGCCTCAGGTAGTTAAGTGGTTAGCACAGCTGCTGTATTTGGGTAGTCAAATCCCTGAACTACCTACAACTGTCTGTTGTTATATATGACAAGCAACACTAATAGGGCTTTCATATACAATGAAACATTGTATATGTGTGAAATTAATATATTTTTGGGTTGGTTAGATATAGGAAGTAACAATAATATATTGTTTTTTGTATATATATATATATATATATATATATATACAGTATATATATATATATATATGCATGTGCAAAAACCCATATAGTATTGTTACTTTCTATATCTAACCAACCCAAAAATATATTAATTTCACACATATACAATGTTTCATTTTTGGGGAGAAGCCTTATTAGTGTTGCTTTTCATATATATATATATATATATATATATATATATATATATATATATACATACACACACACATAGGTCACAGTTCACATAGGCAAATGTTCACTATGTAACATAGGCAAATCAATAAATAAAACATATATATATATATAAATATACATATAATAATTTTTGGGCATCTATATATATATATATATATATATATATATATATATATACACACACACACACACACACATATATATATATATATATATATATTTTGTGATTCATATATATATACAGTGGGTACGGAAAGTATTCTGACCCCCTTAAATTTTTCACTCTTTGTTATATTGCAGCCATTTGCTAAAATCATTTAAGTTCATTCTTCTTCCTCATGAATGTACACATAGCACCCCATACTGACAGAAAAACACAGAATTGTTGACATTGTTGCAGATTTATTAAAAAAGAAAAACTGAAATATCACATGGTCCTAAGTATTCAGACCCTTTGCTCAGTATTTAGTAGAAGCCCCCTTTTGATCTAATACAGCCAGGAGTCTTTTTGGGAAAGATGCAACAAGTCTTTCACACCTGGATTTCGGGATCCTCTGCCATTCCTCCTTGCAGATCCTCTCCAGTTCAGTCATGTTGGATGGTAAACGTTGGTGGACAGCCATTTTTAGGTCTCTCCAGAGATGCTCAATTGGGTTTAAGTCAGGGCTCTGGCTGGGCCATTCAAGAACAGTCACGGAGTTGTTGTGAAGCCACTCCTTCGTTATTTTAGCCGTGTGTTTAGGGTCATTGTCTTGTTGGAAGTAAAACCTTCGGCCCAGTCTGAGGTCCAGAGCACTCTGGAGAAGATTTTGTCCAGGATATCCCTGTACTTGGCCACATTCATCTTTCCATTGATTGCAACCAGTCGTCCTGTCCCTGCAGCTGAAAAACACCCCCACAGCATGATGCTGCCACCACCATGCTTCACTGTTGGGACTGTATTGGACAGGTGATGAGCAGTGCCTGGTTTTCTCCACACATACCGCTTAGAATTAAGGCCAAAAAGTTCTATTTTGGTCTCATCAGACCAGAGAATCTTATTTCTCACCATCTTGGAGTCCTTCAGGTGTTTTTTAGCAAACTCCATGCGGGCTTTCTACAACTTTCTCCCATCTCCTGACTGCATCTCTGGAGCTCAGCCACAGTGATCTTTGGGTTCTTCTTTACCTCTCTCACCAAGGCTCTTCTCCCCCGATAGCTCAGTTTGGCCGGACGGCCAGCTCTAGGAAGGGTTCTGGTCGTCCCAAACGTCTTCCATTTGAGGATTATGGAGGCCACTGTGCTCTTAGAAACCTTAAGTGCAGCAGAAATCTTTTTGTAACCTTGGCCAGATCTGTGCCTTGCCACAATTCTGTCTCTGAACTCTTCAGGCAGTTCCTTTGACCTCATGATTCTCATTTGCTCTGACATGCATTGTGATCTGGAAGGTCTTATATAGACAGGTGTGTGGCTTTCCTAATCAAGTCCAATCAGTATAATCAAACACAGCTGGACTCAAATGAAGGTGTAGAACCATCTCAAGGATGATCAGAAGAAATGGAAAGCACCTGAGTTAAATATATGAGTGTCACAGCAAAGGGTCTGAATACTTAGGCCATGTGATATATCAGTTTTTCTTTTTTAATAAATCTGCAACAATGTCAACAATTCTGTGTTTTTCTGTCAGTATGGGGTGCTATGTGTACATTCATGAGGAAGAAGAATGAACTTAAATGATTTTAGCAAATGGCTGCAATATAACAAAGAGTGAAAAATTTAAGGGGGTCTGAATAATTTCCGTACCCACTGTATATATATATATATAGACATACATAGATATGTGCAAAAAAAAAAAAAAAAAAGATGTGCATTTCTCTCATTAGCGCCGGAAAAGCACCGTTTTACAGCGAATTTGCAGCGGTATTTGCCGCAAATTCACTATAACTCCCACTAACGTTTTCAAAAACTTTATTTTCAGACTAATTTTTGGTATGGAGCATGCACACATTGGCTATCTGCCAGAAATTGACTCTGGAGCTATTTTTGCATTTTACACTTTTATTAATATCTTTTTTTCTACTTAACTTTTTCACACAGTTTAAAAGCAATTTAGCTCAAAAGCATATAACACATCTTTCCCACACATTTTTTATTTTTTTCCTGCCATATTTTGTGATTTTGAAAAATGAGTCCACCTTTTAGCTGGACTGTTTTTAAGTCCAGTCCTGACATTATTTGATCTTAGTGAATTTGACACTGCTCAAAACGTTTCTGATGGTGTTATAGTGAATTGCATTTTGCACCTAAAAATAGTCAAAATGGAGGTAAAATAGAACAAAATCAGCGTTGGAGGTACAGTGAATTTGGCCCTGAGCTACAATGTAAAGTAGTGAGTGTACAGGTTGTATAACAGTATACATTTGCTGTCCCCTCAAAATAACTCAACACACAGCCATTAATGTCTAAACTGCTGGTAACAAAAGTGAGTATACCCCTAAGTGAAAATGTCCATGTTGGGCCCAATTAGCCATTTTCCCTCCCCGGTGTCATCTGATTCATTCGTGTTACAAGGTCCCAGGTGTGAATGGGGAGCAGGTGTGTTAGATTTGGTGTTATAACTATCGCTCTCTCATACTGGTCACTGGAAGTGCAACATGGCACCTCATGGCAAAAAACTCTCTGAGGATCTGAAAAAAAATAATTGTTGCTCTACATAAAGATGGCCTAGGCTATAAGAGGATTGCAAAGACCCTGAAACTGAGCTGCAGCCAAGACCATACAGCGGTTCAACAGGGCAGGTTCCTCTCAGAACAGGCCTCGCCATTGCCGACCAAAGAAGTTGAGTGCATGTGCTCAGTGTCATATCCAGAGGTTGTCTTTGGGAAATAGACGTATGAGTACTGCCAGCATTGCTGCAGAGGTTGAAGGGGTGGGGGAGTCAGCCTGTCAGTGCTCAGACCATATGCCGCACACTGCATCAAATTGGTCTACTGGGCTGTCGTCCCAGCAGAAAGCCTCTTCTAAAGATGATGCACAAGAAAGCCTGCAAACAGTTTGCTGAAGACAAGCAGACTAAGCACATGGATTACTGGAACCATGTCCTGTGGTCTGATGAGACCAAGATAAACTTATTTGGTTCAGATGTTGTCAAGCGTGTGTGGTGGCAACACGGTGAGGAATATAAATACAAGTGTGTCTTGCCTACAGTCAAGCATGGTGGTGGGAATATCAGGGTCTGAGGCTGCATGAGTGCTGCCGGCACTGGGGAGCTACAGTTCATTGAGGGAACCATGAATGCCAACATGTACTGTGACATACTGTTGTGGAAATTGCATATTACATATTTCCTTATTAATACAGTGGCTCACTAATGCATTGTAGCCTCCAAGTTCTGGTCAAGAAGTCATATAAGGTCATATGTATAGCTTATTCCTTTCTAAAGGCTTGGCTTGAGGCATGCAGTATGACCAAGCCTACCCTTCCCCCCCTTTAAGGTATTAGTCACTGTCCAAACAGGTTTGATTGGTCATTTAGCCACACAATGGCCTGTATCTACCACAGCCCAAACTGGAATGAGTCAGTCTTATCCAGGACTCCAGGAGGCATTGAACACCAGAGACCCCTGTAACCAATATGTTTTCACCTGATTCTCCAGCAACTGTTTAGGAAGCCTGAGTCCTCATTGTCATCGGAGAATCAAGAACACTGTTAAGTTAAGTAACTTTAAGTGTATTTCTGTTTACAGACCATAGGCTGTTAATTTGTTAGGCATTGTTATATCTGTCAGTCTTGTATTATGTTCCTAATATTGTAATTGTTTGTATGTACCGCAGGTTTTGTATAGTAAAAGCACATTTATACACTGCAGAGGTCTGAACTTCCTTGATTATACCGCAAAGTAACCTTGCTAGATAGACGTAAAGCAAAACACATACTGAAGCAGAGTATGTTCCCCTCCCTTTGGAGACTGGGCCGCAGGGCAGTATTCCAACATGATAACGACCTCAAACACACCTCCAAGACGACCACTGGCTTGCTAAAGAAGCTGAGGGTAAAGGTGATGATCTGGCCAGGCATGTCTCCAGACATAATCCCTATGTGGGGCATCCTCAAATGGAAGGTGGAGAAGCGCATGATCTCTAACATCCACCAGCTCCGTGATGCCGTCATGGAGGAGTGAAAGAGGACTCCAGTGGCAACCTGTGAAGCTCTGGTGAACTCCATGCCCATGAGGGTTAAGGCAGTGCTGGAAAATAATGGTAGCCACACAAAATATTGAAACTTTTGGCCCAATTCAGACACTTTTACTTAGGGGTGTACTCACTTTTGTTGCCAGCGGTTCAGACATTAATGGCTGTGTGTTGAGTTATTTTGAGGGGACAGCAAATTGACACTGTTATACAAGCTGTACACTCAGTACTTTACATTGTAGAAAAGTGTCATTTCTTTAGTGCCGGTTCACACTTGTGCGATGCGGGAAGGCTGCGAATTCGCAGCCTGTTCCCGCATCGCATCCGCACAAGAGGCAGTTCACACTGCCATATGCGATACGCAGGGGGTGTCAATTAAATGTTAATGACACCCCCAGTTTGATTGCATATCGCAGTGCAATCTGACAGTTCGCACAGGATCGGATCGCACAAGTGTGAACCACTGTGCGATCCGATCCTGATGCGGCTGAAAAAAAGGGTCCTGTGCGTCTTTTGTGCGGGTGCAGTGCGAATTTCAGCCATAAAAAGTGTATGGCTGAATTTGCATCCGCACAGAAGATCGCATGTAATGAAGGAGCTGTGCGCTCCGAATTACATGCAATCTCCACAGCCGCACTAGTGTGAACCGGCACTTAGTGTTGTCACATGAAAAGACATAATAAAATATTTACAAAAATGTGAGGGGTGTACTCACTTTTGTGAGATACTGTACATTTGAAGCACATTTATTGTTGAATAATACTAGTTTATTTCCCTTCCATAGAGCGGAGATTTATTTACACTATTTGTAGGTGCAAAAAAATACCCAATGATCCTGCCAAAAAATCCAATCCTCTCCTGTGTCTTGTGAAGAGAGGGGCAAGTGTTCTACTCGCTCCCTGTCCAGGGGAAGGGTGGTGGCGGTGGTGGGGGGGACGTTGCTTCTTTAAAGATACTGCACGGTAAGTGATCCCTATTACCAGGCAAAAGTAAAAAAAAATCATCTAAAGTGTGGGCCCCAACCCTTGGGCCGCGGCCTGTTTGCAGCCCGGCCACAAAGGCTGCACTGTGTAAGGTGCGGCGGTGGGCGAGCAGAAAGATGACATTATCATCACCGCTGTTTCACTCTCACAGCCAGGCCACTACACTGTTGGAGAGGAGGCAGATGGGCAGAGAGATGAGATTATCTCTCACCGCCTGCCCGCCCCTATCACCGCTGTTCCGCCCTCACAGCGGGGCCGCAACACTGTTGGAGGTGAGGAGGGCGAGCAGAGAGATAAGGTAATCTCTCACCACCCGCCCCGCATCACCGCTGTTCTTCCTTACTCGGAACCCACCACTCCAGGCCTGCCTCTATGTTCTGTGGATGCCTGTGCTGCCACCAATGCAGTGACAATCTGCATCTGGGGCAGGTGATGGAGGCACCGTTCCCCGGTGCCAAAAACGTTGGGGGCAACTAATCTAAAGGACTGGATAGCTGACATATATTACATTTTTGTTCTTGGGTTTAGATTCACTTTAGTAACAAAAATACATTGTATAATAATTTATTTGAAACTAGGAATTGTGTTTTCATTGGCCTGCTTTAAAGTGCAACACCAAGCAACAAGTAAATTAATAAGTAAACTGCTAATGTTATCCAACAAAGACTGAAGTTGTACCTAAAGCTCATCTTCAGCCTTAGCAAAAGAATACTTTTTCCCTTCCAAATTCACCCACCCGTAGCTTCTCTATAGTTTTGTTTTTAAAAACTGGAACTACTGAAACCTTGATTTTTTTTCCTTTTTTTTTTACCTAAACTGCAGTCATATGTGCCAGGAACTTCTTCTTCTGTTCTGTAGCGCAAAAGGGTTCTTCTCTCAGTGCCCATGTTGCTTCTCTGCAGTGGCGGCTGGTGCTCAAAATTTTTGGAAGGGCGCAAACAGAAAAATGTAATAGGCATTGCTTTGCGGCAAAAAACGCTGTAAAAAATTGCGTGACTTTGAGGTCGCAAAAGTGTGAAAGGGGCCTTCAGTAATTAAGGTATAGTGTGCCCCCTTTCAATGCAGAGAGACCAGCGTGCCCCCTTTCAATGCAGAGACCAGCATACCCCCTTTCAATGCAGAGAGGCCAGCGTGCCCCCTTTCAATGTAGAGACCAGCTTACATGCCCCCTTCAATGCAGTGACCAGCGTACATGCCCACTTTCAATGCAGTGACCAGCGTGCATGCCCCCTTTCAATGCAGAGAGACCAGTGTGCCCCCTTTCAATGCAGAGACCAGCGTACATGCCCCCTTCAATGCAGTGACCAGCGTACATGCCCCCTTTCAATACAGAGACCAGCGTACATGCCCCCTTCAATGCAGTGACCAGCGTACATGCCCCCTTCAATGCTGTGACCAGCGTACATGCCCCCTTCAACTTACGAATAAGCACTTCAATGTGTGAAACATGTCAACTGTAACCTATCCTGCGCTATTGTCCTATGTTTGAAGAATAAAGGACGTTTTATTGGATTACAACAGCGGGGAGCAACCAGTTTCTTCTCATTTCTATGTCACTGCAGTAGCGAGCCGGGGCCAGCACCTGTGAGTAATCCATTACATACTACACCTGAGCGGTCTCCTGTTTTTTCTGTACTTCACATGCACAGTCAAACGTTTCCTTAACTATACCTTGCAACTGCCACTATAACTGCTTGTATACTGATGGGGCTGCCCAATCTGGCCAAAAACAAAGATCACCGTATTTCTACGGCTGTCCTTCAGACTACACTGGCTGAAAGACCTAAGGAAAAATAATAACAAATAATTGCTTAATAGCTAATGTTTCTTCTGGGGTAAGCAGAGGCCAGGAAATGTCAAATGACATATGAAGACAATCGGATCACTTTTTCCACATTTAGTGGTGCTCTGTTATTTATTGGCAGCTTACATTATAAAGAAGAATGAAGGAAAAACAGCCTGAGGAAATGTTGTCAATGTATTACAGCAAACACAAAAATGGTTTGTCTGCATTCTCCATTTGCACCACTAGATGGCCTAAATACTAAAAACATAGACTAGTTTCCTTTTTTTTTTTTTTACATACACAGAATAATCTTCAGTAATGTTTTAGAAATATTCATGAAAATGCATTTTATTTACAGGACAAGGTCTGGTCTAATTAACAATAAGATTGCTTGAAAAACATCTTCTAAAATCATTAAATACAATCATTAGACCACTCTTCTTCCTAGGAGGTCCCTTTCACATGGGCATGATGCAAAAACAGGGGGTTGGAGCAAATTTTTAGCTTGTCTCAGCCACTGGTCAAAACTAGGCAATGGCTGCAGGACAGCCCCAAACACACTGACATGTTGTGTTTCACAGGGGATATCATGTGCCACCATGCCCCGGGGAAATAAATAGAGCCTTGCCTTAACCACGATCCAATTGTGTCCAATAGACACAGTTGGGGTGCAGAGAAGAGGGATTTTAGTGTAAAAATCCTTTACAAACATTCATGCGGGAGGCGGCATATTTCCTCTCAATCTCTTGCTAATCACAGGCTAGCCACTGCCGACAGCGCAATCTACCACGGATCACGAGTCAGCACTTCCCCTGAGACACTTACCTGGTGGTGGCTCGGCGCCCGGCGGTGGCTTCTCCCCTCCTTGAGACTCCGACGTCCGTCCTCTTCTGCGGCGGCTTGGCTCCCGGCCGCGGCTTCTCCCCTCCTCGTGACTCCTCTTCTGCGGCGGCGGGAAGGTGACCGGGCGGTGACGGTGAGTGACTGATGCACGCACCGGCACCGCCCCCAACGAGGTCAGCAGGGATGTCCTGAATCATGATTGGTCCAGGCTGGAGTCTGGACCAATCATGATCCAGGACATCACAAAAGGGGGGTGGTGTAGCACAGTGCTCTGCGCCACAGTTACGCCCCAGAAGGCCGCCAATCGGTGCCTCTGCCGGGTGGAAAACCTCACCCCCCCATAGCCACCAATGAGTCCGGCGCCCCTAGTGGGCAAAAAATGTATTTATTTATTTTTTTTAATTTTTTTTAATCTTTTTTTTTCTTTTTCTTTTTGGGGGGGGGGGGCAGCGCCCCTGCGCCCCCTATCGGCCGGCCGCCACTGCTTCTCTGTGAAATGAATACTGTACATTGGCTGTTATAAGTATCCTGTGCAACATGTTTCTTTCCAGTGGGTAGTAATTGTACAGACCTCCACGCCTGAGGTGAAATGCGTCAGAGGGGTGGTTCCGGGGGAAGGAACAGCTGCTTGCTGTTTGTGGCTGGAAAACGTTTTATCCAGAAGTGGCGTTATAAGTGTGCAGCCTCCGATTCATTTTAGTTTTTCCAATTTTTAGTCATAGACATTAAAGTGTTACTAAACTCAGGACCCTGCATTCACTATATCTGGTCTCCCACAGTGCACAGAACATGGAAATGCAATCGTTTTAGTAAAAATAAACTGCTAAATATCTTTTCTCATCAACAGTTAGAGCAGTCTTGTGACTTCTATCAGTGTCTGGCTAAAGCTTGTAGGAGGAGTTTTCATTCTTCTATGACTGTCCAATGAGGCTGCATGACCCCCGACCCTCTGTCTGGATAGTGCTGATTGGCCCTCTGCTGATCGCATGCACTCTCCTAAGAAAAAAAAAACAACTCCCTAGCAATACACACCAAACTGAGCATGTGCAGCTTGTCCCCTTGACTCTGTTCTATCATGAGATGATTTGGGGACTGTGAAAGAAGGGGAGGAAAAGAGAAGACAGGATCAAACAACCTTTTGACAAAATGTAGAGGATTAACACCTTCGGTTCCACAGTGAGTATAACAAGCATGCTTTACTGCATATACAGAATGATTTTACTGTTGTGAGTTTAGTAACACTTTAAATATATTTTCATCAAATATTTTGAAGGCCGCTTCAGAGCTATGGTTAGTGATAAAACACATTTTAAACCACAAAGTATGGTAATGCACAATGCGTGGTGCATTGCTCTACCATGCATTTTTTTTAATGGCACCCTAAATGTACTTTGCCAGCACACCACAACATACCTGGTTTTAAGCACACCATCTAGTTCACCATGTCAACCATCTGTAGGTTGTAGGGCACTGCACTGGAAAGATAATTGGGTTGATTTACTAAATGCAAATCCATTGTGCACTACAAGTGCACTTGGAAGTTCAGTCTCTGTAGATCTGAGGGGAAGATCTGAAATGAGGGGAAGCTTTGCTGATTTCTTCCAATCATGGGCAAGAAAAAATGCTGTTTTTTTATTTTCCTTGCATGTCCCCATTTAGGTCTACAACGACTGCACTTCTAAGTGCACTTGTAGTGCACAGTGGATTTGCCTTTAGTAAATAAACCCCACAGTGGCCCTCTTTTCCAAATATTACAATAAATCAACATTAGGATTAAAAGTATGGGTGATTGAGCAGATGCCTAGGAATTTCTGAGAAGCTTAGAGATTTCATAGGTTCTGTGAGCGAGAAACCTTCTGGATCTATTCCTTAGATACCTTATCACCTGGAGGCTTGAACGAGAGATTAGAAGAGACAAAACCCTCACCAGTGAGCTGGACTTTACAGGCAACCAGTACACCATTTCCATCCATTTAAAATGCATACATTTATTGATTCATATTAAAAAGTTCCAGTGGTGAAAAATCATGTATATTCAAGATAAAATTCACTGCTCAAATTACATGCATCTTGTAAAATTGTACATATGAAATCATGATGTCTCCACTCTATCCGACGCGTTTCAGGTCAAACCTTTCTTCAGGGGTATGCTGGGGGAGATACATATATTCAAAATTTCTATCAATAAAGAACATAACTTTATAATAATGGTACAAACAAAACAAATCACGAGCCTTCATTCATATTGATTTTAAGGAGATCACCTACCACCTAGATGGTCAAGGTAGTGTAGCGGGTGCTATCTCAGCCCGTCTGTGACCCCATATTTCCTGCTGCAGCCTGAGACCAATACAAGCACAGGCAGGCTGACAAGGACACACACAGCTTACCAGCAGCTTCAGGGGAATTTCCCCCCTCCTTCTCCTTCTCTCACTGTGCAGTGAGTCACGGACATTCACAGACACTCTGTGCCCTCCCAGGTTTCTCCATTGGCAGGAGGGGCTGGCCAATCCAGGGAGAACTGAAGAACTGCAAGGAACACTGGGATATGTAGTCCCCAACCCAGGCTACCCCATTGTAATCGTCAGGATAAAAACTACTGAAACCATAAACCGAGAGGAGCGATCTGGCAGCTGAGGCTTCCTGGTAGAGGGGAGTTAGGTACCAGGCCAGAGGCGTAACTAGAACCTTCAGGGCCCCGATGCAAGAAACCATGAAGGGCCCCCCCAGACCCCTGGCCGGGGCCCTTCCCTTCAAGCCCGGGGCTCTTCCCACTAATCCTGGGGCTCTTTAATCTCATTGCATGGCCTTTTATTATGGTCCCGCATCAGGATCCTTTCACAAGTTCTGCAGTGGGCCCCCTTCCTGCAATCTTGGGGCCTCCCCACAGTGGTGAAATGCCAGGGCCCGGTCGCAAGTGTGACCTTTGAGATCCTAGAAGTTCACCCACTGGTTTGCTACCGGGCCCCCTGGAGCATGGGGCCCGGTAGCGATTGCAACCCCTGCAACCCCTGTAGTTACGCCCCTGTACCAGGCGATGTGTGGAAGACTGGAGGCTGGAGAAGGGTGCTGTGGTCATGAGTCTTTGTGATCGTTCATGCTACAGCTCTGAGGTCAGTGGCTGATATCCAGGGCTACAGAGAGGAACCCGGGTGCATCTTCAGGCGTCGCTGTCAGCGTGTGGTGTTTCAGTTTGAAGGTGGCCAGTCGGGAAAACCTGGAGGATCGATCTTATGATATTTCCCCCTTGGGCCTGTGAACACAGGATTGGTGAGAGGGCACTTGCTCAATTCTCCCTAAGCCAGAACACTGAACTGCTGTTGTTGCTCTGCCTCACTTGATTATGAGAATCTGTGATGCTGTTACACTCTGTTTGGTAGTGATAGTACCTGCCTGATTTAGTTGAAGATTACCAACCCTATTCGAGTCCTTTCTATCTACCAAGCACTCTTTGGATGTACTTTACTTTGTTCTCTCCATTAAAGAAATCTCAGCAAGTGAACCACCATAAAGTCATCTAACGCGCGCGGGAGTGATTTTTTCCGGCAAGCTCCCGGCAAGTTAATTGAAGGTCCCCCCGGACCTTCAGAGCGCATGCGCCACTCGCGCGAGCGGCTGCATGCACTGTAAATATCTCCTAAACCGTGCCGGTTTAGGAGATATTATTTGTACCTACAGGTAAGCCTTATTATAGGCTTACCTGTAGGTAAAAGTGTCAAAAAGCGGGATACAACCGCTTTAAATAGAGTTGGCAGTTAATTCACTGAAGTAATATCCATCATATAGTTTGTCATATAGTCCCCTGAGAGCAGACAGATTTGATCTTTGAGGTTCCTTTATTAGCTCTTTATTCCTTGCTCACCCATACACATCTGCTTACTATTTAATATGATTGTTACTGTTGTTTTCTTTCCTTCCTTAAGCAAGTTCACAGTAAAGATAATTTCTGTGTTCGCTCAACCTGTGTCCATTTTCTTTGGTATTTACACTAAAAATTGTTGCCAGGTGTGCCAGTGGGGTTGAGTCTGTTCTTGGGGTTGAAAAGGCAGAGTAAACAACTAACAATATTCAATAAATAAAAAAAATAAATAAATAAAAAAGAGCTGCGCTAATTGATACTGCTTGATATGAGATCAAATAGATGTACAATAATGAACCAAAATTTATGACATTCAATAAATAACATTCAATAAAAGTCCATCAGACGATGATGTCCCAATATAGTAATAGGGAGCAAGCAGAGAGCATCCGGTGTAGAAAGGAATCCTCCACCCAATCAATGTGTCTAAAACCACATTACATGCTGCATGCAAAGGGCTCACACCAGGCTTACCAGAGCTCAATATAGTGTAGGCATATATCATAGATATTCAACGATGGATCCACTCAAGAGACTGGCACCTCTTCCCAGCTGATCCCGTGACAACTCTTAGCGCAGCAGGAAGCTACACTATGCACCAACACCAATGGAAATCGTATGTAGCAACACCATACATATCCTAGCTCGACCTCTCACTGATCCTCGCAGCGGATATGAAAGAAAGGGGAGCAACAATGGTGTAGTACGCAAAGACAATTTATTGTAATACCAGTTAAAATCACTCAGATTTAGGGAGATTCAAAAGCGCTTGCAATAGAACGTTGTGTACACTGTCACGGAACCATGAACCAGACGTACAACAACAGATAAGTGAAAATAAGAAGGCTTTATTGAAAATCAAGCTGTAAAGCAGAAGTCCAAACGGATGGCGAAACCGAGGCAGAGTCCTTGCGAAGCCAGAGGTCAGGAATCAGGAGGGTAGTCAAACGAAGACGGGATCAGGAACCAGCAGGGTAGTCAGACGTAGCCAGGATCAGGAACCAGCAGGGTAGTCAGACGAAGCCAGGATCAGGAACCAGCAGGGTAGTCAGACGAAGCCAGGATCAGGAACCAGCAGGGTAGTCAGACGAAGCCAGGATCAGGGACCAGAAGCAGCAGCAGTCTTAGAAGCATGTGAACACAGGAGGACCAAGCAAGGAACTGAAGCCACAGACCTCCTATATATATGAGCTAGGCATCCAGCTCCTCCCAGTGGGAAGGAGGAGCCGCAGGGTGGGAGGCTACAAGAAACCCAGAAACCAAGATGGCCGCCAGCACATGTCAAACGAAGGAGAACAGCAAGAAGGTAAGACCATGACAGTACCTCCCCCTCAAGGGCCCCTCCTCCGCCGTGTAAAGAACGGTTTCTGAGGGAAGCGTGCGTGGAAGGCTCGGAGCAAGGCAGGAGCATGGACATCTGCGGAGGGAACCCAGGAACGCTCCTCTGGACCATAACCACGCCAATGAACCAAAAACTGCACCCGACCGCGGACCAGGCGTGAGTCCAGGATATTGCTCACCTCATACTCCTCACGATTGCCCACTTGGACCGGACGGGGCCGAGGAACCGAGGAAGTGAAACGATTACACACCAGTGGCTTCAACAGGGAGACATGAAACACGTTGGAGATCCGCATGCCAGGAGGAAGCGCAAGGGCATAGGCTACCGGGTTTACCCTGCGAAGCACTCGGAAGGGACCAACAAAGCGAGGCGCCAGCTTGGGAGTGGGCACTCGAAGGTTGAGGTTGCGGGTGGACAACCATACACGGTCTCCGGCCTGGTAGGAAGGAGCAGGCGCTCGTCTGCGATCAGCCTGGAGTCTCTGGCGCTGCGCAGAGACCTCAAGGGACTTCTGGATCTGTACCCAAGAAGCACGTAGGACGGAAAGGTGATCCTCCACAGCCGGAATATCCTGGGGAGAGAATACCTCCGGTAACGGCAGGTTGGAACCCATAATTGGCCATGAAGGGAGACGTCCCAGAGGAAGAGTTCACCGCCGTGTTCCTGGCAAACTCAGCCCAAGGCAGGAGGTCAACCCAATTGTCTTGGTGATCGGAGACATAGCAACGAAGGAATTACTCCAAGGCCTGATTGGAACGTTCTGCGGCCCCATTGGACTGAGGGTGGTAGGCCGAGGAGAAGGAGAGATGAATCCCCAACTGGGAGCAAAAGGCGCGCCAGAACCTGGACACAAACCTGGACACAAACTGACTCCCCCGATCCGACACAATCTCCTTGGGCAGACCGTGCAACCGGAAGACCTCCCTGGCAAAAATCGTGGCCAACTCCTGTGCAGAGGGTAACTTCTTGAGAGGAACACAGTGGCACATTTTGGAAAATCGATCCACAATCATGAGAATGACCGTATGGCCTCGGGATGCAGGGAGGTCCACAATGAAATCCATCCCCAGGTGTGACCATGGGCGCTCCCCGGTGGCTATGGGTTGCAGAAGGCCCAACGGAAGGTGCCGAGGGGACTTACTCTGGGCACAAACGGAGCATGCCGCTACATATGCGGCGATGTCGGAACGTAGGGAAGGCCACCAGAACAGACGTGAAACAGCCCAGGACAGCTGATTCTTTCCAGGATGCCCCGCGGTCTTGGAGTTATGGTAGGTTCGCAACAACCGAGTGCGCAACTCCTCAGGCACAAAACATCTGCCGTTGGGTCTCCCAGAGGGAGCACCAGATTGAGCCGCCAAAATCTGCTCACCCAGGAGAGAGGTCAGGCTGGTGCGAATGGCGGCCAGGATCTGATTCGGAGGTATGACCGAAGTCGGAATCGACTCCTCCCTGGACAGGTCGGAGTATTGCCGTGATAAGGCATCCGCCCTGATGTTCTTGGAACCGGGTAGGTAGGAGACCACGTAATTAAAACGTGACAAGAACAGAGCCCATCTGGCCTGACGTGGTGTCAATCTCTTGGCCTCAGAAAGGTAGGTCAGATTCTTGTGGTCCGTCAGGATGAGGACCGGAACCACCGAACCCTCGAGCAAGTGCCTCCATTCTTTAAGGGCCTGCACGATGGCCAATAACTCCCTGTCACCAATCTGATAGTTGCACTCCGCGGAAGACAGTTTCCGGGAGTAAAACCCACAAGGAAGCAGAGGACCCTCTGGTGTTCTACGCTGAGACAGAAGGGCGCCTACTCCCGTCTCAGACGCGTCCACCTCGAGGACAAAGGGCAACCCAGGGTTGGGATGCGACAGAATCGGAGCCGACACAAAGGCGGACTTTAGAGCCTCAAAAGCTCGGATGGCCTCGAGCGGCCAGACCTGGGAATTACTGCCCTTCCTGGTCAGATCCGTGAGAGGCTTGGCTAGCATGGAAAAGTCCCTGATGAACTTCCGATAATAATTGGCGAAGCCCAAAAAGCGCTGCAGGGAGCGAAGACCACTGGGCTGGGGCCACTGTAAGACAGCCGAAACCTTCTCAGGATCCATGGAGAACCCCTCAGCGGAAATGATGTAACCTAAGAAGGTTACCTGGGATCGGTGAAATTCGCATTTCTCAAGCTTACCGAACAGCTTGTTCTCTCGTAACCGTTGCAACACTCGTCTGACATCCAGAATGTGGGTCTTCATGGATTCAGAATATACCAAGATGTCATCCAAATAGACCACCACACACTGCTGCAACAGGTCACGGAAAACATCGTTAATGAATTCCTGAAAGACTGCGGGCGCATTGCACAACCCAAAGGGCATAACCAAGGATTCATAATGACCGGTCCTGGTGTTAAACGCGGTCTTCCACTCATCGCCCGCCTTGATCCTTACGAGGTTATATGCCGCCCTCAGGTCGAGTTTGGTAAAGACCGTGGCCCCTTTAAGGCGATCGAACAGCTCGGAAATCAAGGGAATCGGGTAAGCGTTCTTGATCGTGATGCGATTGAGACCCCTGTAATCGATGCAAGGCCTCAACTCACCTCGCCTCGCCCTTCTTTTTCACAAAGAAAAATCCAGCCCCTGCCGGGGACGAGGATTTGCGAATGTGTCCGCGTGAAAGCGCCTCCTTCACGTACTCCTCCATGGCCTCATTCTCCGCTACCGACAGTGGATAGACCTTGCCACGAGGAGGAACGGCACCAGGTTGTAACTTGATGGCACAATCGTATGGGCGGTGCGGAGGTAGGGCAACCGCGCGCACCTTATCGAATACATCCCGGTACTCCTCGTATTCAGGAGGCAACAGAGAGTCCGAGGAAGTACACAGCAACTTGACAGGCCCATGGATGCAACTAGCCCCACACTGCGGTGACCACGAGAGGATCTCGGCCGATCTCCAATCGAAAGTCGGATTATGCTTCTGGAGCCAGGGGTACCCCAAGACCACCGAGTAGTGTGGAGACGAAATAACCTGGAAGCAGACCGACTCTCTGTGAACGGCACCAATGGCTATCCCCACTGGAAGGGTCTCATGAGTCACGTGTGGCGGCAGAAGGGGTCTGCCGTCTATCGCCTCAAGAACCAGTGGAGAACCTCGGGCCTGCAGAGGAATGGAATTGGCGGCAGCGAACACACTATCAATGAACAAACCACCAGCACCAGAGTCCACCAACGCCTGGGTCGTCACTGAGCCCCCGACCCAGGAGAGGACAACAGTGATCAGTGGTTTGTCAACACGGGAAACCGGGGACGAGGAGACTCCACCCAAGATCTGCCCCCGACAGGATCTCAGGTGCGAGCGTTTCCCGGACGGTTCGGACATGCCAACCGAAAATGCCCACCGAGACCACAGTACATGCATCGACCCTCGCGTCTTCGGAGTACCCTCTCCCCCTCAGACAGGCGAGCAAAGCCCAGCTGCATGGGTTCACCCCCAGTCAAGTCATCCCCAGGAGGCGTGGGAGGAGAGGGAGGCACGGGTGGGACAGCAAAGGTAGGCGCCAATCTGTTAGTAGGCCTCCGCAGACTCTCCTTAAAGGAAGGTCTCTCCCTGAGTCTGGTGTCAATCAAAATCAAGAAAGAAATAAGAGACTCGAGCTCCACTGGTAGGTCCTTAGCTGCAACCTCATCCTTCAAGGCATCCGAGAGACCATGAGAGAAAGCAGTGACCAGAGCCTCATTATTCCAGCCCACCTCTGCTGCCAGGGTACGAAACTCAATGGCGTATTCAGCTACGGATCGTGAACCCTGTCTGATGGACATAAGGAGCTTCGCAGCAGAGGCAGCACGAGCCGGCACATCGAATACCCTCCGAAGAGAAGCAACAAAACCGGAAAACTCGGCAACCACCGGATTGTTGTTCTCCCATAAAGGGCTGGCCCAGGCCAAGGCCTTGTCCGAGAGCAGCGAAATTAAGAAGCCCACCTTTGATCTCTCAGTAGGAAAGGCATGTGGCAGCAACTCAAAATAAATGCCCACCTGGTTAAGGAAACCTCGGCACTGAGTTGGCTCTCCCCCAAAGCGCTGTGGAAGGGGGGCAGAAACGGTCATACCCCGAAACACCGCAGGCGCAACAACAGGTGTCGGGGTAGACTCTGGCGCAACAACCGGAGCGGCAGTAGGAGCGGGCCCAGGAGCGACAACCGACCCATCGGCAACGGGAGCGAAATGAGCCGTGCGTTCAAGCAGGGTTTGCAACGCCACAGCGAACCGACCCAACAGGTGATCCTGCTGATCAAGTCTGGCAACCAGCGTGGGTAGCGAGGATGGCCCTGTACCGTCAGAATTCATGGCTTGGTCCTAATGTCACGGAACCATGAACCAGACGTACAACAACAGATAAGTGAAAATAAGAAGGCTTTATTGAAAATCAAGCTGTAAAGCAGAAGTCCAAACGGATGGCGAAACCGAGGCAGAGTCCTTGCGAAGCCAGAGGTCAGGAACCAGGAGGGTAGTCAGACGAAGCCGGGATCAGGAACCAGCAGGGTAGTCAGACGAAGCCAGGATCAGGAACCAGCAGGGTAGTCAGACGAAGCCAGGATCAGGAACCAGCAGGGTAGTCAGACGAAGCCAGGATCAGGGACCAGAAGCAGCAGCAGTCTTAGAAGCATGTGAACACAGGAGGACCAAGCAAGGAACTGAAGCCACAGACCTCCTATATATATGAGCTAGGCATCCAGCTCCTCCCAGTGGGAAGGAGGAGCCGCAGGGTGGGAGGCTACAAGAAACCCAGAAACCAAGATGGCCGCCAGCACATGTCAAACGAAGGAGAACAGCAAGAAGGTAAGACCATGACATACACGCTGCCGCCCGACTTCCGGGTTCCTCGTGGTGACGTCAGCACGCCTTCCCTACGCGTTTCATACCTCAATGACGTCCCACAGAGGATATGTGGACCGCTTGAGGAAGAGTCTCTCAGATAACTCAGATATTCCTGGCGGCGGCGGCTCGGCTATCGGCGGCGGCGGGAAGGTGAGCGGCTTCTCCCTCGTCCTCTTCTGCGGCGGGAACCGGCGGGCGGCCTCTCCTCTGTGGCGGGAACCGGTGGGAAGGTGAGGTGAATATTCAAGCTGCTCCTGCAGGATTAGCGAAACACGTGGAAGCTCTTCCGGGATATACTGGTACTCTGCAATCAACTCCTTAAGACAACACCTCTACAAGTACCAAGTACCCGCTGCTGAGACCCAGAGTTGAGTGTGGGGATTGAGCCCCCTGGGGAGACCTGGAGTGAAAAACAGATCAGTCAAGCAGTGAAGACATTGGCCTCAGACCGGAAAGTATGGGTGATTGACGTCAAACCAGACCATGGCACCTCCCACACATATGCCTTGTTAGAGTAGAAGCAAGGAGTCCCAGACAGTTTCAGAGGCGTTGGTGTGCAGTTGGCCAATAAAACTGAGTTTGGCGAATCCAGCTGAAAGTTCCAGATTAGTGTCCAACAAGTTCCAGTCAAGATGAGGCAATTGAGGAAGTAGCTCCCTCCCTGGCACCCCATGCCATGATCGGGCCAGAATTCCTTACAGCCCTGGGAGACTTTGTGTCAAAATGTCAAAAGGGCAATCCAGCATGTCCTGGGGCTGGATATAGGAAGCTGAGGATCTTCTCGGGGAAACAGCCCTTGCCCCCTGGAGAGGAAGAGTATGAACTCTGGATGGAACAAGCAATGCAGGCTATAGAAGAATATAACCTGCCAGAGGCCCAAAAGAAACAGCGCATTAGTGAGAGTTGGCAAAAAGCTGCTGCTGAGGCCATCAGAAACTTTCTTCAGAGACACAACTTGTACAGCCTACGATTACCTGGCTATGCTCCATGAGGAGTTTGGGCGGACAGAGAAGGCAGCCAATCTGATCTATAAATTCGAGCAAGCTCTTAAGCGCCAAGGTGAGCATCTGTCTGAATACATCAGACGGTTGAACAAGATGTTATACCAGATTGTGCTGAAAAAGGGGATGGTGTCTTCTGTAATAGACCATGCCAGGATACAGCAAATCCTCAAGGGAGCCCTATGCTCAGATCCAGTTTGGATTCAGCTGAAGACCTTTGCCGGTGTTAAGTCACTAAAATACCCTGAGCTTATCAAAGTGGTGATGAAGGAGGAGGACACGTGACAACCGAGTTGCCGTCTATCAAGCCTCGGGACCTCTGTCTGATGTCAGATTAGTGGGGGCAATGGAGTCGAAGTCCATCATAGCCACCCCCACCCTAAAGTCTCAGATGATAAAGACGATGAACCTGCTGGCAGCAAAAGTCACCTAGAAGTTCTGATGAGAGTGTCACGGAGCCTAATGTAGCACCAGCTACCTTCCAAAAACTGATGGAGAAGACAGTGGGTGATATGAATTTGATGGAGGTGTTGGTGTATCTAGACCAGTGTTTCTCAACTCCGGTCCTCGGGGCACACTAACAGGCCAGATTTTAAGTATTACCTTGGGGAGATGCAGACTAGAATACTGCAATCACTGAGCAGCAAATAATATCACCTGCGATGTATTTCAGTTTTCTTGCAAACCTGGCCTGTTAGTGTGCCCTGAGGACCGGAGTTGAGAAACATTGATCTAGACAACATCATCGTCTTCGGTAATACTTTGTAGGAACATGAAGAGCGTTTGGAGAAGGTCTTGAAGAGACTCTATTAAAGGGGTCGATGTCAGTTCTATCAACCCTCCATCAACTAATTTGATGATATTGTGTCCGCCAAAGCAGTGGCCACCAACCCCAAGAAGCTGGAAGCCTTCACCTCCTGGCCGAGACCTACCACTGTGACCAAGCTCAGGTCATATCTGGGATTCTGTTCCTATTACAGAAGATTCGTTGAGGGATTTGTTAAGATAGCTCGCCCACCTAATGAGCTGCTGAAAAGTGAAGAGGAAGAAGATGATCTAGACCTAATTAAACCTGTCAGACCACCTGGAGGGCCCAGAAAACCTTGAGAGTCCATTCAGGAACAGTTACATAGTTACATAGTTACATAGTTAGTGAGGTTAAAAAAATACATCAGTCCATCCAGTTCAACCTATGATGTGTGTGTCTGTTTGCTATTAACCGTACATTGTATACCCCTGTATGTTGTGGTCTTTAACCGCTTCCATACAGAGCAGTTAGACCCCCTTCCTGCCCAGACCAATTTTCAGCTTTCAGCACTCTCACACTTTGAATGACAATTGCTCAGTCATGCTACACTGTAACCAAACAAAATTCTTATCATTTTTTTCACACAAATAGAGCTTTCTTTTGGTGGTATTTGATCACAACTGGGGTTTTTTTTTTCCGTGATATAAGCAAAAAAAGAGCAAAAATTTTGCAAAAAAAACACTTTTTTTTAGTTTCTATTATAAAATTTTGCAAAAAATTAATTTTTCTTCATACATTTGGGCCAAAATGTATACTGCTACATATCTCTGGTAAAATTAACCCAAATTAGTGTATATTATTTAGTCTGTGTGAAAGTTATTGAGTCTAGAAGCTATGGTACCAATTACTGAAAATTGATCACACCAGATGTACTGATGGCCTATCTCCTTTCTTGAGGCCCTGAAATGTCAGGACAGTACAAATACCCCCCTTTTTTGTAAAGTAGACAGTCCAAGGTATTTAGTAAGAGGCATGGTGAGTTTTTTGAAGTTATAATTTTTTCCCACAATTCTTGGGAAAATGAAGAAAACATTTTTTTTTCTTTTTTTTTCCCAAAACGTTGTCAATTTATAAGCTATTTCTAACACATAGCATGTACACAGCAAAAATGACACCCCAAAATTCATTCTGCTACTCCTTCTGAGTATGGTGATACCACATGTGTGAGACTTTTACACAGCCTGGCCACAAAAAGAGACTCCACGTCCAAGTAGCACCATAAGGCGTTTTAGGAGCATAAATACACATAAAACTTTCTTACTACCTATCACACTTTTCAAGGCCCTAGAGCACCAATACAATGGAAAAGTCCACAAAATGACCCCATTTTGGAAAGCAAACACTCCAACGTATATTCTATGAGGCATTATGGGTCCTTTGAACATGTCATTTTTTTCCACAAGTTTTTGGAAAATGTGGGAAAAAAATAAAAACTTTTTTTTTTACACAAAGTTGTAAATTTATAGAATATTCCTAACACATAGCATGTACATAGCAAAAATGACACCCCAAAATACATTCTGCCACTCCTCCTGAGTATGGCAATACCACATGTGTGAGACTTTTTTACAGCCTAGCCATATAGAGGGGCCTAAACATCCAAGGAGCATCATCATGCATCCTAGCCACTTGCCTAGGCCTATTTTTGACATTTGGTGTTTACAAGCTAAAATCAGTTGTTTTTGCTAGAAAACTACTTAGAACCCCAAAACATTATATATTTTTTTTTAGCAGAGACCCTAGAGAATAAAATGGAGATTATTGCAATATTTTTTATCACACCGTATTTGCGCAGCGGTCTTCCAAACGCAATTTTTTGAGAAAAAAATCACTTTTTTTAATTAAAAAATAAGAAAACAGTAAAGTTAGCCCAATTGTTTTCCATAATGTGAAAGATAATGTTACGCCGAGTAAATAGATACCCAACATGTCATGCTTCAAAATTGCGCACGCTCACAGAATGGTGACAAACTTTGGTACTTAAAAATCCCCATAGGCGACATTTTAAAAATTTCTACAGGTTGCTATCTTAGAGATACAGAGGAGGTCTAGGGCTCAAATTATTGCTCTTGCTCTAACGATCGCGACGATACCTCACATGTGTAGTTTGAACACTGTTTACATATGTGGGCGGGGTTTCCATATGCGTTCGCTTCTGCGCGCGAGCTCGCGGGGACAGGGCGCTTTAATTTTTTTTTTTTTTTTTTTTACTATTTATTTTATTTATTATTTTTTATTTTTACACTGTTTTTTTTAAAAAAAAAAATTGATCATTTTTATTTCTATTACAAGAAATGTAAACATTACTTGTAATAGAAAAAGGCACGACAGGACCTCTTTTTTGTGAGATCTGGGGTCAAAAAGTCCTCAGATCTCACAAGTACACTAAAAGATAGAAAAAATAAAAAAAAAAAAATTAAAAAAAAATTAAATAAAATGAAAAAAAAAAAGGGACCTTTAAACTGGTTGCTAGGCAATGACGTTTGCCGTAGCTCCGGTCCTCCAAGACCATAGAGTCAAGTGAGGGCAAGCTTGCCCTCACTCGACATCCTGTCTGTGAGGATCTGGGACCGGATCGTTTTCCCCGCTGCCGGCGGGTCCGGTAAACGGGGAAAAGGACCAGAATGCAGCGGGAGGGGGGGGGGGCACCTCTTCCGCCACCCCGGAAGGGTGATCCCGCGGCGAATCCGCCGCTGGGACCACCCTTATCGGAAAGCCAACCGTCCACCGTTTAAAAAAATACCAGGGTTGTGGCAGCTATCTGCTGCCATAACACCGGTATTTAGGTTTAAACGGACGACGTATATAAACCTTTTTGGACTTGGACATGGTGGCTGTATGAAGGGTGACAGATACTCGGGTACTTTGCTGGGCAGGTGACAGGTACTCTGGTACTGATGAGCAAGTGGCAGGTACTCGAGTACTCCGATAGGCAGGTGACAGGTACTCGGGTACTCTTATGGGCAGGTGACAGGCAGGTGATAGGTACTGATGAGTAGTACTGATACTTATAGGTGATACTGATACTGTACTGATGATGGGTACGGATGATCAGTACTGATACTAATAGGTGATAGGTACTGATGGGTACTGATGAGTACTGATGAGTAGTGATGGGTAATGATGAGCAGGTGGCAAGTACTCGGGTACTTCAGGTGTCAGGTACTCTGATGAGCAGGTGGAAGGTACTCGGGTACTCTGTTGGGTAGGTGACAGGTACTTGGGTACTCTGATGGGTAGGTGACAGGTACTCGGGTACTCCGATGACGGGTACTCAAAGTACCAGAGTACCTGTCGTCAGAGTACCCGAGTACCTGTCATCAGAGTACCCGAGTACCTGTCATCAGAGTACCCGAGTACCCGTCATCAGAGTATCCGAGTACCCGTCATCAGAGTATCCGAGTACCCGTCATCAGCGTACCCGAGTACCCGTCATCAGAGTACCCGAGTACCTGTCATCAGAGTACCCGAGTACCTGTCATCAGAGTACCCGAGTACCTGTCACCAGCCCATCAGAGTACCTGTCATCAGAGTACCCGAGTACCTGTCATCAGAGTACCCGAGTACCTATCATCAGAGTACCCGAGTACCTGTCATCAGAGTACCCGAGTACCTGTCATCAGAGTACCCGAGTACCTGTCATCAGCCCATCAGAGTACCCGAGTACCTGTCATCAGAGTACCTGATGGGCTAGTGACAGGTACTCGGGTACTTTGATGGGCTAGTGACAGGTGCTCTTTATTGGGGGGGGGGGCAATCAGTGTATTTGGGGTGCACTGTACTTGGTAACTAGCTGTTACCACAATCTCCTCCTCACACAGGATCAGTGTGTGAGGAGGAGAACACGGTGACAGCTAGTTACCGTGTTCTCTGATGACATTTGTGACCGGCTGTGATTGGACACAGCCGGTCACGTGGTAAAGAGCCAATTTCATTGGCTCTTTACCTAGATCGGGGATCGACTCTGTCCGAGGGACGAGCCTCGTCCCCGATCGCCGCGCTGCGCGCCCCCGGGGGCGCGCATTAAGGAAGGAACGAGCGGCTCGCGCTGGAGCCGCTCATGTGATCGGCTGTGATTGACACAGCCGATCACGTGGTAAACAGCCAATTTCATTGGCTGTTTACCTTGATCGGGGTTGGGCTCAGTCCGAGGGACGAGCCTCACCCCCGATCGCCGCGCTGCGCGCCGCCGGGGGCGCGCAGTAGCGGGGAGATCCGGGCGCCGTCATATGACGTCCGCCCGGATCGAGAAAGGATTTGTGCCGACGTCATTTGACATGACGCGGTACGGAAGGGGTTAAGGTGCCCATCTAATAGTTTTTTGAAACTATCGATGCTCCCTGCTGATACCACTGCTTGTGGAAGAGAAACAGTGGACTTATGCCCGCTCTCTGGTGAAAACGAGTCACAGGAATGCAAAACGAATTGCACTCCTGTATTCCATAGAAGATGTACAGTCAAACAAGCTTTGGCTGTACATCGCCTTTAAACAACAAAAAAATAACAATATGAGACAGTCACTCTACTGTAATGTATTATGTAACAAGGAAGTCCAGAGTATCTAGTATAAAAAGTGTCTGTGGGGTGATTAGCATATTAAATAACAGTCGATAATCACCCTGAAATGATAGTGTTGCATTAGGCTCCAGGTGGACAAACAAAGGGATCCGTCTCTGTAACAGATAGATGTGACCATGAATACGATATGTATAAGGACAGGCATGTCATATGGTGAAAAAGGGCAGCAGCAAATGTACTGTATCTGTGGACAAAAGGGTCCTGCATATAGTGTGAAAAAAACAGATACCTGATTAGTGGTGAAGAAGCACGTCCAAAAAGTGTCCTCCAAGGCAAGCCACTGTGAATACAGCCTGCTTGGGGACCTAAATATAGCGCTGGACGCCCACGCCTGTGCACAACCTGATTTTTGCCACACATGCGCGAAAGCAGCTCTCGGACCAGCTGAGCTTGAAGCGCACCATGTGGTGCCATGCGTTTTAGAACCACCGGCGCACGCATGCAGATTGACCAGTCAGCAGACAATTCCCCCCACAGAGGGAGGTTCATCTGAAATCGATGAAGCCAATCACAGGATCCCATGCTACCGAATCACAGGGGGCCCCCCTGTGCACCAAGTGGGGACCGTCCGGCCCCACAGCAGGAACACCCCCAGATCTCTATAACAAATAACTAAGCAGAGACAAGTAAATCAAGACCCTGAAAAGAAGGAAGAGAAGCGAGAAGGAAGACATCAACATGATACATTGGTACAAAAGGAGAAGAGGGGCAGGAGAGAGGGAAGGGAAAAATGGTGGTGTACAAAAACTGCCAAAGCATATAAGCAAAAAAATCTTGGCAAACATTATCCTACATTTAGAGGGAAAAGGAAATTACAGAAAACACCAGACATAGAAAACATATATGAATAAAAGATAGGGTGTTGGCGCTGCCTATTTAAAAAACAATAAAAACGTACAAACTGTAAATACTATAAAGTGACAGTGACAAATAATTTAGCGTAAATATTGCATGCTAAAACATAACTCAATACAAATGAGTGCTAATCAAAATAAAGGTGCTTAGCAGATAAAGTGCTTATCAAATAAAGTGTTGTAGT
The DNA here is from genome assembly GCF_965119305.1 of Pelophylax lessonae. Taxonomy (NCBI): domain Eukaryota; kingdom Metazoa; phylum Chordata; class Amphibia; order Anura; family Ranidae; genus Pelophylax; species Pelophylax lessonae. Next base: position 71,189,393 of record NC_138778.1, read on the forward strand.
GCACGTGCAAAGAATTCCCAACTGTATCATACAGTATATGGAAAGTGCTGTAAAGAGCTGGGGAAAAAACTAGTATGCAAAGGATAAATATACAAATACAAGAAAAATGTAATAAAATGAAAACACAATCAGAATAGTGTTGGTGTACAAATAGAATATACTAAAAGGAAACACAATCCAAATAGTGCTGGTGTGCAACCAATTTGTGAATAGTCCCAACACAATCCAAATGGTGCTGGTGTGCAACCAATCTGTGAATAGTCCCAATGATGGAATTTCTGTAGTCCAGTGATTGAGTATATTGTGCAGGAAAAAAATATATATATGAGTGGTAGGTGACAATCACTGTATTCAAAAGGGTGACCCCGTGCCGTGTGGTAGGGTGCTGCGTGGTCCTTTCTGGTGAAAAGGCTCACTTACCAGAAGCACCCACCCCACACAGGGGTATAAGGCGGGTGTATAAGAATCAAGGGTCTCGGTGTCTCCCCTCTTCCTGGGTCGATGGGTCCCTGAAGTGGTCCCTGAGGTCCTAACTGGAGGTATCCCTGGGGTATTAGTGGATCCTACTATTCTCCTATAGGCTGGGGATGATCCGAGAGGTCCGCCAGATATAGCTCATAGCCGTATACCAAGGGATGATAGATAGACAAGGCACATAGCGTAATACTGTCTAGGAGGTTTATTCAATATAAAACAGAGAGGTACTCACAATCAGAAATAAGTAAACAAGCACAGGTACGAGTGTGGAGCGCGATGTGGTCCAAGCCTCGTTCTCTATGTGCGGGAACCGGAAGTGACGCGACACGCCGTACGCGTTTCGTAATCAATACGTCCTCAGCAGCGTCGGTACACTTCCGCCATGGTCCCTTATAACTACATGCGGTAGCTAGGCAACGGATTAAACACAGGTCGGTAAACACTGGAAAGAACCCGGAAGGAAGCTCCAGGGCATCGGCTACAGTAATATGACGATCAAGGAAGACTATAACAGAAGAAACTTTTTTAATATCGCCAATCCGTTATATGTACTGGCCAAATATATGTAGTATATGCCGAACCTGGGTAGTTTGCAAGAAATTATTTTGTTATATTATTCCACTGCTAATCGCATGTAGGTAGTCTGGGAAGTGACATACATCGTGAATACTAGACAAAGTATATATCTAAAGCATATTAACCCTATGTAAACTTTAATCAAACAATAAAAAGGTGTGTATAGTAATGTGTATATAAAAAAGGTATATAAAAAAGTCTATATAAGAAAGAGTGAATGTTTTTTATTAAAAAAAGTGGATATTTTTATGTAAAAAGGGAGGAAATTTGGAAGGCCATCTAGTGGTGTATAATAAGAATACACGTGATGTAAAAGGCTAGAGGGGAAATAGCCATTAATTAGAAATTAGTGGAAGAGATGGACAAAGGTAATAGTATTTGAATCGTCAAGGACAAGGTATTTATAAATTGGAGTGCGATGAAGGTGGTGAATAAATTTATTTAAATTATGGCATCTCAGGTTTGTAATATGTGTATGTTTCTGGTAACATAGGTAACAAGATATTATGAAGGGAACTAGTAACATAAGATGATTCTATAACAATGGGTGAGGTGGACATTAAATTATTAATTATAAATAATTATTAATAAATAGTAAAAGAAGATAATGTATGGCATGATGACTATAAAATAGTTTGCTGAAAGATGTTCGTTTTTTAAAAATATATATATGTTTAAAATATTAAAATTATTTAAAAAAGGGGGATATGGACCGACTAATAGAACCGACTAATAAAACCGATTAATAAAACTCGGAGTATTATGGAGGTTAAAAATTAGAGATAAAACAATTAAGATCGATGTCTAAGTTAAGGCCTTTGGGCTGTAGTGTATTGAGTCTATATATCCAGAATGTTTCATTTTTGGAGATTTTAATCTTCTTGTTTTCTCCTCGCCAATGTGCAGCTATGGTATCAATCCCATAGAAGATAAGTCCACTTGGATTTTTATTGTGTTTTTCTGCGAAATGTCTGGATAGACTATGTTTTGGGAAGCCTTTTCGTATATTCTTAATGTGCTCTCTGATCCTGACGAATAAAGGTCTTGTTGTCCTGCCCACATATTGCAGCCGGCACGGGCACTCAACGACATAGGTTACATGATCTGTGTGACAAGTGATTAGTTTATTAATGTGAAATTCTTCTCCACTGGCTCTGGATTTAAATTTGAGTGTTTTCCTAGGTTGTCGTCTATTCGTTTTGCATGGTAAACATCTAATCCCCAACACACCTACCATTCCATCGTCTATGGAATCATCATTGGAAGAGGAGGAACTCGAGGATGAACCTATAACACCTATTCCTGAAACACCCCGAGCCCTTTCCTTCAGACCCAACAGGGAATCCAGGGATATCCAGCCCACACCACCCAATAATAGATTTATCCAAGCTAGGGAGATAGTTAGACCAGATACCAGACCCTCTCCGATAGTTAGGCCTAGACCTTCCATACTCAGTACACCTAACTATAATAGGTTCCAAATACCCACACGAAACAGATACTCCCCTCTGGAGAGAAGGGACAATTTTACTCCGACCAGGGACAGAAGAGATGATTTCACCCCGATCAGGGATGACTACGGAAGAATACAATATCACGAATCGAGGAATTTTTTTCAGGGAGGCCCCCGGCAAAGACCACCATCGTACGGGCCTCAACAAACTCAAGGTTGGCATCAACCTCAAGGAAGACCCAATTGGAGGGGCCCCCACCCACACAACAATTGGAACACCTACCATCCCCGGAATCGGAGACCTGCCCCACCCAGAGGAGGGGGAGGCTTTCAAGGACGACCCTGGAGAGGTCAACAACAAGGAGGATACATGAGACCACAATACCAGAACACACATTGGGAAGAAGGAGACGTACACGAGGAAAGAGGGGAGGCAAGAAGAAAAAGAAGACGCAAATTTTAGGACAAGGTATTTTTAATCTCACGGACATTGTTTTTACCCCAGATGAACTTTTTATTTTAGATCTCGGTCTAAAATTTGCACCTAACAAAGAGGTGGACCCTTTTGAAGTTTTTATTGATTTACACAGATTTTTAAGAAAAATTAAGATTAAGAAACATTTTAACCTAAAAGGCTCCACAAAAATCCCAGATGATTCTAATTTTAAACATACAGGTCTAAGAAATAATTCGCTTTTTAACCCCAAAGTACCTGGTAGTGAATGTATTGGAGCATTCAAGAAGATGGTAGAGACAGATCTACGAAAAATTCAAACCAATAAGAAAAGGTTTAATTATATCCAACATACCATCAAACAACTTGAAAAAAAGAAAAACATAGTTATTAGACCTGCAGACAAGGGTGGAGGCCTGGTTATATTAAAGAAAACCGACTATGAAGCAGAAATGCGAAATCTTTTACAGGTTCCAGACACTTACAAAATACTAAAAGGCAACCCCACTAAATCATATAAAAAGAAACTGAAAGATTACATTAAGAAAGGGAAAGAAATTGGCATATTGAATAAAAAAGAGGCACAATATCTATTGCCACAATCTAGTAAAATACCAGTGGTATACTATTTACCTAAGATACATAAGGATGCCCAAAAACCCCCCGGTAGACCCATTGTGAGCGGGGTGGACTCACTACTATCTCGACTTGGTGAGTATTTGGACAGTTACCTCCAACCTGTCGTTAAGAAAGGGAAATCGTATTTAAAAGATAGCTCAGAATTGATCAAGACCCTTAAATCCATACCTATCCCAGAAAATTGCCTTTTAGCCACTATAGATGCGAACTCGTTATATACGAGCATCAACCAACCTGATGGACTGACTGCAGTAAGAAAGGCTTTACATGAACAGAGTAATTTAAAACAGATCCAGATAGATTACATCATGGAAGGCCTCGATTTGGCAATGTCCCACAATTTCTTCTGGTACAATCGTGAGTACTACCTGCAGACGAAAGGAGTGGCTATGGGTGCCAAGTATGCACCGAGTGTCGCCAACCTTTTAATGGACATGCTTGAAGAGAATGCCGTATATAACCAACAATTTCCTGAATTAGCTTTTTACAGACGATACATTGATGATATCGTAATAATTTGGAATGGCACGGAAGACACTTTGCGAGAATTCTTCTCCACTCTTAACAATAATCCCTATGGGATAAAATTTACGGGCAACTGGAGTCAAGAACAAATTAACTTTCTCGATTTACAAATTTTTAAAGACCAACAGATGTTAAAGAGCAGAACCTTTTTTAAAAGCACCGACAGAAATGGCTACATACCTAATACCAGTTGTCACCATCCGAATTGGAAAGGAAACATCCCTAAGGGTCAATTTATCCGTATGAGACGCAATTGCGACAACTACGAAGATTACATGACACAATCCTCAATACTACTACAAAGATTTGAAGAGAAAGGATACAACAAGGAAACCCTACTCAAAACCAGAGAAACAGTTGGAAGAATGAATAGAGAAGATTTATTGTCACAAAAGAACCATACACATAACAATAAGAGAGATACAGCTTTTATCACGGGGTTCCACAAGAATTTTAGAGACACAGAACGTATCATTAAAAAATACTGGCCAATACTCAAGTCAGACAGAACCCTATCAAAATTACTACCGAATAAACCTACATTCATTTACAGAAGGGCACCCTCGCTTCGGAACCAACTAGTACACAATGTAATTGACCCTCCACAGACAGTTAAATTATTTAAAGACCTTAAAGGGTTTGTGAGATGCAATAGATGTTTACCATGCAAAACGAATAGACGACAACCTAGGAAAACACTCAAATTTAAATCCAGAGCCAGTGGAGAAGAATTTCACATTAATAAACTAATCACTTGTCACACAGATCATGTAACCTATGTCGTTGAGTGCCCGTGCCGGCTGCAATATGTGGGCAGGACAACAAGACCTTTATTCGTCAGGATCAGAGAGCACATTAAGAATATACGAAAAGGCTTCCCAAAACATAGTCTATCCAGACATTTCGCAGAAAAACACAATAAAAATCCAAGTGGACTTATCTTCTATGGGATTGATACCATAGCTGCACATTGGCGAGGAGAAAACAAGAAGATTAAAATCTCCAAAAATGAAACATTCTGGATATATAGACTCAATACACTACAGCCCAAAGGCCTTAACTTAGACATCGATCTTAATTGTTTTATCTCTAATTTTTAACCTCCATAATACTCCGAGTTTTATTAATCGGTTTTATTATTCGGTTCTATTAGTCGGTCCATACCCCCCTTTTTTAAATAATTTTAATATTTTAAACATATATATATTTTTAAAAAACGAACATCTTTCAGCAAACTATTTTATAGTCATCATGCCATACATTATCTTCTTTTACTATTTATTAATAATTATTTATAATTAATAATTTAATGTCCACCTCACCCATTGTTATAGAATCATCTTATGTTACTAGTTCCCTTCATAATATCTTGTTACCTATGTTACCAGAAACATACACATATTACAAACCTGAGATGCCATAATTTAAATAAATTTATTCACCACCTTCATCGCACTCCAATTTATAAATACCTTGTCCTTGACGATTCAAATACTATTACCTTTGTCCATCTCTTCCACTAATTTCTAATTAATGGCTATTTCCCCTCTAGCCTTTTACATCACGTGTATTCTTATTATACACCACTAGATGGCCTTCCAAATTTCCTCCCTTTTTACATAAAAATATCCACTTTTTTTAATAAAAAACATTCACTCTTTCTTATATAGACTTTTTTATATACCTTTTTTATATACACATTACTATACACACCTTTTTATTGTTTGATTAAAGTTTACATAGGGTTAATATGCTTTAGATATATACTTTGTCTAGTATTCACGATGTATGTCACTTCCCAGACTACCTACATGCGATTAGCAGTGGAATAATATAACAAAATAATTTCTTGCAAACTACCCAGGTTCGGCATATACTACATATATTTGGCCAGTACATATAACGGATTGGCGATATTAAAAAAGTTTCTTCTGTTATAGTCTTCCTTGATCGCCATATTACTGTAGCCGATGCCCTGGAGCTTCCTTCCGGGTTCTTTCCAGTGTTTACCGACCTGTGTTTAATCCGTTGCCTAGCTACCGCATGTAGTTATAAGGGACCATGGTGGAAGTGTACCGACGCTGCTGAGGACGTATTGATTACGAAACGCGTACGGCGTGTCGCGTCACTTCCGGTTCCCGCACATAGAGAACGAGGCTTGGACCACATCGCGCTCCACACTCGTACCTGTGCTTGTTTACTTATTTCTGATTGTGAGTACCTCTCTGTTTTATATTGAATAAACCTCCTAGACAGTATTACGCTATGTGCCTTGTCTATCTATCATCCCTTGGTATACGGCTATGAGCTATATCTGGCGGACCTCTCGGATCATCCCCAGCCTATAGGAGAATAGTAGGATCCACTAATACCCCAGGGATACCTCCAGTTAGGACCTCAGGGACCACTTCAGGGACCCATCGACCCAGGAAGAGGGGAGACACCGAGACCCTTGATTCTTATACACCCGCCTTATACCCCTGTGTGGGGTGGGTGCTTCTGGTAAGTGAGCCTTTTCACCAGAAAGGACCACGCAGCACCCTACCACACGGCACGGGGTCACCCTTTTGAATACAGTGATTGTCACCTACCACTCATATATATATTTTTTTCCTGCACAATATACTCAATCACTGGACTACAGAAATTCCATCATTGGGACTATTCACAGATTGGTTGCACACCAGCACCATTTGGATTGTGTTGGGACTATTCACAGATTGGTTGCACACCAGCACTATTTGGATTGTGTTTCCTTTTAGTATATTCTATTTGTACACCAACACTATTCTGATTGTGTTTTCATTTTATTACATTTTTCTTGTATTTGTATATTTATCCTTTGCATACTAGTTTTTTCCCCAGCTCTTTACAGCACTTTCCATATACTGTATGATACAGTTGGGAATTCTTTGCACGTGCACTACAACACTTTATTTGATAAGCACTTTATCTGCTAAGCACCTTTATTTTGATTAGCACTCATTTGTATTGAGTTATGTTTTAGCATGCAATATTTACGCTAAATTATTTGTCACTGTCACTTTATAGTATTTACAGTTTGTACGTTTTTATTGTTTTTTAAATAGGCAGCGCCAACACCCTATCTTTTATTCATTTTATATTTAGTCCCCGGACTAATATTCAGGGAGGCTGCAGCCTACACTCACACACACTATCTATATATTATATTTACTCCACACACTTGTCACTGGGATATATATTTTTTTTTGCACATTTTTTGGGCATATCCTATTAGAGTCCTCTTGCGCGGAGTTTATACATCTCATAGAAAACATATATGTCTTTGCTACATCTAGGGACTATACACATGTCAGCAACATACGGGCCCCATAATGTGAAAATAAACTACTCTCTTATGTTGCTGGACACAGGGAATACTCCCATCAGAGCCATATCTAGATGTATCCCTAATAGACAAACACAATCAGATAAATATTCATCATATCATTTGATCCGTATAATAAACTGTATTATGTTTGTAAGAATTTGAGATATCTATTATATTGCCAAAAGTATTGGGACACCTGCCTTTACACGCACATTAACTTTAATGGCATCCCAGTTTTAGTCCATAGGGTTCAATATTGAGTTAGCCCACCCTTTGCAGCTATAACAGCTTCAACTCTTCTGGGAAGGCTGTCCACAAGGTTTAGGAGTGATTCCATAGGAATGTTTGACCATTCTTCCAGAAGCACAGAGGTCAGGCACTGATGTTGGACAAGAAGGCCTGGCTCACAGTCTCCGCTCTAATTCATCCCAAAGGGGATCTATCGGGTTGAGATCAGACAAGTTCCTCCCCCCCAAACTTGATAGCGGCTTCTTTCAGTAGGGACCTTCGTTAGGATGGTTTGGGCTCTATGGCTGTGATGTTGCGCTGATCCCTCCATTTAGGCAGAGGCAAAGTCTTTTTTATTCACACACAGCCTTTTACTACCTTGATCATCTCAGGTGGTAGGTGATCTTCTTACAATCAATATGAAGGCTCTTGATTTGTTTTGTTTGTACCATTATTTTATGTTATGTTCTTTATTAATAGAAACTTTGAATACATGTATCTCCCCCAGCTTACCCCTGAAGAAAGGTTTGACCTGAAACGCATCGGATACAGTGGAGACATCATTATTTCATATGTACAATTTCACAAGATGTAGAAAGATGATCCGCACACCGATAGTTGCTCTTAAAAAATCTTCATCTTTATTCAGGAACCACAGAACACATCTGCTGATAAGATCAATTGACACGTTTCAGCCTATAAGGGCTTAGTCATGTGGTTCATGTGGTTCCTGAATAAAATTGAAGATTGTTTTAACCACTTTAAGACCAGGCCTATTTTTGACACTTTTTGTTTACAAGATAAAATCTTTTTTTTTTGCTAGAAAACTACTTAAAACCCCCAATCATTATATATATTTTTTTAACAAAGACTCTGGAGAATAAAATGGCAGTCATTGCAATATTTTTTGTATTTTTTGTCATGCGGTATTTGCGCAGCAGTCTTTCAAACGCCATTTTTTTGGAAAAATTACGAAAAATCATATTTCACTGCATTTAAAAAAAAACTAAACAGGAAAGTTAGCCCATTTTTTTGTATATTGTTAAAGATGATGTCACGCCAAGTAAATAGATACCCAACATGTTACGGTTTAAAATTGCGCACACCCGCGGAATGGCGGCAAACTATGGTCAATAAAAATCTCCATAGGCGACGCTTTAAACATTTTTAAAGGTTACCAGTTTAGTTAGCGTGTAGCTCTTTTTTAAAAATTATTGCTCTCGCTCTGGTGATCGTGGTGATAACTCACATGTGTGGTTTGAACAGAGATTTCATTTGCGGCGTGATTTCCATAAACGTTTTCTTTCGTGCGTGAGCTAACGGCGACGGGGGGCGGCTACATTTTTTATTTTTTTTTCCTATTTATTTATTTATTTTTTTTAATTTTAACACAGGTTTAAAAAAAAAAAAATCTGATCACTTTTATTGCTGTCACAAGCAATGTAAACATCCCTTGTGACAGCAATATGCAGTGACAGGTACTCTTTATGGAGGGATCGAGGGTCTAAAAGAACCTAGACCCCTCCACTGCACTTCCATGTATTCAAAATGCCAAAAACGGTATTTTTGAATACATTCACTTTTTGAAACTGCCGCCTTTTGCAGCAGAGTAACCCGGAAGTGACGTCATGGACGCCGCCTCCGGGTTACGTCATCGGAGACCCGCTTCCAGCTTTGATCGAGACTTCATCCAGCCGGCGGATGCGCCGGCTGGGTGCTCGGGTCTCCCGGTGGGACGGGAGACCCGGGCAGAGCCGCAGAAGGCGGTGGGAGGGGGGGGGGGGACATCCCCTCCATCTCGCCAGGGTAACGATCGAGCGACTCCCAAGCCGCATCGGTCGTTACCACCGGAAAGCCGACCACTGGATCTAAACACCGGTACCGGGATAATGCCTCTAGCTAGAGGCATAATCCAGGTGTAACCACGCAAAGCCAGCCGACGTAGGCCTACGTAGCTGGTCGTAAAGTGGTTAAGAGCAACTATCTGTGTGCGGATCATCTTTGTACATATGTATAGTTAAACGGCTGTGGATTGGGCACCTGGGAGCTCGTTGATTGGTGAGCTGTATGTGTTCACTGCACTGCTCCTTCTGTTTGCAATTTCACAAGATGCATGTAATTTGAGCAGTGGATTTTATCTTGTACATGTTTTTTCAACATTGGAACTTTTTATTGTGAATCAAAAAATGTATGCATTTTAAACAAATTGAAATGGTGTACTGGCTGCCTGTAAAGTCCCTCTTTTTGCCTTTTCATACTAACCTGTGATGTCAGCAACAGACACCTGTTTTTTTAACAGTGGAGACACTTTTTGAAGAATCAGAAGTGTTCACCATCCTTTAGGCCCATATGTTAACCATATTATATCAGACCACCTACTGTACATTGTCCAGGGATTTTAGTTGCCAAAACAGAGTGTTGGGTTTTAAATATCTTATGAGTGAATATACTTTATATACCTAATACAGGTATCCATACATCTCTCTAATTTTACATAGTTATGATCACGGGACTTTTATACATGTTTTTACATTCCCTATTAATTCAATTTTTTTTTCTTGCCCTTTTTTCCACTGATTTATCAGAGTACATAGTCATACATGACTTCTTTCTCCTCTACTTTCTGTATTATCAATGTTTTTGTGTACAATATGCTCTATGATCTGATAATACCAGATGATAAGACCAGTCACTAAGAGTCCTTTTTACCATCAAAAAGAGTCCATTTGAGTTCTATAACAAAAAATAACCTTATAGGTACTTCCCACATATAAAAATATATTCATTGTTTTTATTATTTTTATTATTTGCTTCAAAAAAAGGTAGATCACACAATAAGACCTTTTGTGGGCTTCCAGTTATAGCCAATATATATATATATATATATATATATATATATATATATATATATATGTAACGGCACCCCGGACACAAAAGGGTTAAAACCGTTTAGGAGATCTTCCCCTTCCAGAGCTGCAGGCACAGCTACTTGCAGGACACCAAACTCCCGAACTGGAAACCAAGGAATGATGCAAACAGTGTAGCTGGAACCTTATGAATGCTGCATACAGCTGAATAGGAAAAAACATATGAAGGGTTTACACTCCTAGCAGTCAAACTGGAACAGCATTCAATAAATCCCCCCAATAACGAGACAAAGCTCCGAGTTGAGGGTAAAACATGAACAACATTTATTGGAAGAACACAGCACACTTTTATACAGAATTTGGAACATCCTTCCCCCAACAACCGCTTTCCCATTGGTCAATTGCACAGTACCTGCAGTTCCCCATAAGGTCCTCTCCAGCCATGCAAATGAGGGCTTGAAAATGAGTCAGCAGTGATTGGTCAGATAGCTTGACCAGAAGGACTGCCATGTGCAAGGAGACAGAAGCCCCAGGGGGCAATCAATGTACACAATAGCCAGACACAGAACAATGGTTCCCTAACGAGCCCTCAATACACATTACTCTGAGTGTCACTACATCTCTTAGCAGACAGCAGGCAAGTTCATTAGCACACCCGACAATAGGTGAATGGAGAGCCACCTCAGACAGTCCGTCTCCTCATTGGACTTCCTGGAATGACCATATTAGGAGTGCACTTCCTGTGCCTTACAGTTTACAGGAATAAGGTTTAGCTTCGAGGATAGAGGCAAGACTCCATTAGCCACATGGTTAAAGAAACACAAAAAGACACAAAAATGCATAACTCCCAGTCTACTGAACAGAACCCCCACATTCAACCCATCCCCAGATAGCCTGGATCTGAGCGCTCAACATATCCAAACAGCGCTCAGATGCCACAAACACAGTTAAATCGCCATGGGGTTTACGTTTAGCATGGGCTGATGAGAGGGTCCATAGTCACATTGCAGGAGGCGAGCAAGCAGGCTTCTCCAATGCCCAGTGGCGAGATTGGTCTCGTCACAATATATATATATATATATATATATATATATATATATATTGTGACAGGAAGTCAGGTAAATCTGTGGATGTAGTCACAGACAGGAGATACATTTCCACCTGGTTTGGAAAGTTCACCAATTACTATAGGGTGTCGGCTGCAGAGATAGCCAGCAGGAAGTTGAAAACCATTCAGCTGTTCAGAATGAGGAAATGAAGGCCTCTATAATTTGTCCAAAGGAAGTCTAAGGATTGCTGCCTCCTGCCACTGTGTGGGCATGGGGAGAGGAGGACAGTCAGATGTGTGCCCCCTAAAAGCTGTGTGAGCATGGGGAAGACCTCCTGAAGTGATGTGAAGCTGAGGAGGGTAACAAGTGTGAAGACTACTCAAGGTGAGGTCTTGGACTATTTCTATGTGGAAAGAAATAAATGCACTGTGTTCTATGTGAAGAGAAAAGCAAAGGGACCTGTTCAATGTGAAGAGGAAAAGGGACATGATCAATGGACATTTGTTGTGTGAAGAAAAAACATGGACTATTGAGTGTCTGCTGTAGGATCAGCAAAGTTTGCCCAACAGTAGGTTGGAGACAGACTCCGTAGGTAGGTTCCTGTATGTGAGAAGGTAGCCGCCCACAGTGGCAAGGATTTATTTTGTGTTTTATTTTTATTTTGGATGTTTTTGCTGCATTGCATGAATAAACCAAAGTGTTGTTTGCAACCACTTCTCGGCTGTCTCCCTGTGTAACGAACCCCTCCAAGGGGTCATCCATGCCTACCACTGAGCTAATCTCCCACATATGGTGGAGGTATGCATTGGGCAGAAGCAGAGATCCCTGCAAATAAGTTCATCTGTCCTGTGAACTTTGTCTGGTGCATGAGATTGCACAATCTATGTGTGCAGGAGAGAAGATCCTGAAAGAGAAAAAACATGTTTTAAAGAGACAGTGGTCTCAAAATTTTTGATGGACTTTGTTTTGTCTGGTGCATGAGACTGCACAAACTGTGTGTACAGGAAAGGAGATCCTGCGAGAGAGAGAAAAACTACTAAGTTTTAAAGAGACAGTGGTCTCAATTTTTTTTTAGCAAATCTAGAGAAATTGCCAAAGATTTCTCTATCTTGGAATCGCAGCTGCAAGACACTCAGGAACTCTTACAGGAAGAGAGGTGTCAAAGGCTCAGTTTTAGCACAAAACTAAAACAAATGGAAGTTATGAAAAATGGCATCCTGGAACAATTAAAAGAGGAGGTCTTCCCCATGCTTACACAGCTTTCAGGGGGCACACATCTGACTGTCCTCCTCTCCCCATGCCCACACAGCGGCAGGAGGCAGCAATCCTTAGACTTCCTTTGGACAAATTATAGAAGCCTTCATTTCCTCATTCTGAACAGCTGAATGGTTTTCAATTTCCTGCTGGCTATCTCTGCAGCCGACACCCTATAGTAATTGGTGAACTTTCCAAACCAGGTGGAAATGTATCTCCTGTCTGTGACTACATCCACAGATTTACCTGACTTCCTGTCACAATATATATATATATATACATATATATATATATATATATATAGGGTACATACAATACATTCATACAGTAGATCATTTTGCATATAGTTGGATGCAGTATGTAGAATTTATTACAAAATGATGTATGGTCTATTACTGCACTGCTGAACTGTTTATGGACCACACCTCTCAGCAGGCCATTCGCTCCAGGGGAAAATTGTGGGAGAGACTATAAAAGGGATCTGCTGACCAGGCCCACACTCTCTTGCTTCCCAGGATCCATTGTGTGTGCATCGGTCCGCCACAGAGAGAGAGAGAGAGGACTGCAGCCTAATCGTATCAGAGTCATTGGGACTCACTGAATCAATTTAGTATTGCCTGTCTCACATTGTGCTACACTTGGGAATTAATCATTTGTTCTTTGAGATCAAATTGCTGTTGAAGATAATAGCAAGGCCTTATGTAGCACCCTTATCCTAAGCAGGGTTGCTAGTAAATCTAGTTGTGCTAGGGGGTAGATAGCCTGGCTGATTTATAGTCTTGTGGTCATTGGATTTCCTTTTCTAATTCTGGTTTGGCTTTATTTCTCCCTTCTGTCAGTAGGTGGCACTGTTACCTTTGGCATTAGGGTAATGAATTACAGTGAGTCAGGTTATGAATATGTATGAAAAAATATACCAGAGTATATTCCCCGTGCCTGGTGGTATATATGAAATATATATATATATATATATATATATATATATATATATATATATATATATATATATATATATATATATATATATATGTTTTGTATGTGTTTTAGCAGCAGCTATAGAAACAAGTGGATGGATATTGGAAAAATAGCCCAATGGTGAGGCTACCTATAGCGCTTATGTGTACACCTTATTACAAAAATAAAAATAATATTTGTGTCTTGTGATAAAATTTGTGGTGTTTTGTAAATAAAATGTTAACTAATGTACACCATATAGAACATCTAATGCATAGATAAGAAATGTTGATAAATCATACACTTATATTTCATACAGTAGTAAAAACAATCCAAAATGTAAAAATAAATAAATAAATAATTAATGGTGAGATATAAAGTGCTTGTGGCTTATTTGGTCAAGTCCATAGTAGCCTCCAGGCTAATAGGGGTCTCCTCGTGGCTCTCCAAACGTAGGGTGGATGGGATGGTGGACTCCTTCCTCTCCTCTCACCTCATTGGATTTGGGGCCAGTATATGAAGAAAGACAAAAGGTGCTCTGGATAGTGTAGTATTTAAAAAAAAATTATTTTATTCCCATTCCATGGGTAAAATATTATCAGGGCAAATACAGGTAAAATGGCAGAAAAAGCATAAAAAAATTGGGTTCCTAGGCCGTTATAGGCCGTTTGTGATCGTGTGTGCTAGTAGTGAACCAGCTGCAGAGTGGCAAGCGGGAGATATCTGGCTTGCGTTCCACCTGCGATCACACGTCACGCTGTGCGTTCCAAACATACACGTTTCGTCACATCCGGTGACGTCTTCTCGTACACTATCCGGAGCACCTTTTGTCTTTCTTCATATACTGGCCCCAAATCCAATAAGGTGAGAGGAGAGGAGGAAGTCCACCATCCCATCCACCCCACGTTTGGAGAGCCACGAGGAGACCCCTATTAGCCTGGAGGCCACTAAAGCAATACTGGTCTTGATGCTATAAGGCATACAAGACCCACTCCATCTGCTTAGTGACCCACCCTTATCTTACCACGGTGGAAAAGGAATCAGAGCTGCACTATTGTCACAAAGTAAACAGAAAATTTCCACGTTGAGCACCTGCACTTTTTGCGTTGGATAAGCATCATTTGCACAAGAGAACCACTCTAAACTTTATCACTACAGTCACATGTTATGGATTTGACCAAATAAGCCACAAGCACTTTATATCTCACCATTAATTATTTATTTATTTATTTTAAAATTTTGGATTGTTTTTACTACTGTATGAAATATAAGTGTATTATTTATCAACATTTCTTATCTATGCATTAGATGTTCTATATGGTGTACATTAGTTAACATTTTATTTACAAAACACCACAAATTTTATCACAAGACACAAATATTATTTTCATTTTTGTAATAAGGTGTACACATACCATCAAGTGCTATAGGTAGCCTCACCATTGGGCTATTTTTCCAATATAAATATGTATGTTTCTCTCAGCAAATCACACTGGTATTGGAGCATGCTGGGAGAGACTATTTATTTGTAGGAAGTCAGGTGATCTGGCTCTTACCACCCAGACCCCTGTCTGGGGTGGGTGTGTGAGGAACTGCTGCTGTTTGGGTAGGCCTGAAGTCTGAGGCCTAACCATGTGCTCGGGGCTCTGTAAGGGAGAGCCTGCATACTGCTAGGAAGATTAACCACTTTAAGACTGCTCACGTTGCTGCTACTGCAGCAACGCGGCAGCCCGGGGTTTGGTGACATAGGTCTATTCCACCATCTCTCGGCGGCGCACGTGCGTGCCGCCGGAGGCTCGCTCCCGCTGTGTTTAGACACAGCGGTAGTCGGGCCAGGGGAGGAGATGTGGTGATCACCGTCTCTCCTCCCCGATCGTCGAGGAAAGACTGAGGGAATCCACCCGCTTGTGTAAACAAAGTGGGCGGATCTCCTCTGTGACAGGCAGGGACAGATCACAGGATTCAGCATAGCTGAACCTGCGATCTGTGTCTGTGTCACAGAACCCCCTACACACGTCAGTAAGCATGAGGCACACATTTAACCCCTTGATCACCAACAGTGTTTACCCGTTCCCTGCCAGTGTCATTATTACAGTAACAGTGCATATTTTTAGCACTGATTACTGTAGTAATGTCACTGGTACCCCCAAAAGTGTCAAAAATGTCAGTTAGGGATCCGATCTGTCCGCCACAATGTCATAGTCCCGCAAAAAATGGCAGATTGCAGCCATTACTAGTAAAAAAAAAAAAAAACAATAAAAATTACATAAATCTTTCCCGTAGTTAGTAAACGCAATAACTTTTGCGCAAACCAATCAAAATACGCTTATTGTGATTTTTTTTTTACCAAACATATGTAGCAGAAAACAAATTGGCCTAAAATGTTAAAAAGTTTTGATTTGTAAATTTTTTTGGGGAATGTTATATAGCAGAATGTGAAAAATATTGTTTTTTTTTCAAAACTGTCGCTCTTTTTTTCAAAAATAAAAAATCGCACAGGTGATCAAATACCACGAAAAGAAATCTCTATTTGTGGGGAAAAAAAAAGGACATACATTTTTATTTTGGGTACATCGTTGCACGACCGTCTTATTGTCCATTAAAGTAACGCAGTGCCGAATCGCAAAATATGGCCTGGTCAGGAATGGGGTAAAATCTTCCGGTCTTAAAGTGCTTAAAAATACGCTCATTGAGATTTTCTTTGTCAAAGACATGTAGCTAAATACATTTTGGCCTAAATATATGACAAAAATTGAATATATTGGATATTTTTTAACTGTCAAAGTAGAAAATGTCAATTTTTATGCAAAATTTTCGCTCTTTTTTTATTAATATCGCAAAAAATGAAAAGCACAGAAGTGATCAAATACCATCAAAAGAAGGCTGTGTTTGTGGGAAACAAAGAACGTAAATTTCGTTTGGGTACAGCGTTGCATGACTGCGCAATAGTCAGTTAAAGTCTCGCAGTGCCAAGTTGAAAAAAGTGGCCTGGACGTTAAGCAGGAAAATCCTCCGGTCTTAAAGTGGTTAAGGCCCCTTTCACACTTGTGCGACTTGTCATGCAATTTGGGACTGCAAAATCGCATGAAAAGTCGTTTTCCATTATTTCCAATGAGTCCCATTCATATCTGGTGACTTGAAGTCACACCGACTTCAAAGTAGTCCCTGCACTACTTTGGCACAATTTTTGGAAAAGACAATTCAAGCCCAGTCAAACTCGCATCAAAATCGCGGCAGCAAAATCGCGGTAAAATAGTGCAACTTTGAAGTCGCACAAGTGTGAAAGGGGCCTAAAGGAAAAGAGGAAGACCTGAGATGGAGTACCAAAGGGGACTCTGCCATGTGTTGGAGAGGCTGGGAAAGCATCCAGAGAGAATCATCCTCAGAGTTTCTGTATCTTCTGTAAGTTACCTGTTCTTGCTACAGCTGAAGCTACAAAGAACAGATAGCTACTGGAGACTGGACCCAGGGGAGAGGAGTTGCCTCCCAGGTCAGTCCAAGCTTAAAGGTTCTTTTTCTGCAATTGCTGTCTGCCTATTCTATATTTTTGGCTAAAGAGTCTGCCAATCTGCCGTTTTTCACTAAGGGTCTCCTGTGCCCTACCCCTCTCTCCCATTTTTGTCCCTGTTGTGAGAAATAAACTTCTCCTTGTTTAAGCATATAAGTTACCGACGCCCATCTTCCTATCTTGTTCACCACCCACCATGCTTAGTAACCTGCACCCTGAGGAGGGATATCGGCCCTCCCTGTCTCTGGGGGGTCACCACCAGGCCTCCGGAGGTTGGGGGGGGGGGGGGAGCGCTACACTTGGATTCCGAACATTGCTATTTTATTGCTTTTAACCACTTCAATACAGGGCACTTTCCTCCCTTCCTGCCCAGGCCAATTTTCCCCTTTTAGCGCTGTTGCATTTTGAATGACAATTGCGCGGTCCTGCAACACTGTACCTACACCAAATGTATGTCATTTTCCCCCCACAAATAGAGCTTTCTTTTAGTGGTATTTGATCACCTCTGGATTTTTTTTCTTTTTGCTAAACAAATAAAAAAAGACCGAAAAGTTGGAAAAAAAAAAGTTTTTTTGTTTATGTTATACAATTTTGTAAATAAATAATTTTTTTCCTGCACTGATGAGCACTGATGAGACTGCACTGACAGGCACTGATGGGGTGGCACTGATAGGCGGAACTGATAGGCACTGATATGTGGCACTGATAGGTAGCACAGATATGCAGCATTGGTGGGTACTGATAGGCGGCACTGCTAGGCAGTGATAGGCGGCATTGATGGGCACTGATAGGTGGCACTGACGGGCACTGATAGGTGGCACTGATGGACACTAATGGGCACTGATAGGTGGCACTGGTGGGCACTGATGGCCACATTCCCGCCGTCAATCTGTTATAGGGCGGGCGGGAAGTGGTTAAAGGGGACACGCTACTTGTATCTAGATTACAGATTACTGTACCTCATCTCCCATTAGGATACAGGTACTATAGGCTGGCCTGGGGATCCCCTCTAGGAGTATTTCATATAGCAATTGATAGCTTTCTGAGAGATTCATTCACTTACTGTCTAATACTGTGTATATTGATGTTATTGGCTTGTTACTTTTTTTTTTTAAATCAGGCAAAAACTTTATTAAAGATGTCAAACAAAACATCAACACACAAAAAAAAAAGAACAGAAATACAGAGTCCAGAACACGTACAGTACTCAAGTGCATGAAAAAGCTTGCAGTAATAGCATACATATTTACCAGCATAAATCCCCAAATGTGACAGGAAAATATACAATAGTCCGACCCATCTGCCCCGCACCCCCACCAGATACAACAACCACAAGCAGAGCAGACATTGATCTCTCGTGTAACAATGGTCCCAGGGCCTCACCTCACCCCCGCCAGAAGATTGTTCAGGACCAACTCCACCGGGGCAAGCCCCGGCACAGCCAGCCACGGAGCCCACAGGCGGTCAAATTTACCCACGCTGCCCCTATGTTGATATATATACTTCTCTAATCTAAGTGTGTCACCCATAGCCGCAACCCATTCCTTAACCAGTGGGGCCCTTGGTGAAATCCATCGCCTCAGTATCAATTTCCTTGCCTGAAACAGAGCTCGCCCGATGGCCTGCAGGGCCAGCTCCGGGGCCTGAACCCCACCAAGAACACCCAACAGACAAACCTTAGGGTCCTCCGGTATCGTAACCCCGAAGGCCCCTGAGAGCGTCGAGAGTACTCCCTTCCAATAGACATGAAGTTTGGGGCAGCGCCATAGAAGATGCATTAAGTCTCCGTGGTCCCGCATACATCGACCACAGGTGGGAGAATCTCTCCTCCCCATCCTGAACAGCCGGGCTGGTGTGTAATGAGTCCTGTACAAAATGTATAGTTGAGACAATCTCTGAGCCACATTCAGAGAGCTCAGCTGCACAGCCTGTAGAGCCTCCTCCCATTGTTCATCCTCAAATACCCCCACATCCGCCTCCCACCGGGGAACCACTCGAAGAGGGTGCCGATCCATGAAGGAGCTCATTAGGAGGGAATAACAATGGGAAATAAACCCCCTAAAATCAGAAACAGTAGACATAAAGTGAAATATCGGGGCGGGAAAGTGAGTCCAAAGATCATCCCCCCCCCTGGGCCTTAACGGCATGTGCCAACTGTACATAATAAAAGTGCATGGACCTGGGGAGACGAAATTCCTCCCGAAGTGCAGCAAAAGATCTGAGCACCCCACCGCTGAATATATGTGTCATATGAGAGATGCCATGTCCCAGCCACTTAGCCCCGTACGGCAATCCAGCCAGCTCCGGGTATCTGGCATTCTTCCAGATAGGGCTATAGTCCGTATATCCCAGTACCTGCTGCAGCTGACGAGCCTTGTTCCAGGTCTTTTGCATAAGGACATAGGTTGGATAGCGCTTACTAGACTTCCCGAATCGCAAGGATTCCAATTGGGCCGCCACATCACCCCTGCCCACAACGTGGGCCACAAGGCCTGCAATTGACCCCTCTCCCTTCTCACTCATGACCCGTGCAATATGCTGAAGTTGGGAGGCTAAGTAGTACAGCCAGGGATTTGGAACTGCCAGACCCCCAAGCTCCTTAGGTCGCTGAAGGTGCTCCAACTTTATACGAGGGCTCTTGCTCAGCCACAGAAATGATCTAAAAATGGTGTTGACAATCTGGAACAGCCTCAGGGGGACTACGACCGGGGAGTTGTGAAGGGCGTAGAGCAGCTGGGGCATGAGAATCATTTTAATGAGGTTGGCCCTGCCCACCAGTGACATGCGCAACCTCGACCAGACCTTTATCTTATCCCTAAAGCGGGCGAGGAGGGGAGATAGGTCAAGACGGGCAAAGTCTAAGGGCTGTGGGGTCACCTGCACCCCCAAGTAACGAAACTCAGTGGAGACAGGAATCCCCGTTACCCCCACTTCCTGGGAACCCTCGGGATCATCGAGCAGCATCAAGGAGGATTTGGACCAATTAATAAGCAGGCCCGAAAACGAGCCAAACGTAGTAATAACCTCCATAGCCTCCTTCAGAGAACCAGAGGTATCACCTAACAGAAGCATGGTATCATCCGCGTATAGCATGATCTTTTCCTCCAAGGGGCCGTATCGGAATCCCACTATGTTCTGATTGGACCTAATCAGGGCAGCTAGAGGCTCTATCGCCAGGGCAAAGATTAAGGGGGACAGGGGGCACCCCTGCCTAGTTCCCCTAAACAGGGAGAAGGGATGGGACACCCTACCACCCTCCCGGATAGCGGCCACCGGGGCCTGGTACAACAGTTTTACCCATGAAATAAAGTTCTCACCAAAGCCAAACTTGGACATGACCACCCACAAGTAGTCCCACTCTACACTGTCAAATGCCTTTTGCGCATCGAGTGATAGCAATGCCCTACTGCCCCCATTGTCCGCCGGGGACTGTATGTTCAGGAATAAGCGGCGCAGGTTAATGGACGTCGACTTGTGCGGCATAAAGCCCGATTGATCAGCATGTACAATGGAAGCAACTACCCGGTTGAGTCGCAGCGCAAGAGCCTTCGCCAGGATCTTAATGTCACTCTGCAGGAGCGAGATAGGACGGTAGGACCCAGGGTCCAGACCGTCCTTCCCCGGCTTCAAGAGGAGGATAACATTAGCCTTACACATAGAAGGTGGCAACCTCATGTTCCGCTTGGCCTCCAAAAAGGCCTCCAGAAGATGCGGCAACGTCTCCTCCGCATACTCCTTGTATACCTCCATTGGCAACCCATCCTCCCCCGGAGCTTTACAGTTGGGGAAGGAAGCCGACGCAGTCTGAAGCTCCTTCAGGGTAAGGGGAGCCTCCAGTTCAGCTCTCTCCAGATCTGACAGGCAGGGCAGGGAGATGGCATCTACATACTCCGAGAGTTCAGCAGCAGTGTGTCCCTGTCTAGACTGGTATAGGGTAGCGTAAAATGTCCTCAACACCTCCATAACCCGATCCGGGGTGTTCACAACCCGGCCCCCATCACCCATGAGTGCCCCAATGGACGGCGACGTTTGATGAGAGTGGGCAATCCTGGCCAACAACCTACCCGTGGTTTCCCCCTCCTCATAGTACGCCTGCCGTTGAAAGAATCTCCTACGTTCAGCCCCAGAGGAATTAATACGAACCAGAGCCTCCTGAGCAGCCAGCCAGCCCTCTCGGTTAGTCTCAGATGGGTCCGCAATGTAGCGGGCCTCCAGCTGAGTCGCCAAACCCTCAGCCTGCTCCCCCAGAGCCGCCGTGTTCCTCTTGATGGCTTGTACCTCCCTGATGAATAAACCCCGTAGATAGGCCTTAAAAGCTTCCCACTGTACACCCCGCTCCCCCGCAGCATCATGTACCTGCCAGAACTCCCGCATAGCCTCTCTAAGCCTATCATGTGAGGGGAACAAGTGCAACCAGAAGGCATTAAGTTTCCACCCCGCCCTCTGCAGGGTAGCGGAGGGGCGCACAGCTAGACACAGCACCAGAGGGGAATGATCTGAGACACCCCTGGGGGCATATTCAACCTTGTCAACATATCTAATGGCAGAGGAGGAGCAGAGGCACAAATCGATACGTGATAAAGAGGTGTGGGTTTTGGAAAAGCAGGAGAAGACCCTGGTCCCCGGGTTGCGGAGTCGCCAGATGTCCGTCCAACCCACTTCCTCAGCGAATTTCGCCAAGGCCGATCGGCCCATGCCTCCACTCCCCAGTGCAGAAGAATGTCGGTCCAGCTGAGCGTCCAATACACAATTAAAGTCCCCCAGTACATAGACCGGAACCTCCGGGTGGCTCAGAGTATAGGATACAAGCTGGCGAAGGACCTCCCCATGGAACGGGGGAGGAATATAAATAAAGGCCAGAATACAGTGTAAGGTATACAATTTACAGTATATAAATACAAACCGTCCCTCCCTGTCAACTAGACTATGATGTTCCTGA
Organism: Pelophylax lessonae; assembly: GCF_965119305.1. Taxonomy (NCBI): domain Eukaryota; kingdom Metazoa; phylum Chordata; class Amphibia; order Anura; family Ranidae; genus Pelophylax; species Pelophylax lessonae. Next base: position 71,211,668 of record NC_138778.1, read on the forward strand.
AAGTCAAGGGACCGATGGACTAACACACTCACCCCACGAGAGTAGGAGGTGTGCGTGGAGTGGTATTCCCAGCCCGCCCAGGCATAATGCAACCAGGATCGCGACTCAGCATCCAAGTGAGTCTCCTGTAACGAACAGATGGCTGGAAAATGCCTGCGCAGGGCCGAGGAAACCATGGAACGCTTAAGTGGGTCCCTCAGCCCCCTAACATTCCAGGAAATAACCGGGACAGCCGTCATGGTGGGCGACAGAGCAGCACAAGCCCCGGCGGGGCTGGGACACCGATCAGCGGACATCGCACAAGATAGGGTACAAAATAGGGATCTTGGCTGTCACCAGGTAAACATACATTAAAGGTACAATTCGGACTCCAATTCAGGGAGGTCAACAGGACCATCCAACTAAACAGTGCAAAAAATCGAGCACCGTGCCGAGGGCGCCCCAACCAGCCACACAGAGTCCAACTGCCAAGGCCCTCGGACACCGGTGTCGCAGACATAGTCCCTGGGGAGCACCCCAGCTCAGCCTCCCCTCCCGTGTAGAGGACAACAGGTCTCATCCACACTGGTGAGGAAGTCAAATACTGTCCAAGAGGGGATGAAAAAAAAATTACCCCCCACAGAAAAATAAAAAAGGGAGGTGAGGGAGAAAGAAAAAAAGAACCAAAAAAAAACCATCCAAAAAGGGGGAAAGAAGTCACAAGTACGTACAGGAACCCAAGTTTCTGCGGAATGGACAGAAGCTTACAGCTCCAAGCTAGCAAACAGTAGTTCGAGTCCCAACGGTCTCCAGGATATTAGCACCTGCAAAACAGGGGTAAAACAGGGGAAGGAAAAAACAAAAACAGGGGGTAGCAGGAGAAAGGAAAAAATCACAGGTACTTCCATCTCCAGGCTGGGGGCAGGGCCCCCCAAACAGCATCCACCGGGTCATCATCGCAAAAGGGCACCTGAGAAAAATCCTCAGGCCACACCATCTTCCGGAGGCAGCTGACGAGGACGAAGGGAATGCTCATTGTGGTCAATCCACGAGGAAGCTTCCGACGGATCCTCAAAGAAATGATGTTGACCCCCAGCAATAATACGGAGCTTCGCAGGATACAGCATGGCATAAGAGGCGTGTAGTTTCTGCAGACGCTGTTTGACCGCGAAGAATTTCGCCCTGCTCCTCTGCACTTCAGCGGAGAAATCCGGGTAAAACGAGACCCGCACCCCATTGTACTGTATATCCCGCCTCTCTCTCGCCAGTCTCAGGATAGTCTCTTTGTCTCTATAATTAAGTAAGCGGGCAAGCATGGTCCTTGGCGGGCGGCCCGGTTGCAGGGGACGAGGGGGAACCCTGTGGGCCCTCTCAACGGCATAAAGAGGGGAGAAGGCATCCCCACCAAAGGTTTCTTTGAGCCAAGAGTCCACAAAGTCCGTGGGGTCTCTCCCCTCCACTTTCTCAGGCAGACCCACAATGCGAACATTGTTCCGCCGAAGGCGGTTCTCAACATCCTCAGCCCGCTGTTCTAGGGCCCTGGTCATGCCAGCAGTATGGCGGGACTCCCTGGTCAGGGGGGGTAGCTGGTCCTCCAAGTCACTCACTCTCCCCTCCACAGCCGTGGTGCGCTCCCTGACCTTCTGGAGGTCTTGCCGAAGAAGGGACACCGCTTCTGTCAGGCCCCCAAATTGCTTTTTGAGGTGGTCTACATTGTTATTGCATCTGTTAACTGCCCGCAGGATATCTGCAAGGGTGGGCTGCTCCTCCACTTCCCCGTCACCCTGCTCCATCTCCTCCTCACCCTCAACTGCACAGTCTTCCACTCCAGGGCCACCCACACCCGGGCTGACAGGGCCAGAAGCACCCGCACTGGTACTGGCATCTGGGGGTCTCCCTTTCCCCACCGAGCCAGGGGACTTCTGTGCATAGTAGCGCATATCGCGCTGCGGCTCTTTGGGTGGGTTTTTCGGGGGCTTGGTGGACTTACTGGAGGTGGCGGGCTTCTCGGAGCCTCTCGTCCGCTGCGGCAGGCCGTGCGCGGCGCCATCTTGGGGCCCAGACATCCCGGAGTTCTCCCGCAATTTGAGGCGGTGCATCGCCCGAAGGCCAGCCGGAGGGATCACAGGCGTGTGCCCGACGGTACAAGGATGCTGTCGGTACCCGGTGAGCAGCTTAGGAGACCGGGGAAAGGATCGGTGTACGGATCAAAGCGGGAGCTCAGTGAGATGCGTCCTCTCACATGCCGTTCCTGGCCACGCCCCCATTGGCTTGTTACTTTAACTGGTTATTTAACTGTTCTCTTAGTATTATTTCTATTTGATTAATACCTACTTTAAGCTTTCTTTGTTGAGTAAAGTAAATATAAGAGTTAAAACTTATTTGCATTGTGTCAGTGTGTCATTTAAAGGTATACAAAACATATCTGAACCTAGAGTGTCAGGAGGGCTGGACAGTTCACAGAGGTTGGACACAGGGGTCCGATTGATGCCTAAAGGAAGTCTGGCATTGTGCAGCGGAGGGGACACAGAGCACCTTGGACTGGTATGTGGCAGATGCCTGAATGTGTCTGTGCGACTTTGAGCATGGGGGCCAGTGTGAGCACTGCAGTGACATGTTGTTGAAGTTGAAACAGAGTGATTGCCAGCCCAGAAGACTGTATATTAACTGGGAGGTGGGAACCACATCTGAACTGCTGACACCTATAGTGGCCATTCTCTTTGGGAGAGGATGGGGAGTGCCGAGAGTACCGCTGGGGCCTGGGACTAGCAGTACAGACCTGCACAACCATCTGCCAAACCAGGGAGACCCACATTCAGAGGTGCAATGCACACAAGTTGTGAGGGCCAAGCAGTGGTCACAGGGTGCATTGGTTGCGGTCGCAGCAATGAACAGTCCAGCTCTTAAAGAGGCAGAGGGGCTATTATGGGCCCAGAAGTTGAAGTCCTCCAGTTCGTCCAGTGAGGGGGAGGCAGGGACCATTGATGTGGGGTCACCCAGTTTTGAATATCGTTATGGATCCTTGGAAAAGGTAATCGACTGGAGATCAGAAGTGGAGGCTGAGTGGGACTGGGGAACTGAAGGAAGAAGTCCTGCAAGTTCGAGTTCACATAATGAAGAGACAGAGGCAGCGGTCATTCAGATGAAGTGTGCAAGAAATCTTGGGTTCTGTGAGGCCACTAGGGTCCCAGACCTATCCCCACCCCGCACTTTTTCCCAGGCTCGGGTACAGAACGATGCCTACTCCAAACTGATCACAAAAGTGGAGACCCCTTATGCCCCACCTGGGGAGACAGGCAGAAACTTCCCAGCTTCTCTCATTTTCAACGACTTGTCCAAAGGAAGTTGGCCATGGAATACAGATATGATTATCCATATGCCCCCGGGAGACAATGGAAGAAATTGAGAGCAAGAGAGGAGTTTGGTGTGATGAGGCTGTTTGGGACTTCCTATACATCCATAAGCCACATCAGAACCAATCCAGGCCTCAGTTGTGGGACACCTTCCTGTCTATTAAGGGAAACTAGAATCTGGGGCGTTCAATATATATTACCTAAGTGGAGGTCAACCGCCCAGATGTTAAAGACCATGCCTGGGCCATCAGTATCCTTAATCCTGAAGGCAAGATCATCCGCATACCTCATCCTGATCATTACTATTGAACTATATTGTGTTCTTGGTCCAACAGGAAGAGTTCAAGTTACACAGGGGCTAGTGAGCCTGAAGAGTTCTAATGTTATGAAGTTGCTGTTAGGGCTAGGAGCCCTCTTCCCAAATCCCCCCTTCCCTTCTATCCTTGCAAAAGAAGATGGGGCTCATCGAAACGGCCATAGTTTCATCACCTGGGAGAAAGAACTTTTGCCACAAAGGACTTCTTCTATTAAAGCCAGGAGCTGCTACCTGGAAGGGGTAAATTCAGAGTTCACAGAGACACCTTGCTAAGGGACACTTTGTGAAGATCTTTTGGGCCATGGGCAGTGTTGGGGGTAACTAGTTACAAAGTAACTAATTACAGTAACTAAATTACTTTTTTTGGTAACTAAGTAAAGTAACTAGTTATAATACTAATATTGGTAACTACACTACTTTACTAGGCTATAAGAAGTAACTACACTACTTTACTAGGCTATAGGAACGCGCTTTCCTGCGTTACCCAAGCCGTGCGATACAATCGTTATTTCGAAGAATAGAGAGAGATGAAGTTTATGACTTTTTGTTGCACTTTATGTTTTATTCTGTTTTTTCAGGTTTTGTTCTCATGTTTCCCAAAGCCTGTGTTTATACAATAAACTCTATGCAGAAAGAGTGTCATGTATCTTCTTCTACACGGTCAATTAAGAAAGAGGAAAGTAAAGTAATAAGTAGTGAAGTTACTTTTCAAATGCAGTAACTAGTAAAGTAATCTCATTACAATTTACAGAAGTAACTAGTAACTAGTAACTAGTTACATTTTTTGAGTTACTACCCCAACACTGGCCATGGGTCATTACTGCTGTTTAAAGAAGTACTGAGAAAGGACACTTTGCAAAGACACTTTATGAAGATTCCTTTGGACCAGTGGGCCAGAGTAAAGTCGGAAGGAACTTTGTTCGAGTTGCTACCTTGTGAGAGAAGGGTAGTGGCTCATTGTCTCTTCAGAGAGAAGGGGTGCCAGAGTGAAGGATCCATTAAAGAGTTCTTATGGACACTCACAAGTAGGCAAGCTTTGCTAAGGCTCCTGCAATAATAGCCTGCTGAATGGAACAAGTCTAGAAGTGTTTAGATTGGCAGGTTGTTCTGTTTGTCTATTACAGGAACACAACAGGGCGATGAGTCAAGCGTGCCCTTGGGGGGTCGGATGCATCAGAATGCTCTACGGTAATGTTAGTGGTAGAGATTCTGCAGGTGAGAAGGTTGCTTCTGCGGAGAGGGCAGTCTCACTGTGAGTATAAAGGATGTGGGGTCACTAAATGCTCACCCTTTTCCTTTACAGGCTTGTAGGGGATCTTCAGGCCTTTGAAAGGTTGCCTATTGTCTATTGGATGCAGGGCCGGACTGGCCTAGCGGGATACCGGGAAATCTCCCGGGGGGCCGCCGGCCCTGGGGCCACTTTGAGGGCCGGCGCAGCCGCAGCGCTGCTTTAAGGGCCGGCCCAGCCGCAGCGCCGCTTTAAGGGCCGGCCCAGCCGCAGCGCCGCTTTAAGGGCCGGCCCAGCCGCAGTGCCGCTTTAAGCATTGGGGCGGTGAGTGAAGGTCCGTCAGTCCGATAGTTACTGTTAGCGGCAACATGACGTCACGACGCCGACGGGGGCGGGGCGGCTGGCGCGGCGGGGAAATTGAGAAACTGACTGGCTGAGTGGAGAGAGGTAGGCTGGTCGTGCAAGCGAGGCTGCGAGTCTGCGACTGGTGACTGTCACGGGCGCACCGATGATGATCCCTCCCTCATCCCAACAGTCCCTCCTCCCCGATCCAAGGAGTTTTTGGGTGATGCCAGCATTGCCAGTTGGGAATGCAACACAGGAATCAGACTAAAGACATGTGCACCTTCTTTAGCCCACTCCAGCCCTCCTGAATGTCCAGTGCCAGACCCCCGGCGCCATGCCCTCCTGACCCCGCAGCGTCTTGCCCTCCTGACCCCGCAGCGTCTTGCCCTCCTGACCCCGCAGCGTCTTGCCCTCCTGACCCCGCAGCGTCTTGCCCTCCTGACCCCGCAGCGACCTGCCCTCCTGACCCCCAGCGACCTGCCCTCCTGACCCCGCAGCGACCTGCCCTCCTGACCCCCAGCGACCTGCCCTCCTGACCCCCAGCGACCTGCCCTCCTGACTCCCAACGACATGCCCTCCTGACTCCCAACGACATGCCCTCCTGACCCCCCAGCGTCTTGCCCTCCTGACCCCGCAGCGTCTTGCCCTCCTGACCCCGCAGCGTCTTGCCCTCCTGACCCCCAGCGTCTTGCCCTCCTGACCCCCAGCGTCTTGCCCTCCTGACCCCCAGCGACCTGCCCTCCTGACTCCCAACGACATGCCCTCCTAACCCCCAGCGACATGCCCTCCTGACCCCCCAGCGTCTTGCCCTCCTGACCCCCCAGCGTCTTGCCCTCCTGACCCCCCAGCGTCTTGCCCTCCTGACCCCGCAGCGTCTTGCCCTCCTGACCCCGCAGCGTCTTGCCCTCCTGACCCCCAGCGTCTTGCCCTCCTGACCCCCAGCGACCTGCCCTCCTGACTCCCAACGACATGCCCTCCTGACCCCCAGCGACATGCCCTCCTGACCCCGCAGTGTCTTGCCCTCCTGACTCCCAGCGACCTGCCCTCCTGACCCCCAGCAACATGCCCTCCTGACCCCCAGCGACCTGCCCTCCTGACCCCCAGCGACCTGCCCTCCTGACCCCCAGCGACCTGCCCTCCTGACCCCCAGCGTCTTGCCCTCCTGACCCCCAGCGTCTTGCCCTCCTGAACCCCCAGCGTCTTGCCCTCCTGAACCCCCAGCGCCATGCTCTCCTGACCCCCAACGCCATGCCCCCCTGATCCCCCCAACGCCATGCCCTCCTGAACACCCAGCACCATGCCCTCCTGAACCCCAGCCCCATGGCCTTCTGACACCATAGCACCATGCCCTTTTGACACCCCAGTTTTCCTGACACCCCAGCCCTACTGATCCCCCCCAATACCATATCCTCCTGTCCCCCCGGTGCCATGCCCTCTTGACACTCCAGCCATCCTGACCCCCCCAATACCCTGCCCTCCTGACCCCCCTGCACTGTGCCCTTCTGATCCCCTAGTAGTGTGCCCCCTTACCCCCTATACCTTGCCCTCCTGACCCCAGCCCTACATACTGATTACCCCTGTACACTGCCCTACATACTACTGACCCCTGTACACTGCTCTACATGCTACTGACCCCTGTACACTGCTCTACATGCTACTGACCCCTGTACACTGCTCTACATGCTACTGACCCCTGTACACTGCTCTACATGCTACTGACCCCTGTACACTGCCCTACATACTACTGACCCCTGGACACTGCTCTACATACTACTGACCCCTGTACACTGCTCTACATACTACTGACCCCAGTACACTGCTCTACATACGACTGACCCCTGTACACTGCCCTACATACGACTGACCCCTGGACACTGCTCTACATACTACTGACCCCTATACACTGACCTACATACTACTGACCCCTGTACACTGCTCTACATACTACTGACGCCTGTACACTGCTCTACATACTACTGACCCCTGTACACTGCTCTACATACTACTGACCCCTGTACACTGCCCTACATACTACTGACACTGGCCAGAAATCAGAGCAGATAGCCAGGCTTGAAACTAATCCACAAAATCAGCTTGCAGTACCAGATGTTCTGCCTTCATGATGAACTCCGGCATCTGACTTGTGGGGGCAACCAATTACCCCCCAGACAAGACAAAAAAAATGTGAATGAAAGTGAATGACGAGATTCTCACTGAAGCGAACTTTTAAGGTAGGCTAAGTTTATATTTTTACAGTGACATTAGTTTTAGTAGTTTTTTTCAGGGTTTTCTTTATGCCATCTTTAATTTTTATTATGGATTTGCTAGTTAATTTGAAAAAAAAAAAAATGATAAAAGGGGATGCTAAAAAAAGGTAGCTCTGCACCCCGGTGATCTCTTCAATGTTGTTCGGGTAGATCTCCATCTTTTATAGGTTGCCTACCCCTGCTTTAGAGATTCAGTGCTACGTTAGACACCTTTGTGGTATTTTTTTTATATGGCCCATATTTGGGTGTAATGTATATGCCCTATAGGGTTGACCTGTTGAACGCTTTTGTGTTGATAGCTATGGAGGGAATGTGTATGCTGGTCTTGTGGGCATGCCGCACTCTGCCCGTCTGGTTGACGGAGATATGTTCTTCAGGCTGGGGCACTTTTCATCTCCCCCTCCCCTTGCGGGAGGTGGCCCCTGATTGGATGACTGTGCGGCGTCAGCCCGGTCTCTCCTCCCTAATGGGTGGATGGGGCGGGTTTGTGATGCCAGATCTTTTCCATTGCAACCACCGTGCACCTATGCGCAGCAGCAACATGCATACGACGGTCTGGCATCACCACTGTGGCCCCATTGCGGATCCAGCAGTGGCTCCTATTGGCGTTGTGGGAGCATTTAAAGTGAGAGGGCCACAGTGCCTATGCTGCAGCCCAGACACAGGATACAGGGACAACCATTTTAGAGGGATATGCACTTTCCCCGATATACCACCAAGGTGGCCAATATTGCCGATATTTCGGGAAAGTGCATGTACCGGAGTGATGCCTGCAGCTAGAGGCATCACCCCGGTACCGGCGTCCAGAGCCGACGGTCAGCTGTTTATAATGACAACCGATGCTGAGAAGCCACTCGGCTGTCGTTACAAGGAGCTGGAGGGGAGCCTTCCGCGGCTCGTCCGGGTCTCCCGTCCCACCGGGAGACCTGGGCAACCAGCCTGCACGGCCGCCGAATACCCGTTGAAAGCTGCATTCGGCTCTGATTGGGTCTCCATGCAAAAACTCGAAAGTGATGTCATGAGTAATATCACTTCTGGGTACTGTCTGGTGCCACATTAAAAAAAATTACAGCATTCAAAACAGCCAAACTTGGCGTTTTGAATGCTTTTAAGTGCAGAGGAGGGGTTCCTCCTCTCCCAGATCCCTCCACAAAAGCACTTTAAAAAAAAATTTTAATTGTACAAAAATATCGTCTGATACCGATATGCATTGGCTAAAAGATCGGTATCGGCAACGAAAAACCGATATCGGTCGATCACTAGTATGGACGTTTACTGGAAGGGGATACAGAGGGTATATTGGGAATCTTGGTGACGAGCGGTATGTGCTCCATATCTCTTTTATAGATGGGGATGTAATACAATCTATGATCACCTGAAAACAGGGTGAGGTGACGTTATGCTGTGGGGCTGGTATGAAATTATTTCCAGGGCTGGTTTTTATCCCCAGTCCGGCCCTGATTGGATGTATATATGTACAAATGTTATTTGTAGCATAGTTAGTCTGGATGTCTAACCTCTTCCTGTCAGTGCCGGTTCACATTTGTGCGATGTGGGAACGCTGCAAATATGCAGTGTGTTCCCGCATCGCATCCGCACCTCTGGCAGTTCACACTGCCATATGCGATACACTGGGGGTGTCAATTAAAAGTTAACGACACCCCCAGTTTGATCGCATATCGCAGTGCGATCTGACAGTTCGCACAGAATCGGATCGCACAAGTGTGAACCACTGTGCGATCCGATTCTGAGGCATCTCAAAAAATGCCTCATGTGCGAGTTTGCTGCGGATGCGCTGCGAATTCAGCCATACAAAGTGTATACAAAGTGTACGGCTGAATTCGCATCCGCACAGGAGATCACATGTAATGAAGGAGCAGTGCGCTCCGAATTACATGCAATCAACGCATCCGCACTAATGTGAACCGGCTCTCAGACAGATTTTGTTTGGCTGGGGGTGCATTAATATAATGCACTTTGTGAAACTCTGTGTAAATTTGTAAATTTTGTACAGCAGATGTCTATATTTTTTCACGTAATTTATATTATCTACTGGCCACATATGGGGTATGCCCCATGGCCATGTACATATGTTATTTACCTTTTCCCTATTTCCAAGTTTCTGGGATACTCCATGTACATTTTTGTACAGGTACTTTTGTAGGTGGGATGCCCAGAACCAGTGAGGACATGGCTCAGTTTGATGGGGGAGGTGGATGTAGCACCCTCTTAGGTAGGTGCTAGAAGAGAGAATATAGTTTTTGGATCCTTCTGCTTACTAGAGAGATTGCCAGAAAAATTTATATTGCTCTCTGCCTACCAGAGAGCAGGATCTGCTAGCAAGGTCTGACCATAGTGCTCAGGTGCAGCTCAGTTTGTCTGAAGTGTTTCACACTGGTCCAATAGGGAGGCATATTGGACAGTGGAAAGAAACCTGACAAATGAGTGCCCGGGCGTTTAGTACAGCCCTGGTGATTGGCAGAAGAAAGTGCCTCGGGGCATGCTGGGAGACTGTATAAATGCCAAGGGCACATGTGCTTGGGGTCTTTCAGTTAAAGAGCGGGATCCTGGAGGGAAGGGGGCAGCTGCCCCTCCCATGAAGAAACTGCCATGTAGCCTCAGGTGGTCGACCTGAGGGCCGGAAAATCATAGAGGAGCTGAACCCAAATGTTGTCACCGATCAGCTGCGGAGCTGATCTTTGTTTTACTGTTTGCATACGTTTTTTACCTTTTTACTGCTGTAGGTCTGCTGGCACCTGTGGTTCCACAAGCGTGAACTCTGCTGTTGCTGCACTGACTTAGCAGCTATGGGTTTGGCACGCTTCACCTGATGGTTAATATACCTTCCTTCCTGCTACTTCCTGTGCAGCCTCCCATGTGTCTCCCTATTTAAATCCCACTCAGACCAGTTTCTGGTTGCTTGAGCAACACTTGTTTCTGAGCCCCTTCAATGTAATCATTCCAAACCTGACTTCTTGTGGACTAATCTCTTGTGTACCGACTCGGCTAACCAAATTAAGTTTGTCTGCTGCCCGCCCTGACCTTGGCATGTTATCCGGCTCTCCTTTTGCTCCATCCATCCATCCATGCCTGCACTGTGTCTTTGGGTACTCTCCCCGCAAGCAGGGTGAACTTTGGGGTCGTGACCTGGGGTCAGCATGCAGCTAAGTCCAAACTCCCATGAGGGGGCCCCTGGCAGAACACCAGCTGAGCCTTAGATTCCACGTACGGGGGGATACCGTGTCACCTGCTCGTCTGTGGGCTTACATCAGTAGTACTGTGACAGTTTGCTCAAGCCATGAGCTCCTTGGAGAGTCCGTCACCGGGCAAAGACCAAATACAACACTTACCTCAGAGACTTAACTCCCAGCAAGTAAATCAAAAGCAAATAATGCTGTTTCTACAGGATCTTACCTCCCCATCTGGATCGCCTGCAAGCCGCTGTAACCTCAAATTCTTCAGTCCCTGCTTCTGCCTCATCGGCACCAGTGTTACCTGCAACACCTGGCAATCCCTGCCTGCCTCTTTCACCATTGGTGACCCTAAGGCTTGAGGGGCTTCATTTATCAGTGTTTCATCTACTTTGAACTTTCCAGCCACCAATTTCTAGCAGATCGCATATATCATCTCCCTCCTTTATGGTGATTCCCTAGCTTGGGCCTCCCCACTTTAGGAATGATAAGATCCTATCACCTCCTACCTTTATGCATTTTTGGATTCATTCCGGAAAACCTTTGACAAGCCCGGCAGAGCGTCTTCTGCTGGTGGGTCCCTTCTTCATCTTCGTCAGCAAGGAATGACAGTCAGCCAATACGCAGTTCAATTACGTACGCTGGCCGCTGAACTCTGAAGCCGCTGAATGGAATAATGAGGCTATTACCGCTACCTTCTGGCAAGGCCTATTTGAGTGAGTAAAGGATGAACTTGCTGGACGCATCATTCCTACCACGTTTCAAGATTTGATTGCATTGAGCATTCAAATAGACATACGCTTCCCGGAGCAGGCCCTGGAAATATTCAGATCCAATCGTCCTCCTTCTGGCCGTCCAGCACAGGTTTCCCAAAAACATATGGAACCCTCTCTGTCTCCAACCTCTCAAACCTTGGAAGAACCTATGCAGCTCGGGCAAACTTGCCTCTCTCCAGAGGAACGCACCCGTCGCATTGGTTTAGGCTTGTGCCTTTACTGTGGCGTTAAAGGACATCTTTTGAACTCCTGTCCAACTCGTCTGGGAAACTCCAGGGCCTAGGTCACTCTGAGGGAGGTGATCTAGACCGATCCACTATTAAATTTACCCCCCGCTTTATTGGTCCCTTTCCAATTCTTTGTTATATTCTGTTGCAGATTCAGTATGGGATTAAAGAAATATTGGACTCCAAATACGTCCGGGGGAAGTTACTCTATCTGATTGATTGGAAGGGCTATGGCCTGGAGGAGAGGTCTTGGGTTCTTGCTGCAGATGTCTCATCCCCACGCTTGGTGACCAGTTTTCATTGGAAATTTCCACCCAAGCCAGCCCCTAGACGTGTGGGCAGACCCCGTAAGTGGGGGGGGGGGGGGGTAAATGTCAAAGATCAGCTGCGGAGCTGATTTGTATCTTACTGTTTGCATATGTTTTTTACCTTTTGCTGCTGTAGGTCTGCTGGCACCTTCCTTCCTGTTATTTCCTGTCCAGTCTCCCATACCCCTGGACTGATTTTTTGAGTAATGAGCAACTGGGGGTAAGGATGGGTGAGTGAACTGATGGTAAGGATGGATGAGTGAATCAGAGGAGGCCCAAGAAGTCCAACACACAGCAAGCCCTACAGGGACAGTGCTACATTTGGGGGCTCGTCCGGGATGTTCTTTGCTGTTGCAGGCTTAGTCAGCCCAGTCATGAGCCATTGAGAGAGAAAGAGATAGACCCAGTTACTGCAGCCGCCTGGGGGAGGGCTCAAGGAGCTCGGATAGAGCGAAGCACTGTTCTAGAGATCTCAGGAAGTGAGCATACAGAGAAGGAGATCTGACAGTGGGTGAGGGCCTTATTGCCAGAGAAAAGAGCCTACATTTTGGATGTGAAGGCAGAGTTTTCTCTGGACTATGTGTAGGTGTTGATGGAGTCGCAGGAAGACATACCTGCCTGTTTCCAGGAAGAAGAGGTTTCCTTGAAGGAAGGGGTAATTGCTTGGGTGGTCCTACCGCAAGAGAGGGAAAAGGTCCTACCGCAAGCCGGTGCGGGGATAACAGGACCAGTTGGTGCAGACTCCTGTGGCCCCCCCCCCCCCCGTTTTGTTCTATATGGACATGAGCCGGCTAGTTGAGCATTTGGTGAAGAATAACTCCAGCAATGCGAACCAAGGATACAGGAAACTCCGGATCTTCTCAGTGCAATTGTTGGAGGAGAGGAATTCGAGACATGGATGAGTCAGGCCACTCAGGCAATAGAAGAATGGAGTGTGCTAGAGGCTGTAAAGAGACAGCGGCTTAGTGAGAGCCTCAGAGGTCCAGCGGCCAAAGTGATCCATAATTTGGGGATAGGAAAGAAGGACTGTGTAGCTATGGATTACATAGGCGCTTTGTATGCTGTTTTTGGAAGAATAGAGAAGACCCGGGATCTTTTGTACAAGTTCAACCACACCCACCAACAAAGAGGAGAGAGACTTTCTGAATACATTTCTTGAGTGGATAGGATGTTACACCAGATCATCCTCAAGAGGGGCATAGACCGCAAGGACGCTGACCAGGCTCATCTGGATTGGGTCTTGCAGGGGGCCCATCCAATTCCTCCTATTGTGTTTAAGTTGCTGCTAAAAGGAGCACGGACTATCCCTACTTACCCTAATCTGATGAGAGAAGTAAGGGAGGAGGGAGCTTTGTTGAAAGAAAAGAGTCAAGAGGTGAGAGATCTGGTTGTAGGAGAGGGAAGAAGGAAAAAGCTTCTGTCCGTGTTGTCCATGCAGAACCTGGTTTCTCAGATGAAGATAGTGAGACTGAAGCAGACCAGGAAGGGAGTGAAAGTCCGACAGCAAGAAGTCTGCTGACGCCCCCGAAATTGTCTGAATTGATGACTCAAGTCGCTCAAGTTCAAACTCCAATATATGAGGCTCTGATGCGAGTGATGGAGACCAAAGGGAAAACACAGGAACAAATATTCAATCCTGGAGGATCAGGGCTGTTTTCAACCCAGGAAAGGAGATGTTTTGAATGTGGAGAAGTTGAGCATTTCAAGGCTAAATGCCCCAAGAAGGAAGCCAGCCCAGAGTTGCTGGCAGAAGTATTGAAAGCCTTACAGAATATGCTCTTTCCAAAGAAGGAGGAAACTTCCGGGGACCTCAGTGAAGGAGCCAATGGACTATCCCGAGACCAAACAGAGCTCCAGAGTCAGAAGAGTATCAAAGAAAAAGCAGAGGGTTAAGTCTTCTGATTGTCTTTTTTACCTTTTCGCCTGTATCTAAAAATGAGTCACCCGGGTTAGGGGGAAAGACACAAGAGTTCAATGCATACTCTCCTAAACGAGTTTAAAAAAGGACTCTATCACCACAGAGGAAGTTAGTTAGGAGCTCAGGCTATGGGGTCGCAAGTCAGAAATGTGCCGAAACAAGTTGTAAAAAGGACTCTATAATCACGAAGGAAACTAGTTAGGACCCAGCCTATGGGTGCACAAGCCAGAAATGTGCTGAAGAACTTGGTAGAGCCTTCTCCAATAGTTCCATTGCAAGTGGAAGGGGTCTACACTAAAGCTCTGCTTGATAGTGGAGCCCAAGTGACACTATTGTACAGAGATTTGTATGACAAACATTTGAAGCATTTCCCTCAGTGCAAGCTTGAAAAGCTGGAGATCTGGGGCATTGGCACCCAGAAGTTCCCTTAAGATGGATATATACCTATCAAGATAACATAGGACCCTTCGTTGGCTGGGAAGCCACAGAACTTCGATACAGAGGTGGTTATCCTCAGCCTCCGGGAGCAGGACAGAATTCCTTGTTGATAGGAACACTGACTGACCTAGTGTGAAGACTAGTCACAGCTGATACAAGTCTTTCAGCGTGTGGTCCAGGAATAAAGGGCACCAGCTGAAGGAGTGGGATTGGAAACTTGAGAGAAAGTGTTGCAGCCTAGAGAGAGGGTATGTTTGAAAGCCACTTGTCTTGGGACCAGCCAGGTCCATTCATGGTGCTTGAAGCTGACCCATTGGGAGAAGAGACAGGGATAGAATTGGTCCCAGAAATTATGCCCATGAAGATGTTGTCGGCCTGGGGGAAAGTCCCGGTCAGTGTCCGAAACGTTACAGATCAACCTATCAGCCTGAAACCTCGTATGGTGCTAGGACGGGTAAATGCGGCCACTCCTGTAACGTTGAATGATTTGGTTCAGAAGGCCACTGGTGGGGATTGGGAAGCAGAATTTTAAGTTCAATGTCCTGCTATTGTCAGGGTGCCAGGAAACCAGACCACATGGGGATGCAGGTAAAATAAAGCAGTTTGTTGGAGCAAACAACAATAAAGCAAGAGTGAGAAAGTGAGAACAGGAACAAGCTGGGGTCAAGTCCAGAAGAGGGTAGTCATCCAAGCCGGGGTCGAGTCCAGAAGTGGGTAGTCTACTGATGCCAGGTCATTTGCTGATGCATCGTCTGCGGATGCGGGGTCGAGAGCCAGGAGAGTCGTCAGCCAAGCCAGGTCATACATGAAGGAAGACAGAAACAGAAGACTGCTAGCATAGATGCACTTTGGAGCACAAACGCAGGGCTGCAAACCATCAAGTGATAGATATAGTCAGGTGTGCAGCATCATCGCTGTGCAGCACCCAGGCAGCACATGTCCAAGATGGCTGCCAACAGGAGGGCAAGGTAAGACCTTGACATAACCCTCCCCTCAACGGCCCCACCTCCGCAGGGCAAAAAACAGTTTCTGAGGAAAATGAGCATGGAAAGCTCGGAGAAGGGCAGGAGCATGAATATCAGCGGAGGGAACCCAGGAGCACTCCTCAGGACCATAACCCCTCCAGTGCACCAGATATTGAACCTGACCTTGGAACAGACGAGAATCCAAGATGCTGCTAACCTCATACTCCTCATTATTGCCCATAGCAATGGGACGAGAGCGAGGAAGTGAAGAAGTATAGCGATTGCAAACCAGTGGCTTAAAAAGTGACACATGAAAGACATTGGAGATACGCATGCCAGGGGGAAGACCAAGGGCATAGACCACCGGGTTCACCTTACGGAGGATGCAAAAAATCCCAACAAAACGGGGTGCCAGTTTTGGAGTGGGCACCCTAAGGTTGAGATTACGGGTCAACAACCACACCCTCTCCCCGACCTGGTACGAAGGAGCAGATAAACGTCTCTGGTCTTCCTGGAGCTTCTGACGCTGTGCAGAGACCCATAGAGATTCTTGAATCTGCACCCAAAAGGGACAGGGGGCATGAAGATGATCCTCCACAGGCGGGATGTCCTGTGGCAATGACTCGAGCAACACAGTGGGTTGGAACCCATAATTGGCCATGAATGGAGACATTCTGGAAGACCAGTTGATGGCAGAGTTCCTGGCAAACTCTGCCCAAGATAGCAGATCAACCCAATTGTCCTGATGGTCAGAGATATAGCAGCGGAGAAATTGCTCCAGAGCTTGGTTGGAATGCTCAGCGGCACCATTGGACTGTGGATGGTAGGCCGAGGAGAAAGAGAGCCAAATACCCAACTGAGAGCAAAAGGCGTTAGAACCGAGAGACAAACTGACTCCCACGGTCCGAGACAAACTCCTTAAATAGAAGACCTCCCTGGCAAATGAGGCAAGCTCTTGAGGCAAGCTCTTGAGCAGTAGGCAGCCTCCTCTACCGAACCTTTTGTGGAGGATGATCCTGTCCCACCCCATGACACTAACTTATTATTGACCTGTTATCAAAATTATTTAACTTTGTCTGATGACTTGTATAGTTTACTGTTGGAAAATCCCTCTATTAGTCAGCTATTTGCTACTGTAAGTTCTGGTTAGTAGAATTATTATTTGCAATTCTTTTTTGAGATATTACTTAATGGCTACTTTAATGAAGTTATATTCTGGCTTTGGGGATCAAAGACTTTCAAGTGGGGGGAGGATGTAGCCGGGAGCAGACTACAGTTATCTGACACTGCAGACTTATTCTCTGCTCTCTCAGACTGTCTCTGTGCTCTCTTAGTGTTGGTGTCAAATTTTCATGCATCATAGTCCTGAGACTGGAAGAGAACTGTAGTCTTCTGAATTATATTACTGCATTGCTGAACTGTTTATGGACCACACCTCCCAGCAGGCCATTCCCTCCAGGGGAAAATTGTGGGAGAGACTATAAAGGAATCTGCTGACCATGCCCACGCTCTCTTTCTTCCCGGGATCCATCGTGTGTGCATCGGTCTGCCACAGAGAGAGAGAGAGAGGACTGCGGCCTCATGCACGCCACCCAGTCATCTGCAGACCAGGCGGGACGGATGAGCAAGGCTAGGTCGCCGACATCCCTGCAGCATTAAGTCCAGTTATCAATTGCTACAGCATCTCTTGAACACGGTATACAGACACCTTACACTTGGATCAGTTAGTGGGTCTTTATTAATCAGAACCAACTATCTAGAATTACCTGTCTCACATTGTGCTACACTTGGGAATCATTTATTCTTTGAGCTCCTACTGTCGGTGAAGATAACAGCAAGGCCTTGCATTCTGAACATTGCTTTTGTATTGCTTTTACAGGGGACACGCTACTGATATCTAGATTACCTCATCTCTCATTAGGATACAGGTACTATAGGCCGGCCTGGGGTTTCCCTCTAGTAGGAGTATTTCATATAGCGATTGATAGCTTTCTGAGAGATTCATTAATTTACTGTCTGATACTGTGTATACTGTATATATATATATATATATATATATACATATATATATATATATATATATATATATATATATATATTTTTTTTGTTTTGCTTCTTACTTTAACTGGTTATTTAACTGTTCTCTTAGTATTATTTCAATTGTGTTCTGGCAGTTTACCTAGGGTCTAGTTTATTAATACTTCCTTTAAGCTTTCTTTTTTGAGTAAAGTAAATCTAAGAGTTAAAACAGATTTGCATTGTGTCAGTGTGTCATTTAAAGGTATACACAACATGTCTGAACCTAGAGTGTCAGGAGGGCTGGACAGTTCACAGGGTCAAAGTGGCACAGAAGAACATGCAAATACAAGCAACCCCCAAGGGGGCAGTGCTACATGAATTTCTTCTATGTTTTATAATTATTGTCCCTGTAATGTATCAGTTGTGGTATTGTTTCATGCATTATTCCATCAATTATATTGTTTATTTATTTATGTATTATATTGTTGCGATGTCAGCTATTATAGCTAATGCCCACTAGATGGGCTCGCTTATAAGGCACTGCTGGCTTCCCCTTCACTAGCTTGAGACAGGAGCGTGCATCTTTTCTATCTGCTGAATGCGCATGCTCCAAAACGTGTCACGAGCACACCGGCCAATGCTGCCTTCCAGCGTGAGTTTCAGCCCTCGCTTTCACAATACCATCCAGCAGGCAGGAACAGCCTGACAGGTGGTAGAGACAGCTGCAGCACGGGCTTATTAGGCCCCCAAAGCCCCCAGACGCTTTATTTGAAGCCTTACTGATGTGCCTGCTTTTCACTTGCCCCATATTAGTTATATTCTTTGTGTTGGAAAAAATGTATTTTAACAGTCTACACTGAGGCGCCTGTTTTCACTCTCTATAAATAGGTATTGGTCATGTGTTCCTAACTGAAGGGGTCTAAATAATTATGTTTATTTCGTTTACCTAATTATAAACTTTTAAACCCAATTACTTTTAAGTAAAATACAGAAGCATGATTTACATATTTGCCTAATTTCTGTTTTTATTTGACTCCCAATGCTCTCATTTCTGCAAGATGGCAATTTGAAGGTTTCCTGTTTACAGTTATGTCCATAAGGTGGCTCCTTGTCTTCCAGGTTCTCCCTGGAGCTACCCACTCAAAGAGCCTTGCCTGTGAACTCCAGTGTTACGCCACCCACCAACATTTAGATTGACAGGTGGTCTACCTGTAATCGTTATTCAGGGGAGTGACTAGGCAGTGTGTGATATAGAAGTGTTGAGCTGAAAGGCAAAATTATAATGTCTTGGAAAAGTATTCATATCCCTTGAAATTGTCCACATTTTGTCATGTTACAACCTAAAACATAAATGTATTTTTTTGGGATTTCGTGTGATTGACCAACACAAAGTGGCACATAATTGTGAAGTGGAAGGAAAATGATAAATGGTTTTTCAAATTTTTTACAAGTAAATATCTGAAAAGTGTGGCAAGCATTTGTATTCAGCCCCCCTCAGTCAATACGTTTTAGAACCAACTTTCACTGCAATTACAGCTGCAAGTCTTTTTGGGTATGTCTCTGCCAGCTTTGCACATCTAGAGAGTGAAATTTATACCCATTCTCCTTTGCAAAATAGCTCAAGTTCTGCCAGATTCTGTGAACAGCAATTTTCAAGTCTTGACACAGATTCTCAATTGGATTTAGGTCTGGACTTTGACTGGGCCATTCTAACACATGCTTTGATCTAAACCATTCCATTTTAGCTCTGGCTGTTGTAATGCGTTCGTTCCAGATCCACTCACCTGTGCCTGCTCCGGCTCCCTCCTCCGCTCCCCGCTCACGTGGTTCCCGGCGCGTGCGCCCCTGCACCATAGGGCGCGCGTGCGCCGGTTGTTTGAAATTTAAGGGGCCTGTGCACCAGTAATTGGTGCCTGGTCCAAACCTCCCTTCCTGTTTCCTGTGACCTGTTTCCTGTTTCCTGTGACCTGTTTCCTGTGACCTGTTTCCTGTTTCCTGTTTCTTATATAAACCCACTCTTCCTTCCTGTCCTTGCCGGATCTTGTTGCCTTAGTGCTTTGAGAAAGCGATTTGTGTTTGCCTTGCCTGTGTATCTGACCTTCTGCCGTTGACCTCTGACTTCGAACCTTTGCCACCTGCCCTGACCTTCTGCTACGTCTGACCTTGCCTTGTCCTATTGTACCACGCCTGTATCAGCTGCCAGTGAGGTTGAGCCGTTACCGGGGGACACGACCTAGTTGCTACCGCCGCAGCAAGTCAATCCCGCCTTGCGGCGGGCTCTGGTGAAAACCGGTAGTAACTTAGAACCGGTCCTCTAGTACGGTCCACGCCAATCCCTCACTGACACAGAGGATCCACCTCTAGTGCAGTCATCTGCCGCCAGTCCGAACCCTAACAGTAGATCCGGCCATGGATCCCGCTGATGTGCCACTGCCTAGTCTCGCTGACCTCACTACCGTGGTTGCCCAGCAGTCCCAGCAGATTGCCCAACAAGGACAACAACTGACGCAGTTGATCGCCATGATTCAACAGCTTCTGCCGTCACAGCCAGCTTCTGCATCTCCTCCTCCCCGAGCTGCCGCTGCTACCGCTAGAGTCCGCTTATCTCTCCCGGACAAGTTTGATGGGGACTCTAAGATGTGCCGGGGATTCTTGTCCCAATGTTCCCTGCACCTAGAGATGTTGTCAGACCAGTTTCCCACAGAACGGTCTAAGGTGGCGTTCATGGTCAGTTTATTATCCGGGAAGGCCTTGGCCTGGGCCACACCGCTTTGGGACCGCAACGATCCTGCCACTAACTCTGTCCAGTCCTTTGTTTCCGAAATCCACAGTGTCTTCGAGGAACCTGCCCGTGCCTCGTCCGCGGAAACAACCTTGCTGAACCTCGTCCAAGGAGACTCTACAGTGGACGAATATGCTATACAATTTCGCACTCTGGCCTCCGAATTGGCCTGGAACAACGAGGCTCTCTGCGCGACCTTTAAAAAGGGTTTATCCAGCCATATCAAGGATTGTCTGGCCGCACGAGAAATACCTGCCTCCCTGACTGAACTTATCCACTTGGCTACTCGCATAGATATGCGCTACATTGAAAGGCGTCAAGAGCTCCACCAGGGAGAAGATCTTGGTCGTGTCAGGCGATACCCACGCCTGGCTCCTCTCTTCCAGCACCCTTTGCAGTCTGCTACCGTGCCTTCCACCGAGGAGGCCATGCAAGTGGATCGGTCTCGCCTGACCCAACAAGAGAGGTCTCGCCGGAGGAACGAGAACTTATGTTTATATTGTGCGAGCTCTGAACACTTCTTAAAGGACTGTCCTCTTCGTCCTCAGCGTCCGGGAAAACGCTCGCAACTAGTGAACGTGGGAGGGACGTCACTGGGTGTAAATTCTTCCTCTCCACGCCTGATCGTTCCGGTACGAATTTCTCTAGCCACTAAAGTCTTCTTCTCTGCGGAGGCCTTCTTGGACTCTGGTTCTGCAGGAAACTTCATTAAAGCCTCTTTCATCAACCGGTTTAACATCCCTGTTATCCGTCTCGTCAAGCCCTTCTTTATTTCCACAGTTAACGGAGAGAATCTGAACTGCACCGTGCGTTACCGCACAGAACCCGTGTTCATGACCATAGGGGTTCTCCACCAAGAGACGATTGAATTTTTTGTTCTGCCTAACTGCACTTCTGACATCCTTCTTGGCTTGCCTTGGCTCCAGCGCCACGCTCCTACCCTCGACTGGACCTCTGGGGACATTAAATCATGGGGCCCTACCTGCCACACTCATTGCCTCAAGTCGGTACCCACCAGACAAATCTCCTCTCCTTTGCTCGGCCTTCCTAAAGCCTATCAAGACTTTGCTGACGTCTTTTGCAAGAAACAGGCAAAGGTCTTACTACCACATAGACCCTTCGACTGCCCCATTGACTTACTTCCTGGTACCACACCACCTCGTGGCAGGATTTACCCTCTCTCCGCTCCTGAAACCAAGGCCATGTCGGAGTACATTCAGGAGAATCTCAAGAAAGGTTTCATCAGGAAGTCTTCCTCTCCTGCCGGAGCAGAATTCTTTTTTGTTGCCAAAAAAGATGGGTCACTACGCCCTTGTATTGATTATCGTGGTCTCAACAAAATCACGGTAAAGAATCGCTACCCGCTGCCTCTCATCTCGGAGCTCTTTGACCGTTTGCGCAGAGCAAAGGTCTTCACTAACCTTGACCTCAGGGGCGCTTACAACCTCATCAGAATCCGTGAAGGAGATGAGTGGAAAACCGCTCTCAATACCAGAGATGGCCACTTCGAGTATCTTGTCATGCCCTTTGGCCTATGCAATGCTCCTGCAGTCTTCCAAGACTTTGTCAATGAGATCTTCTGGGACTTGTTGTATACCTGCGTAGTGGTCTATCTTGACGACATACTAATCTTCTCCTCCACTCTGGAAGAACACCATCTCCATGTTTGTCAAGTGCTCCAGCGTCTCTGTGTTAACCATCTTTACGCCAATATTGAAAAATGCCTCTTTGAACGTAGCTGTCTTCCGTTTCTAGGATACCTAGTTTCTGGACAAGGTCTTCAAATGGACCCCGACAAGCTCTCCGCAGTCTTAAATTGGCCACGCCCCTCGGGACTTCGCTCTATCCAGCGCTTCCTCGGATTCGCCAATTACTACCGCCAGTTCATCCCCCACTTCTCCACTATGGTGGCGCCTATTGTGGCACTAACCAAGAAGGGAGCGAATCCGAGATCCTGGCCTCCCCAAGCGGAAGAAGCCTTTACTTGCCTTAAGACCGCCTTCGCCTCCGTTCCAGTCTTGTCTAGACCCGATCCGCTGAAACCATTCTTCCTGGAAGTAGATGCCTCCTCTGTGGGAGCCGGAGCGGTTCTACTTCAAAAGTCCGCTAAAGGAAGAAATGTCACCTGTGGCTTCTTCTCTAAAACTTTTTCCCCTCCAGAAAAGAACTATGCCATTGGAGACCGTGAACTACTAGCCATTAAGTTGGCACTAGAGGAATGGAGACATCTCCTGGAAGGATCCCTTCATCCTATCACCATCTACACTGACCACAAAAATCTCTCGTACCTTCAGTCTGCCCAGCGCCTTAATCCGCGCCAGGCCAGGTGGTCATTGTTCTTTGCCCGATTCACTTTCCAGATCCATTTTCGTCCTGCTGATAAGAACATTAGGGCGGATGCCCTATCACGCTCCACCAATGCCTCCGAAGACGAAACCGTCCCTCAACACATCATTCC
The DNA here is from genome assembly GCF_965119305.1 of Pelophylax lessonae. NCBI lineage: Eukaryota > Metazoa > Chordata > Amphibia > Anura > Ranidae > Pelophylax > Pelophylax lessonae. The sequence goes on from NC_138778.1 coordinate 71,234,238, forward strand.
TCCTGAGTGTCTGATTTCAACCGCCCCTGCTTCACTGGTACCAGTTCCTCCAGGGAAACTTTATGTTCCTCCACGTCTTCGCCTCCAGACTCTCAAATGGGGTCACTCCTCTCACCTGGCGGGTCACGCTGGAATTAAAAAGACGACTCAGCTAATTGCCAGACACTATTGGTGGCCTTCCTTTGAGAAAGATGTAAAGGAGTTCGTTCGGGCCTGTACTGTCTGCGCACGTGACAAAACTCCCCGCCAGAGGCCTTCAGGTCTTCTCCTCCCTCTGCCAGTGCCCGAACAGCCTTGGTCCCACATAGCGATGGACTTCGTCACTGACCTTCCCGTATTCCATGGCGACACAGTCATATGGGTGGTTGTTGACAGATTTTCCAAAATGGCACATTTTGTCCCGCTTCCTGGTCTCCCTTCTGCGCCACAGCTGGCGAAGCAATTCTTTTTACACATATTTCGTCTCCATGGTCTCCCAACACATATCGTCTCCGATAGAGGTGTTCAATTTATCTCAAAATTTTGGAGAGCACTCTGCACCCAATTAAAAATCAAATTGAACTTTTCTTCCGCCTACCACCCTCAGTCCAATGGACAAGTGGAGAGGGTTAACCAGATCCTTGGTGACTATCTACGACACTTCGTCTCCTCCCGTCAGGATGATTGGGTCGACCTGTTGCCCTGGGCCGAATTCTCATATAACTTTAGAGACTCTGAGTCATCCACCAAATCTCAGTTTTTTGTGGTGTACGGCCGTCACCCGCTGCCCCCCCCCTCCCCATTCCCACCTCTTCTGGAGTTCCTGCCGTTGATGACTTGACCCTGGACTTCTCCTCCATCTGGAAAGAAACTCAAAAGTCGCTCACCCTGGCCGCTTCTCGTATGAAGAGACATGCAGATAAAAAAAGAACTCCTCCTGTCTTTGCCCCTGGGGACAGAGTGTGGCTGTCTGCCAAATACATCCGGTTTCGGGTCCCCAGCTACAAACTGGGTCCGCGTTATCTCGGGCCTTTTAAAATCAAAAGCCAAATTAATGCTGTCTCTTACAAACTCCATCTTCCTCCCTCTCTCTGTATTCCTAACTCCTTTCATGTATCCCTTCTCAAACCCCTCATTCTTAACTGATTTTCCCCCAAGGTCACCGTTCCTGCTCCTGTCTCTGGGTCCTCTGATGTCTTCTCAGTGAAAGAGATCCTCGCCTCCAAGGTCGTCAGAGGTAAAAAAAAAATTCTGGTTGACTGGGAGAATTGTGGTCCTGAGGAGAGGTCATGGGAGCCCGAGTCCAATATCCTCGACAAGGAGCTCATCCACAGGTTTCTGGGTACCAAAAAGAGGGGGAGACCAAAGGGGGGGGTACTGTAATGCGTTCGTTCCAGATCCACTCACCTGTGCCCGCTCCGGCTCCCTCCTCCGCTCCCCGCTCACGTGGTTCCTGGCGCGTGCGCCCCTGCACCATAGGGCGCGCGCGTGACGGTTGTTTGAAATTTAAGGGGCCTGTGCACCAGTAATTGGTGCCTGGTCCAAACCTCCCTTCCTGTTTCCTGTTTCCTGTGACCTGTTTCCTGTGACCTGTTTCCTGTTTCCTGTGACCTGTTTCCTGTTTCCTGTTTCTTATATAAACCCACTCCCCCTTCCTGTCCTTGCCGGATCTTGTTGCCTTAGTGCCTTGAGAAAGCGATTTGTGTTTGCCTTGCTTGTGTATCTGACCTTCTGCCGTTGACCTCTGACTTCGAACCTTTGCCACCTGCCCTGACCTTCTGCTACGTCTGACCTTGCCTTTGCCTTGTCCTATTGTACCATGCCTGTATCAGCTGCCAGTGAGGTTGAGCCGTTACCGGGGGACACGACCTGGTTGCTACCGCCGCAGCAAGTCCATCCCGCCTTGCGGCGTGCTCTGGTGAAAACCGGTAGTAACTTAGAACCGGTCCTCTAGTACGGTCCACGCCAATCCCTCACTGACACAGAGGATCCACCTCTAGTGCAGTCATCTGCCGCCAATCCGGACCCTGACAGCTGTATGTTTAGGGTGATTGTCCTGCTGGAAGGTGAACCTCCTCCCCAGTCTCAAGTCTTTTGCAGACTCTAAGAGGTTTTCCTCTAAGATTAACCTATAACATCTTCCCATCAACTCTGACCAGATTCCCTGTCCCTGCTGAAGAAAAGCATCCCCACAACATGATGCTGCCACCACCATTTTTCACGGTGTGGATAGCGTGTTCATGGTGATGTGCAGCTTTCATTTTTTTCCATTTTTTTGGAAGTGCAGTTGCTGTAGATCTGAGTGGAGGATCTTAAATGAGGGGAAGCTCTTTTGATTTCAATCATCCAATCATATGCAAGCAAAAATGTTTTTTTTTTTTTTTATTTTACTTGTATGCCCCCCTCAGATCTACAGCAACTGCACTTCTAAGGGTACTTGCAGTGCACTTGTAGACAACAGTGGATTTGCCTTTAGTAAATAAACCCCATAGCATTTTGCTTTTAGGCCAGTAAGTTCACATTTTGAAAACAATTTTTTCACAAGGAATAAAACATTTTTCCAGAACTTAACATCACTCTGAGCACTCAGCTGTGAAATAAATTTAAAAAATAGACTTATATAACAAGCAACTTCTAAGATATAGTATAAATCTATAGTTATGATGTAAAGAGCTATTAGTGCTGCCATTTTTCATTTTCCTTCCACTTCACAATTATGTGCCACTTTGTGTTGGTCTATCACATAAAATCCCAATAAAATACATTTATGTTTTTGGTTATAACATGAAAAAATTTGGAAAATTTCTAGGGGTATGAATACTCTTTCAAGGCACTGCATTTCTGAGCACAACTAGGAAAAATAAATGTTAAAAGTTCTCTATTACGATTGATCTAGGGGAAAGATTTTATAAAAGCTGAGGGTTTAATACTATTTTATATGTCCAATCAGTAGGTCTGCCTGAACCCTGATCTTACACATTAGCAGCACATTCTCACTTTTGTCATAATTGCACATTTGGTAGTGGCATTAGTTAAAAAAAATATTTTCTTTATCTTTTGAGTCATATAATGCTGGGTTTAAAAAAACAAAACAAAAAAAAAACAAGTAAAATGTATTTATTTATTATTCATTGATCCATAACACTGATTTTTTTTGGCCCACAAATATTTGCAAAATATACAACATGGCATCAATACAGAAAAAATGTATTACCTCTGGTCTAAATTGTTAAAGCAAATATCTCAGTATAAAAATACGAAGGCTGTAATTACTGCCCAATTCTGTACTACCAAACTTCACAACTTTCTTTTATTTTATTTATTTATTTTTTGCTTTATATTGCAGATCTGGAATATGAAATGCAGGGCTAGTTTTCAGGCCAGGTCACATAGGCCATGGCATTGGTAAAAGTCTGGCCGTCCTCTGACACATTCAGATAAGTGGCGGTCACTGCTGCTACTCTTACATTTTTGCTGCAACCCACTGGCAGAGCTTTCTCAGCTCCTGTTCCCAGCTTTAAGTCCAGATAAGGGACTGCAGCCATCTTATTACAGATTTTGAGCTTCTGTGGTTTTATAAGCATTGAGCTGCAGCAGTTCACAAAATGAAATACTGTGAAAATGAAGCGGTATGAAACATAAAAGCACAAATTGATTATATTGCAGCTTTCCATATCTTAGATGTGATAGGTGCATTCAATTTATTTTAGGCTTTCTTACCTTTATTTTCACCTGGTGATTTGGCCAGTAATTCTGTAGTTTTTCAAAAGAACAAGCTGTCTTCCAGATGTGGCAGTTACAGGGATGAGATGAACAATTTACCACTGTCAGGAGTGCCTTTAATGATCAGCTTTCATTTATTTATGTAAAATCTTTATCCCATAAGAAAAAAAAACTGTTTACTGAAACTGCTTTTAAAGTATTAGCTGGAGTTTGGCTTCAATTTGTTAGAATATCTAAATATTCTAGTACATCTAATACTCTCTTTGGAGTTGGGTTTGGGAAAGGAGGGAGTGACTGTGTGCAGTAGATGTAAATGACCTTCAGAAGTACCTTTACTGGTAAAATATTTAAAAAATCGATGACATGAAACCCCTCCAAATTCTACTCTATACAGTAGTCTCTAGTTTGCATCAGTACAGCACTGATTGTGTTTCCGGAGACGTCTCTGACTGTGTTGGTAAGGTACTGATTGTGTGTGTAGATAGGTTTCTGGTTGTGTCAGTACAGTATGGATGGTGTTGGGGGACATGTTTCTCGTTATGTCAGTACGGTATAGATTGTGTGTGTAGACATGTTTCTGGTTGTGTCAGTACAGTATGGATTGTGTTGGCGGAAATGTTTCTCGTTATGTCAGTACGGTATGGATTGTGTGTGTAAACATGTTTCTGGTTGTGTTAGTACAGTATGTATTGTGTTGGAGGACATGTTTCTCATTATCTCAGTACGGTATGGATTGTATGTATAGACATGTTTCTGGTTGTGTCAGTACAGTATGGATTGTGTTGGAGGACATGTTTCTCATTATCTCAGTACGGTATGGATTGTATGTATAGACATGTTTCTGGTTGTGTCAGTACAGTATGGATTGTGTTGGCGGACATGTTTCTCGTTATGTCAGTACGGTATGGATTGTATGTATAGACATGTTTCTGGTTGTGTCAGTACAGTATGGATTGTGTTGGCGTACATGTTTCTCGTTATGTCAGAACGGTATGGATTGTATGTATAGACATGTTTCTGGTTGTGTCAGTACAGTATGGATTGTGTTGGAGGACAGGTTTCTTGTTATCTCAGTATGGTATCGATTGTATGTATAGACATGTTTCTGGTTGTGTCAGTACAGTATGGATTGTGTTGGTTGGACATGTTTCTCATTATGTCAGTACGGTATGGATTGTGTGTGTAGACATGTTTCTGGTTGTGTCAGTACAGTATGGATTGTGTTGGAGGACAGGTTTCTCATTATGTCAGTACGGTATGGATTGTATGTATAGACATGTTTCTGGTTGTGTCAGTACAGTATGGATTGTGTTGGCGTACATGTTTCTCGTTATGTCAGTACGGTATGGATTGTATGTATAGACATGTTTCTGGTTGTGTCAGTACAGTATGGATTGTGTTGGCGGACATGTTTCTCATTATGTCAGTACGGTATGGATTGTATGTATAGACATGTTTCTGGTTGTGTCAGTACAGTATGGATGGTGTTGGGGGACATGTTTCTCGTTATGTCAGTATGGTATGGATTGTGTGTGTAAACATGTTTCTGGTTGTGTTAGTACAGTATGTATTGTGTTGGAGGACATGTTTCTCATTATCTCAGTACGGTATGGATTGTATGTATAGACATGTTTCTGGTTGTGTCAGTACAGTATGGATTGTGTTGGCGGACATGTTTCTCGTTATGTCAGTACGGTATGGATTGTATGTATAGACATGTTTCTGGTTGTGTCAGTACAGTATGGATTGTGTTGGCGTACATGTTTCTCGTTATGTCAGAACGGTATGGATTGTATGTATAGACATGTTTCTGGTTGTGTCAGTACAGTATGGATTGTGTTGGAGGACAGGTTTCTTGTTATCTCAGTATGGTATCGATTGTATGTATAGACATGTTTCTGGTTGTGTCAGTACAGTATGGATTGTGTTGGTTGGACATGTTTCTCATTATGTCAGTACGGTATGGATTGTGTGTGTAGACATGTTTCTGGTTGTGTCAGTACAGTATGGATTGTGTTGGCGTACATGTTTCTTGTTATGTCAGTACGGTATGGATTGTATGTATAGACATGTTTCTGGTTGTGTCAGTACAGTATGGATTGTGTTGGCGGACATGTTTCTCATTATGTCAGTACGGTATGGATTGTATGTATAGACATGTTTCTGGTTGTGTCAGTACAGTATGGATTGTGTTGGCGGACATGTTTCTCGTTATGTCAGTACGGTATGGATTGTGTGTGTAGACATGTTTCTGGTTGTGTCAGTACAGTATGGATTGTGTTGGCGGACATGTTTCTCGTTATATCAGTACGGTATGGATTGCGTGTGTAGACATGTTTCTGGTTGTGTCAGTACAGTATGGATTGTGTTGGCGGACATGTTTCTCATTATGTAAGTACGGTATGGATTGCGTGTGTAAACATGTTTCAGGTTGTTTCAGTACAGTATGGATTGTGTTGGCGGACATGTTTGCTGTTATGTCAGTACGGTATGGATTGTGTGTGTAGATATGTTTCTGGTTGTGTCAGTACAGTATGGATTGTGTTGGCGGACATGTTTCTCGTTATATCAGTACGGTATGGATTGTGTTTGTAGACATGTTTCTGGTTTTGTCAGTACAGTATGGATTGTGTTGGCGGACATGTTTGCTGTTATGTCAGTACGGTATGGATTGTGTGTGTAGATATGTTTCTGGTTGTGTCAGTACAGTATGGATTGTGTTGGCGGACATGTTTCTCGTTATATCAGTACGGTATGGATTGTGTTTGTAGACATGTTTCTGGTTGTGTCAGTACAGTATGGATTGTGTTGGCGGACATGTTTCTCGTTATGTCAGTACGGTATAGATTGTGTGTGTAGACATGTTTCTGGTTGTGTCAGTACAGTATGGATTGTGTTGGCGGACATGTTTCTCGTTATGTTGAGTACGGTATGGATTGTGTGTGTAGACATGCTTCTGGTTGTGTCAGTAAGGTGTGAATTGTGTCTGCAGTCTCTGGAATCTCTAAGTTCTTTTCAGTACAGCAATGATTGTGTTTCTGGACATGTTTTAGATCGTGTCAGGGTGGTACATCTGGTGTCTGCAGACAAAAACAAAAGCTCTCCTAAGTGCAGTAAGACAGTGTAGTTTATTAACCCCACTACAGGGCTACTTACAATAGATAGGTAAAAAACAGGCACATCAATAAGTGTAGGTCCGGAATGCCAGTTGGAGTGGGTCGCAGGAGCTGCTGGTACCAGACCTTCACTTATTGATGTGCCTGTTTTTTACCTATATTGTAAGTAGCCCTGTTATGGGGTTTATTTAAAAAAAACACAGTCTTACTGCACTTAGAGGAGCTTCTTGGTTTTTGTTTTTGTCTGTGTATGTCCAGAGTCTGCTAAACTGCACCAAGAAGCCTGCCCTAGTGCCTTGGACATTTTTGGACTTATCATGGACTTATACCTTATAACTACACTTCTTACATTTTCAACACTATGACCAAACCTCTGCGTCTATAACCTCCTTTTCTTGTTTGTATCTGGTGTCTGCAGACCTGTTTTTGTGCCAGTACAGGTCTGCCTGTGTTTCTGGACATGTTTTAAAGCGGCTCTTCAGTCATTTTTTCATCTTTCCACTATTACATCTTCTGCCCTTGCTGTTTTAACTTTGGATAGTAAAACATTTTTTTCCTGCTAGTAAATACCTTATATAGCCCACGTCCTCTTTCTTATCTGGTCATTAGCCTTTCTCTAACTCTCGTGAGAGTTTACCAGCAAGGGAGGAGGGATGAGTCATAGGAAAACCAATGAAATCTCTTTGTAGCAGACTTGCAGAATGTTTGCAGAGAAAGTTGATCCGGAGTCAATCAATGCGGACTTACTGCAATTGTGCAACAAACTTGTGAAGCCTGGCAAATTTAGCAATAGCTAGTCATTTTTATTTTGCAGCTCAATTGCTTGCTATCTGGGACCACTTGGAAGATCCAGGCTTGATAAAACTCTAAAACTGTAATCAGTTGACTGCAGTTCCTTTTCTGGATTTGAACCTGAGAACAGGAGCCGAGAAATCTCTGCGAGTGGGCTGCAGCAAGAATGTGTTTTGGCATTATCAAAAGTAGTGTCCATCTTCTAACAATGCTCAAATTCACGTTAATGAGCGGCAAGGTTTTGAAGTGACCTGGGCAGTCAAGTGCTACCTCTGGCAGCCTTGCCACCTAAGTCCGCAGCCTATGTGGTCTATACTGAAATCCAGCCCTGCGTTTAAGCCTGTTTTACATGGTCTATAGCTTGTATAGGAGCAATGTGAACAGTAAGCTTTAATGAACCTTTCAGCAAGCATTTGCAAAGCTTTCGGCAAGCTTCTGGTAGCTCTTTAGGCCTTTAAAGCATACTTCAGCTCCTGTTTGGAAATGTTGTACACAGATCTTAATGAATGTGCTGATTGTCATTTTAAACAAGCTGTTAGCAGGTAGTGTTGAGGCCTGCCAATAGCCTGTTTAAGCTGACGATCAGCACTCCCGTTAGGATCTGTATTTACAAACTGAAGCTTGTTTCCCCGCATCCAATTTGCTTGTCAGTTCTTGAGTCCTGTTCATCTCCTGGACCGTTTAAGGTCCGAATCCAGCCAGAATTTCCGGCCTGATTCCTTCCCTGAAATGGAGAACAGGAACGCACTGGACCCCTTCTGTGAGCCGCTCCGCACAGCAGTGTGAACCCAGCCTAAAAGCTTTAACAAAGCTTGATGAAAGCAAATGCTTTGTAAAAGCTTGCAGTTCACACTGCCCTTATATAAGTTGAAGACCGTGTTAACAAGCAAGCCTTACATATTAGTTAGGAAACTCATTTGTTCAAGGTTTCACTGAAGAAATTTCAGCAATTGGCACTTACGGGAGTGTCAGATGCTGGCATGCCTGTTGCACTCTGTAGTCTCCTCTGTTGGCCCCTATATCACTTCAGGAAACAGTAGTGATGTAGGGGTAAGAGGAATTAACCACAGAACACAACAGTGGACTAGCGCTCAATGCGCATGGAGGTGTGACTTTCCAAAAGGGCCGCTCCTTCCATCACATTCCATGACCATATCCAGTGTTTCTGGCTTAGAAGGAGCATATGAATAAATAATATTGCTGCGCTAAGTGAATGAAAATCAATAACAAATAATCGCTTAGTGAAAAATGGTAAATAATGTGACCATAAACTCAAATAATGTGATAAACATTAATAAATGTTGAATCAAAAAAAATCGGTGATATTGAAAGTCCCAATATACAGTGCAAGTAGAGTGACACAATATTACTGTGATAAATAAGTCCCAATGCACAGTGCAACTAAAGTGACACAATAATAAATAAATGAATCTTCATCTGTGATTAAAGTGCTGCATGCTTCACTCCAAGTGATCCACGTGACAATGGTAACCCCTCCAAATTCTACAAATTAGCAGCTCACCTCAAAGAAAGACTCATAAGAGCCTAAATACGCATAGGGTAAAATCACAGTCGCCTGGTAAGCCCTCCTGCCACCGCCTCCAAACAATCATTCAAGTTGTATATGGCATCGGTGAAGAAATAAAAAGGAGATCTAGTGCTATCTGTCTCAATAAAAGGCTATTTATTACATATGCTGAAATCGCACTTACATTGTATAGCACTTAAGCAGTGCAAGCTATCTCGGCATTCAGACACTTCCTGGCACCTCCGGGATCAGCGTAATGACGTGCAGGCTCCTCCCCTGTACGCGTTGCGTCATCGACTTCGTCAGCCCTCCTGCCACCGCCTCCAAACTTGAATAATTGTTTGGAGGCGGTGGCAGGAGGGCTTACCAGGCGACTGTGATTTTACCCTATGCGTATTTAGGCTCTTATGAGTCTTTCTTTGAGGTGAGCTGCTAATCTTACCATTGTCACGTGGATCACTTGGAGTGAAGCATGCAGCACTTTAATCACAGATGAAGATTCATTTATTTATTATTGTGTCACTTTAGTTGCACTGTGCATTGGGACTTATTTATCACAGTAATATTGTGTCACTCTACTTGCACTGTGTATTGGGACTTTCAATATCACCGATTTTTTTTGATTCAACATTTATTAATGTTTATCACATTATTTGAGTTTATGGTCACATTATTTACCATTTTTCACTAAGCGATTATTTGTTATTGATTTACATTCACTTAGTGCAGCAATATTATTTATTCATTATCTCAGGTGTTTTGTGTTTGGCACTGATTGCCTGCAGCTTTTTGCTCATCACTTGTATTATTTAGACAGGGATTGCGCTGATTATTTTTATTCTATATTGTCACTAGAAGGAGCATATGGCCTCCTCCTATGTGACAGTGCCCAGTTCAGCAGCCATTGGCTAGGCCCAAGCACTATTACATTACAGGAGAACTGATGTCACTGCTTCCTCTAGCAAACGACACCTGCCAAGATCAGGGGTTTTAGTGCCAGCTGCAACAGAAGAAGTGGCAGGAGAACAATGGCAAGTAGTATTGGTGGGTTGAAGCAGCTTGTTTATAAAGACAATGCCACCATGCCATGAATGAGCATGGGGACGGTGTCTCTTTAAGGAAGTAACATTGTTGAATCATTTGTATGATTTTCCGAGGTGCAAGACAAAAACTGATGCAGTTACAGTATCTTTCTATTTTACCATGTTAATAAATGTTAATTAGATGAGATATTTAGGGTTACTATACTTGCTTATCGTTTGATCACAAGCTAAATATAGATTTTCAAAAAAAACAAAATACAAAGCTGAAAAAGTGCTTGATTTCCACAACGGCAGCATTAATCAGAAATCCTATTCTTAATCTTATGTGATTGGCACTCTGCATTTCCCAGTCTGCAGAGAGCTAGAGCTAAAATTTCAATGAACCTGTCATGTTTGCTGATAAAACGGAAAATTGATATCAAATACTTACCGTAATTTTCCTTTCCTCATGGACTCCATGGCAGCATACGTTCGGGTAGGCTCCGCCTCCTCTCCTACCTCATAGGACCCCACTCCCATAAATCTTTGCTCCCTTTCAGCATCAGTGTTCTGTAACTAGCCTACTCAGGAATTGGGAGGGGACTCCTGCTGCCATGGAGTCCATCAGGAAAGGAAAATTACGGTAAGTATTTGATATCAATTTTCCGTTTTCCTGACAGACTCCATGGCAGCATACGTTCGGGAAATAACTCGCTATACACTCCCGGGTGGGAAGATGCTGAACAAAGAAAAAACTTTAATTGGCACTGTCAATTGACAAAACTTGAACGCCAAAGTTAACTGAAGATAAAGCAGCAGGTTCTACACAGTAATGTGTAAGAAAGGTATTCACAGACGACCAGGCGGCTGCTCTGCAGATTACGTCAGGCGCGACATGTTTAGAAACAGCCCAGGACGTAGCGATGCTTCTGGTAGAATGAGCTGTAATCGCCTCTGGAGGAGCCAAGCCTTTTGCTCTATATGCCCATTGTACAGCCTGAACAATCCATGCAGCCACTGCTCTTGAAGAAGCACGCCTTCCTCTCTTGTTTCCATGGAGAAGAACGAACAGGAAATCTGATTGACGGAAGGATGATGTGGCTTCTAAGTATCGACTCAGAGTGTCGCCCACGTCCAGAGGATGGACTAAGGACTGCTCATCTGTTCTGAAGGTGGGAAGAACTATCTCAGAATTCTCATGGAAGACAGATGTTACTTTAGGGTTTGACCCCAGCATAGGGATTAGGACCACTCTATCTTGAAAGAAGGTCAGAAAAGGCTCTTTGCAGCCCAGATTGTGTATCTCTGAAACCCTCTTAGCAGAGGTGATAGCCACCAGAAATACCGTCTTCAGTGTAAGCTCCTTGATGGACATGGAAGCGACATCTTTTGAAGTAAAGAAGTCCAAAACCAACGGAAGATCCCATTTCGGGAATCTTGGCTTTCTCTGCGGCCTTAGCCTGACTGCACCCTTAAAAAACTGTTGGATCAGTTGATGTCTTGCCCACTGAATCCCGGTGAAAGCAGAGATGGCAGAAACTTGTACCCGGAGAGAACTAACCGAGAGGGATAGATCCAACCCGGACTGTAGGAAACTTAAGATTTGCTGAATAGTAGGGGTGCCTGCTGAACCCAGGCTCCGAGCTTGATAACTCATAAACCTTGCCCAGATCCTCTCATAAACTCTGTTGGTACTGGCTCTTCTAGAACTCATAAGAGTGGGAATCACCTCCTCTGGACATCCGAGAGCCTCCAACCTCCCCCTCTCAAGAACCAGGCCTTGAGGTGTAGCCGCGCAGGGCATGGATGAAGAGTAGGACCCTGCGATAGAAGGTCTGGCCTGAGAGGAAGAGGGATCGGATCCCTGAAGCTGAGAAGGGACAGCAGAGGAAACCAAGGCCTGTTGGGCCAGAAGGGAATTATTGCTATGACCTCCACCTCCTCCATCTTCAGTCTCCGCAGGAATTGGAGTACTATTCGCACCGGAGGAAAGGCATAGGCAGACTGGAAGTTCCATCTGTCCGTGAGGGCATCCACTCCGAAGGCTCGGGGATCCCTGAACCTCGTATAATACTTCTGGAGTTTCTTGTTGCGTGGACTCGCAAAGAGATCCACCTCCGGTGAGATTCCCAGAGACAGAACCCAGTTGAACACCTCCTGATGAAGGGACCATTCGTTGTTGTCCAACTGAAATCTGGACAGGAAGTCTGCTTCCGTATTCAACACTCCTGGTACAAAGACCGCCGAGAGATTGGCCAGATGTTGCTGGGCCCAGGACATAATTGGTTCTGTTTCGTGGAGTAGAGACATGCTGCGAGTTCCACCTTGCCTCTTGACGTATGCCACTGCCGTGGTGTTGTCCATCCTGAGTAACACTGAGGCTCCCTGAGTCAGATGGTGAAAAGCCTGAAGGGCTTTGAAGGCGGCTCGTAACTCTAGGATGTTGGATACCACTCCGTGACTGGAGAAATTCCACCTGCCCTGTGCCACTTCCGCCAGGCAATGGGCTCCCCAACCGGTACTGCTGGCATCGGAGGTTATCGTCACCCAGGAAATTGGAGCAATTGAGTGGCAGTTGGTTAGATTCGCACGGCGTAACCACCATGGAAGGCACCCCTTCATGAATGGTGTTAGGTAAATGACTTGAGATAAGTTCTCTGTCGTCCATTGATGTAGAAACCCTTTCTGGAAAGGTCTTAACTTCCACAGAGCCCACTTCACCATGGGCGAGGTAGCTACTAGAGTCCCTACCACCTTTAGACACTGACGGGCAGTGAGATGGGAGGCAGCAAGAGCGAAAGCCACCCTGCTCTGGACTACTGGGATTTTCTCCTCTGGTAGAGATATGGTGCAATTCAACGTGTTGAACAGTGCCCCGAGAAATACCAGGGACTGCGTGGGTACCAGATGGCTCTTCTCCAAATTGAGAATCCAACCGAACTCTCGAAGAGCGAGGATCACCTGCTCCAGATGTATCAGTAGCTGGGACCTCTCCTGGGACAGAAGAAGAAGATCGTCCAGGTAGTGATGTAACCTGATACCTCTGGTTCTGATGAGGGCCACAATTGCCAATAGCGTCTTGGAGAAGGTGCGAGGCGAAGTCGAGAGCCCGAAGGGAAGACATGTAAATTGCATGTGGACATGATTGACAGCAAACCTGAGGAACTGATGGTATTCTCTTGCCACAGGAACGTGGAAATACGCATCCTTTAGGTCTATTGATGCCAACCAATCCCCTGGAAGGACCGAGTGTTGTATTGTGACCAGAGATTCCATTTTGAATCTCTCTCGATGGATAGATCTGTTGAGATATGTAAGATCTATTACCGGGCGCCATGTGCCATTCTTTTTCTGGACGAGGAAGAGAGGTGAATAGACTCCCTGACCTCTTTCCGCTTCGGGAACTGGTACGACAGCTCGCTGATCCAGTAGGGTATCCACATAACTGAGAAGAACCTTCTTCTTTTCTGCTGTAGGAGGGAGGGAAGTTGCAACGAACCTGGGTTTGGGGACGTTGTCGAACGTCCAAGAGTGCCCTTGGGACACAATATTTAAAACCCAGGGATCCTGGATCGAGGCCGCCCAGACGTCCCGAAATTGGAGCAACCTGGCCCCTACCGGAACAGACTGGACGGGCCCAACCTCAAAAGGATTTAGTGGCCTCCCGGTCACCGGACGAAGAGCCTTTGGAATTTTTCTGAAAGGAGGTTTGTCTAGACTTCCAGCTTCTACCATAAGATTTTCCTGGTCTGTAGCTGCGCGCTTCCCTCGAACGATTAGTATTCTGTCTTCTTGGAAAGGAACGCTTCTGAGCGCCTGGGCGTTTATCCTGAGGGAGGAACCCAGATTTTCCACCCGTGGCCCGAGTTATGGCTGCATCCAACTTATTCCCAAAGAGGGAAGAACCCTCAAAGGGAATTCGGCACCAAGCCTGTTTGGAGGCAGCATCGGCTACCCAAGGACGAAGCCAAAGGGCACGTTTTGCCGTAACAGAGGACAGCATAACTCGGGCCAAGAGGCGAATGGTGTCCAGAGACGCCTCCCCCAAGAAGCCCGCAGCCATCTTCAGCTCCTGAATCGGGGAGCTCCGAAGAGCTTCTTCCGAAACTCCTCCAAGAGTATCTTCAAGGGCGTTGATCCAAACTTCCATTGCTTTGGAAATTGTAGCCGAGGCCAAAGCTGGCTTACAGGCCATACCGGCTGAAAGATATGCCCGTTTAAGGTCAGCATCAATCCTTCTATCCAAAGGATCCCTAAAAGATGCTGTATCTTCCATTGGAAGGGTGACATGCTTCGCAAGACGCATCACTGCGGCATCCACACTGGGGGAAGACTCCAGATACTTCACCTCTTCCTGTTTAAAAGGATACATCTTTGTCATTTTTGTGGTCATGGAATTTTTCCTCTCCACCTTGTTCCACTCCTCAGAGATTATGTCTCCCAGCTCTCCTAAAAATGGAAAGTTTAACCTCTCCTTACACAGCTGCTTGAAATATTTCTTCTGCTTAGGCGAAGAAACAGCAGGATCTTCCCAGTCAAGGGCCTCTCTAACCGCCTTCACTAACGGGGAAACGAGGCTGAACTCAAATCCAGAACCGGAGTCATCTGAATCGGATTCGGAATCTGACGGGAGAATAGAAGGATGGCTGGGCTGGGAAGATTCAAACGGATCCTGAAGCAAAAGATCTCTATCAGGGGAGTGGGACGGCCCTGCAGGAGCATTTGTCTTGTGAAAATCAGCGAGAGAGTCCTTGAGAACCCTACGCACCACCTCCTCAATATGTTGGTCTGATTTTTCTCTTTCGCCCGTAGCTTGGGCATAACAGGTTTTACATAGGGAGGAACCTTCCGGTATCACAGTGCGACATCCCCAGCATTTTTTCCCCTGCTGGCGTTCCACTTGGCCATAATGTGTGGAAGAGTGGCCATCGCGTCCCCTACTATGGGGGGAGCTGCGTTTAGATTTGGATGAGGAGCGCCGGTGCTGCGATTTTGTATGTCTGTCTTCGCTGCGTGCACGTGGCTGTTGATCAGGCCTAAAAGAGCTGGAGACAGACACATATAGCAGAGTATAAGAGACACTAAAAAGACACTCAGATCAGACTAGCTACAGGATCCAGCACATACCTTGAAAGAGCTGGCTGGCCACTAGGGGGCGGCGATGAGGTATCCATAGTATAAGCAGACTTTGTATTGAAGCTAGCTGGAGGGAGGACAGAAGACTATCAGTCCCAGTGTAATACAAAAAAGACCCCAGAAAAGGAAGAATCTTACCTCGCTAAGTATACCAGAGACTGGGGGAGGCTATCGATCTGCCGACCTTCCCACCAGCCCTGGTCAATAACCCAGTTTAAATATGCCGCCCCGAGGTGATTCCGAGGTACTGCGCATGCGCGCGCGACGTCAGACATCGCGTCTGCGCATGCGCGACGAAAAGACCTATCCGGAGCACACTGCGCATGCGCAGAGGCGCCGGACAACCCGGAAGCGGCGGACATGATCGCGGCCATGGCCGTGAGAAGCGGAACCGAAAGAAGAAGAAACCGGTATGTTAACAGGTGACTAACTAGACCCTATAATAATGGCACTACTGAATACTACATGAAGGAAACATAGACATGAATTTTGGCAGTACAACAGACACAATAAATAAAAAAGGATAAGAAACTTGGTCCCATATCAGGGCTTACCACCCTGCCGACGGCATAATCGAGTCCAGGAGACGCAGCACCAGCTCAAATCTTCGGGCAAAAAAAGGGCCACCCGCAGCAGCAAGGCTCTCTCGGCCAGACCACAGAGCTCCTGCTAAGGGTCTCTTCCATTGCCCCCTCCATACCCCGCTAAGAGCCAGGGCTTATCGGAGACTCCATGACTCAATCTGCCACCGTTTTTCATATAGGACCGAAGAAAGTAGGAACATAAAACTATATGTATGAGGAGGACGAAAAAAGAACACTGATGCTGAAAGGGAGCAAAGATTTATGGGAGTGGGGTCCTATGAGGTAGGAGAGGAGGCGGAGCCTACCCGAACGTATGCTGCCATGGAGTCTGTCAGGAAATTGGGAATACCCCTACAGAAATCTGCAAATGCATAGTATATCTTTAGAGCAGGCAAGCCCTTTCTCTTAGCACACAGTCAGGAAAGTTGATTAAAACCAGCTTTGTCAGTATCTACAGAGCAGAGGCAGGTATGAAATGCTGATTCCCTTGAAATGTATATAACTGATTCAGTTATTTTTTTCCAAGCAAAAGTAGATTTTTACTTTAAATCAGTAATAAACCCAGACTCAAAAATGTTATGAAAACAGAGGGCGCTTGGGGTCAGTGTGAAAGTAACACTTTACTCAGATTCACTTACATAAAAGTATCTTGCAAGCTGCACACAGGATGGATGTGGATCAAGCAGCCAGCCATCACAAGGGATGAGAAGACCGCTGTGGGAATAAGCTTGCACCCACCCTATGGAGGTATATAACTGGTGGCATCTCCAGCTCTCACACTCGTTTTCACATAGCTAGCAAGAGACCAAATCCAGATGGGGGCCGCAGCGCGTTTCTTCTTCTTCAGGCCTCCTTCTTCAAGGAGGCGGCACCTCAGAAACGCGCTGCAGCCTGCCCCTGTCCTGATTTTGTCTCTTGCTAGCTCTGTGAGATCGGGTGTGAGAGCTGGAGATGCCGTCAGTTACAAGGGATGAGAAGACCACTGTGGGAATAAGCTTGCACCCACCCTATGGAGGTATATAACTGGCCGCATCTCCAGCTCTCACACTCGTTTTCACATAGCTAGCAAGAGACCAAATCCAGATGGGGGCCGCAGCGCGTTTCTTCTTCTTCAGGCCTCCTTCTTCAAGGAGACGGCACCTCAGAAACGCGCTGCAGCCTACCCCTGTCCTGATTTGGTCTCTTGCTAGCTCTGTGAGATCGGGTGTGAGAGTTGGAGATGCCGTCAGTTATATATCTCCTTGTGATGGCTGGCTGCTTGATTGGTGATCCACATCCACCCAGTGTGAAGCTTGCAAGATACTTTTATGTAAGTGTATCTGAATAAAGTGTTACTTGTTTTTACTATCACACTGACCCAGGCGCCCTCTTTCTGCTGTTTTTGTTTGTGTCTGAGGGAATTCCCATTTCCTTCTGAGGAGCTGGGTGTGCTATCCCTATCTACCCATGGATCCATCCATCCTGTGGACTTCTCCTTGATATTCCTTACTAATATGGATTGCATAGACTAATTCTTACCTAATTCATTTTGAGTATATATTTTTGCTTTTGGGTTTTTGTCCCCCCCTGTTATTGATCCCTTATGGTCCACCCTTTACTTACCAGTGAGTGCTGACTCACACACTACCTGCCATTTCTGAGTGATTTATTGCTTGTATTCAAAATATAAAACATTGCTGCTTACCAATCCTTAGATGTGATGGCTGCATTCATTTTCTTTTTTAGGCTTTTTCCCTCTGTTTTTTACCTGGTGATCTGGCCAGCAACATACACTATTTCCTTCCTTTGAGTGGCACTGGAGAGATTTACAGCATTGGAGATTTATTGGTCCATCTATCCCTGAATTTCATCTGCCCCCTGAACAATTCCAGAAGGGGACACAATGTGCTGGAGAATTTTTGGCTTACCCATTTTCAAGGCTCATTAATCTTCTGGTTCTGGTGAGTGGATCCCCATAAGGGCTCTTTGAGGCACCTTTCACTGTGTGGAGCACTACAGCACTTTTTTTGGCTTCAGCATCTTATTAAATAGGGTTGCACTGAGAGTGGGACTATTCACTTAATTTGATTTGCCTTTTTACTCCATTTATTATATTTGTGTTTTTTAAACTAAATTGGATTAAGCACCATTGCACCTTATGCAATGCATAAGTGCTAAACCTTAGTTTTAGCACTATTGCACTTTATGTTATGATTTCTGATGAAATGATGTTATTTTCTCTGTGGAATTGAGACTAGCACGATTGCACTATATGGGTATTATTTATACTTAGTAAACATCCTTACACACACCCACGTTGGATATTTACACCATTGCAAGCGCTGTTTTTTCGGCATATTTTATCTTTATAGAAGCTGCAAACACATTTATTACCAATTTAGTTCCATGCGCGGGTGTAATAATCCTTTAACCTGCCTTGTGTATTAGCCTGCCCCCACTCTGGATGAAGGAGCATGGGGGCACAGCAGGCAGAAGCATTGTCAGTCTGGGGGGGGGGGGGGTAGTGTTAGATGTACTAGCAGTTTTAGATATACTAACAAATTAAAGCCAAACTATAACTCGCAATGCAATTACAGCAACAGTTTGACAAGATTAAATAAAAGCTGATCATTGTAAGCATCGCTGTCAGTGGCAAATGGTTTGTCTCTGCATTCTAAACTGATACATTTGTAGGAGAGGTTGTTCTGTCGAAAAACCACAGACTACTGCCCCGTACACACGTGCAGATTATCTGCAGACTTTTGTCTGCAGATTTACCTTTTCTATGTAGTGCAAGGGCCTGCCGGATTGCATACAAATTGAAAGTGTTTAGGTTTGACCTCATATTATATGGTTTTGGTAAGTCTGCAGACAAAAGTCTGCAGATAATCTGCACGTGTGTATGGGGCATTAAGCCTCGTACACGCGCACCGATTGTTGGCCGTAAATTTTCGGCCAACGTCCGATCGGCTTGTTAGTATGATGCTTCCGACAACCGACTGCGACTTTTCGGCCGAACAAAATCTGGTGTGCATGCTATAAAATTTTTGTTGGCCGTCAGCCGAACGGCCGATTGTTCCTCAGTCAGTACAGATTTCGGCAGACAAAAATGTGGTGATTAAGACTGGGCATGCTCAGAGAAGAAAAAACACACGAAAAGTAGACCAGCACATGACATCACTTCTGCAGTTGGTTGTTGTTGGCCGACAAAATTCGTGTGCAGTCTAGAGCACATTTCAACCAACACAACAACACTGGACAAAAGACGGCCGATCGGTCGGCCAACAATCGGTGCGTGTGTACGAGGCTTTACTGGCCAGATTACCAGGAAAATAAAAGAAAGAAAGCCTGGAAAAGAAAACAAATGCAGTCATCACGTTTAGGAATTGATAAGCTGCAATACAGTATATCTAATGTTTGCTTTGTTAGAGTTTGAGAATAAGAATCTGTTTGCAACTTAGGAAAGAATATCTCTACTTCCAAAGATTTAATAACTGCTGTAACTGCTTTAAAAAAATAAAAATAAAAGAGCTACACACATTTATAAAGCACAGAAACATGTTTACCTGTGCATTGCACTTTGCTGGCTTTGAAAGTCTAAAGCCAACAGAGTGCACTAAAATGAATAAGGGAGCCTGGTCACATGACTGGTTCTCCTCCAATCACAGAGTTCTCTCTGCTGTGTCAAGCAGAAAAAAACCCATCAAGTTCTAAAGGCTCAATACCGTGACCTGCATTTTATGATTGGCCAGCAAAAAAGAGTATTACATTTTATTGTGGGGTACTGTATAACAGAGAGCAGATAGCGATATCCACTCTCCAACATACAATAAATAGGCCTCTAAATCTGGCCATCCCCTATACAATCGGATTATGCAATCTCTTTTAGATTTACTAAAACTTTGTAGTATGAGTATAATTATAAAAAAAAAATCTATTACATTTGCATCAAATCAGGCAGGTCCTTGAACTACATAGTTGATGGAAGATCTAAAGTAGATTGTTCAATCAAATTGTATAGTGTAAGGTAGGCTTTAGAGTCACAAAATGGGTCATGCTTGCACCATAAACTAATTCTCTGTTGCAGAGAAAAACAAAAAAACAATTAATGCACCTGATATTTGAAGTTGTGCTGCAACTTTTGTGCAACAGCCACAATACAAGTATAACAAGGGATGGGGGTAGCTGGAAAGGCTGGTGCTTAGTGGGAATGAGACTTTAAAACATATCACGTGTGCTGGGGGGTCTACCTCCATAAAGTAGCTGTAAATAGTGCTCACATGAATGACATTTTCTAGGACACTTCCTTTATATGTGTGGAAGCAATAGTCTTGTGTATTGAATATTACAGATTTCATTCATACACAATATGTAAACCATGGGGACAGCAAAGAAAGAGAGTGCTTATTTATCAGATTTGGAAACAAAGGATCCTATTTACCATTGATCTTTGTTTTTATCACAGAAGAGTGAAGTCAATGTGAAGAGAATTTAAAGTAAGCTTTAAAACCCTGTGATGATATATTTTCTTCATTATTAGTCATTAACGTTCACCCTGTTTAACCAGTTTGTTTCTTCTTCCCAATGGTATTGAAGGTCTCATCAAAAGACTTAAACTTTTCTGGCTTTGACCTGGGTATCTTTCATATCTAGAGGTTCTGTCTGCACTTCCCATGGGCACATCTCTGCCAATTTGTTTAAGTTTTCAACCCCTGAGGCCTCCATGTTATGCCTATTTGCATTCTGTGTTGGTTTAGAGCTACTTTCCTTTTCGTCCACACACCTCTTGGTTTTCTCAACAAGAGAATGGTGACAACGCCTATTATCATGCTTTGTTGTCGTTTCTGAGGTGTACAGACCACCCTCACTCTTGCTTATGATTTTAGTTAGTGGTCGAGTATCTTCACTTGTCCAGCTGCACAAAGAATCCTGCTTACTTTGTGATTTGTACAATTGGCACCCAGACGAGTTTGCTGGGTTAGATGACTCCAATGTTGTGGTCTCTTCTGCCCCCTTAGTAGGCTCCCAGCTGTGACTCTGAGACTGACTCATGGTGGCTGGAGTTCCTTCAGAGTCCAAACTCTCCCAAGGACAGATCTCGCCTCTTCGAGATTCCAAATCCAAGCTGTCAGAAGTTTTGGACTGAATGTGGCATGTGTCAAATGTCTTGCTCTGTGATTGGCTAAGAGTGCCAGGGGAGCCTCCAGACTCCTCACTCTCCCAGGGGCACACTGCATCTCTCTGTCTGCCTAGTGCTTCAAGTTTCATAGCTAAGTTACGTCCACCCAGGCTTCTTGTTTCCATTACTTCTACTTCACCTGTTTCCCATGGACAAATCTCTTTTCTTTTATCAACACTTGCCCATACATTATCATTTTCACTCTTCTTTCCATCTGCTGGAGGACTTTGAAAGGATAGGCAACTCCCTGACTGACTTAGAGGACCACCTGGGCCTTCGCTGTCTGTGCTTTCCCATGGACATATTTCACTTCTTCTGCTCTCCACACTGTTTGACTTGAAAGGAACTTTTTTAATACCTTCCATGCTCTCCCAAGGGCATACTGCCTCCCTCAGGTCACTCATTTTCTCTAATCTGACTGGGGAAGTATGCTTGGAAGTTTTGGAAGTAGATTGTTTATCTTCATCTTCCTTTTTGTTAAATGTGTGCTGTTCTAACTGAGATGTACAAATTGGTGTTGTATTATCTGTTAAATTCAGTGAAGAAGGCTTTTGTTTCTTGTCCTCAATCAATTCAGTTTCTACCTCCCAAGGGCAAATCTTTTCAAGCAGCTGTTTTTTGGCATCCTCTGCTTCCTCCCCAGTAGATCTTTTTTCCTTGTTCTCTTTCCCCCCAGCTGTTCCTTTAAATGCTCTGACTGCTAGAACCAAACTTTTTAGTGTATTTTTATACGGCGGCCTTGTGAACTCTATGGACTCTGGTTTCTTTATTGTTGTACCTGTCATATCCAAACCTGTCCCTTTCGACACAAAGTTCTCTGTATTTTGTATAATTTCATGACTACCTGTGGGAGGTGGGGAGCCCCAAATTTCATTCCTTGGTTGCTCTGATTGCTGATTTACCTCATTTTGACTCATGGGCTCATCGCTGCTGCCCACACTATGGTGCTTTACTCCTATTTCCCCTATCTTTACACATGAGCCATGTTGCTTTCCTGATGTGTGAGAACTGTCTAGACTACTACATTTTGAAGGTGCATAACTAACATGTTTTTGAGACCGGTTTTCAGATGGCAATGGGAGCTCTTGCAGCTCCCAAGGACATACTACTGCTTTGTCAAAACTTCCCCCTAATAATAGGCTACGACTCCCCTCCCTTGACCTCTCTGTGGGAGTGTCTATTAGCGGGCCCTTTCCTCTTGAGCTTCCTATCATGCTGTGTGACTTCTGTAGAGTTCCAGCAGGTACAGCTAATGGTTTCTTATCTGCTAACAGGTTATGGGCACTAAGAGATTTACAGACCAGGGTGGCTTGATGAAGAGAATCTCCACAAGAGCGTAGAGACACATTCCTGGCAAGATTTCGTCTCATTAGAGAGTCACGCAAGGATGCATCTCGGGATGAACTCTCCAGACGTGGGGACGTAGCTCCAGTATCCTTGGACTCTTGCATGTGGTCATAAGTGCTATGTGACTTACGTAAAGATAGAACTCTCTGTCTTAATGACTCCTCGCGTAGTTTAATGCTTCCACTGTCCTGTAGCCTTCGCCTTTGCCCACTAGCTGAGCCAGGTGAACCCTCATGCTCCTCACGCCCACATTGCTTTGAAACCGAATCTGGGATCTCTGTGATTCTTCTAATAATAGAGCGTCCAAGTCCCCGGCGTGAACTGCGCTTCTTTTGCAGGTGAGGATTATTTAAGGTCATCTTCTTTGTTTTGTGGACTTCCAACTGTGCATAAAGCTTCTTCAGCTCATCCTATAGACAGAAATGTAAAAGGTGTTTAAGAAATATTACTATATACTGTGTATATAGATTTACTGTATATAACCGATGTATATAATATATATATATATATATATATATATATATATATATATATACACACACATACAGGTGCATTTAAAAAAAATAGAACAAAAAGTGAAACTCATATATTATATAGATTCATTACATACAGAGATATATTTCAAGCAATTCTTTCTTTTAATTTTGTTGATTATGGCTTACAGCTAGTGAAAACCCAAAATGTAGTATCTCAGAAAATTTGAATATTGTGAAAAAGTTCAATACTCTAGACTCATGGTTTAACACTGTAATCAGCTATTTAACTCAAAACACCTGTAGAGGTTTCCTGAGCCTTTAAATGGTCTCTCAGTCTGGTTCAGTACATTACACAATCATGGGGAAGACTGCTGATTTGACAGTTGTCCAGTAGACAGTCATTGACACCCTCCACAAGGAAGAAAAGTCACAAAAGGTCATTGCTAAAGCAGCTGGCTGTTCCCAGAGTGCTGTATCCAAGCGTAATAATAGAAAGTTGAGTGGAAAAAAAAAAAGTGTGGTAGAAAAAGGTGCACAAACAACAAGGATAACTACAGCCTTGAGAGGATTGTGAAGCAAAGGCCATTCAAGAATTTGGGGGATATTCACAAGGATGGACTACAGCTGGTGTCAGTGCTTCAAGAGCCACCACACACACACACAGATGTATCCAGGACATGGGCTACAATGTCGCATTCCCTGTTTCAAGCCACTCCTGAACCAGAGACAACATCAGAAGCATCTTACCTGGGCTAAGGAGAGAAACAACTGGACTTTTGCTCAGTGGCAGGGCCACTGATAGGGGGGATCACCGGTCCTCTTGTAGGGGACCGAGCACACAGGGGAGCCCACACAGGTAGGGGAATTAGTGATGAACAACATTTACATAAATCTTCCTCCAGCAGCTGAAAGCTGATTTTCCCCCCTCTCCCTGCTGCCTGCTTTTATCTGCTGAGAAAGAGACAGTTGTACCTCACTAATCCCCCTCCCTGTGTGCCCCCCCCCCCCCGCTCCCAGCACTAGCTCTAATGTTAGCTCTGCTCCTGAGATTGTTATCTCTGTAACTTTATTTCTCTTCCTGCAGTTCTTCCTATACTCCTTGTCCCAGCCTGCATATTTTTTTCATCTCTCTCCCCCATTGCTCTGTCTCCCTGACACAGTCAGAGCTGATCAGCTGCATTCCCATGGGGTGAATAATTTGCTGTTACACCGCTTCCATAGATGCCTGTTATCTTGTCCCAGTGCAGTTTAGTGTGCTTTATGTAGCTGGGCTTCCCACTCCTTATCCCCAGACTGCTTCATAACCTATGCAACTTTGCTTCTTGTCCCCTACACTGTCAGTTCCCTCTGCATCCATGTATCAACTCCTTCTGTTTACCCATTTACTAACTGATCTGGCAAAAGTAAATTCCATTTTTTATCTTATATCTACAGGTAAGCCTATAATAGGGCTTACATGTAGGTACAGTGAATATCTTTCTAAAAGCAGCAGCCGGTGATAGCACCGGCACATGTGCAATGCGCTCTCAATGGATGGCATACCATCCATTGAGAGAGCTGTGCTGTGACATGACACCTTTTGCACATGCGTGTGAGTTACATCATCATAGTTTGGCCAAACGACTAGAGCCCAAGAAACCAGACAGAAGACCAGACGAAGATGGAATCCCTCTTAGTAGTTACATCCCACCGCTGGAGAGATCTGTTTTTTAGGTTAGTAAAATATAATTAGAAGCTCATTCCCACAGGTACTCTGGATGTGTGAAGGAGGGGTTTGGGGTGGAGCCACCTGTCATTCTATGGGGATGCAGCACCTGTATGAACACAGCCGCAAGCCCTAATTGGATAGGTGTGCAGGTGAGTGGTCCCCAAATGCACACTGCCTGTGTTTGGGCTGTACACCTGCATCCCAACATCTGTCAAATTAGGACCTGCAGCTGTGTTCGTACAGCTCCAGGTGGCTCAAGCCACAAAAATGAACCACTGATTCACACTGTACAGACCACAGCACTCATGTGCATGAGCCCCAACACCTCCCCCACACAGAGATTAATTTATTAACCCAGTTTCATCTTTTAGATTTAGCAGGAATTCTGTGAGTTATGTTGTATTTGTGTCTGCTAATAACAATTTTATTGTATTTTTATTGAAATATAGCTTTAATGTTTTCTTAGGGGAGCCCTGCCAAGTAGTCTGTATGTGGCCCTGTGATTTCTATCAGCAGCCCTGCTCAGTGGTCCAAAGTCCTCTTTTCGAATGAAAGTAAATTTTGCAATTCATTTGGAAATCAAGGTCCCAGAGTCTGGAGAAAGAGTGGAGACGGACACATTCCAAGTTACATAGTTACATAGTTACATAGTTACATAGTTGGTGAGGTTGAATAAAGACAAAAGTCCATCCAGTTCAACCTGTGTAGATGTGTGTGGCTGTAATCATCTTGCATACCCCTGAATGTTCTGATCCTTGAGATGTACGTCTAAGAGTCTTTTGAAAGCCACCATACTACCCGCAGAAACCACCTCATGTGGTAGAGAATTCCACAATCTTGTAGCCCTAACAGTAAAGAACCCCCCACGTTGCCTGAGGTTAAAACGCTTCTCCTCTAATCGCATTGTATGCCCCCGAGTTCTCATGCAATCCCTTCGACTGAACAGCTTTTTTTCTAAGCCTAGATCCCCATTTAGATATTTAAAAATTGCTATCATGTCCCCCCTCAGGCGTCTCTTCTCCATAAATCAAGCGATTGCAGACGCTCCTCATAATCAAGGTCCTCCAATCCCCTAATTAGTTTAGTTGCCCTTCTCTGGACTCTCTCCAGCTCCAACACATCCCTTCTGAGGACTGGTGACCAGAACTGGACCGAATACTCCAGATGAGGTCGGACCAGAGTTTTATAAAGTGGAAGGATTATAGTCTTATCTCTGGAATACATCCCTTTCTTTATGCATGCTAATATTCTGCTAGCCTTGGCAGCTGCCGCTTGACATTGCATGCTGTTGCCTAGTCTATCATCAACCAAGACTCCCAGATCCTTCTCCATTTTTGATTCTCCCAAGGGTTCCCCTCCTAACGTGTATTGTGCTTTTATGTTTCTAGTCCCCAAGTGTAAAACCTTACATTTCTCCACGTTAAACCTCATTTGCCATGTCTTTGCCCACTCCTTTATTTTGTCCAGGTCATTCTGTAGGATATCTGCTTCATGCTGTGCTGTTATTGTCCTGCCTAATTTTGTGTCATCTGCAAAAACTGATATTGAACTACTGATCCCGTCCTCAATGCTGTTTATGAATAAATTGAACAAGGTTGGTCCTAGGACTGAGCCTTGGGGGACCCCTCTTACTACCTCAGACCAGTCTGAGTACGCGCTGTTTATTACCACCCTTTGGACACGCCCTTTTAGCCAGTTCCGTATCCAAGAGCAAACCCTGCTGTCGATACCTGCAGACCTTATTTTATAAATTAAGCGCTTGTGGGGAACTGTATCAAACGCCTTAGCAAAATCTAGGTACACCACATCCACTGGTCTGCCCCTATCTAGCTCACAGCTCACCTCCTCGTAGAATGTTAAAAGATTGGTTTGACAAGAACGCCCATTTGTAAACCCGTGCTGGTTACTACTGATGATGCTGTTGTCCTTAGCAAACTCTACGATATAGTCCCTTATCATCTCCTCCAGAAGTTTACATACTACTGATGTCAGACTGACAGGCCTATAATTTCCCGGTATATGCCTCTGACCCTTTTTGAATATCGGAATCACGTTAGCTTTCCTCCACTCCCCTGGTACATCTCCTGTCCTAATACTGTCCGCAAAGATCAGGAACAGTGGTCTGGATATAACCTTACTGAGTTCCTTGAGTACTCTCGGATGTACGCCATCCGGGCCTGGTGATTTGTTTGTGTTGAGTTTATCCAGCCTTTCCCTGATTTCACCCTCTGTTAGCCATAGTGGCAAGTCCTGTGTATTACTACTAACTATACAGTCATGGTCAGTGTACCCCTCCGATTCCTGTGTAAAGACTGATGAGAAAAAAGCATTCAGTATGGTTGCTTTTTCAGTGTCCTCTGTAACCATCCTCCCATCATTGTTAATTATGTGTGCAATATGCTCTGCCCTAGTTTTTTGCTGTTGATATACTTAAAGAATTTCTTTGGGTTTTTTTTGCTATCCTCCGCTATTTGTCTCTCAAAGTCTATTTTAGCCATCTTGATTTTGTGTTTACACTTCCTATTTGCCTCCTTGTATTGGTCGAAAGCCAATACTGTGCCCTCTGATTTATATTTCCTGAAGGCCAATTTTTTTCCCCTAATAAGTTTTTTAACGCTCCGGTTTAGCCAGCCAGGTTTGGCTTTGTCCCTTCTAAATTTATTTCCCATAGGAATGCACTGCAAGATGCCTTTGCTTAATATGTTCCTAAAGCATTCTCATTTTTCCTCTGTGGTCAGGGATCCCAGGGTTCGGTCCCAGTTTACCCTTTCCATCAACAAGTACAATTTTGGAAAGTTTGCCCTTCTGAAGTTAAGGGTTCTTATGTTCCCCACTTGCCTTGCTATATTGTTATTTACGCTAAATGTGATCATCCTGTGATCGCTAGAGCCCAGGTTGTCCTGGACTCCTACCTCCGAGATTAGGTCTGGGTCATTAGTGATCAATAGATCCAGGATTGTGTTTTCTCTGGTAGGGGAATCCACCAACTGTGACATGTAATTATCCTGTAAGGTTTCCGTGAATTGACGGCCCTTATGTGAGTGTGTAGTCCCCTCTCCCCAGTCAATGTCAGGATAATTGAAGTCCCCCAATATGATGACTGATCCTAGCTTTGCCACTTTACCCAAAAGTGCTAAAAATTCCAGCTCTACCTCCTCCTCTTGTTTAGGTGGCCTATAGCAAACCCCCACAATTACTTTTCCCTTTTCTCCTTCCCTATGGAGTTCTACCCACACGGATTCTAACTCCATACTCATCCCTTCCGTAATGTCACTCCTCTCTATCACCCTTACATTATTATTGATGTAGAGACATACCCCTCCCCCTCTTTTTCCTACCCTGTCCTTCCGGTACACTGAATACCCTTGGATATTTGCCAGCCAGTCATGTGAGGGGTCGAACCAAGTCTCCGTTATTCCCACTAGGTCTATGTCCTCCTCATGTACTAACATTTCCAACTCATCCATTTTATTAGCTAGGCTCCTGGCATTAGCATATACCCCTCTTAGTTTTACGGAAGTTAAATGTGATTGGTTATGTTTATTCCTGTTTGGTCTGCGGTTCTCCCGCACAGACCTACCAATAGACGTTGTGGACCTACTGTCGCTGCTGACCCTACAACTGCCTTCAGTCCTTTGCTCTCTCCTGACTGACTCTACTTCTGAGCCCTCCCCCCCGTCTCCTAGTTTAAAAGCTCCTCCAACTTGGTGGCCATCTTTCTCCCCAAAAGAGCTGTACCGCCCCCATTAAGGTGCAGCCCATCCTTACTAAAGAGCCGGTAGCCGACTGAGAAGTCAGCCCAGTTCTCCAGGAACCCAAACCCCTCCTTCCTACACCAGTTCCTCAGCCACTTGTTAAGTTCCCTAATCTCCTTCTGCCTCTCCTGTGTGGCTCGAGGTACAGGCAGTATTTCAGAGAAAACCACCTTGGAGGTCCTTTTCCTCAATCTATTACCTAAGTCCCTGAAATCGTTCTTAAGGATCCTCCACCTACCTTTAACTTTGTCATTAGTGCCCACATGCACCATGACCGCTGGGTCATCCCCAGCCCCGCACAACAATCTGTCTGCCAGATCTGCGATATGCCGAACGCGGGCGCCCGGTAAACAACATACTGTTCGGTTCACGAGATCTTTTTTACAGATTGCCCTCTCTGTCCTCTTGATAATTGAGTCCCCCACTACCACAACCTTTCTAACCTTTCCTGAGTTACCGCCCCCCTTCTTCCTGGAGCCGACCCCCCCCTGGCAGCTGGGGGAGGGCGCATGCTCCAGCACTGCCACCCCTTAGTTGATATCCCCCTCAACCTGCAACTCGGCAAACATGTTGGGGTCTATCAACTCAGGACTGGCCTCCCTGACACTCCTCCCCCTAACATTCCTAACAGTCACCCAGCTGCGTACCTCTGCTGCTTGCGTCTCCTCCATTCCTCCCTCCTCTATGCTGACCCCTGCCAGCGCCTGATGGGTAAAGTCCAAGCTCCTTTCCAGGTTGTAGATGCCACGCAGTCTTGTCACTGTGTTCTTTAGATCCACGATGTGGGCTTCCAGAGCAACAAGTTGCTCACATCTCGCACAGCAGTATTCGTCCTCGATTGGATCATCAAGGAACGCATACATGCCGCAAGAAGTGCACTGAGTGGCACCCCCAATCCTGTCGGACATTATTACCCACTACTCTATGGGGATAATGTTAACGATCTGCTCTTCCTTACCTACCCTACCTCTAACTTCCCTGGTACTAAACCTGGGGTACTCACCAGTCTCTAATAAACTAACCAGTCGCTAAGATACTTACCAGTCGCAAAGATAACACAGACGAAAAGATACTCACCAGTCGCAAAGATAGCACAGACGCAAAGATACTCACCAGTCGCAAAGATAGCACAGACGCAAAGATACTCACCAGTCGCAAAGATAGCACAGACGCAAAGATACTCACCAGTCGCAAAGATACTCACCAGTCGCAAAGAATCTCTCCCGCAAGATACTCACCAGTCGCAAGATACTCACCAGTCGCAAGATACTCACCAGTCGCAAAGATACTCACCAGTCGCAAAGATACTCACCAGTCGCAAAGATACTCACCAGTCGCAGATACTCACCAGTTGCAGATACTCACCAGTCGCAAATATACTCACCAGTCGCAAGATACTCACCAGTCGGTCAGTCGCAGAGCACCGTCGGTCAGTCGCAGAGCAGTCGGTCAGTCGCAGAGCAGTCTGTCAGTCGCAGAGCAGTCTGTCAGTCGCAGAGCAGTCTGTCAGTCGCTGAAAGTCGCAAGCAAGGTCAGTCAGTCACAGATCCCTAAGTGGTCAGTCAGTCACAGATCCCTATGGTCAGTCAGTCACAGGTCTGTTAGTCAGTCACAGATCCCTAAGTGGTCAGTCAGTCACAGGTCTGTTAGTCAGTCACAATCCCAAGCACCGTCACACGGAATAATGACCCAGCTGCAGAGATACTCACCAGTCGCCGCTGCTCCTCCTCCCCTGCTTCCGGGAACACTCGCCTCCTCAATACTGTGCGGTGTCCGTCCTCCACCGCCGTCCACTGCCGCAGCTTTCAGTCCCGGTCCTGCCGCTCTTTGTCCCGGTCCCGCAGCCGCTGCTTACCGTCCCGGTCCCGCCGCCGCCGCTCTCTGTCCTGGTCCCCTGCACCCGCGCCGGCTTCTAGTGACCTAGTGCGGCTCCCCCGCACGTGTCACCCGGCTCTCCTTCCAAGCTCTCCTCCACACAGCTCTCCTCGCAGCTGCTGCTGCTTGCTCCTCCCACACTGCTTCCGTGCACTTCCTGTTTCCACCTCCAAATCATCAACGCTGACCTCTCAGGTCTAGAGCCTGAGGTCCAGTGTGAAGGTCCCACAGTCAGTGATGATTTGGGGAGCCATGTCATCTGTTGATGTCCACTGTGTTTTTAATCAAATTCAAAGTCAGCGCAGCTCTCTGCCAGGAAATTCTAGAGCACTTCATGCTTCCCTTGGCTAACCAGCCTTATGGAGATGATGATTTCATTTTCCAGCAGGACTTAGCACCTGCTTACACTGCCAAAATTACCAATACCCGGTTTAATGATCATGGTATTACTGTGCTTGATTGGCCAGAAATCTCACCTGACCTAAATCCCATAGAGAATCTGTGGGGTATTGTCAAGAGGAAGATGAGAGAAACATGACCCAACAATGCAGATGAGCTGAAGGCCACTATCAAAGCCACCTGGGCTTCTATAACACTGCTGCAGTAAAGATGGGCAGAACAACCCCCTGTTCAGTTGGCAGCAGAACTCCCGAACAGGGGAAAAGTTCTACCCCAAACTGCAAACTCCATTGAAGTTTATGGTAGCCGAACATGAGAAATCAAAAGTCCCCATTTTGAAGGCGTACAGTATATGCAAGTAATTGGCCATAAAAAGAGTATGGGGGTCTGGGTACTGGTTAATTTTAATGAAGCTTAAAGTGACACAAAAAAATGAAAAATTCCATTAAATATAGTGCCTGGGGGATCCCCTTAGTCTTCCTGTAAAGTAGCATCTGTAGCATTTATAGAACATGCTGCAGGAAAAATTAAATTTCTAAAGAAAATGAAACGAATCAAATCACATTTGAATTGACTCGCGGTTGCAATTGCTGGCACCCGGCTATTAAAAAAAAAAAATAACAGAAAAACGGCATGGGGTCCCTCCAAAAGTACATACCAGACCCTTATCCTTATCCGCATCCTGACAGGCCAGGAAAGGGGGGGGGGGGTCGAGTGAGTACTTCCCCCCCTGAACCATACTAGGCCATATGCCCTCAACATAGGGGGGTGGGTGCTTTTGGTTCAGGGGGCACAAGGGGGCACCAGATCCCGGACCCACCCTATGAGAATGGGCATGGGGTACATTGTACCCCTACGCATTCACCAAAAAAAGTGTCAATGGGGAATAGTCAAGAACCTGTCTACTGTTTTTATTTCTTTTTGACACTTTTTTTGGTGAATGGGTAGGTGTTCCCCATACTCATTCCCATGGGGGGGGGGGGGGTCAGGATCTGGGGGATTCTTCCAGATTCTGATAACCTCCCTGCCCACAGACCTCCACAACCACAGCCCTGGGTTGTGGGGAAGAGACTCTTATCTCCATCAACATGGGAAAAAGGTTCTTTGGGGTGCTTTGCAGAGCCTCCGTGCCCCAAAGCACCCACCCCCCATGTTGAGGGCATGTGGCCTGGTATGGTTCAGGCAGAGGGGGCACTCGCTTATCCCCCCCCTTTCCTTGTCTGCCAGACTGCATCATGCTTGGATAAGTGTCAGGTATGGATTTTTGGGAGGACATCACATTGTTTTTTTTTTTTTTCACTTTTTTATTGCCGGCAATGTTTTTTTTAATTTTTATTAACCCTCCTAGCGGTATTCCCAAGTGTGGCTCGGGGTTAAATTTCAGTGCCAAAAGCGGTAACCCCGAGCCACACCCGGGGTACCGCTAGGAAGATCGCTGGATCCTGGTAGAGGGGTTACTTACCTTGTCACCGGGATCCAGCGATGTATCCCGGCGGTGTGTGGCCTCGGATCTTCCTCCGAAGTGAGTTCGCAGGGGGATGGAACCGGCGGCAAATTCAAATGTAAAACACACCATACACACTGATACAATTCAAAATAAAATAAATTCACATTAGTTTGCCCCCCAGTGCCCTTTCCTGCAGTTTTACTGTACGAAAGAATCATGCCGCCAGGGAGGTTAAGCTGCCATTGACAGCTGTTGACTCATCAGTTGTTAAGGACGTCGTGGCTGGCTTCCCAGCCCTGCACCTTAACAACCAGCAATTTACTGTGCCCTGATTGGGCAAAGCTTTGCCCAATCAAGGCTTAGAATCCACTGTGCAGCACAGTGCATTGCAGGGGTTTGGCGGGGCACCAAACGCCCTTAAAACTTTTGCTCAGCCCGAACTGTTTGTCAAACTCTACTCAGCAGTGCCACAGGCAGATTGCCTCCATGCCACACAGCATTGATGCAGTAATTAATGCAAAAGAAGCCTCGACTAAGTATTGAGTGCATAGTATACTCTACATGGACATACTTTTCAATAAACAAACATTTCTGTATTAAAAATCCTTTTCTTTACTGGTCTTATGTAAAGTTCTAATTTTCTGCGATACTGAATTTTGGCTTTTTTACATAGTAGGTGAGGTT
This sequence comes from Pelophylax lessonae, assembly GCF_965119305.1. Taxonomy (NCBI): domain Eukaryota; kingdom Metazoa; phylum Chordata; class Amphibia; order Anura; family Ranidae; genus Pelophylax; species Pelophylax lessonae. Next base: position 71,266,967 of record NC_138778.1, read on the forward strand.
GAATAAAGACAATAGTCCATCCAGTTCAACCTGTGTAGGTGTGGGTGGCTGTAATCATCTCACATATCCCTGAATGTTCTGATCCTTGAGATGTACGTCTAAGAGTTTTTTGAAAGCCACCATACTTCCCGCAGAAACCACCTCTTGTGGTAGAGAATTCCACAATCTTGTAGCCCTAACAGTAAAGAACCCCCCACGTTGCCTGAGGTTAAAACACTTCTCCTCTAATCGCATTGTATGCCCTCGAGTCTTCATGCAATCCATTCGACTGAATAGCTGTTTTTCTATGCCGAGATCACCATTGAGATATTTATAAATTGCTATCATGTCCCCTCTCAGGAGTCTCTTCTCCAGGGAGAATAAATCAAGCGATTGCAGACGCTCTTCATAATTAAGGTCCTCCAATCCCCTAATCAGTTTAGTTACCCTTCTCTGGACTCTCTCCAGCTCCAACACATCCCTCCTGAGGACTGGCGACCAGAACTGGACAGAATACTCCAGATGTGGTCGGACCAGAGTTTTATAAAGTGGAAGGATTATAGTGTTATCTCTGGAATACATCCCTTTCTTTATGCATGCTAATATTCTGCCAGCTTTGGCAGCTGCCGCTTGACATTGTATGCTATTGCCTAGTCTATCATCTACCAAGACTCCCAGATCTTTCTCCATTTTTGATTCCCCCAAGGGTTCCCCCCCTAACGTGTATTGTGCTTTTATGTTTTTAGTCCCCAAGTGCAAAACCTTACACTTCTCCACATTAAACCTCATTTGCCATGTCCTTGCCCACTCTGTTATTTTGTCCAGGTCATTCTGTAGGATATCTGCTTCATGCTGTGCAGTTATTGCCCTGCCCAATTTTGTGTCATCTGCAAAAACTGATATCGAACTACTGATCCCAACCTCAATGCTGTTTATGAATAAATTGAATAAGGTTGGTCCCAGGACTGAGCCTTGGGGGACCCCGCTTACCACCTCAGACCAGTCTGAGTATGCGCTGTTTATTACCACCCTTTGGACACGCCCTTTTAGCCAGTTCCGTATCCAAGAGCAAACCCTGCGGTCGATACCTGCAGACCTTATTTTATAAATTAAGCGCTTGTGGGGAACTGTATCAAACGCCTTCGCGAAATCCAGGTACACCACATCTACTGGTCTGCCCCTATCTAGCTCACAGCTCACCTCCTCGTAGAATGTTAAGAGATTGGTTTGACAAGAACGCCCATTTATAAACCCGTGCTGATTACTGCTGATGATGTTGTTATCCTTAGCAAACTCTACGATATAGTCCCTTATCCAGAAGTTTACATACTATCGATGTCAAACTGACAGGCCTATAATTTCCCGGGATATGCCTCTGCCCCTTTTTGAATATCGGTATCACGTTAGCTTTCCTCCAATCCCCTGGTACATTTCCTGTCATAATACTGTCAGCAAAGATCAGGAACAGTGGTACATCCGAGAGTTCCTTGAGTACTCTCGGATGTACGCCATCCGGGCCTGGTGATTTGTTTGTGTTAATTTTATCCAGGACCAGGAGACAGATTAGTCTCCTGGTCTCTTAGAAGTCAATAGGTGTGCACAACTTTTGGGACGTTCAACAGGAATTGCCCTGCTAAAAGTCAAATAATGAATTGCCAAAGCCATCATTGGGCAAAGTCTTGAATCTAAACTCTGCTCAGATGCAAGACTTTGGGCAGTGATGGTATTGACCTAAACTGCAGTCCACACACTATAAATGTCTGTTTTCCCAGCAGTCCTTTGTCCCTCACTATTGCTAAACTCACAACACACTAACAAATTATTGAGGTGCCGTTTGGTCTGCCAAAGCATCACAGATTACAGTGCACCCATGCACCACAGTTTACAGTGCATCTAAGCACCACAGTTTACAGTGCACTCAACAGGATTTCCCCTCATTTAGATCTTCCAATAGCTTTAGCTAAAAGTAGGGAATAAGCCCCACATTATCAGTATGATGTCTGGCAGGCCTACAGGGAGAGTCAGAAGTTCCGGTGCAGATATGAGGGGGTGAGCAAAGCAGTGATCAAGGTGCATCAACTGCAAGCAATTAGGGGCTTTGGGGTTGAGAAGAAGAGTAAAGGGAACTTAGAAGTAAGGGACATCAGGCAGAGAAAACTAACTGGTAGTGATGTTTCCACAGCCACAACATACAGCTAAGTTGGCTTTAATGATTTGGAGAGGGAATGGTGGTGAGGTCTCTGATTATACCTGGGTGCCCTATAGAGCAGCTGAAGAAAGTGAATGAGAAGTACCACCCCAACTAGGCTTGACGTCATCCAGGGGCAGCTCGCTGAGAAGGATCAGGAGCTCTCTTTCACTGGAAGGCACAGAGTAGGGGCAAGCGTAGGCTGTAACCTTGCTTTGACTCTGTTGGCCCCACCCTACTAGTTGTAGCATTAAGCTGGCAAGTTTGCCTGTCCCAGCAGTTAAAACAAAAAAAAGAAAAAATGCACCTCCAGTTACTATCATAACCAGTGCCTAAATGCCAGTTTGCCCAATTTTTTGACTTTACAACTCCACTGCTTTTCCAACTTGTGCCCCCTTTCGGGAATTTGCGGTCTCTGCTGTACCACACTGGCATGTTCCTGGTCTCCATTTCTTTGTCCATAAAGGCCATCCCTGCCCTTCACCATCATGTGAAAGGCCCACATGTTCAGCAGCAAGGGGTTCAGAAAGTATGGGCAGAATTGCTTTGTATCATTGATAGCCCTCTGGATTACTCTGCTGGCAGTAAAGAAGGATGCAGGACAGGGCACACAGCTACAGCTTGTAAAACTGCACCATGTAGTAACAGCTGGTTGTGACAGCGCCGGAGCTGTCCCCTCCATCTCCTTGTACTCCTCCTTTTCAATGCCCTCTGCCCTAGATCATCCTCTGAACCATCAGTCTCATTTAAGCATTCAAGAGACCTTACAATGGCTCAGGCAAACAAGTGGCAGTGGCAAATGCAGAGATTATTTCAGCTTAGTAGGGGCAGGCCCAGAGGGGGTTAGCCGTGTGGTAACTTGTTCCAGAAATGGTGGCGTATGACAATGGTGCTAACTTATATTCTGGTCTCCAGCAGGTAAAATCAACACATGTGCCTTGCCTGGCACCTGTCCTTAATCTGGTGGTACAGTAGTGCAGCAGGCCAAAAGAATCTGTAGCCATTTAAGATTGCCCTACCCTGCCAGTGTTTAGCTGGGTGGAATTCAGCAGGAATTCCATCTGCCCATAAAATACCTGATCTGTGACAGTGGAACTCGACCTTAGTCATGCAGCAGTGACTGCACATGCAGCATATGACCTTTAACAAGTACCTGTGTGGGTATGGCACAATAATAATTGTATGAAAACCGGGGCTTTCCTTTCTCACACCAGTGGCTGCTAATACAGGCACATAATTTGTATTTTCACCGTTTGGGAACGCAAGAAGAATGGTGAGTAGTGACAATGCATGCATCAGCGACGCTGTAACCGCCACGTTCCTGCTGGAGTGCACACTGTGTGGCATTGGGGACAGAGCGCTTTAGACAGGGCAGCAAGTGGAAAGTGGAAGGACTTCCTAGCAACTTTCTTGCATCTCAGAGCTCTCTCTATCAAGACACCAATCCTGTGAAATCACAGCAGGCCCAGGGGGAGCATTATCATTGTTGTTTGAGCATTAAGACTAAAGATGACATGGGGCAATCTTCAATGGGGGTTTTCTTTGCCTCCCAAAGCTTGGGAGTAGCCCATGGCTGGGCAAGGTAGCTCAGAACAATGTCCCATAAGCCAGTGGTTCTCAACTCTGGTCCTCGGGGGCCCACTAACAGGCCAGATTTTAAGTATTACCTTGGGGGAGATGCAGACTAGAATACTACAATCACTGAGCAGCAAATGAGATCACCTGTGATGTAACTTAGTTAACTTGCAAACCTGGCCTGTTAGTGGCCCCCCGAGGACTGGAGTTGAGGACCACTGCCATAGGCTACGAGGACTGTGTTCCTCCACCTCCACTAATTAGCAATGCTTGGGCTTCCTCATGCTCTAGAACCTGCAAAAGAACTCAAGGCTTTGTGGCATCAAAGTGAGAGACCAATACTGGCTGGCCACCCCTTCTAAATCCACATTACAAGGGGAAAAGTGCAGAGCTTATCCTGACCTCGCAGAGGATGAAACATCTGTTAGCTGGCAAGATAACGCCTCATGAACAAGGTGTCTGTTGGGCTCCTATCTGTGACATTTGAAGCAGAGATGGGAGTGGCTGCCTGAGAGATGCTTTTAACCGCTTGCTGAACACCTCTTTTAGGAGTATTGCGGCAAAGCAGCTCTCCTGTGCTGGATCATTCATCTAGTACATGATCCATGTATAAAATTGGTTGAAAAAAAGGGAGAATTCCAAACACTCGCCCAGCGCTTACTGTTGTGAGGGATATGACATACAGTTGAATATTAAAATCCTACGTAAACCTCATAAAATTTCCTGATAGCAGCTACTGTAGTAATAAAAACAGTCTGTAAAGAAATGTAATAAATACTAAAATTGGAAGATATCCAGCATTGATTACACACAGCAGCGCTCAATATGTATTACCATATTGTAAATCATCCAGTCCTCATAAAAGAGTAAAAACTATATTGTAGAAGATCCAGTCCTCATAAAAGAGTAAAATCCACAATCAAAACAGTCTTTGTTTGAAAAAACACACAGATTTTCCATAAAATCTTGGTACTCCCAGTGCTCAGTATTCTGATCCGGCGTACACCTTCACCACACCAAAAGTGTTCCCCTTAGGAATGGACACTCACCAGAGTTATAATGATCATGCACCTGTAAGCATAGGTAGCTTGCACCCTTGGGAGTCAGGAACACCTCTGCTGACACCTGGACGACCACTGCACTTGAGTATCCCTCAGGGACCAGACCGTACCAAAAAAATGGAATAGGAGACACAATAGTGTAATACTGTCTTGCAGTTTTTTATTCAACACAACACACCAAAGTAAACCCCCCAAATCCAAAATGCTTACATCAGATAAAATAATTCCAAGCATTAAAATGATAATCAAGACGCTTTGGCCAGCTCACCGCTGCTGAATGGTTCTCTTTCAGCTTAGTCTGATGGCGAGATCCGGATTCCAGCCATGACATCTATGACCATCAAGGAGACAGCGTGCCTGCGTCCTGACGCGTTTCGTCGCATGGGACTTCTACCGAGGACTCAGGCACACTGCACTGTACTCCTTTATATATCAAACACATTTATGACTCTTTCCGCCATAATTCTATAGCCCCTCCCCTTGGGAGGGGTCTCGTGGTGCCCTGACATTCGTAATTAGATTCACTTCCGGTATCATGATCCCGGATGTTGATGACACTTATAATTATAATTATAGTTTGGTAACGATCGTTATAAATAACAGATAGCGATATTCATTTCCGCTTTTATTTTTCTGACTTTTTATAAAAGGTTAATTCCGAATACTTGTTGCGCATTAGTCGTAGGTGTCCATGATCCCGTGATATCCGCTGTTTGACATACTTCCGGTATGATGATACCGGATGTCGATGTCAACTATGCATAAAGTTTGTTGACACTCGTCATAGATCAACCAGCGGCGTCACTTCCGCTTCTGCTTAGACGCCCACTTGCGGAATACTCATCCCGGATGTTGATGCGCACTGATTACGAGGACAATACAATAACGTTTCCATAGTTACTGTGAAGACTTTATACATTCACCGGATGTAGAGTTAAAATGGAACTGCCTAAGTATTTTCATTCCTCGGGTCCACCCTTAATTCTAATTACCGAACAGAATAAGAGTCCTAATTTAGTTTTGCACTTATTCCATAATAATATCATAGATTTGATGGAATGAGTCTTATTAAACATAACATTCTCGTAAAGTAAACATTAATTACTATGCCAGTCAACTCTACTTGGCAAATCTTTTGATACATGCAAAAAATTGATACATGCCCATCATAAATATGGTATCTCAAATAACATATGTATGTATATCTATATTCAATAAATACACATACCATTATAAAGAGGAAATACTGTTTAGAAAATTAATGATCCATAAAATCATGGAATAACACATAAAATACAAAGGATATAAAAAAACACTTAAAAGACCTCACCATGTTTAAAAATCTAAAATGACAGATAAAATGGAGATAGTAAAAGACTTATAAATACTGTAAAAGTAATGTTTAAAAGGAACCCCCCTAATAATTACTTAAAAAACAGTTTAAATCCAATTCTATGTTTAACCCGTTAGGTGTCAAAGCATTGGTCCGATATATCCACTGGGTCTCCTTTTTAGATAGCTCTCTTACCCTATTTGCTCCTCGCCAGGAATGGGGCATTTTCTCTATTCCCCAAAACTTCAAACCTGACGGGTCTCTCATGTGTTTCTCCCTGAAATGTAGGGGGACACTGTGCTCGGTCACCAATACTCGGTATTTATAAGTCTTTTACTATCTCCATTTTACCTGTCATTTTAGATTTTTAAACATGGTGAGGTCTTTTAAGTGTTTTTTTATATCCTTTGTATTTTATGTGTTATTCCATGATTTTATGGATCATTAATTTTCTAAACAGTATTTCCTCTTTATAATGGTATGTGTATTTATTGAATATAGATATACATACATATGTTATTTGAGATACCATATTTATGATGGGCATGTATCAATTTTTTGCATGTATCAAAAGATTTGCCAAGTAGGGCTGATTGGCATAGTAATTAATGTTTACTTTACGAGAATGTTATGTTTAATATGAGTCTCATTCCATCAAATCTATGATATTATTATGGAATTAGTGCAAAACTAAATTAGGACTCTTATTCTGTTCGGTAATTAGAATTAAGGGTGGACCCGAGGAATGAAAATACTTAGGCAGTTCCGTTTTAACTCTACATCCGGTGAATGTATAAAGTCTTCACAGTAACTATGGTAACGTTATTGTATTGTCCTCGTAATCAGTGCGCATAAACATCCGGGATGAGTATTCCGCAAGTGGGCGTCTAAGCAGAAGCGGAAGTGACACCGCTGGTTGAGCTATGACGAGTGTCAACAAACTTTATGCATAGTTGACATCGACATCCGGTATCATCATACCGGAAGTAGATCAAACAGCGGATATCATGGGATCATGGGCACCTACGACTAATGCGTAACAAGCATTCGGAATTAACCTTTTATAAAAAGTCAGGAAAATAAAAGCGGAAATGAATATCGCTATCTGTTATTTATAACGATCGTTACCAAACTATAATTATAATTATAAGTGTCATCAACATCCGGGATCATGATACCGGAAGTGAATCTAATGACGAATGTCAGGGCACCATGAGACTCCTCCCAAGGGGAGGGGCTATAGAATTATGGCGGGAAGAGTCCTAATTGTGTTTGATATATAAAGGAGTACAGTGCAGTGTGCCTGATTCCTCTGTAGAAGTCCCATGCGACGAAACGCGTCAGGACGCAGGCATGCTGTCTCCTTGATGGTCATAGATGTCATGGCTGGAATCCGGATCTCGCCATCAGACTAAGCTGAAAGAGAACCATTCAGCAGCGGTGAGCTGGCCATAGCGTCTTGATTATCATTTTAATGCTTGGAATTATTTTATCTGATGTAAGCATATTGGATTTGGGGGGTTTACTTTGGTGTGTTGTGTTGAATAAAAAACTGCAAGACAGTATTACACTATTGTGCCTCCTATTCCATTTTTTTGGTACGGTCTGGTCCCTGAGGGATACTCAAGTGCAGTGGTCGTCCAGGTGTCAGCAGAGGTGTTCCTGACTCCCAAGGGTGCAAGCTACCTATGCTTACAGGTGCATGATCATTATAACTCTGGTGAGTGTCCATTCCTAAGGGGAACACTTTTGGTGTGGTGAAGGCGTACGCCGGATCAGAATACTGAGCACTGGGAGTACCAAGATTTTATGGAAAATCTGTGTGTTTTTTCAAACAAAGACTGTTTTGATTGTGGATTTTACTCCTTTTATGAGGACTGGATCTTTTACAATATAGTTTTTACTCTTTTATGAGGACTGGATGATTTACAATATGGTAATACATATTGAGCGTTGCTGTGTGTAATCAATGCTGAATATCTTCCAATTTTAGTATGTATTACATTTCCTTACAGATAGTACATGATCCAGCTATTCTGGGTAGGGAGCAGTGGCGTCACTAGGGTTGATGTCACCTGGTGTGGTAAAACATTATGTCACCTCCCCTCTACCAAGCATAGTCCCCCCTCAGTACAAACCCTTCTCTCCACTAAGAATAGACCCCCTCCCTCAATCCAGATCCCCCTTCACTGAATTCAGACCCCCCCTCTCCACTAAGTATAGATCCCTCAGTACAGACACCCTTCCACAAAGTATAGACCCCTTCCTCAGTACAGACCCCCCTCCACTAAGTAAAGACCCTCTTCTTCAGTTAAGATCCTCTCCCTCAGTACACACACACCCCTCTCTACTTGTGCTTGTGGGGAGGTGGGGGGGTCCATTATGTGGTAGGGGAACATTTTTGGAGAGGAGAGGACTTGTGCTAGTAGGAAGGTGGGGGGGGGGGGGTCGGTTCAGATATGTGCTAGGGGCGATGAGAGATCTTATGCTCTTGTTGGGGGGGTCGGATTTCAAATCCCCCACTTCTAGCATGGGTCCTTTCTCCTCCCAAAGTGCCCCCCAGAACATATCTGACCCCCCAATAACTCCTCTTATCGTCTTATCTTTTTTAACTTGCCCATCTCCCCCCCCCCCCCACTTTTCCAATTGACTATGTCCCCCTCCTGTGTTCATCTACAATATATTAAACTTGGCACAGATCTTAGCTCAGCGTGGGTGTCCCTCCTCCGTTCTGTGAAGATGTAAAGAGCCAAGGAGGGGGAGACAGCTGTGATCCGCTCTACTGTGTGAGACAGCGGGGACAGCCGGGACAACCTAGACAAGCCCTTGAGAGATGCGGATCAGTGCCCCTGGTGCAGTGGCATTGCCCCTGTCAACAGGTGTCACCCCTCTGGCAGGTGTCATCCAGGTGCGGTCGGTACCCCTCTAGGGATGCCACAGGTAGGGAGCACGCGCACGTGACTAGTGACTAGTCACAGCACAAGCCAATCAGGGGGTCTTGGCCAATGATTGCCGTTCAGGACTTGCTGATCGACGAAAAGGAAGAAAGGGTAGAGCTCTGTAAATGTAAACAACACAGAGCTGTGTCCTGACAGCGGGGATGTGCGTTTTTTTGTTTCCCTGCAAAGCAGAGAGTAACAACCAGCACATCCCTTACTAAAAACAACAGTGAATGTACCAAGCACTGTTAGGCACACAGTTAACCCTTTGATTGCTGCTAGATGTTAACTTCTTCCCAGCCAGTGTCATTAGTACAGTGTCAGTGTATATTATTAGCACTGATCACTGCGTTAAGGGCCATACACACCATAAGATTTTCTGAAGACTTTTTCCTTCAGATTTACCTTTTCTATGTAGTGCAAGGGCCTGCCAGATTGCATACAAATTGAAAGTGTTTAGGTTTGACCTCATATTATATGGTTTTGGTAAAGCTAAAGGAAAAAGTCTTCAGAAAATCTTATAGTGAATATGGCCCATTAGTGTCACTAGTTCTCACAAAGTGTCAAAAGTATCAGTTAGTGTCAGATTGCCCACCATACTATCACAGTCCCACTATAAGTTGCTGATCATCGCCATTACTAGTATAAAGAAAAAAAAAATTCCAGTATACAGTATATACATCATAGATTGTGGATGCTATAACTTTTGCGCAAACCAATTAATATACACATATTGGGATTTTTTTTACCAAAATATGTAGCTGAATACATTTTGACCTACAACTATGAAGAAATTAGATTTTTTAATTTTTTTCATTGGATATGTTTTATAGCAGAAATATTTTTTCCCCAAAATGTATTAATTTGTGTTAAAAAAATTATATAAATTTAGTTTGGGTACAGCATTGCAATCGCTAGTTAAAGTAGTGCAGTGCCGAATAGCAAAAAATGGCCTGGTCATGAAGACGGTAAAATCTTCCAGAGCTGAAGGGGTTCAAAATTCCTATTGGCAGGGGTTGCATCACCACTTTTTTGGGGGCAAGTGCGTAATTAGAGACTCTCTGAATGGATGACCCCCCCCAACTACTGGGTCACGAGGAAAGACTACTGGCCAGAGCTCGTCCCTGCAGCCAGCGTGCTCTCTGAACATGCATTCGATGCTGCGCAGGGACTTTGTGATAGACAAAAGAGCCCAAACACATTTGTTCTTGACAATGGCAATTTCAATTTGGCACCACAAACTTTTTGTAGCTGTTTCACAGTTGCGAATTCTGTGAATTTAGTTTTTAATAGGTCCACCCTAAGCTCTGAAAGATTTTTTCGGTGGGTGTCACGATTGGCCACGCACACGGCGACTAGCTAACCGAGACGTGGTTTAGTGACTGGGTAGTATAGGGGAATAAGGGAAATTCCTACTGAGTAATAAGACTTTGGCTGTGACACTTTCACTGCCCGCACTGCCTTTGGTCACCATTGGAGGGAGACTCCACTCCAATCCAGCTGGCTGACCACACACACAGGCAGATACAAATCTTACATACAATCTGGTGCACTCTAAGGGTTGGGGAGCAGTCTAGCAATTATCACACACTACTAGGATTCCTCCAGCTATCCTACAAGCTAGAACCCCGGTGTTAATCACTCTTTCCACTGTCCCCACACCCACACACCACAAACGATAGCCTGCCACCACCCAACAGTTTGTCCGCAGACTGGTCTGCTGGGACACCACACACACGCAGATCTCCGTCTGGTTTACAATCTACATGCAATCTGCCAACACACAGTGCAATTGCATACAGATTGGCATGTAGCGTAGACCAAGCAATTAGGCACTACAATGCAACAATCTCTTCAGAGATATGAGTCCTAGCTTAGTACACAGAAGTCACTTATTAATTTTATAATTTAATATCCCAAAAGTTGGCAGTGCATAAGAAATATATACAAAGCAAAAGGAGTTACAAAAAATACAAAAAGATAAGAAGACACACAATTGGCAATTTGTTATGAAAATTAAAAGGAATAAAAACAGAAATAAACTTTACCGAAGCTTATCCCTTGGTAGAAGCATACCGGAAACGGCGTGGGGACTCCCCAGTTTAGAACTGGCTTCATGGAAGAACGTGTTCATATCTCAGGTTCCCCAATTTATTGGGATATGGATGTGGGCTGGACTTTAGCCCTTGGCCAATCAACCCCAGGGGGTTGTCCTCTTCCCAGCCCACAGGAGGTTTAGTGTCCTGAACTGACCAGAGTTGAATTGGCCTAGAACAGCGCTGACAGCTCAGTCAGGGATAGGAATTCTGACACCAGTGCATCGGTCTGATCATGACAGTACCAAACACTGCTTGCCTGCCGCAATCAGGCGCCATATAACGGTTTTGTGCATTTCTGTAGGATTCTACACACGCTACAAATATAGATTTACATGTACTTGTAGCCCAACACGTGAGCCATAATAAGGAATTATTTTCATCTATCTGTCACTAATATTTTAACTTTTATGAGAGATAAAATACATTCCTTAGATCTGATGATACCAAAAAGAGCTTGCCGACCATTTAGAGCCTCTCCCTGTCCCCTCGTAGCCAAGATGTCCAACAGTTTCCTTTGAGGCTGCAGGAAGGTGACAATTTTGTTTCCTTGCATTGGAGACTTTTATTGTCATGTAGGTGTCAACTCTATCCTAGAGAATGGTCCTGTCCCTTTCAGATGCTAATAACAGGACATATGTGTATGACTGATACTAAATACTACAATTCTTAATAACCCAAAATGACACTGCATCTACAATTATACTATTTCTACAGATCACTTCATATCTCACTAATGCAAAGCTACCCTACTCTGACATTTATGTTACAGTGGGGTTATGGTGTTTGTAACAGCTGTGTGATAGTTGCAGATACAGTGAATGTTTGTTAAAGCAGGGTTCATCGTATCTTCTATAGCCACTTTAAGACCAGGCTTTTTCTGGTACTTTTTGTTTATAAGTTTAAATCAGTATTTTTTTGCTAGAAAATCACTTATAAGCCCCTAGGGAATAAAATGGTGGGTTTTGCCATTTTTTTATGTAAAACGGTATTTGTGCAGCGGATTTTCAAATGCAGTTTTTGGGAAAAAAACTATTTTTTAAATTTTAGTGAAAAAAAAATACATAAACCAATTTTTTTGTAAAATATAAAAAATGATGTCACACCAAGCAAAAAGATTCCAAACATTTTAAACTTTAAAAGTGTGCACGCCCGCAAAATGGCATCAAACAAGGTAAATTTTACTTTCCATAGTAAACGCTTTAAAAGCCTTTACATGTTACCACTTTAGATGTACAGAGGAGGTCTATGGCTACAATTACTTCACAATATCTGAGGTTGATACCTCACATGTGTGGGACGATCGCAGTTTGCGTGTGTTCAAGATGGACGCACGCATTCCCCTCTAGCGTTAGCACGGGGGGGGGGGGGCACTTTCATTTTTTTTTTATTATTCATTTATATTATTATTTTTTTTTTTTTTTTTTTTTACGCTGTTGCTTTACATTTTCTTTTTTATTGCTGTCACAAGGAATGTAAACATCCCTTTATGTGGATACTTACTATAAGCTTTTAATGTGACTCATTAATACTAATAAATACTACATGAAGTATTTCTTGGATCCGCGTGGTGAGCTTCTCTATGCATTTTCTGCCTTGATGTTGTTGTCCCATGGTGAGGATTACGGAGTCCCTGTTGAAGACTTTGATGGAGAATGTTTTATCATATGCGGTTATATGTCATTCATCTAGTGAGTGCAAAAAGGTGGAGGATAAGTGGCACAGTTTTCTACTCCTACATGGTAGATGGCTTTTTCTATCATTGAAAGTTAACAGATTTGCACTAATGATTGGACTTTTTCTTTATTTGGACCTTCATTATTTTGTATAATGCTTTGTTTATTACATCACAGAAGCTTACTATCTGAGCACTGAACTGTTTTTTGATTTATCTATTTCACAAGGTATGGTTACCTTTACTGCCTGTTGCCCACACCTCTGAGCACTTACTGATTTTGCTATAATTATTAAAGCCACACAAAAAATATGCTGTTTTGACAAAAACTACATATTACAAATTTTGGGGTGGAAATCAATTTTGTTTTGGGTTGCTGCTACTGTATGGTAATTAAACTGCTATAAAAAAGTAAAGTAAATGATCAGTCATGCAATTTATGTAGTGCCAGAATTTGGTATCCCCAAGAGTCAAAATGTTCTGTAATTACACATAATCTTTTTGGGCATCCATCAAGTTATCAAGCTGTTTAAGCACCTGTATAAATGTGCTGAAAAAATGTTAGAACAGCTTTTTTGAATGATACTGAGTTTGTATCTTCAACACCGTTCTCTACTATGCTTTTTTATTATTTGACATTTTTATCCACTAATCAATATTAGGAAAAGAGTTGCCTAACTATAACATTTCAAGGACATAACTAGAGCCAGGAGGGGATATACAGAAGACCTTGAGAGCTTGAAACAGAAGCCAAGATGATCAAGAACACTCTGATGCTCTGCTGGCAAGGCAAGCCCTTTGTTTGCTTGAATTTGAGTTATCAGATGTCTTTGACTTCATCCAGTAACACATTTTGAGGACAAAGGGATCCTATTTTACTCCCCTTAACTGAACTGTATTAAATCGTGGTTATATGTTGTTACTGTCATGTGTTGTCACTGACTGTTATCCATCAGATTGTTATAGGTAGGAAAAGAAAGTATAGTGCTATTAACAGGTCTTGAAATACTACACAGGGATGTAATTTAACTACTACACAGGGCTGTAGATTTGACTGGCAAATCAGACAAAAGGATTCCATAATGGGTAACAGGGTTACCAAGTCTAAATCCACGAGGCCCCTTAGGGTCCATGTAAATTAACATCTGTAAATTATATGAAAAATAAACATGGAACAGCTGGTACTATCTTGCAGATGGCAAGCTGTAAAATTGTGAAAGAATGAAAGCCAAATAATAGAAGAGTAATGGTTAAAAGAAATATTTTGTGCTAAAAAAAAAATTGTATTTGTATGTATGGCCAAAGTCAGGTACAGTCAGCTGCTGCCACATAATAGTTAGAGAAACAGCAGGAAAGGCAACTACTCTTGTTGCTCTGAAGCCAAGACTTAAACTTCTAGTTTGGGTACAGTCCAATGGCACAACTAGTTATGGACATTCGATAAAATAATTATTAGATGATGCAACGGAAAGAGGGGTGTACTTGCATAATTCTACTAAGGAATTGTTGGCAGCCTGGTTGATTGATGATAACTTCAAACACAAGAGATCCCCGTAGCAGAAACAAATAGGAAGGAATGCAGTGAAGAGGTCAGTGATCAGCGAAGAATGATGTATCATTAACCCCATTCCCCATAAGGGTTCAAAATAGTTATGACACATTCAGAGCTACTGGTATGATAGAGTGGCATGCTCCCTTTACCCCTGATGACATAGTTACATAATTTAGTGGTAGAGTTGGGCAAACGGTTCGGCCTTAGCATGAGATTGGGCCAAACATTGACTGTTCGCCCATTTGGGGAACATCTGAATTGATGGGGCGTTCAACCCTTTGTTCGGCCCGCCAAAGAACCACAATGTACTATGCCGCCACACAGTGTATTGGAATGAAGATGAAGCAATGAAAGCTTTTCCCAGTCAGAGCACATAGCACTGTCAGAGCCATGACTGGACACTGTCATGATGCCTCTATCCAATCATGCCTCATTTCTCTTAGTTCCTCCCCACGCTATAAAAATATTCTTCCCTTAGAGGCCCTTTGCAGTGTGATATTGGCATGTCGAGAAATAGAACAGGGCTCTGTTCAGTGCTACTAGCGAGTTAGTGTGCTATAGTGCATTATTGTGATTCTTTTGTCAGTTAATTGTAAATCTAGTAATAATGTGGCGTGAGTGTAGTGCGACCTTTCATTTTTTACTTTAGTGTCAGTTTAGTGTAAATCTAGTGATAGTGCAGCGTGAGTGTAGTGTGACCCTTATTTTTACTTTAGTGCCATTTTTTTTGTCAGGGTAGGTTTCCTGCAGTATATTGAAGTGCATTACTGTGCCTTTACCACAGTATATTGCAGTGTGTTGGTGCACGTTTAATGCAGTATATTTCAGTGTGTTAGTGCACGTTTAACGCAGTAAATTTCAGTGCAGTATATTTCAGTGCGCTAGTGCACATTAAATGCAGTATATTGCAATGTGTTAGTGCTCGACCAGTAGCAGAAGGAATCCATGTGGAAGGAGAACATTGGGATGTCCACAAGACAATTGCCTGGTTTAAAAGGCAAGCCTTGTGAGTGGGGCTGTTCCAGTTGATGGATCAGATATCTCTCGGCACTGTGCGGTATGTTCAGTGACTAAGGGGGCTGAGACCCAGGTGCCTCCCATGACTTGGAACATGTTAGCCCCATTGGAAGTACTTACAATTGGTTTTCTCACCCTCGACATGTCGGAAGATGGATATCGTCATGTCCTTGTTATGGTGGACCACTTTACCAAATTTGCAGTAACTGTGCAGCCCAAGTAGTGTAGAAGCACTTCTATCTCCCTTATGACTGCCCTCAGAAGATACATTCAGATCAAGGGCCCTGCTTTGAAAGTGAGTTCTTCCAGGAGAGGTGTCGCGCCTTAGGTGTCAAAAAAGACACATACAACCCCATACCACCCACAGGGTAATGAAGCATGTGAGAGGTTTAATTGTACCCTGATACAACTGTTGAGAGGACTGGCCCATGAGAAACAAACCAGATGGACCCATTACTTGGCTGAAGTGGTTTGGAAGTATAACCATACTGTGCACTCAGTGACAGGTCACTCTCCTTACCATGTGATGTTTGGCCGTATTCTTGGGGGACCCACAGATCTATGGGGTGTTGGATTCAAGAGTGGAGGCGACGCCTGTCAGAAGTCCAACAGTTGGTAAAGGATCAAACTTGGGTGGAACAAGAAAAGTCAGGAACGGAGGTCTATGACCTGAAACCTGGGAACAGGGTCCTGATCCGGCGCAAAGGTTCACATCAGCAGGGTAAGCTACAAACTCCATGGGAGGAAGTGCCTGGAGTTGTGTTAACCACTTACCCACTGGGCACTTAAACCCCCTTCCTAACCAGACCAATTTTCAGCTTTCAGTGCTCTCACATTTTGAATGACAATTACTCAGTCATGCAACACTATCCCCATATGAAATTTTCATCCTTTTTTTTACACAAACAGAGCTTTCTTTTGGTGGTATTTATTCATAATTGGGTTTTTTATTTTTTGCGCTGTAAATGAAAAAATTCTGTAAAAAAATTCATTTTTCTTCGTTTTGGTTTTAAATTTTGCAAATTTAGTCATTTTTCTTGCTTTTCTCTACTGCTACATATCTTTAGTAAAAATAACCCAAATAAGTATACATTTTTTGGTCTTTGTGAAGGTTATAGAGTCTACAAGCTAAAGTGCCAATCATTGAAAATTGATCACACCTAAAGTACTGACGGCCTATCTCATTTCTTAAAAACCCTAATAAGTCAGGACAGTACAAATACCCCCCAAATGACCCCTTTTTGGAAAGAAGACATTCCAAGGTATTTAGTAAGAGGCATGGTGAGTTTTTTGAAGTTTTAATTTTTTCCCACAATTCTTTGCAAAATGAAGATTTTTTTTAAAAAAAATAATTTTTCACAAAATGGTCATATTACGAAGTTATTTCTCACACACTGTACAGGCATACTTGCAACTACACTCCAAAATACATTCTGCTACTCCTCCTGGGTATGGTGATACCACATGTGTGACACTTTTCCACAGCCTGACCACATACAGAGGCCCAACATCCAAGGAGCACCGTCAGGCGTTCTAGAAGCAAAAATTACACATATCATTTTCTGACGAACTATCACACTTTTGAAAGTCCTGGAGCACCTGGACAATGGAATTACCCACAAAATGACCCCATTTTGGAAAGAAAACACCCCAACACATGATCTAGGAGGCTGTCACGGAACCATGAACCAGACGTACAACAACAGATAAGTGAAAATAAGACAGCTTTATTGAAAAACAAGCTATAAAGCAAAAGTCCAAACGGATGGCGAAACCGATGCAGAGTCTTTGCGAAGCCAGGATCAGGAACCAACAGGGTAGTCAGACGAAGCCAGGATCAGGAACCAACAGGGTAGTCAGACGAAGCCAGGATCAGGAACCAACAGGGTAGTCAGACGAAGCCAGGAACAGGAACCAGAAGTAGCAGCAGTCTTAGTAGCATGTGAACACAGGAGGACCAAGCAGGGAACTGAAGCCACAGACCTCCTATATATATGAGCTAGGCATCCAGCTCCTCCCAGTGGGAAGGAGGAGCCGCAGGGTGGGAGGCTACAAGAAACCCAGAAACCAAGATGGCCGCCAGCACATGTCAAACGAAGGAGAACAGCAAGAAGGTAAGACCATGACAGTACCTCCCCCTCAAGGGCCCCTCCTCCGCGGAGTAAAGAACGGTTTCTGAGGGAAGCGTGCGTGGAAGGCTCGGAGCAAGGCAGGAGCATGGACATCTGCGGAGGGAACCCAGGAACGCTCCTCTGGACCATAACCACGCCAATGAACCAAAAACTGCACCTGACCGCGGACCAGGCGTGAGTCCAGGATATTGCTCACCTCATACTCCTCACGATTGCCCACTCGGACCGGACGAGGCCGAGGAACCGAGGAAGTGAAACGATTACACACCAGAGGCTTCAACAGGGAGACATGAAACACGTTGGAGATCCGCATGCCAGGAGGAAGCGCAAGGGCATAGGCTACCGGGTTTACCCTGCGAAGCACTCGGAAGGGACCAACAAAGCGAGGCGCCAGCTTGGGAGTGGGCACTCGAAGGTTGAGGTTGCGGGTGGACAACCATACACGGTCTCCGGCCTGGTAGGAAGGAGCAGGCGCTCGTCTGCGATCAGCCTGGAGTCTCTGGCGCTGCGCAGAGACCTCAAGGGACTTCTGGATCTGTACCCAAGAAGCACGTAGGACGGAAAGGTGATCCTCCACAGCCGGAATATCCTGGGGAGAGAATACCTCCGGTAACACGGCAGGTTGGAACCCATAGTTGGCCAAGAAGGGAGACGTCCCAGAGGAAGAGTTCACCGCCGTGTTCCTGGCAAACTCAGCCCAAGGCAGGAGGTCAACCCAATTGTCTTGGTGATCGGAGACATAGCAACGAAGGAATTGCTCCAAGGCCTGATTGGATCGTTCTGCGGCCCCATTGGACTGAGGGTGGTAGGCCGAGGAGAAGGAGAGATGAATCCCCAACTGGGAGCAAAAGGCGCGCCAGAACCTGGACACAAACTGACTCCCCCGATCCGACACAATCTCCTTGGGCAAACCGTGCAACCGGAAGACCTCCCTGGCAAAAATCGTGGCCAACTCCTGTGCAGAGGGTAACTTCTTGAGGGGAACACAGTGGCACATTTTGGAAAACCGATCCACAATCATGAGAATGACCGTATGGCCTCGGGATGCAGGGAGGTCCACAATGAAATCCATCCCCAGGTGTGACCATGGGCGCTCCCCGGTGGCTAAGGGTTGCAGAAGACCCACCGGAAGGTGCCGAGGGGACTTACTCTGGGCACAAACGGAGCATGCCGCTACATATGCGGCGATGTCGGAACGTAGGGAAGGCCACCAGAACAGACGTGAAACAGCCCAGGACAGCTGATTCTTTCCAGGATGCCCCGCGGTCTTGGAGTTATGGTAGGTTCGCAACAACCGAGTGCGCAACTCCTCAGGCACAAAACATCTGCCGTTGGGTCTCCCAGAGGGAGCACCGGCTTGAGCCGCCAAAATCTGCTCACCCAGGGGAGAGGTCAGGCTGGTGCGAATGGCGGCCAGGATCTGATTCGGAGGTATGACCGAAGTCGGAATCGACTCCTCCCTGGACAGGTCGGAGTACTGCCGTGATAAGGCATCCGCCCTGATGTTCTTGGAACCGGGTAGGTAGGAGACCACGTAATTAAAACGTGACAAGAACAGAGCCCATCTGGCCTGACGTGGTGTCAATCTCTTGGCCTCAGAAAGGTAGGTCAGATTCTTGTGGTCCGTCAGGATGAGGACCGGAACCACCGAACCCTCGAGCAAGTGCCTCCATTCTTTAAGAGCCTGCACGATGGCCAATAACTCCCTGTCACCAATCTGGTAGTTGCACTCAGCAGAAGACAGTTTCCGGGAGTAAAACCCACAAGGAAGCAGAGGACCCTCTGGTGATCTACGCTGAGACAGAAGGGCGCCTACTCCAGTCTCGGACGCGTCCACCTCGAGGACAAAGGGCAACCCAGGGTTGGGATGCGACAGAATCGGAGCCGACACAAAGGCGGACTTTAGAGCCTCAAAAGCTCGGATGGCCTCGGGCGGCCAGACCTGGGAATTACTGCCCTTCCTGGTCAGATCCGTGAGAGGTTTGGCTAGCATGGAAAAGTCCCTGATGAACTTCCGATAATAATTGGCAAAGCCCAAAAAGCGCTGCAGGGAACGAAGACCACTGGGCTGGGGCCACTGTAAGACAGCCGAAACCTTTTCAGGATCCATGGAGAACCCTTCAGCGGAAATGATGTAACCTAAGAAGGTTACCTGGGATCGGTGAAATTCGCATTTCTCAAGCTTACCGAACAGCTTGTTCTCTCGTAACCGTTGCAACACTCGTCTGACATCCAGAATGTGGGTCTCCATGGACTCAGAATATACCAGGATGTCATCCAAATAGACCACCACACACTGCTGCAACAGGTCACGGAAAACATCGTTGATGAATTCCTGAAAGACTGCGGGCGCATTGCACAGCCCAAAGGGCATAACCAAGGATTCATAATGACCGGTCCTGGTGTTAAACGCGGTCTTCCACTCATCGCCCGCCTTGATCCTTACGAGGTTATATGCCGCCCTCAGGTCGAGTTTGGTAAAGACCGTAGCCCCTTTAAGACGGTCGAACAGCTCGGAAATCAAGGGTATCGGGTAAGCGTTCTTGATCGTGATGCGATTGAGACCCCTGTAATCGATGCAAGGCCTCAACTCACCGCCCTTCTTTTTCACAAAGAAAAATCCAGCCCCTGCCGGGGACGAGGATTTGCGAATGTGACCGCGTGAAAGCGCCTCCCTCACGTACTCCTCCATGGCCTCATTCTCTGCTACCGACAGTGGATAGACTTTGCCACGAGGAGGAACGGCACCAGATTGTAACTCGATGGCACAATCGTATGGACGGTGCGGAGGTAGGGCAACCGCGCGCACCTTATCGAATACATCCCGGTACTCCTCGTATTCAGGGGGCAACAGAGAGTCCGAGGAAGTACACAGCAACTTGACAGGCCCATGGATGCAACTAGCCCCACACTGCGGTGACCACGAGAGGATCTCGGCCGATCTCCAATCGAAAATCGGATTATGCTTCTGGAGCCAGGGGTACCCCAAGACCACCGAGTAGTGTGGAGACGAAATAACCTGGAAGCAGACCGACTCTCTGTGAACGGCACCAATGGCTAACCCCACTGGAAGGGTCTCATGAGTCACGTGTGGCGGCAGAAGGGGTCTGCCGTCTATCGCCTCAAGAGCCAGAGGAGAACCCCGAGCCTGCAGAGGAATGGAATTGGTGGCAGCGAACACACTATCAATGAACAAACCACCAGCACCAGAGTCCACCAACGCCTGGGTCGTCACCGAGCCCCCGACCCAGGAGAGGACAACAGTGATCAGTGGTTTGTCAACACGGGAAACCGGGGACGAGGAGACTCCACCCAAGATCTGCCCCTGACAGGATCTCAGGTGCGAGCGTTTTCCCGGACGGTTTGGACATGCCAACCGAAAATGCCCACCGAGACCACAGTACATGCATCGGCCCTCGCGTCTCCGGAGTACCCTCTCCCCCTCGGACAGGCGAGCAAACCCCAGCTGCATGGGTTCACCCCCAGACAAGTCATCCCCAGGAGGCGTGGGAGGAGAGGGAGGCACGGGTGGGACAGCAAACGTAGGCGCCAATCTGTTAGGAGGCCTCCGCAGACTCTCCTTAAAGGAAGGTCTCTCCCTGAGTCTGGTGTCAATCAAAATCAGGAAAGAAATAAGGGACTCGAGCTCCACTGGTAGGTCCTTAGCTGCAACCTCATCCTTCAAGGCATCCGAGAGACCATGAGAGAAAGCAGCGACCAGAGCCTCATTATTCCAGCCCACCTCTGCTGCCAGGGTACGAAACTCAATGGCGTATTCAGCTACGGATCGTGAACCCTGTCTGATGGACATAAGGAGCTTCGCAGCAGAGGCAGCACGAGCCGGCACATCGAATACCTTCCGAAGAGAAGCAACAAAACCGGAAAACTCGGCAACCACCGGATTGTTGTTCTCCCATAAAGGGCTGGCCCAGGCCAAGGCCTTGTCCGAGAGCAGCGAGATCAGGAAGCCCACCTTTGATCTCTCAGTAGGAAAGGCATGTGGCAGCAACTCAAAATAAATGCCCACCTGGTTAAGGAAACCTCGGCACTGAGTTGGCTCTCCCCCAAAGCGCTGTGGAAGGGGGGCAGAACCGGACATACCCCGAAACACCGCAGGCGCAACAACAGGTGTCGGGGTAGACTCTGGCGCAACAACCGGAGCGGACCCAGGAGCGACAACCGACCCATCGGCAACGGGAGCGAAATGAGCCGTGCGTTCAAGCAGGGATTGCAACGCCACGGCGAACTGACCCAACAGGTGATCCTGCTGATCAAGTCTGGCAACCAACGTGGGTAGTGAGGATGGCCCTGTACCGTCAGAATTCATGGCCTGTGGTACCGTGCGTTCAAGCAGGGTTTGCAACGCCACGGCGACCCGACCCAACAGGTGATCCTGCTGATCAAGTCTGGCAACCAGCGTGGGTAGCGAGGATGGCCCTGTACCGTCAGAATTCATGGCTTGGTCCTAATGTCACGGAACCATGAACCAGACGTACAACAACAGATAAGTGAAAATAAGACAGCTTTATTGAAAAACAAGCTATAAAGCAAAAGTCCAAACGGATGGCGAAACCGATGCAGAGTCTTTGCGAAGCCAGGATCAGGAACCAACAGGGTAGTCAGACGAAGCCAGGATCAGGAACCAACAGGGTAGTCAGACGAAGCCAGGATCAGGAACCAACAGGGTAGTCAGACGAAGCCAGGAACAGGAACCAGAAGTAGCAGCAGTCTTAGTAGCATGTGAACACAGGAGGACCAAGCAGGGAACTGAAGCCACAGACCTCCTATATATATGAGCTAGGCATCCAGCTCCTCCCAGTGGGAAGGAGGAGCCGCAGGGTGGGAGGCTACAAGAAACCCAGAAACCAAGATGGCCGCCAGCACATGTCAAACGAAGGAGAACAGCAAGAAGGTAAGACCATGACAGAGGCATAATGAGTCTTTTGAACATGTCATTTTTTTCCACAAGTTTTTGGAAAATGTGTAAAGAAAACCAAAACGCATTTTTTTTTTTACACAAAGTTGTCCATTTATTAGACATTTCTGACACATAGCATGTACATAGCAAAAATGACACCCCAAAATACATTCTGCCACTCCTCCTGAGTATGGCGATACCACATATGTGACACTTTTCCACAGCCTGGCCACATACAGAGGCCCAACATGTAGGGAGCACCGTCATTTCCTGACTTCCCATTACAATTTTGTGAGACAATGTAGGGCACTGATAAGCATTGTAGTGGCACTGATGTGGCATGGATGTGGCCCGGATGAGCACTGACATGGAATGGATGTGGCACTGATGAGCACTGATGTGGCATGGATGCTGCACTGATGAGCACTGACGTGGAATGGATGTGGAACTGATGAGCACTGATGTGGCACAGATGAGCACTGACGTGGCATGGATGTGGCACTGATGAGCACTGACGTGGGATGGATGTGGCTCTGATGAGCACTGATGTGGCATGGATTAGCCCTGACGTGGCATTGATGTGGCACGGATGAGCACTAACATGGCATGGATGAGGCACAGATGAGCACCCTGACGTGGCATGGATATGACACAGATGAGCAGTGACATGGCATGGAAGTGGCATTGATGTGGCACAGATGAGCACTGGCGTGGCATGGATGTGGCACGGATGAGCACTGACGTGGCATTGATGTGGCATGGATGAGCACTGACGTGGCATGGATGTGGCATGGATGAGCACTGACGTGGCATTGATGTGGCACGGATGAGCACTGACGTGGCATGGATGAGCACTGACGTGGCATTGATGTGGCACAGATGACCACTGATGTGGCACAGATGAGCACTGAAGTGGCATGGGTGTGGCACGGATGAGCACTGACGTGGCATGGATGTGGCATGGATGAGCACTGACGTGGCATTGATGTGGCACGGATGTGGCACTGACGTGGCATGGATGTGGCACGGATGAGCCCTGACGTGGCACGGATGAGCACTGATGTGGCATGGATGAGCACTGACGTGGCATGGATGTGGCATGGATGAGCACTGACGTGACACAGATGAGCACTGACGTGGCATGGATGTGGCAAGGATGAGCACTGACGTGGCATGGATGTGGCATGGATGAGCACTGACGTGGCTTTGATGTGGCACGGATGTGCTCTGATGTGGCATGGATGAGCACTGACATGGCATTGATGTGGCACGGATGACCACTGAAGTGGCACGGATGACCACTGAAGTGGCATGGATGTGGCACAGATGTGCACTGAGGTGGCGTGGATGTGGCACGGATGAGCACTGACGTGGCATGGATGAGCACAGATGTGGGATGGATTAGCATGGATGTGGCATGGATGAGCACTGAGGTGGCATGGGCGGGCACAGATGTCGGATGGATGAGCATGGATGTGGCATGGATGAGCACTGAGACAGATGAGGCACGGATGAGCACGGATGAGGCATGGATAAGCACGGATGTGGCATGGATGTGGCATGGATGAGCACTGAGGTGGCATGGGTGGGCATGTATGTGGCATTGATGAGCACTGAGGTGGCATGGGTGGGCACGGATGTGACACGGATAAGGCACGGATGATGCATAGATGATGCATGGATGGAGCATGTCTGAGGCACTGATGGGGCACGAATGAGGCACTGATGGGGCACGAATGAGGCACTGATGGGGTACTAATTGGGCACAGTTGAGGCAGAGGGTGGCTGCAGTTTCTCTCCTCTCCTCGCACGCTGTACCAATTGCTGTGTACAGCGTCCGAGGAGAGGAGAGAAATGAACCGGACATGCTCCGGTTTGTTGTGTCGAAGCGATCACGTGGTAAAGGACCGCTCTAATTGGCCCTTTACCAAGATCCGTGATGCGTCGGGTCCCCGGGACCCGGCGAGCATGGACACTCCCGTGTGCGTGCCCCAGGGGGCGCGCAGGAGCGCGATTCTGGGAGGACGTTCAGGAACGCCCTCCCAGAACTATACAACCACTTTGTGGCCGTATTTTTACAATGGCCGGTCGGAAAGTGGTTAAGGCAACCCATACCAGGAGTGCCAATCTGTGACATCTAGAAAAGTACTTAAGACAGGCCGAGATGGCTGCACCGCAGGCTCTTTAAACCTATTAGAAGCTACAGGGAGATCCCTGGGAGCTCATCTAGAGAGCCAGAAGAACATGTTTTAGAGCCACCAGTAGCAGCCCCAACAGAAAATCAGTGTTGACTATTCCCTATTCCCCCCACTGCTACCTCCAAGTCTCTCAGGAGAGATTACGGGTCCAGACAATGCCGTGCAGCCCAATGATTGCCCAGCTCAGGTTCCTACTCCTGCTGTGGAGCCCTCTGACCTGCTGTCTACTGAGAGGCCTGAAAGTGAGGATGTATCTTTGCCTGCTCCTGGAGAAGAGCCTGAATCTCAACCCTTGAGATGCTCTCAGAGGCACAACTTTGGGAAACCACCTGAACGCTTTGCACAAGAGGACTTTGTATGCTCTGTGAACTCGCCTAGAATTGCAAGTTGCATAAATATATATGTGGAAATGCTGTGCAAATTTAGCCAATAATGTGCAAACGGTGAATATGAATATATATAAAATCAATTGATCTCTAAATTAATTCTTTCTCCAATAAAATTCAATCAGTGATAAAATCCTATCTCAACCTTGTGCAGAATGGCAACTCTTGTGCAAATGAGGGGGAAAAAAAACAAAACAATCAATTCAATCCAGAATAAAATATCAGTTCATATAGAATTCTGGATTGAATTGATTGATTTTTTTCCCTTATCAATTCAAAACTCCTCTCACCCCCATTTGTTTGTTGTATTCGCCCTGGCGCATAGGCGTCCGCATGTTAGTTTCTGCTGTATTGTGTGTCTATGGCGTAGGCCTATTTGCGCATGCAGAAATCTTCACATTTAAGTACAGGCGTACGCCCCGTAGTGGCCGTGTTCTAACTCGATTTGGCGTGCACGTGGACTCCACACACCACACCCCACAAGCATAATGTCACAGTTCTCGCCGTGGCTTTCAGACGGTCAGGCGTGGCCACCGCTAAGTAGCTAGCGGGGGATTTAAAGCTGCGTACCTTGATGTTCTGTCTTGTTATCCTACCTCTGAGCCACACTTCAGCTCATATGGATCCAGTCTTGTTTATCTGACATTGCCTGCAGCACTAGGGGGCTGAACTTTACCTGTGTATACTCCTGTCTCTCATTGTCCACCTGAAGCTAATTGCTCATTTAAGCAAGGTATAAAACACTGCCTCTCCCTGAGAGCAGTGTCAGTTCATTGATCATTGTTCCTGTTTGACAGACTTAGTTCCTGTGTTCCAGACGGACTCCGGCTTCTGTCCGTACCTTTGCTCTGTGTTGATCCTGTGACCTTATCTTCCTCCCATCTCCTGATCCTTATCCAGACCCGTGCCATCCAGTGACTACAGTTATTCCTGGACTTCCCTTCCATTGTATTCCTGCTGGTCCTGCTTATTGGAGCACCTTTCCTGCCAAGCCCCCGTGCACAGATTCACAGCCCAGGTGGCTTCCTTACCTGGTCACCTTGGACTGTGGATATCTGCAATTGTGAGCGTACATCTCTGCGTTACAGACTCCAAAAAAGGTAAGCCCTGACACATAAAAGGGCGTGTTCTGCAAGGAACTGATTCCAACACACTAGCCTCTGTCACAGGCTGAAAGGGACACAGAGCAGCAGCAGCTGGGTTGCGTGAGCCACTGTGGATGTATGTTACTGGCACAAACAGGTCCTGTATCTTAGGATAATCAGTGTTGTGTGCATTAGGCTGTATAAGCTTGGCACACACCTTGAGTACACTTTAAAATGTAGTACCTAAAGTTTGTCTTGCTATACAGCAATGTCTGCCCAAAAAAGGACTGGAGGGAGCACAGTTGGAAAGGGCACTATGATGCCACCATCAGGCCTTAAAAGTCCTAGTCGTGCTTCCACTGTGTCTACTCCTCCTGATAAGCCAGAGGCAATTAACCAATCTGAGCTATTACGGTTGTCAGGCATAGTAGCTACTCCGTGTACTTCTGCCACAGCCTATGTTACCAAGGAAAATTTAGCATCGGCATTAGCCAGCCTGGAGATTAGGATTGCTGACATGATTGCAGCACCACATGGAGGAAAGAAGCAGGTTAGATCCCCCACTCCTGAGCCGCCCCTTGAATCAGTTCAGGATTGGGCAAAGGACGTGGAAGATGTAGCTGAGGGTGACCCTATAGAACAGGGGTAATGAATTAAAATTCAAGGAGGTCCAGTCGCTAAAATTCTCTTCGGGCTGAGGTCTGAATCTCAAGTCTGTGCTATGACCCAGAAAGATCGGCAAAACAAAACGTGTCCATCAGCGTTGCTCTTAACATAAAATATGCCCATTAGAGTGCCCCTTAACATAGTTACATATTTAGTGAGGTTGAAAAAAAGACATCCGTCCATCCAGTTCAACCTATGATGTGTGTGTGTTTGCTGTTAAACATACATTGTATACCCCTGTATGTTGTGGTCTTTAAGGTGCCCATCTAACAGTTTTTTGAAACTATCGATGCTCCCTGCTGATACGACGATGCTTGTGGAAGAGAATTCCACATCCTTACTGCTCTTACAGTGAAGAACCCCCTACGTATTTTAAGGTTAAACCGCCTTTCCTCTAGTTTTAGTGAGTGGCCATGTGCCTTATTGTATTCCCTTTCTCTGAAAAGTTTGTTCCTTATGCTAGGGTCGCCAGTACAGTATTTGTACATTGATATTATATCCCCCCTCAATCGTCTCTTCTCAAGAGAGAATAAGTCCAGTGCTTGTAGTCTTTCCTCATAGCCGATGCCCTCCATTCCCCTAATTATTTTTGTTGCCCTTCTCTGGACTCTCTCCAGTTCCAGCACATCCTTCCTGAGGACCGGTGCCCAGAACTGGACAGAATACTCCAGATGTGGCCGGACCAGAGTCTTGTAGAGAGGGAGAATAATCTCTTTATTTCTTGAGTGAATCCCCTTTTTTATGCATCCCAGTATTCTGTTGGCTTTGCTTGCAGCGGCTTGGCATTGCATGCCACTGCCAAGCCTGTTGTCTACCAGTACCCCGAGGTCCTTTTCCATCCTAGACTCACCCAGAGGTTCCCCCCTAGTGAGTAGCTTGCTTTCTGGTTTCTGGCACATTACTTTACATTTTTCAACATTAAACCTCATCTGCCATGTCGTTGCCCACCCCATTATTTTGTTCAGGTCCGCTTGTAAGGTTTCCACATCCTGCATAGAAGATATTGGCATGCTTAGTTTAGTATCATCCGCAAATACTGAGATTGTACCAGATATCCCCTCCTCTAGATAATTTATGAATAAATTAAACAGGATTGGTCCCAGGACAGAACCCTGGGGGACCCCGCTTTCCACACCCGCCCAATCCGAATACTCCCCATTAATCACCACCCTCTGGATTCTCCCCTGGAGCCAGTTCTCTATCCAGGTACTCACCTTATGGTCCATACCTACCTTCCTTAGTTTGAACAGTAAGCATTTGTGGGGAACGGTGTCAAAGGCCTTTGCAAAGTCCAGATACACCACATCCACAGGCTTAACTTTATCTAGGTGGCAGCTCACTTCATCGTAGAAGGTTAATAGATTGGTTTGGCAAGAACGATTTTTCATGAATCCATGCTGATTACTACTAATAATACCATTTTCATTACTAAAGTCTTGTATGTGGTCCCTTAACATCCCCTCCAAAATCTTGCAGACTACTGATGTTAGGCTGACCGGCCTATAGTTACCCCGGATATATCTCTGCCCTTTCTTAAATATTGGTACCACGTTGGCTTTTTTCCAATCAGCTGGCACCATACCCGTCCGTAAACTATCCTAAAAGATCAAGAATAATGGTCTGGCAATCACCTGGCTGAGCTCTTTAAGAAGCCTCGGGTGCAAGCCATCCGGTCCCGGTGATTTATTTATGTTGAGTTTCTCTAGTATAGTTCTAAGTCTATCTTCTGTTAGCCATGGCGGTACTTCCTGAGGTGTGTTATTTAGTTTGGCCTTACAAGCTGGGTTAGTGTAGCCCCCCCCAATTCTTTTGTGAAGACTGAAGAGAAGAAATTATTTAACACTTCCGCCTTTTCTCTGTCCTCTGTGGTCATGTTTCCTTTGTCATCTTTTATGTGGCCAATGTGTTCTGGCCTTGCTTTCTTACTGTTTATATACTTAAAGAATTTTTTGGGGTTCTTTTTACTCTCTTCTGCTATATGTCTCTCGTGTTCTATTTTAGCCGCCTTGATTTCGTCCTTACATTTCTTATTACACTCTTTGTAATGCTTGAATGCTGCCAATGACCCCTCAGCCTTGTATTTTTTGAAGGCCTTTTCTTTAGTATTAATATGCATTTTTATGTTGGAGGTTAGCCACCCAGGGTTTAGTTTTGCTCTTTTAAATTTATTTCCCTTTGGAATGCACTGGCCAATCCTTTGTTTAGTATGCTCTTGAAGCACTCCCATTTTTCCTCCGTGTTCTTTGTTTCCAGGGTTCTATCCCATTTGATATTTTCTAGCAGCGAGCGCAGTTTTGGGAAATTGGCTTTTTGAAATTCAGTGTTCTTATATTACCCTCGTGTTTCCTATTACTATGATTAATACTGAAACTAATTGACCTATGGTCACTGTTTCCTAAGTTGCCCCGTATTTCTATATCCGTGATCAGGTCTGTATTGTTGGTAATCAGTAGGTCAAGTACCGCATTGTTTCTTGTCGGTGCATTCACCATCCGACCCATGAAATTGTCCTGCAAAACATTTAGGAACTGCCGAGCCTTGGCTGAATGCGCGGTTCCTTCTGCCCAGTCTATATCTGGATAATTAAAGTCCCCCATTATAATGACATTTCCCATCTTTGCATCCAATCCAATCTGTAAAAGGAGGTCCGCCTCCCCCTCCTCCCTCTGGTTGGGTGGCCTATAGCATACGCCCAATATTACCTTTCCCACAGTGCCTTCCCTTTGAAGTTCTACCCATAGGGATTCTACCTCGTCCATAGCTCCATTATTAATATCATCCCTCATATTTACCTGTATACTGTTCTTAATATACAGACATACCCCTCCCCCTTTTTTACCTTCTCTATCTCTGCGAAAAAGGGAATACTCCTGAATGGTCGCCATCCAGTCATGAGAGCTGTCAAACCAAGTCTCTGTTATCCCCACAAAATCTAAGTCCTCCTCAAACATCAGTAGCTCCAGCTCTCCCATCTTGTTGGTCAGGCTTCTGGAATTGGTATATACGTAAACCTCTTAATTTTGGCCAGTTGCATATATCCTCATTTGATGTTTTTAGGCTGCTCTTGAGATTTTTCCCCATACCCACCCTGGGTTTAGGAGCTCCGAACACCCTACCGCTAATGCCCCCATTTCTGCCCTCTGAATCTTGCTTTGCACTGGCTAATTCTACATCTGTACCCTCCCCCCATCACCTAGTTTAAAAGCCCCTCTAACTTTTTGGCCATCCTCTCACCCAGTACGGTTGCACCCTCCCCATTTAGGTGCAATCCGTCCCTACCAAAGAGCCGGTGGCCGACTGAGACATAACATATGCCCATCAGCGTGACCCTCAGCATAAAATTTGCCCATTAACGTGACCCTTAACATAAAACAAGGGGCACGCTGATGGGCACATTTTATGTTAGGGGGCTCTCTGATGGGCACATTTTAAGTTAAGGGGCACGCTGATGGGCAAAGCAAAACGTGTCCATCAACGTTGCTCTTAACATAAAATATGCTCATTAGAGTGCCCCTTAACATATAATGTGCCCATCAGCATGCCATTAACATAAAATGTACCCATCAGCATGACCCTTAACATAAAATATGCCCATCAGCATGCCCCTTAGCATAAAATTTGCCCATCAGCGTGACCCTTAACATAAAATAAGGGTCATGCTGATGGGCCCATTTTATGTTAGGGGGCACTCTGATGGGCACATTTTATGTTAAGGGGCACGTTGATGGGCAGAACAAAATGTGTCCACCAGCATTGCTCCTAATATAAAATATGCCCATTAGAGTGCCCTTAACATAAAATGTGCACATCATCGTGTCCCTTGGAATAAAATTTGCCCATCAGCATGACCCTTAACATAAAATAAGGGGCACGCTGATGGGCACATTTTATATTAGGGGGCTCTCTAATGGGCATATTTTATTTTATGGGGCACTCGAATGGGCACTACAAAATGTTCCCATCAGTGTGCCCCTTAACATAATATGCCCATCAGTCTGCACTTTACAAAATAAGCAACCCCCTCAAAAATGTGGCAAACATACCTTTGGGGGCGGAAAATGGGAGATATACCTTGCAAGGTCTGAGAGCCAGGCACCGGGAACAGCAGGGGGGCGGGATGTGCACCTGATGTCACACCCAAACACGCTGCCCGGCTGAGAGTGAGAGTCAGGAGAAAGAGCAGGGGGCGGGCACGCATGTGACGTCACGCCCCCAACTCGCGCCCTGGCTGGGAGTGAATCGGGAGCCGTAGTAAAAAGCAGGGGGACGGGGTATACTCATGGGATGACACTAGTTGCTGGGACACCCATGGTCCCAGCAAACCAATGACTGCTTATAGTGGCGGCCTGACGGTCCGGGCTGAAGCATTGTGCGGTCCGTTCTTACTTAGTGTTAATTTGTTGTCCCCTCAAAATAACTCAACACGCAGTCATTAATGTCTAAACCGCTGGCAACAAAAGTGAGTACACCCCCCTAAGTGAAAATGTCCAAATTGGAACCAAAGTGTCAATATTTTGTGTGGCCATCATTATTTTCCAGCACTGCCTTAACCCTCTTAGGCATGGAGTTCACCAGAGCTTCACAAGTCCTCTTCCACTCCTCCTTGACGACATCATAAAGCTGGTGGATGTTACAGACCTTGCGCTCCTCCCCCTTCTGTTTGAGAATGCCCCACATTGGCCATTCCATCACCTTTACCCTCTGATTCTTTAGCAAGGCAGTGGATATTGGAGGTGTGTTTGGGGTCATTATCATGTTAGAATACTGCCCTGTGGCCCAGTCTCCAAAGGGAGAGGATCATGCTCTGCTGGCATACATGTTGGCATTCATGGTTCCCTCAATGATCTGTAGCTCCCCAATGTCAGCAGCACTCATGCAGCCCCAGACCATGACACTCCCACCACCATGCTTGATTGTAGGCAAGACACACTTGTCTTTGTACTCCTCACCTGGTTGCCGCCACACATGCTTGAAAACATCGGAACCAAATACGTTTATCTTGGTCTCATCCGACCATGGGACATGGTTCCAGTAATCCGTGTCCTTAGTCTGCTTGTCTTCAGCAAACTGTTTGCGGGCTTTCTTGTGCATCATCTTTAGTAGAGGCTTTCTTCTGGGATGACAGCCATGAGACTAATTTGATGCAGTGTGCAGCGTATGGTCTGAGCACTGACTGGCTGACTCCCCCCACCCCTTCAACCTCTGCAGCAATGCTGGCACGTGCACTCAACTTCTTTGGTCGACCATGGCGAGACCTGTTCTGAGTGGAACATGTCTTGTTAAACCGTTGTATGGTCTTGGCTACTGTGCCGAAGCTCAGTTTCAGCGTCTTGGCAATCTTCTTATAGCCTAGGCCATCTTTGTAGAGCAACAATTCTTTTTTTCAAATCCTCAGAGAGTTCTTTGCCATGAGGTGCCATGTTGAACTTCCAGTAACCAGTATGAGAGAGTGAGAGTGATAACACCAAATTTAATGCACCTGCTCCCCATTCACACCTGAGACCTTGTAACACTAACGGGTCACATGACACCGGGGAGGGAAAATGGCTAATTGGGCCCAATTTGGACAATTTCACTTAGGGGTGTACTCACTTTTGTTGCCAGTGGTTTAGACATTAATGGCTGTGTGTTGAGTTATTTTGAGGGGACAGCAAATTTACACTGTTATACAAGTTGTACACCCACTACTTACATTGTAGCAAAGTGTAATTTCTTGAGTGTTGTCACATGAAAAGATATAATACAATATTTACAAAAATGTACAGGGGACACTGCCATATAATGGGGTCTGCACTGTAAAGAGGCACTGTAATGATTACAGTGCCCCTAGGAATCATGTCCCCCCTTTTAATCTCTGCTTAATGTGCAGATCTCCAGCTCCTCCCGCCCCTGCTCCCTTACATCAGATAAAAACATAAAGTGCAGTGCTAAAACAAGTGACAAATGTTATATATGTACATAAGTAATCATGAAATAAATCCATAAAGATAAGTCCCAAGTGAAGAAAATAAATCTCCAAGTTATTTATGTTTTGATCTATTCAACTCATGTCGGTTGTTGTGCTAGCGGCTCATCATTTATTGCAGTTAGCGCAGTTTATTTATTTCCCTTACATCAGAGTCCAAACATGTCCCAGTTAGAGTCAGCACAGAGGCCCTCTTACATCAGAGTCCGTACAGAGCCCGCTTACAGCAGAGTCTGCACAGAGCCCCCCATTATTTTAAAGTCCGCACAAAGCCCCCCTACATCAGACTCTGCATAGCCCCCTTTACATCAGAGCTCTGAGGAAGGGGGGACACCCCGAAACGCATAGGCGGTTCTTTGAAGGTCCACATGCCACCACGGCCTGCATCAGCAGAGGATGCCCAGTGGAGATTCTTGGTGGTCCTTGATTGCACATGTTTGTCCATGTTTCACACTTGCTTTGTGAGTATAATGTGTATGCTATTTCATTTAAAATAAATTGTTAGATAATTTGCAAGGCCGGTGCGCCCTCTGTTCGTTCCTTTTGTAGATATGAAATTAGCACTGAGCATGGTTAAAGGGCAGATTTCAGCTCTATCTTTTTTTTTTTTAGGAACTGATCGCTTCCCATTCGTTGGTTCAAACCTTCATCCGGGGAATATAGTGTTTTCTTCCACCAGTGAAGCCACTGTTGTGTCCTTTGGACCTAAATTTGGTATTGGCAGTTTTGCAAAAACAGCCTATTGAACATCTGGGGCAGGTTCCCCTGGTTCATTTGACAAGAAAACTGGTCTTTGATTGCGATAACTTTAGCTAGAAGGGTATCGGAACTAGCAGCTTTTTTTTATCAAGATAGGGGGATTTGACATCCTCACCCAAAGGTAGTGTCTGCCTTTCATTTGAATGAGGACATTATACTATCTTCTTTTTTTCCAGATCCTCACTCAGAGGAGAAAAATGTATTGCATTCTCTTCATGTAATGCGTGCACTTAAATTTTATTTACAGGAAACAGTTCAGATTCGTAAGACCGAGAGCTTGTTTGTGCTGCCAGAAGGCCCCAGAAAGGGGATGGCAGCATTTAAATATATACGATTTCTTGTTGGATTCGTCAGGTTATTACCCAGGCATATAATTTAGTAGCAAAGGTTCCATCTTTTCCTGTAAAGGCACATTCTACCAGAGGAGTAGGTGACTCTGGGGAACATCGCCATCAAGCCTCTATGGCTCAGATTTATAAATAGATAAAAAAATTTCCGCGCTATTATGATAAATTGAAATGATAAATAGATATCAGCAGCCAACACAAAATCAACCAACAGTGACTCAAATTAACAATAAAACATAAAAGTGTAGCGCTAAAAGTATTAATGATCACACAAATAAAAAATAGTGTCCAAATGAATAGAGAAAAATAATAATCACAATAAAAAGAAAAAAGTAGGTATGGGAGTGTCCAAATGAATGAGTCCCAATACAGACGACGTGAGAATAAAATCATAAATCCACGTGCACAATATTCCAAGGAGTGATTCAACCCGTGACACCAAGGGTATGTGAAGGAAGGGAACAACTCAGTGATGGAATATGTTAAGCAGCTTACCAGATTTCATTGGCTGCTCAACTTAATGAGTCAGCCTCTCCCAGCTTTTAATCACTGAAGATCTGATGTTACATGGATGCCTCCTCTCAAAATGCGTACAAAGGATCAATATGGAATTGGCACTCCTCAGTATTTTTCATCAAACGCCCAGACGAAGTCTATTGAGACGAAACGTTGGCGACTCCAGACGCAACGTCCACACGCCCCCAGAAATTTAGTCGGCCTTCACCATTTTTGCTACGTGGGACTGTTCGCGGGACGCCGCACCTTCATCTCTTGTTCTAGCGACATTGACAAGCCTGTCTATTTATGATTAATTGTGAGTAATATTTTTTAATAAAGTGGAATTTATTTTTTAAACGGGATTACGCTATGGGCCTCGCTTCCTTTTCTCTTTACATATTCATTTATGTTTGATGAAAAATACTGAGGAGTGCCAATCCCATATTGATCCTTTGTACGCATTTTGAGAGGAGGCATCCATGTAACATCAGATCTTCAGTGATTAAAAGCTGGGAGAGGCTGACTCATTAAGTTGAGCAGCCAATGAAATCTGGTAAGCTGCTTAACATATTCCATCACTGAGGTGTTCCCTTCCTTCACATACCCTTGGTGTCACGGGTTGAATCACTCCTTGGAATATTGTGCACGTGGATTTATGATTTTATTCTCACATCGTCTGTATTGGGACTCATTCATTTGGACACTCCCATATCTACTTTTTTCTTTTTATTGTGATTATTATTTTTCTCTATTCATTTGGACACTATTTTTTATTTGTGTGATCATTAATACTTTTAGCGCTACACTTTTATGTTTTATTATGGCTCAGATTTGCAAGGCCGCGACCTCGTCGTCGGTGCTTACGTTCACTCGTTTCTATTGAGTGGATGTTGGGACCCAGAAAGGGGGGTGCAGGTGGCAGTGTAATCCTTCTTTTAGGGTCAGATGGCAGTATTTTTTGGTATACTATACTAAAATACCCCGCGCCCCTACAGGACACCAGCAGCTGACTCTAACACACTGGATGGTTTAGAAGATAAATATAGATAGAGGAGTAGCGCTAGTTATATTACACATGACAAAATTGGTAAAAGTCCATAAAGGATGAGGTGCTTCAGGATGCAGGTTATAGAGTCAGCGTATTCTCCACCCAGGTGTTTCACAAAGAGTAAATGTGACTGACCCAGTCACCAAACACTGACTCTTACCACATGGTTACAGGAATACGGCAGTAAGCGGTTAAGGGACCGCTACAACCCCTTCACAGGAACCAGGCACCAAAAAGATATCCTCTGTATATTCACAGCCTATGGCTAAGCGTGAATAAATCTGAACTTGGAAAAGAATAGAAACCAACATTTCTGTCTAGAAGACAATCTCTTGGCAAAACAAATTAATTCCAATAGTTACAGGATGATTAGCCTCTTCCACCAGATGCCTCCATTCAGAAATCCTCCCTAATTGCTAGCAACTCTATATTTCCAATGCCATAATTCCTTTTTGCTGAAGACATTAAATGAGATAATAAGTACAAGGATGAAGTTGCATCTTTTCTCCTCATCGCTGAGAAAGGATAGCACCCACAACAGAGTCTGAAGAATCCACTTCCACGTTAAAAGGTAGTTCTGGATCAGGATGTACCAATATTGGTGCAGAAGTGAAAAGAGACTTTAGCTTACTAGAGGAATTCTGTGCCTCAGGTGACCAAACAGAGAACATCTCTTTCTTTGTCAGCTACATAATTTGTGCTGTTACTTTAAAAACATTTCTTAGGAATTTTCTGTAGAAGTTGGCAAATCCAACAAGTTGCTGTGCTTCCTTAACATTTCTAGGGGCAAGCCAATCCACTACTGCTATGATCTTCCTGGGATCCATGCTCACTCCTTCTGGAGGAATATTATATCCCAAGAACAGGATCTGGGTTAGTTCAAATTCACATTTTTCCAGTTTGATGTAGAGTTGATTGTTCCTTAATCTTTCAAAAACAGTGTAAACATGCTTGCAAAGCTACTCTGGGTTGTTAGAAAAGATAAGAGTATTATACAGATAAGCATTTACAAACTATCCAACAGATCTCGAAAAACATCACTGATGAAGTTGCAGGAGCTTTGCAAAGACGAAACTGGAAAGGATAGGTGCTCTAAAGGTGTGTTTGCGGCTCCTTGACAACTGCAGTCAAGGATATATACCCCCTGTAAGGCCAGGTTTGTAAAGACTTCAGCAGAACAAAGTCTTTCCAACATTTCAGACATTAGGGAAGTGGATAATGGTTTTTAATAGCAAATTTGTTCAAATTCCTGTAATCGTGAGTAGGGGAGGATCTGTGATGGAGAGTGGTCTGTGATAGTGGGGGGGTCTGTAATAGGGGGAATCTGTGATAGAGAGGGGTCTGTGATGGGGGGTATCTGTGATGAAGGGAGTCTGAGATGGGGGGATCTGTGATGAGAGGGGTCTGGGGTTGAGGGGGGGGGGGTCTGTGATAGAAAGCGGTCGGTGATGGGGGGATCTGTGAGGGAGAGGTGTCTGTTAAAGGGGGTATTGTGACGGGGGGATCTGTGATGAAGGGGGTCTGGGGTGGGGGAGGATCTGTGATAGAGAGGGATCTGTGATAGGTGGGATCTGTGATGGGATGGTCTGTGATGAGGGGAGTCTGTGATTGGGGATCTGCGATGGGATGGTCTGTGATGAGGGGGGTCTGTGATGGGTCAAGCTTTGATGTGATGTGATGGTCTGTAAAAGGGGGGGTCTGTAATGGGTCAGGCTGCCTCAAAAATAAACAGTTAGTGTGTTTTTTGGGCACTAAGGATGGAAAAAATATACAGCGTAGCACCACAGTTAGCAAGCTAGTGGGCACTTTTGGAGGGATAGTGCAGGCAGGCATTCTAAACCAGGAAATTATATATCAGTGCCTTTGGTTTGGACACTGATGCTGGAAACTGCATACATCTTTGTAAAAAAAGCCTTCATTTTCAAGGCCACAATTTATGAGGTAGAGAGTAACCAGATTTTTAAGACACACTAGATCAGCCTTCAAAATTTCCACTTGTCACTTGCATTTGGTGAGTGGAAATAGGCTGAGTGTAAGCGTGGAGGCACATCAAAGTTGGGGGGGGGGGGGGGATGCAACACCACCGGCACCAGATCAGATGTACAGCTTTCCTCCTCCTGGCCCAGCAAGCGTGGCAGGTCTGTCGCTTCCATTAAATTTCAGCACTCCCCTACCTTATTCGCACAAGACAGGAAGCATGGCAGGTTCGGACAAAGGGTGGGACTTTTCAAGTTAGGAAGCGGGTAATCGGTTACCAGGCAGCAGGCGGTAACAGCAATCAATCATCTGCCTTTCACATGAAAAGTCCGCCCTTTATCCAAACCTGCCATGCTTCCCGTCTTGTGTAAAAGGAGGACTGTGATAGGGGACATCTATGATGGGGGGATCTGTGATGAGGGCGAATCTGTGATGTGGGGAAACTGTGAAGGGGGGATCTGTGATGGAGAGGGGTCTGTGATAAGGGGGTTCTGTGATGGAATGGTCTGTGATGAGGGTTGTCTGGGATGTAGAGAGGTCTGTTATGGGGGGATCTGTGATGGAGAGGGGTCTGTGGGGGGGGGGATCTGTCATGGAGAGGGGTCTGTGATGAGGGGGTTTGGGGTGGGGTAGGATCTGTGATGGAGAGGGGTCTGTGAGTGGGGGAGGATCTGTGATGGAGAGGGGTCTGTGATAGGGGGATTCTGTGATGGGATGGTCTCTGATGAGGGAAGTCTGTGATGGGTAGGATCTTTGATGGAGAGGGGTCTGTGATGGGGGGGGGGTCTGATTTGGAATAGTTCATGCACCATCACCACTGACTGTAGGGACACGGGGGGCTCAACAAGCTCCAGCAGTGTGTCCTGTCCCGCATCTTTCCAGGCTGCTATCAAAGTGGCTCTTGAATAATAAATATCATCCTTGCTCATACTTGCTGGATCACGTGTCTGTTATCGTTTGGCTGATGGCATGGTCCAGTGACATAGAAGCAGTGCCATCCACATGATTGTGTAGGGCATGTGTAGGGCAAGAATGGTTTTAGGGGCAAAGAAATGGCCAGAAGCCTGTCAAATTTCTGAAAGGGGCAGAATCCACTTGCTAGAAAGACAGAAGTTTTAAATCCAAGCTGGCATTGAGACACTGGGCATGGGGGTGGATGGGGGTGTATTTTTGTTTTCGCTCTAGCAGCTGGAGCAGGAAAACTTGCTTGCTAAGTGCCACAGCTGGAGGAGTGGGGTTGGTACAAACAGAACAAATTTACAGCCTACACTTTCCCCTACTCTGCATGGCCCCATGCAGACCCTCTTCCCCACTGGAGGAGCCATAAGGTAGACCTAGTCAAATAGGATGGCTGCTCCCAGAGGACATCATGCCTCACATTGTGCTTCTCCCTCACTTTCCTCTTCTGCTCGATTGGGTATCCAGGTGGGGTCAGAAACCTCATTATCATCATCACCCTTCCTACTCATTGCTAGGACCTACTTGGTAGTATGTTGCAGCTGAGGGACCATCATTGCCAATTGGTTCTCCCTGCCTGGTGTTCCATATCTCTAGGCTCCTATTACTATCCTTCTCAACCTTGAAGTCAAATAATTACTCTGGGTTCAAGGTTAATCGGACAAAATCTTGTATATTCCCTATAGATGAAGGCCCACCTCTCCAGTTACCCCAGTCTTGTCCGTTTCAAAATTCAGATATTTTGGTGTTGACATTCAGCTCCCGTTGGCAAAGTATTTTGAACAAAGTCCTCCCCTGTATCTCCTCTTTTGCACCCAAATTAGTGATTGGATTAAGCTACCTATCACCCTTTTGGGGCGTATAAACCTATTCATAATGGTCTTCCTTTCCAAAATGTCTTTACGATATATGTTTCCAAGCACCACTTGCAGGAAATTGGCTCTTTTCTCACTACCTTTCTTTGGCACCCTAAGGTACCCAGACTTTCTTTGTAGACTCTGCAGCTTCCTGTCTCTCCAGGGGGGATCTGGCACTGCCTAATTTGCATCTCTATTATTATGTCACCGAATTGGTCCACTGATGGCTTTTCCCCCAGCAGAGCAAGGCAGCCAAAGCAGCAGTGGTCTCATCATTTGTGATTTGGGCAATCTTATTTACAGATGAACATTTAGCACTACTACAGGGACAGTAACTCTAAAGAC
Source organism: Pelophylax lessonae (assembly GCF_965119305.1). Taxonomy (NCBI): domain Eukaryota; kingdom Metazoa; phylum Chordata; class Amphibia; order Anura; family Ranidae; genus Pelophylax; species Pelophylax lessonae. The sequence continues at coordinate 71,306,520 of NC_138778.1, forward strand.
CTCCCTGCCAATTTATAACCACTGCCTAAATATTTTAGATGAGGTCAAGCACTTCTATTCCCCCAACCAGCCATTAGGTTTAATCCCCGTTTGCCGCACTTGTACAACCTACCAGATAGTCTGCATAGGGCTAGGTACAGTTTAACCTATCTTCATCAATTATATCAAGAGGGCGTATTCAAAACTTTTATACATTTGCAGAGAGAGCTACATATCCCCCCTAGGGTGGCACTTCAGGTACTTTACAACTATGCCATGCTGGGACTCCGGGAAGTGCGTTTAAGTAATTCTGGTACAATAATTTTTATTGTTGCATGCAAATATAACAGGACAGCGGATCACCCACACAGGGGTTACACAACAATGAACAGGAAACAAGACATATAGGCATGAGTGATATCTTGTGCAACTAAACAATTTAGCAAAGCAAAACATCAACTGAACGACCTGTGGCAGATCGGTAAAAGCTGTAGTTCTGCATCCGCATTTATTGCCTAAGCCCTAGGGACTAGGAGCATACCATGAGGAAACAAGAGGGCCAAACCGGAAAGCTGATTACCGAAGAAGAGGAGGGGCAAAGGAAAGAAGAAAGAAGAGGAAAAAAAAAAGGGGGGGGGGACACAACAACAGAGGGGGGAAAGGGGGGAGAGTTTTTCAGAAAGGAGAAGATGGGAAATAGAGGGAAGGGAGGTTAGGGTAGGAAGATGGGTTCCTGCAGGCTTGGGTGGTAATATAAAAAAATTATATGATGTCCAAGCTGGTCAGATGCAGGGTGGGGAGATCATACAATCCCCCCTTCCCATCAGCCCACATTTTCAGAATTTTAGCGTGGGAATCATGTAAAATAGTGGACATTTTTTGCAAATTATGGGTCAGGTTGCTCTTCACCGGTGCAAACAATACAGAAGGTGTCTTCCAGGCCTTAGCAATGACATGTTTGGTGGCAATGAACAGGTAAGTTGCAAGCTTATACGAGAATAGAGTCTTTATGGATAGGTACATAGAATAGGGTGTAGGGCAAAGCCCAGAGACTCTGGACAAAAACCCTATTAGATGTGGACAGGGCCACCAGATATGAAGTACAGTACATCACTGGTTTGGCACAGCCCTTAAAGCACCTATCCCTGTAAGATGTGTTCAAACTTGCAATATGGGGCAGGACTCAGTACCACCTCAAAAGAACTCTATATGCTGCTTCCAAAACCATTGTGTTGCAGAAACATTTAGCTATGGCAAACTAGGCTTTGTTCCATTCCTCAGGGTCGATAAAGGTACCCAGATCTTGATCCCAACTGGATTTTTAGGCGGTAGAAGGAGAATCCATAGCATTCCCAGAAGAATAGATCAGGGAAATAGTTCCCTGGGCACTGAGAGACTGTTGACAGGTATGTTCATAAGTCGTGGATTGAAAGGGATAGGAGGAACAGCATCTCAAGTAAGACACTCAGTGGCAGAGTTGAATGGAGCGAAAGAACACGGCAGGCGGTGTCTCGTGAGTCTCCTGAATGGAGGACCATACTAAAAAGGGTCAGGAAGTGAGGAAGTGATGGACCTGAGTTAAGCCATGAGATGACTACCAGGAAAATGCTCCCAGTTGTTCCAGGCCTAGGGGGAAAAGAGGATTGTTGAAAGAGGGAGGAGAGGTAGGAAAGGATATATAAAGGTTGCCCCAATAACGGACTGAGTTCTAGTATCTTAAACTATTGAGCATAAGGGAGCTAAGAGAGGGAGGGAGGGCGGAGCCTGTGGGGAGCCACAGCAGGGCCGCCATGGGGGTTGCCGCACAATTGGGAAGCTCTAAGAGGGCGCTTGTAGGTCCAGAGAAAGGAGAGGATTTTTTTCTGAAATAAATGTAAATAAAAGGAAAGATTACGGAAAGGCAGAGTTCTGAAGAAATATAAGACTTTGGGGAGTATAGTCATTTTGACCGCATGGATACAGGCCATGCACGACAAAGAAGAGAGCTGCCAAGATTGTACAAGGGAATTAATCATTTAGTGGGAGCGGTTAGTAATTGGTTGCAAATAGAGTGGAATACAAAGGGGTCAGTTTGACTCCCAAGTAGTCCAGAAAGGAGGTAGCCCAGCGGTACGAAACGTTTGCTTGGAGATGTGGCATGATAGAGGAAGGTAAAGAGATGTTAATCGCCAACATTTTATGTGGATTAATTTAAAGGCCTAAGAGATCAGAAAAGCGTGAAAGAAGGCTTTGCAGGTTGGGGAGTATAGTTAAGGGTTTGGTTAAAGTCAGAACTGCGTCATCCGCAAACAAATTCACTTTGTAGTGTACACTCGCGTATTGAATCCTGGAGATGTTGGGATCTTTCTTGAGTGCTATAGCCAAGGGCTTGAGTGCCAATAGAAATAGCATAGGGGATAGGGGAATATAAGAAGAGTGGAGGGGAGGAGGGGGAAAAGAGGCGAAGGGGGAGGGAAGTCGGGTTGGAGGAGAAAATTTGAGAGCTTCACATGTGAGCTCAAATGTAAACAATGCATTGATAAAAAGACAACCATACATTGGAGCACTAGGGTCTGTGGGAGGAGACCCATGTGTATGTACAACTACATGAGCCTATGGAAAAGGGTTACATGGAGTGTATATGAGCACATCTTGCCTATGAAAGAAGAGGATAATACAAGCACTCGGCTGACTAGATGATGGGAAATTACTGCAAGAAGTCAATCTCGGGGACCCAGGTATAATGATGAGATCTCAACAAGGGGTACAGCGAACAATGTGAGGCATATTGATGGTGACATACGAAGGGGAGATTACTAGCCATTGAATTGAGTGCAGTTACAGATGTAATACATTTCTCATTAAGAGTTGTCCACTAGTAGGGCATCATGAGCTATGAAAAATGGGTGTGATGTTAATCTTTGCCCAGGGCTCCAATAGTGGAAAAATGCCCTGCAGTTCGACTTAGTGAGATGCAGAAAAAGGGGTTAGAAAAAGGGTTAATACATAATTATAACTGTAGTAAAAACAAGAAGGGGGAAATAATTCCCCTGGTCACAACTGGTGTGTGGCAGCCAGTCACAGCCTTGATGAGGGCAAAACAAAAAAGAGTTTATGTTCCTTGGCCATATCTTGAGGAACCAGCCATTGATGGGGCGCGAGGAAGAGGCAGCATCTGGTTGGGGTCCAAGCGTTCTCATTCAGCGGCCTCCTCCAGGGTATGCATCGTGTGGATACGGCCATGGTAGGAGAAAGTCAGTTTAAAGGGGAAGTCCCACTGGTAGTGGATCTGATGATTCAGTAGTTCTGATGTATACGGTTTCATCTGCCTGGGCTTCAGAATGGTAGACGGTGTGAGATCTGCAAAAAGTTGGTAGCGGTGGCCTTAAAAGATGAGGTCTGCCTTGTCTCTGGCCGCACGTTTAAGTAATTCTAAACTGGAGCATGCACTTCTTTCATCTAATCACACACGACTTATTTCTACTTACTACTAGACAGACTTGCCTCATATTTTGATACTGTAATCTCTGCTAGAGACTCATACAATTGATATACTTACACAGAATGCATTATACACCTAAGCGTTTATTTTTTATGCATAAACGCCCCACCCCCTTAGGTGCCATGAATGTGAATAAGAACAAGATGACCTTATGCATATTGTTTGCTTATGCATTAGGGTCAGACCATTTCAATCTGAGATTACTGCATTTATTTCATTTCATTTTGATTTTCCCAATTTCTGAAGCCCTAAGTGGTGTCTTCTCGTGCTATTTGATAAAATAGAACTGACTACTAAAAGCTAAACTATTCCATAGGTCTCAACTATCCCTGATTTCGAGGGCTTGTCCCTCTTTCCTCCTCATTTGTTCCTCACTTTGGTCTGATTTATATAGATGAATAAAAAAAAAAATGACTACTTATGTATCAAAAAGTGTTTTACAGTGCTAAACCTTTCAACCGATTTCTAAATTGCTGCATTTATAAATTCTAAAAGCCAAAATAAAGGAATAGTAGTGGTAAAAAAAGGACTTGTGGGTTTAACCAATAATTTTTTTTTACAATTCTCCTTTAAGTGGGGCGTGGCAGGGTGTGTGTCTTATGCTTATATACTTTTGCTATTCTCAGACAGTCGGTAGGTATGAAATTCTTATGAACAATGCTCTGATATGCCAGGAAGACCATTGCATTATAATAGATTCATTCGACAAGTTCTCCAATGTTTGGGATAAAAGATACATTTTTTTTTTTTAATTCTCTTTCTCAGCTTTTCTTTATCAGTGTTTCTGTTCATTTGTTCTCTTCTCTCCATATATTCTGCCAAATTATATCCCATTGTGTGCTGATGTGAGATGGTCCAGGAAAATGGAAAATCAGATACTTACAGTAATTGTCCTTTCCTGGCCCAGTCATACATCAGCACAAGACTCCTTCCCTAGTGGCCTGTCGCAGGCTAAGTTATTGAACACTTCACAGTCTTTTATTGAGTTAGGAAGCTAGAAAGAAGCCCTGTGGGTTCCAGAGGGGTAGTTAATCCCATTGTGTGCTGACTTCAGGATAATTACGGTAAGTATCTAATAACAATTTTCTGTTATATTGCAGCTTTCAAAATCATGTTAAAAAAATGCATGCGTGAAAGGGTATTCAACACAACAACCATGCATGCAACAAAGCGAATAGGCATATAGAAAAAATAAACAATAGTAATTTCAGTTCATGGATAACAGTCCCACTGTGCAAAAAGTCCCAAATGTTCTGATGGTGATATCAGAATCTTCTGTGTGGTGCACTTAGAAACCCCCAAGGAAGCAAGTTTTCTTGTGACCACAGGTGACCCTATGGCGGGTTACAGAAGATTTGTATTACTGTGAAGTCAGCTCAATGGCTGTATCTTGTTGTTTTGAATACTTTCAAGTGCATAGGAGGGGTTTGGGGTCTTATAGAACTCAGACCTCTCCATAAAGAGTACCTGCCACTGCCTATTACTGTCACAAGGGATGTTTACACTCCTTGTGACAGCAATATAAAAAAAATAAAAAAATAAATAAAGGGACAGTGTAATAATAAAAAAAAAAATTAAATCGCCCCATCCCTCTGTGCTCGTGCGCAGAAGCAAAGGCATACATAAGTCACGCCCACAAGTGTAAATAGTGTTCAAACCACAAATGTGAGCTATCGCCACGATCGTTAGAGCAAGAGCAAAAAATTCCTGTGCAAAACCTCCTCCGTAACTCTTAACAGGTAAAAGTTAAAGTTTTTTTTTTTTTTTTTAAAGCATTGCCTATGGAGATTTGTAAATACCATAGATTGTCCCCATTCAACGGGTGTGAGCAATCTAAAGCATGACATATTAGGTGTCTATTTATTCGGCGTAACATCATCTTTCACAGTATACAAAGAAATTGGGCTAACTTTACTGTTTTTTTTTTTTTTAATTCACTGAAGTATATTTTTCCCCAAAAATTGCTTTTGAAAGGCCGCTGCGCAAATACAGTGTGACATAAAATATTGCAATGACTGCCATTTTAATCCCTAGGGTGACTGCTAAAATATATATATGTGTATATATATATATATATATATATATATATATATATATATATATATATATATATATGTTTGGGGGTTCTAAGTCGTTTTCTAGCAAAAATTACTGATTTTAACTTGTAAGCAACAAATGACAGAAAAAGGCCTGGTCTTCAAGAGGTTGAAGGGATTAACTCAACCCCAAGTTCACTATACAGGTGTATCTCATAAAATTAGAATATCATCAAAAAGTTATTTTCATTTCAGGAATTCAATTCCATAGTATGCACTCCTGGTCGGGGCTTCTTTTGCATGAATTACTGCATCAATGGCATGAAGACGATCAGCCTGTGGCACTGCTGAGGTGTTATGGTAGTCTCCAGGTTGCATTGATAGCGGCCTTCAGCTCATCTGCATTGTTGAGCCTGGTGTCTCTCATCTTTCTCTTGACAATACCCCACAGATTCTCTGTGAGGTTTAAGTCAGGCGAGTTTGCTGGCCAATTAAGCACACTGATACCATGATCATTAAAAACCAAGTATTGGTACTTTTGGCAGTGTGGGCAGGTGCCAAGTTCTGCTTGAAAATGAAATGAGCATCTCCCCAAAGTTTGTGAGGAGAGGGAAGCATGAAGTGCTCTAAAATTTCTTGGTAGAGGGCTGTGCTGACTTTGGACTTGATAAACCTCAGGGGACCAACACAGCAGATGACATGGCTCACACTGAACCTCATGCAACTTAGATTCTGTGCCACTTCACTCTTCCTTCAGACTCTGCGACCTTGATTTCCAACGAAATGCAACATTTTCCATAGTCAGTGATGATTTGGGAAGCCATGTCATCTGCTGGTGTTAGTCCACTGTGTTTTATCAAGTTCAAAGTCAGCTTAGCCCTCTACCAGGAAATTCTAGAGCACTTCATGCTTCCCTCTGCTGACCAGCTTTATGGAGATGCTGATTTCATTATCTAGCAGGACTTGGCACCTGCCCACACTACCATAAGTACCAATACCTGGTTTAATGATCATGGTATCACTGTGCTTGATGGGCCAGGAAACTCTCCTGAACTAAACCCCATAGAGAATCTGGGGTATTGTCAAGAGGAAGATGAGACAGCAGACCCAACAATGCAGACGAGCTGAAGGCTGCTATCAAAGCAACCTGGGCTTTCATAACATCTCAGCAGTGCCACAGACTGATCACCTCCATGCCATGCCCCATAGATGCAGAAATTCATGAAAAAGGAGCCCCAACCAACTATTAAGTGCATACTGTACTGTACATTGACATACTTTTCAGTAAGTACGAATTGGGACTTTATATGAGGCACATGTAGGACGGCTAGTGAATTACAGTATAACAAAACCTTTATTGGTAACTTCATAAGCATATACAAAATTAGAAAAACAGATTGGTATGATAATGTTGATACATAGTAGAAATATACAAGCCGATTTGTATAGGAGTAATCCTACACCATGTAAAACACATGATACACAATAGCAAATAGTTGTATGAACCAGATATATAAAAACAACACATGAATGTAACAAACATGCATCGATAGTGCTCAACATGTTTCGTGGAGACCATTCCACTTTTTCAAGAGCAAGAGTATAGTATATAAAATGCGTAAAGGTCGGCTTGAGTACAGCATGTATTGTCAAAAGACAGAGGAATCCTGGACACCATCAATGAAAGAAGGAAAATGATGACTTTCTCAACCTCAATAGGTGTAATGTGACTAGCAGTTCCAGCAAGAATCTAAACAAAATATATAAATATATATAAGTATAATATTTGGTGTAAGTATAGCAAAAAAAGGGGAAATATAATGTTAAAAAATAAAAGGTTAATGATGGCTGCTAGTTGATTACAGAAGAAAGAGTCAACTACCATGAGTGAAAGTATCCCCAAAAGGGGGATAATTTCAGAGTGAGTGAAAAAAAAAAAGGAATCTTGGAAACACCAAGAAGGACAAGATGATAAACCAAACAAACATGTGATAATGTCCATAAATTTACCTGATATGTGGTGCATAGGTTATGAGGAAGAGTGCGATACATAGTATCCCGATAGGAAGAGTGAAGGCACAAGAAGATGTTATGGCAGAAGTGCTGTTTAAGTACAACGCATGGACAGGATAAAACGTCAATGTCACGTAGGCGTTGAGAGAGAGGAAGGTATCAAACCCCGTGTGGCAAAAACAGCCCAGGTACAGTCAGGTCCATAAATATTGGGACATCAACACAATTCTAATCTTTTTGGCTCTATACACCACCACAACGGATTTGAAATGAAACAAACAAGATGTGCTTTAACTGCAGACTTCCAGCTTTAATTTGAGGGTATTTACATCCACATCAGGTGAAAGGTGTAGGAATTACAACAGTTTGTATATGTGCCTCCCACTTTTTAAGGGACCAAAAGTAATGGGACAATTGGCTGCTCAGCTGTTCCATGGCCAGGTGTGTGTTATTCTCTCATTATCCCATTTACAAGGAGCAGATAAAAGGTCCAGAGTTCCTTTCAAGTGTGCTATTTGCATTTGGAATCTGTTGCTGTCAACTCTCACTATGAGATCCAAAGAGATGTCACTATCAGTGAAGCAAGCCATCATTTGGCTGAAAAAAAAACCCATCAGAGAGATAGCAAAAACATTAGGTGTGGCCAAATCAACTGTTTAGAACATCCTTAAGAAGAAAAGAATGCACCAGTGAGCTCAGCAACACCAAAAGACCCAGAAGACCATGGAAAACAACTGTGGTGGATGACCGAAGAATTCTTTCCCTGGTGAAGAAAACACCCTTCACAACAGTTGGCCAGATCAAGATCACTCTCCAGGAGGTAGGTGTATGTGTGTCAAAGTCAACAATCAAGAGAAGACTTCACCAGAGTGAATACAGAGGGTTCACCACAAGATGTAAACCATTGGTGAGCCTCAAAAACAGGAAGGCCAGATTAGAGTTTGCCAAACAACATCTAAAAAAGCCTTCACAGTTCTGGAACAACATCCTATGGACAGATGAGACCAAGATCAACTTGTACCAAAGTGATGGGAAGAGAAGAGTATGGAGAAGGAAAGGAACTGCTCATGATCCAAAGCATACCACCTCATCAGTGAAGCATGGTGGTGGTAGTGTCATGGCGTGGGCATGTATGGCTGCCAATGGAACTGGTTCTCTTGTATTTATTAATGATGTGACTGCTGACAAAAGTAGCAAGATGAATTCTGAAGTGTTTCGGGCAATATTATCTGCTCATATTCAGCCAAATGCTTCAGAACTCATTGGACTGCGCTTCACAGTGCAGATGGACAATGACCCGAAGCATACTGCGAAAGCAACCAAAGAGTTTTTTAAGGGGAAGAAGTGGAATGTTATGCAATGGCCAAGTCAATCACCTGACCTGAATCCGTTTGAGCATGCATTTCACTTGAAGACAAAACTGAAGGGAAAATGCCCCAAGAACAAGCAGGAACTGAAGACAGTTGCAGTAGAGGCCTGGCAGAGCATCACCAGGGATGAAACCCAGCGTCTGGTGATGTCTATGCGTTCCAGACTTCAGGCTGTAATTGACTGCGAAGGATTTGCAACCAAGTATTAAAAAGTGAAAGTTTGATTTATGATTGTTATCTGTCCCATTACTTTTGGTCCCTTAAAAAGTGGGAGGCACATATACAAACTGTTGTAATTCCTACACCATTCACCTGATTTGGATGTAAATACCCTCAAATTAAAGCTGCAAGTCTGCAGTTAAAGCACATCTTGTTTGTTTCATTTCAAATCCATTGTGGTGGTGTATAGAGCCAAAAATGATTCAATATGTGTCGATGTCCCAATATTTATGGACCTGACTGTATTTGGCGCCAAACCTCCAAATTACAAACGACAGGATGACAAAGTGCGTGCCGACACCATGTGATTGACTTCACATGTGCGAAGCGAGACGTGATGTGACGTAGATGCGGAATGGGTGTAGGACCGTCCAAACCCCCATGTAAAGGGAGGGAGAGGGAGGACTCCCAGTGCGCATCGCAGCTCCTGGGTTAGGACATACAACCAGCAAGACCTATAAGCAGCAATCACAAATGATCACATAGAATAGACATCAACAATATGTAACATATACTGTAAAATACACAATCAATTTGCAAACCCATTAGCAATTAGAGTAAAATGCAAATTGTTAATGTAATTGGTCAGAACCTTAAAAGATTTGATTCATTTTATATCATAGCCATAATAAAACATATTAATTTTTCCTATGGCCAAGACGTACCAGGAGTTCATAATTTTACGATTGACTCTTCTGTGATCAACTAGCAGCTATCATTAACCTTTTATTTTTTAACATTATATTTCCCCTTTTTTTGCTATACTTACCCCAAATATTATACTTATATATATTTTGCTTAGACTCTTGCTGGAACTGCTAGTCACATTACACCTATCGAGGTTGAGAAAGTCATAATTTTCCTTCTTTTATTGAATTCCGTTTTGTACTTCACTGTTCATGGATATTCCTGCCCCTACTCCCGGCATAGACGTGTCCAGGATTCCTCTGTCTTTTGACAATACATGCTGTACTCAAGCCGACCTATAAGCATTTATATACTATGCTCTTGCTCTTGAAAAAGTGGAATGGTCTCCACGAAACATGTTGAGCACTATTGATGCATGTTTGTTACATTCATGCGTTGTTTTTATATCTGGGTCATACAACTATTTGCTATTGTGTATCATGTGTTTTACATGGTGTAGGATTACTCCTATACAAATCAGCTTGTATATTTCTACTATGTATCAAGATTATCATACCAATCTGTTCTCATTATGCGTATGAAGTTACCAATAAAGGTTTTTTATACTGTAATTCACTAGCCGTCCAACACGTGCCTCATATAAAGTCCCACTTCATTTTTCCTGTCAATATATACACATAGGAATGGAAGTAATTGGCTAATTTTTGCCCATGCTTCATATAAAGTCCCAAATCTCCCTCCCCCTCTAGAATACCTTTCAGTAAACCAACATTTCTGTATTAAAAATCCTTTATATTATTGGTCTTATGTAATATTCTAGCTTTTTGGGATACTGAATTGTAGGTTTTCACTAGCTGTAATCATCAGAATTAAAAGAAAGAAATACTTGAAATATAGTGCATCTGGAAAGTATGTTAAAGCCTTAGTCCAAAATGGATTAACCACTTGCCGACCGCTTCACATCTATTTACTGTGGCACTCAGCCGCTTACAGGCAAATCGGCGTAGACCTCCCACCCCTGCTCGTTCCCTGCTAAGCCAGCGCGTGTGACCGGTGGCTCCGATGGCCACCGGCCACTTGCGATTTCCCGCAGGAGAGGGAGAAAGACAGACGGCTGATGTAAACACAGCCGTCTGTTATTCTCACTGAAGTAGGCACAGAGGCTATGCGAACCTGTTATATAGGATCGCATGTCTCTGTGGTTAGTTCACTAGCCACGCCCCCTAACAGTTAGAATCACACCCCTAGGAACACACTTAACCCCTTGATCACCAATAAAGTTAACCCCTTCCCTGCCAGTGTCATTTTTACAGTAACAGTGCATATTTATAGCACTGATTACTGTAGTAATGTCACAGGTACCCCCAAAAGTGTCAAAAATGTCCGTCAGGGGTCCGATCTTTCTGCCGCAATGTTGCAGTCCCGCAAAAAAAAATCACAGATCACCATTACTAGTTAAAAAAAAATAATAAAAATTACATAAATCTTTCCCGTAGTTAGTAAACGCAATAACTTTTGCGCAAACCAATCGAAAAACGCTTATTGTGATTTTTTTTACTGAAAATATGTAGCAAAAAACAAATTGGCCTAAAATGTTAAAAAATTTTGATTTTTACATTTTTTTGAGAATTTCATATAAAAAAAATTTGTAAAATATTGTTATTTTTTCAAAACTGTCGCTTTTTTTTGTTTATAGCGCAAAAAATAAAAATCACACAGGTGATCAAATACCACCAAAAGAAATATCTATTCGTGGGGAAAAAAAGGACGTTCATTTGGGTACAGCGTCGCACGACCGCGCAATTGTCCGTTAAAGTCAAACAGTGCCCAAATCGCAAAATAGGGCCTGGTCTTTGAGCAGCCAAATCTTCCCGGGCTAAAGTGATTAAATTAATAATTTTCCTCAAAATTCTACAAACAATACCCCATAATGTCAACGTGAAAAAAGTTTGTTTTAAATCTTTGCAAATGTATTAAAAATAAAAAAAATACATGTACAAAACTATTCACAGCCTTTGCTCAATACTTTGTTGAAGTACCTTTGGCACCAATTACAGCTTCAAGTCTTTTTGAGTATGATGCTACAAGCTTGGTACACCTATTTTAGGGTGGTTTCTCCCATTCTTCTTTGCAGAACCTCCACATCTCCATCAGGTTGGATGGGGAGCATCAGCACAGCCATTTTCACATCTCTTCAGAGATGTTAAATGGGGTTCAAGTCTGGGCCACTCAAGGACATTCATGGAGTTGTCCTGTAGCCACTCCTTTCTTATCTTGTCTGTGTGCTTAGAGTCGTTGTCCTGTTGGAAGATGGAACCTTCGCCCCAGTCTGAGGTCCAGAGCGTTCTGGAGCAAGTTTTCATGAAGGATGTCTCTGAACATTGCTGCATGCATCCTTCTCTCGATCCTGACTAGTCTCCTGGTTTCTTCTGCTGAAAAAAAACCCACAGCATAATGCTGCCACCACCATGCTTTACTGTAGGGATGGTATTGGCCAGGTGATGAGCCGTGCCTGCTTTCCTCCAGACATGACGCTTGCCATTCAGGCCAAAGAGTTCAATCTTTGTTTTATTAGACCAGAGAATTTTGTTTCTCACGGTCTGAGAGTCCTTCAGGTGCCTTTTGACAAACTCCAGGTGGGCTGTCATATGCCTTTTTCTGAGGAGTGGCTTCTGTCTAGCCACTCTACCATACAGGCCTGATTGGTGGAGTGCTGAAGAGATGGTTGTTTTTCTGGAAGGTTCTCCTCTCTCCACAGAGAAATGCTGGAGCTCTGTCAGAGTGATCATCAGGTTCTTGGTCACCTCTCTGACTAAGGCCCTTCCTCCCGATCACTCAGTTTGGCCGTGTGGACCGCTGTAGGAAGAGTTCTGGTGGTTCCAAACTTCTTCTATTTATGGATGATGGAGGCCACTGTGCTCATTGGGATCTTAAATGCTGCAGAAATATTTCTGTACCCTTCTCCAGATCTGTGCCTCGATACAATCCTGTCTCCAAGATCTAAAGACAATTCCTTGGAGTTCATGGCTTGGTTTGTGCCCTGACATGCACTGGTAACTGTGGGACCTTATTTAGACAGGTGTGTGTCTTTCCAAATCATGTCAAATCAACTGAATTTAGCGCAGGTGGACTCCAATCAAGTTGTTGAAACATCTCAAGGATGATCGGTGGAAACAGGATGCACCTGAGCTAAATTTTGAGTGTCATGGCAGATGTGAATACTTATGTACATGCGATTTTTTGGTTTTAAATTTTTTATAAATTTGCAAGGATTTCAAGTAACTTCTTTCATGTTGTCATTATGGGGTTTTGTTTGTAGAATTTTGAGGAAAATATTGAATTGAATCCATTTTGGAATAAGGCTGTAACATAACAAAATGTGGAGAAAGTGAAGCGCAGGGAATACTTTCCGGATGCACTGTAAATAACTCTGTGTGTAACGCATCCATATCAAATATATGAGTTTGACTTTTTAAATTGAATTACTGAAATGAATTACCTTTTTGATGATATTCTAATTTTATGAGAAGTTAACAGGGGCATTTGAAATTAATGGGATTTTGCTTGTTGGGTGTTTTGAGACTTCAGGGATGAGCGTTTTACGAGCTGAAATACGCTCAGTTGTGAAAAGGGCCTAAATCTCCTCTTCTCAAGAGTGAATACATTTAATTCACAGAATTGAAAATTCTGGTATTACTCTCTGTTGGATCATTTTGGGACTTTTTTTTTTTTTTGCACAGTGGAGCTGCTATCCATAGACTGGGATTATTTTTGTTTATTTTTTCTATATGCTTATACCCACTTTTTTGCATACATGGTTGTGATTTTGAATACCATTTCACACAGGTGCTGTATTTACTTGATTTTTGTTGCACAGTGTGATTATCATATGTTGATTTTTTGTGCATTGTAGAACTATTTTAGGTTTATTTATATTTTTTTTGATATGTATACAGTATTTTTGAATATTTCACATATATTGATGTTGAGATTTCTGAGAGCGCAGCGCTAATTGATACCCACATAACGTTCATCACACACACTCTGGGTGTTTGCAGCTGATATAATTATTGTGGCACAAACTAATCTTCACTTAACCTCCCTTGCGGTATGATTCTTTTGGATTTTAGGTGCTGAAAGCGGTACCATTATTTTGCATGTAATTCTTGTGAATGAGCAGCCCAAACCAACTGTATACATTGTATACAGAGTAGCTCTCTTCATATGAGAATTTGTTTGGAGTGTACCAGACACAGGCTTTTTTTCCCCTCAGCAGCTGCTGGCTCTGTATTTAAAATGGTTGAGGTTGAGGCCTGAGGTTTTTTAACTTCATGCATTGCATGCATGAAGGTAAAAAAAACCTTCTGTGTGCAGCAGCCTCTTAGCTCCCCCTAATACTTACCTGATCCGATACGCCAGTATGTGAACAGAGTCTAAAAGTGATTGTAAATAGGGATGATTGAACGGTTCGGGTTGACCATCGGTTCGACCCGAACATTGACTGTTTGAATTTCGGCCGAATTCCAAACTTTTTGCTACTTTTACACCTGGCCGTTTTTTGTTGCAGGCGTTTTATTGGGCTTTTTTGTGGATGTCTTTGGAGGCAGGCATGACATCTGAACTTCTGCATAGGGGTATATATACACACACACATGTATGTATATATACACATACACACATATAGGTGTGAAAGTAGCGGAGCCCTATGCCTGCGCTAATGAAATTATTTGCAGGCATAGGGCTCCGCTCCTATCACACCTATATGTGTGTATGTGTATAAATACATATATGTGTGTGTGTATATATACCTCTATGCAGAAGTTCAGATGTTATGCCTGACTCCAAAGAAAATGCCCAAAAAAACGCCTGCAACAAAAACGCCCAGGTGTGTTGTTGCAGGCGTTTTTTTTGGGCATTTTTTAAGCGTCTTTGGAGGCAGGCATAATATCTGAACTTCTGTATAGGGGTATATATATACACACACACACACATATATGTATTTATACACATACACACATATAGGTGTGATAGGAGCGGAGCCCTATGCCTGCAAAAAATTTCATTAGCGCAGGCATAGGGTTCTGCTACTTTCACACCTATATGTGTGTATGTGTATATATACATACATGTGTGTGTGTGTATATATACCCCTACACAGAAGTTCAGATGTCATGCCTGCCTCCAAAGACGTCCACAAAAAAGCCCAATAAACGCCTGCAACAAAAACGGCCAGGTGTGAAAATAGCGGAGCCCTATGCCTGCTCTACTGCAATTCTAATACAAACAATCTTTTTTTTTCTGGTTCTGGACATGCTACAGAGCTGAAACTTCACAGGTACACTTTTTAGACCCCCCCAGAAACTAAATCCAAAGAAATCTCATTTTTTTTTTCAATAATTTTTTCCATAATTGGCTCTCTATCAAAAACGAAAATTTTTAAGAACTTTTTGTTGTGTGATTAATAGTCCCTGGGGCATGACCCAGAACCCTAGGGCACTTTTTAGGGGCATTTATTGGGTTAGGGCTTCAAAATGTTTTTTTTTGATTACCGAAGTTCGGGTCCCATTGATTTCAATGGGGTTCTGAAATCCGGGCCGAACTTTCGGGAAGTTCGGGTGTTCTGGTCAAACCGAACTTTTCAAAAGTTGGATCATCCCTAATTGTAAAGTCTTCTTTTTTCAATAAATAATAAACATGTTATACTCACCTCCTCTATGCAGTTGGTTTTGCACAGAGCAGCCCAGATCCTCCTCTTCTGGGGTCCCTCTTCAGCTTTCCAGGCCCCTCCCTCCCTTTGAGTGCCCCTACAGCAAGCAGCTTGTTATTTGGGCACCTAAACAAAGACACAGTATTCATTCAGACCCGCCCCCTCTCTCTCCTCATTGGCCAACTAATTTTGATTGACAGCAGTGGGAGTCAATTGTGCCGCTGCTGTGTCTTAGCCAATGAGATTCAGAGTCCCGGATGGCTTAGACAGTGGTGGACATTGCTGGATCGAGAAGGGGCTCAGGTAGGTATTAGGGGGGCTGCTGCACACAGAAGGTTTTTTATCCTAATGCATAAGGATAAAAAACCTTCTGACTTTACATCCCTTTTAATATCACTTTAAATCTAGGAGACTAGGTGGTAACAAGGAAAGATTCATTAGGTTCTTGAACCAAAATTTGACAGGCCTTACCCCGTACAAATGACTACCCACACTTAGTCAACTTTGAAGGAAAAGAATCTGGGATACACGCCAGTCTTTGCAAAAAGCTATTGAAATGAAAAGTCTATTTTTTCGTGTTGTTTCGCTTTGTTTTACAGGGCATCCTAAGTGGAAGGGCAACCCTTTTATTTGAAAACCTAAAGGCTAAGTTCACCTTTTCAGGCTGAATTTCACTTTTCAGAATAAATATAATCTTTTTGTAATATAATTTCTGGCCCAGCAATCCGAATGTTCATATCTCTCTTATCTTATCTTACTTCATCCACAAAGAGTTTGCAATTTCATGTTTCTATCTGAGTTTTAAAACACACTTTCTGCTTGCATCACTTCCTGTAGGTCAGCTCCCATCATTCTCTGTGTTTTTGCATCATAGAAAAGGGTGTGATTAGGGGGTGTATTACCAGTCTGGACCACACCCCCCTCTCTCCCGTCACTATACCACCGGCTACTTCTTCCCTTAAGGTGATCATACACATTACAATCTGATTGAACAATCTTTTAGATCTACCATCAGCAATGTAGTGCAGGGGCTTGCCTGATTTGAAACAAATTAAATGGATTGTTCAGGTGGGCCCTCCTATTCTGTAATTCTGATAAATCTAAAGGAAATTGTATAATCAAATTGCATAGTATATGGCCTTCATTAGTCAAGTACATAGGAGGGAGTGGATGGAGACACTCAGCTGTCAGGCCCCATTCACATTTTCACATTTTTTTTTTGGGGGGGGGGGGGCATATTGGAGCATTTCCACTCATCATGCATAGGGTAGCCCATTCACGTGGATTGTGGTGCAGTTTTTACTGTGCTTTTTGGTGCATTTGTAATGTGTTCTAAAACGCGTAACAAAGCATGCATTTTATTTGCGGTTTGCAATGTATTTGGAAACACACAGCTGTGAATAGAGCATCATCGTTCTTGTTTAAACCTGAAGCCTGAAAGTAAAATCGGTGTGTTTACACAAGAACAATGAGGCTTCATTCACATCTGCGTGTTTCACGCTCTTTGACGTGCATTTCCAAAATGTGCTGCACATGCAAATGTTAATGGTACCCCAAGCGGTTAGCAGGAGCATGTTTGGCATGAATTTTGTTGCATGAAAAATGTGCCCCAAAAAGCAAGGTATAGAAATGCACCATGCTCTACTCGAAAAAGAGTTCTGGAGCTTCTTTGGAGCATACAGTATGTCATGCGTAGGGCAGTCCATTCAAGTTAATGGGCTGCCCTGTGCGTGATGAGCAGAAAAGCTCCAAAACGCCCCCAAAAACACATACAGATTTATGAATGGGACCAGACAGCTAAGTGTCTCTGTCCACTCTATCCTATATACATGTATAAAAGTGGCCATACATTATACAATCTGATTGTACAATTTCCTTTAGATTTACTAAAACGATGGAATAGAGGGACCCACCTATCTATTCTTTCATTCTTTATCCAATCATGCAAACCCTGGCACTTCATCAGGGATGTTTAACCCATGGACTATATGTGGCCCCAGTGAATTTAGCATGCGGCTAATGAGGTCAGCTGGTAAACTCCTTCCTGTGTCCTACTGGTTTCTCTGTCCCAAATCTACATACCAGCAAGCGATGGAGCTTTCTAAGAAATACAGCAAGGGCTAAGGTAAAGCCTTGTTCTCAAAATTAAATCTGGAGCAGCTGTGCTTGGTAGCCAATCCACTTCTAACTTCAGCTTTTTCAAATAAGCTTTGACAATAACACCTGGAAGCTCATTGGCTACTATGCAGAGGTGCACCAGACAGATTTTGCACTTTCCCAGCCTTAGCAAATCTTATCACATGTATCCAGCCTTGCAGTCAAAATTCAGAAATGCCCACTAAATGTTTGTTATCAGAAAAAATTCAAAAAACGCCCAATAAAATCAAGCGTTCAATCAACTTGGGTATAACCAGCCTGTCGGATTTTATATCTATTTATTGCCAGCGTTTTCCTGTGGGGGGTAGAAAATAGCTCAATTCCCCATCAACATAATCAGTGTTAATGGGGGAATCCTCCCCAGCACTTTTGTGTTCTGCCGGCAAGGAGCAGTCATGCAAAAAAATCTGACAGGCTGGTTGTCAGACAGGCTGAAGATGGTTGATAGATCGACTTCAGTACAACCAGCCTGCTCATAGATGGATCAAATCTTGGCCGGTCCCTGGTGGCTAAGATTTGATTCATCTATGGCCGGAGTTAGGCTAAATTCCCACCTGCGCTTTAAGTGTGTCCAGCAAGAATCACCATGGGTAATTGCTGGCTGTGCGGAGAGTCGTGAATAGCTGCAGCTGTCTGTGACCAATCATTATAGTGAACCGGACCACTGGCTACACCCAGCCACTCACAGCTGCATCAGAAGATTCCTGCTGCTACATTTCACATGGGCCTAAATTGCTAGTGTGAACGTAGCCTAAATTATGGCTGTTCAACTCTCTCATAAACAAAAATAATTAGTAGGCTTTTACAGTGCTGGCGTTTCTATATAACAAGGCATCTAAAAAAAGTAAGCTGCAATTTGGCAGCAAAACCAGCCATTCTCAACTAGGGTTCCTCCAGAGGTTGTTAGGGGTTTCTTGAGCTGTGGCAGACAGACCTCCCATTTGTGAATACCTACATAGTTTGGGGTCAAAGCCACTTGGCAGAGCAAGCTGCATGAACCCAATGGCATCCAATGGCTACTAGCCACCAACGTGAAAGGCCATTTTCCCAGTGAGTATCAATTTATGTTTTTACAAGGGTTCACATAGACCTGAACAATTTTTCAAGGGTTCCTACGCGGTGAAAAGGTTGTGAAAGGCTGCTTGAGAGCCAGGTTCACATTTGTGCGGCTGCGGCGTTCGCATGTAATGTCGGAGCGCACTGCTCCTTCATTACATGCGATCGGCTGTGCGGTGTGAGTTTAGCCATACACTTTGTATGGCTAAATTCGCACCGCACCCGCAGCAAACACGCACAGGACCCTTTTTTGCAGCCGCATCAGGATCGGATCGCACAGAGGTTCACACTTGTGCGATCCGATCCTGTGCGAACTGCAAGATCGCACTGCGATTTGCGATCAAACTGGGAGTGTCGTTAAGATTACATTGACACCCCCAGCTTATCGCATATGGCAGTGTGAACTGCCGGGGGTGCGTTTGCGATGCGGGAACAGGCTGCGGATTCGCAGCCTTCCCGCATCGCATAAGTGTGAACCGGGGCTTAAACAACATTCTCATACAAATACTACCTCTGACTACTGGGGGTGTTCACATTTGCAGTCTCACACTGCAGGCACATCCATGATAGGGGTTCCTCTACTTTTCTCTTATTTTGCCCAAACTGTACTGTATGGAGGAATGAATGCACCCATGTTAAATAGAAAATGTAGGAATTCTTTATTGATTCATGAACAAGAAGCTCCTCAAATATGTAATAACCTTACACTGGTTGTAGTTAGAAAAAAGGATAGGTCCATGGGTATAGAAAATTGTATATGATCAACATTAATTATCAGTATAAAATCTGATGTTCCCCATAATTACTTGAATCGGGGGGTAAATGACACAGTGACCCAAGCCAACTGAAAAAAACAACAGGCTTGGGGCCTGTTTATTTTATATAGTAAATAGCTTATGCTTGGCTTCTGTCTAATGACACAGGAATATGTTATATTGGAAGGTTTGCCTTTTTAATTTGTAATGAACGCATGCAAGCCAGAACTCTCCCTTAAGCTTTAAAGAAAATTGTTAAGCAATGGAATATGGCTTGGGCATTGTTCTCTTGCTGGGCAGCAGGGCCGGACTGACCATAGGGCAGACCGGGCAGATGCCCGGTGGGCCGGGACCTCCGCCCTCAGTCCGTCAGACAGTGTCACTGTCTGTGTCCCGATGCCGGCCGCTGCTGGCCCCCCCGCGGCCGATTCCGCGGAGACTGAGGGCCGCCCGCCGCTGTCCCTGACTCCCCGCCAGTGGCCGCCACTCACTCTGAGTCCTAGCACTGCCTGGGCTCAGCTGGCAGCCGGCTGATACTGAGCTGAGCCCAGCGCCGCTCACTGCGGCCGCCGGCCACTGTCACGTCGGATTGCAGCGGCATCCAATGTAGGCGCTCTGGACTGGAGGGGTGGACCGGCGCCAGGTGACTGAAGGTGAAGGGGTGGAGCTAGAGGCCGGGGACCGTCACCCCCTGGCCCCTGCTTGATTCAGGAAGAAGCGGGAATGAAGTCGCCGGCGCCGCACCGCAGACAGCTGAGCAGAGTGAGAGACAGGACGACGAGCCAAGGGCTGACTGCTGCAACAAGGTAAGGAAAGGGCAGCCGCAGGCAGCACAAAAACAGCAACAACAGCTGGGATTTGTGGTTCTGAGCTGGCCTCCATTGGCAGAGCAGTGTTCTGGTCAGACTGGTCTGGAACTGTCACTGCTAGAAAACATGTGCCATCATGCCAGTTTGCTTGTTACATGTGATGTGACAGCCAGGTGCACATTTTCAACTTGAAAATGTGCACCTGGCTGTCACATCACATGTAACAAGCAAACTGGCATGATGGCACATGTTTTCTAGCAGTGACAGTGTGTAGCTGACTGTTATCTGTTTTTTACGCCTGCCTGCTGCTAAGCCAGAAGTGAGCAATGCTCTGCCGGAGGCCAGAACCACCAATCCCAGCAGTGTTGTGTTTGTTTTTGTGCCCTTTCCTTACATGACACATGTTCTAGCAGTGAGTGTGTAGCTGTTTTGAAAACAGCTACACACACACTGTCAGAGCCGGTTCACACTGGGGCGACCTGTCAGGCGACCTGGTCGCCGTAGGTCGCCTGCCATAGAGAAGCTGCGGACCCGTTCTAATAGGAGCGACACAAGTCGCTCCGACTTAGAAAAAGGGTCCGGAGCTTCTTTGGGGCGACCTGGAGCGACCTGCATTGACTTCAATGATATGAAGTCTGTGTCGGCCGCTCCGAGGTCGCGGTGTGAGCTGCGCACCGTGACCTGTGAGGTCGCCCCGGCAAGTAGCGTCGCCCCAGTGTGAACGGAGTCTCACTGCTGCTAGAAAACATGTGCCATGTAAGGAAAGGGCACAAAAACAAACACAACACTGCTGGGATTTGTGGTTCTTGCCTCCGGCAGAGCATTGTTCACTTCTGGCTTAGCAGCAGGCAGGCCGCAGGCGTAAAAAACAGAAAACAGCTACACACTGTCACTGCTGCTAGAAAACATGTGCCATGCCAGTTTGCTTGATACATGTGATGTGACAGCCAGGTGCACATTTTCAACTTGAAAATGTGCACCTGGCTGTCACATCACATGTAACAAGCAAACTGGCATGCCGCATGGCACATGTTTTCTAGCAGCAGTGATAGTGAGTGTGTAGCTGTTTTCAAAACAGCTACACACTTAGGGCTCTTTCACACGGTCCGCCTGCGTAGGATCCGCGATCCCCGCTGAGCCGGCGGATGACAGCTCCGTCTCCGCTTGCAGAGCGGAGAGGGAGGTGTCTCAGCCCCCGCTGCCCTCTATGGGGGATCGGAGGAGAGCGGACCGCCTGTCCGCTCTCATCAGATCCGATCCGATCCGATTACTGAACGGATAGAAAAATAGGGTTTCCATCCGTCCAGATTTAACGGACAGGATCGGATACGGATGGCAGCGGATGTCAGCAGAGGTGTCTCCGCTGACATCCACTGTCCCATAGAGCTGCATGGAGGATTAGATCAGATCCGCCTAAAAAACTGACAGGAACTGGATCTGATCGGATCGCCCGTGTGAAAGAGCCCTTACTGCTAGAACATGTGTCATGTAAGGAAAGGGCACAAAAACAAACACAACACTGCTGGGATTTGTGGTTCTGGCCTCCGGCAGAGCATTGCTCACTTCTGGCTTAGCAGCAGGCAGGCGTAAAAAACAGAAAACAGCTACACTCTGTCACTAGTGCTAGAAAACATGTGCCATCATGCCAGTTTGCTTGTTACATGTGATGTGACAGCCAGGTGCACATTTTCAACTTGGAAATGTGCACCTGGCTGTCACATCACATGTAACAAGCAAACTGGCATGCCGCATGGCACATGTTTTCTAGCAGTGACTGATCTGAAGTGTAACAGTGCAGGAATTGGGGTGATCTGAGGTGAGAAAGTGCAGGAATTGGGGTGATCTGAGGTGTGAAGGTGCAGGAATTGGGGTGATCTGAGGTGTGAAGGTGCAGGAATTGGGGTGATCTGAGGTGTGAAGGTGCAGGAATTGGGGTGATCTAAGGTGTGACCGTGCAGGAATTGGGGTGATCTGAGGTGTGACGGTGCAGGAATTGGGGTGATCTGAGGTGTGACGGTGCAGGAATTGGGGTGATCTGAGGTGTGACGGTGCAGGAATTGGGGCTGATCTGAGGTGTGAATGGTGCAGGAATTGGGGTGATCTGAGGTGTGAAGGTGCAGGAATTGGGACTGATCTGAGTTGTGAAGGTGCAGGAATTGGGGTGATTTGAGGTGTGAAGGTGCAGGAATTGGGGTGATCTGAGGTGTGAAGGTGCAGGAATTGGGGTGATCTGAGGTGTGAAGGTGCAGGAATTGGGGTGATCTAAGGTGTGAAGGTGCAGGAATTGGGGTGATCTGATGTGTGATAGTGCAGGAATTAGGGTGATCTGATGTGTGATAGTGCAGGAATTGGGGTGATCTGAGGTGTGAAGGTGCAGGAATTGGGGTGATCTGAGGTGTGAAGGTGCAGGAATTGGGGTGATCTGAGGTGTGAAGGTGCAGGAATTGGGGTGATCTAAGGTGTGAAGGTGCAGGAATTGGGGTGATCTAAGGTGTGACCGTGCAGGAATTGGGGTGATCTGAGGTGTGACGGTACAGGAATTGGGGTGATCTGAGGTGTGACGGTGCAGGAATTGGGGCTGATCTGAGGTGTGAATGGTGCAGGAATTGGGGCTGATCTGAGTTGTGAAGGTGCAGGAATTAGGGTGATCTGAGGTGTGATAGTGCAGGAATTGGGGTGATCTGAGGTGTGAAGCTGCAGGAATTGGGGTGATCTGAGGTGTGATAGTGCAGGAATTAGGGTGATCTGAGGTGTGATAGTGCAGGAATTGGGGTGATCTGAGGTGTGAATCTGCAGGAATTGGGGTGATCTGAGGTGTGAAGGTGCAGGAATTGGGGTGATCTGAGGTGTGAAGGTGCCGGAATTGGGGCTGATCTGAGGTGTGATGGTGCAGGAATTGGGGTGATCTGAGGTGTGAAGGTGCAGGAATTGGGGTGATCTGAGGTGTGAAGGTGCAGGAATTGGGGCTGATCTGAGTTGTGAAGGTGCAGGAATTGGGGTGATCTGAGGTGGGAAGGTGCAGGAATTAGGGTGATCTGAGGTGGGAAGGTGCAGGAATTAGGGTGATCTGAGGTGTGAAGGTGCAGGAATTGGGGCTGATCTGAGGTGTGAAGGTGCAGGAATTGTGGTGATCTGAGGTGGGAAGGTGCAGGAATTAGGGTGATCTGAGGTGGGAAGGTGCAGGAATTAGGGTGATCTGAGGTGTGAAGGTGCAGGAATTGGGGCTGATCTGAGGTGTGAAGGTGCAGGAATTGTGGTGATCTGAGGTGGGAAGGTGCAGGAATTAGGGTGATCTGAGGTGGGAAGGTGCAGGAATTAGGGTGATCTGAGGTGTGAAGGTGCAGGAATTGGGGTGATCTGAGGTGGGAAGGTGCAGGAATTAGGGTGATCTGAGGTGTGAAGGTGCAGGAATTGGGGTGATCTGAGGTGGGAAGGTGCAGGAATTGCGGTGATCTGAGGTGTGATAGTGCAGGAATTGGGGTGATCTGAGGTGTGAAGGTGCAGGAATTGGGGTGATCTGATTTGTGAAGGTGCAGGAATTGGGGTGATCTGATTTGTGAAGGTGCAAAGCTCACTTGATTTCTTACTATTATTCAAGCGGTTTACAGCAGTTACTTTATATGAAGTTGACAGTTGTTTTTTATGTATCTGGCACTCCCAATTTCTTTGAAAACATTTTTCGGCACACTGTGGTCAAAAAGGTTGTCTACCCCTTGATTAGGGTAACCTTTATCTTGTGCTGCTTCATAATATTTTTAGGACTCAGTGATCAAAACAGGATTTAAAGTAAGACAAAAATAAACAGCATCATATGGCAGCTCTGATCTAAATTGGACCCAGTCTGTCAGATTAAACTAAAAAAAGGTACCGTAATCGAATCCAAACATCCTGGAACATTAAATCCTGTCATCAACCATCCCAATGAACGCCCCGCCCCAGCCACGCCCCCGTCACGCCCCCCTCCTGGGCTGCTCAGTCCAAAATGCCCGGGCCTATTTTTTGTCCCAGTCCGGGCCTGCTGGGCAGGATGGGGTATTGAAGCTCTAAAAAGAATAAATAATTCGGCTAATATTTTGGATGAAATTTTGAACCTCACAACTACTGCCATTACTACTAACAGCAGGAGGTTTCGGAAATGTCCTTTTTTTATAAAGAGTCATAGTAACAAAAAGTAGGTGTATATATTGTAATGTTTATAGTTTTTAATGATTTATTTAGTTGTGAGACTATATGTATATGCTATATAAGAAAAGCCATAAAGCAACACTCATGGAAACAATGATAACTTTTTTCAAACCTCCTAATGGAAAACAAGCCACTCATAATGAAGAATATAAATTGCTAAAACAATTAGGGGTAAACCTTCTACCTATAGCATTATATGTTAATGAGGTGCTGATTAGTGATGGGTTGAACCCAGTTAGGTTTAGTTCAAGCAGGGTTTGGCGAACATGGCTAACGTTTACGTGTCGAATCTGAACCTTATTAAAGGCAATGTTAGCCAAATGTTAAAAATGTCTTGCCATTTTGTAGGCTAATAGGCAAGGGATTGTCAAACAAATTGTATGAGAGGTTGGGTGCTGCTATGGATAACATGTACCAAAGCAAAAACAAAGAGTAAAGAAAATGTTGGCTGGGAGAAGTGATTCTAGTAATATTTGAAGTGAAGCATTAACCGCTTGCCGACCGCCGCACGAACATATACTGCGGTGGTCAGCCCCTCACAGGCAGAGTGACGTATCAGTACGTCACTAGCCTGGGAGGGTCTGGGGAGCGAGCGCGCGCCGCCGGTGGCGCGCTCCCGCTCCCGCGCGGTCACGCACCCCCCCGCGCGTGTGACCGGCGGACCCGATGTCCTCTGGTCACTCGGCGATCGGCGGGGGAGATGGAGAAAGGCAAGCAGCTTGTGTAAACAAGCTGCCTGTCAGTTCTCCCTGTGTAGAAACACTTATCATACGGTTCTACTATTTAGAACCGTTGATCAGTGTAACTACACCTCAAGCCACAGCCAATCACAGTTAGAATCACGCCCCTAGGGACACACACAGCCCCTCCCTCTCAAATAAAGTTAACCCCTTCACTGCCAGTGTATTTTTACTGTAACAGTGCATATATATAGCACTGATTACTGTAGAAATGTCACTGGTAACCCCAAAAGTGTCAAAAATGTCAGTCAAGGGTCCGATCTGTCCGCCGCAATGTCGCAGTACCGCAAAAAAAAAACGCAGATCGCCGCCATTACGCGTTAAAAAAAAAAAACAACAAAAATGACAAAAATCTTTCCCTTTGTTAGTAAACGCGATAACTTTTGCGCAAACCAATCAAAATACGCTTTTTGCAATTTTTTTTTACCAAACATAGGTAGCATAAAACAAATTGGCCGAAAATGTTAAAAAATTTTGATTTTTACTTTTTTTTTTTTGGGAATTTCATATAAAAAAATGTGAAAAATATTGTTATTTTTGCAAAATTGACTCTCTTTTTTTGTTTATAGCGCGTGATCAAAAAATCGCACAGGTGATCAAATACCACCAAAAGAAAGCTCTGTTTGTGGGAAAAAAAGGACGTCAAATTAGTTTAGGTACAGCGTCGCACGACCGGGCAATTGTCCGTTAAAGTCACGCAGTGCCCAATTGCAAAATACCCCCTGGTCAGGAAGGGGGTAAAATCTTCCGGGGCTTAAGTGGTTAAAAATGCAAAACTCCATTCAATGATATGTTTAGGGGATGCCCTGACCCTGCCTGTAAAGTGGCTCATTTGTGAGATGTATACAACCTATTACAGCAACACTGACATTTTAAGAAGGAAAAGTGTTTAAATTGCCAGCAAAATGACAGCTCCCAAACGCTTAATTCAGTTTGTAAACGTTGTGGTCAGGGATGCCATTCATCTACACCTGATCCTTATCCTAGATGAAGGTCTGCTATACAGAGGATGTTAATGAGGGACCAACTACATTAAAAGCAAAGTGACATGGGGTTCACCCCCAATAATACCAGGCCCTTCAGGTCTGGCGTGACTCGAATCTCAAAACCATATTGATGAGAGTCTTAATAGAATGAAACTCCACCCTGTATGTCGACCCAAGATAACGCACACGCGTTGTGTTTGGCTAAACAAGAAGGAAACAATATGATTTATTACTGTGCATGCATGGCTGCCATACTGCTACAAATAATATACGAATGCCCAGGAGTTATTGAAAAGTCATTCCGCCTGTCTTGGCTCTTCTAAGGCTCCATGTACACGGGACGTTGTAAATGGCCGTTTAGGAGCAGTTGGTGGGTTCAGAAGCCCCTGAACCCACCTACATGTTATCTTATCTGTCCATGTACACAGGGTCGTTTACAGTCATTTGCAGGCAGTTGAGTTCTGGGACATTTTTTGGAACGCAATTAGCGTTTAGCGTTCGCGTTTTTCCATTTTAAAGGGGAATAATTTTTTTGACCTCTAGGAACGGTTCTAAACGCAAACGCCCGCTAAACGCCCGCTAAACGCGGGTGCAAACGCGACCTAA
Source organism: Pelophylax lessonae (assembly GCF_965119305.1). NCBI lineage: Eukaryota > Metazoa > Chordata > Amphibia > Anura > Ranidae > Pelophylax > Pelophylax lessonae. The sequence goes on from NC_138778.1 coordinate 71,333,267, forward strand.
CGGACGCTTCAAACGTCCTAAAAATTCCAGCATTCAAAGGGACTTTTAACAACGTCCCGTGTACTTGGAGCCTTAATGACACAACCACCCTTCATATGAGATGGAACCCTGTTCCAAGTACAATTTTTTAATTCAGCTACGTAAATATTATTTACCTCTAGACAAACAATTTAATACTTATCCTATATTATTATTTTGAACACAGTTATTGTGTGTGACAGTTATTGGGTGTGGTTAACATCCTTGTTAATTATATCTAGAAAACCACAATTGCTCTTTGTAGAACTTTAAAGGCCTTTAAAGGACTTAAAAGGCAACTTCTAACCAAAAAATAAGATTCAAATAATAACATTTAATGTATAACATTTATCTTCTTCAGGGATAAGATACAACTCTTGAATATAAATTATATTTTTTTCCCTGTCCCCTGGATAGGTCACAAACCTTGCAACCTTATGTAAGGACATACTTCCTGTAGCTAATTAAAGCGGAGTTCCACCCAAAAGTGGAACTTCCGCTTTAGGGAGTCCTGACCCCCCGACATGCCACATTTGGCATGTCATTTTTTGGGGGGGGGAGCGGGTACCTAGTTTTGACAGGTACCCGCTCCCACTTCCGCTCGGAGCGCCGCGGCGCCCTGAGCGGAAGTTCTCCTCTCCCCCTCCCTCCCTGCAATCTTCTGGGACACGTCAGAGGTCCCAGAAGATTGCCGGCCAATCACGGCGCGCAGCGCGACTCGCGCATGCGCAGTGGGTACCCGGCTGTGAAGCCGCAAACTGTAACAGCCGGGTGCCCACAGCAGTGATGCCGGCGCCGAGGGAGAGGATCGAGGCTTCCGGCGGCCGCATCGCTGGACCGTTGGACAGGTGAGTAAATGGCTGGAACTCCGCTTTAACTTAAACCTTCCTAGTGGTATTCCCGAGTGTGGCTCGGGGTTAAATTTCAGTGCCAAAAGCGGTAACCGCGAGCCACACTCGGGGTACTGCTAGGGAGATCGCTGGATCCTGGAAGAGAGGGTACTCACCTTGTCCCCGGGATCCAGCGATGTATTCCGGCTTCCGTCTCCTGTGATGTGGGGGAGTGGAACCGGCAAATTCAAATAGTAAAACACACCAAACACACTGATACATTACAAAATAAAATAAATTCACATTAGTTTGCTGCGGTTTTACTGTACTTTTTATGTATGTACGGTATATATATATATATATATATATATATATATGTGTGTGTGTGTGTATTGTGTGTATATATATATATATATATACATACACACACACACACATATATATATATATATATATATACACACACATATATATATATATATATATATATATATACACACACACATATATATATATATATATATATATAATATATGTATACATGTATATATATGTATATATATATATATATATATATATATATATATATATATATATACATACTTTAACTTATTTATAGTTATTTATTATATTATAATTTATGATTTTGTGTTTCAAACTTTATCATACCCGAGATGTTATAAAGAAGAACGCACAGTAAAAAAAAAAGTCATATGTAAATAGTTGGTTTGGGCTGCTCATTCTTAAGAATTACATGCAAAATAATGGTACCGCTTTCAGCACCCAAAATCGGAAATAATCATACCGCCAGGGAGGTTAAAACATCTTTAAAAACTCCCATGACCATCCTGGATCAGGATCTCATAAATCTATGTGACATACTGGTGGATGGCCAACACAGATGGAACCATGCTTTAATCATAGTCAGGGCCGCTTGTAGGGGACCCAATCACACAAGGGGGCCCACACAGGGAGGGGGATTACCGACAGGTGACAATTGTGTCTCTCTTCCTCTAGCAGATAAAAGCTCATCTCTCCCCCTTTCCCTGCTGCCAGCTTTCAGCTGCTAGAGGAAAAGAGACACAATTGTTGTCTGACACTAATCCCCCCCCCCCCCATGCTCAGCCCTGGCTCTAATGTTAGCTCTGCTAGGTGAGGTTATCTCTGTAACTTTCTCTCTGTGTAGTTCTTTCTATACTCCTTGTCCTAGCCTGTATATTTTTTTCATCTCACTCCTCCTTTGCTCTTTCTTTCTGACACAGTCACAGCTGATCAGCTGCATTCCCATAGGGAGAAGAATTTACTGTTACACCAGTTCTATAGCTGCCTGTTATCTTGTCCCAGTGCAGTTTGGTGTGCTGGGCATCCCACTCCTCTCCACCAGGCTGCTTCTTGACCTATGCAATTTTTCTTCTTATCCCCTTAACTGTCAGTTCCCCCTGCATCCATGTATCAACTCCTTCTATTTAACCATTTACTAACTTCTTCTTCTTGCAGTAGTAAACTAAATTTTTTAGCTTGTATCTACAGGCTTACCTGAAGGTACAGTGAATATCTCCCAAACGTAGCAGCGTATGAGACTCCTGCGCACATGTGTGTGAGTCACATCATTGCAGTTTGGCCAAATGACTAGAGCCCAAGATCCCAAAGAGAAGACCAGACAAAGATGGAATCCCCCTTAGTAGTGACAGCACACCGCTGGAGAGATCTGTTTTTTTAGGTAAGTCTGTCATAATAATATTTCACCAAAGTGAATATTTCACCAAATCAAGTGAAGTAGTACGATTTCAAAGAGCATCAATGTGAACCAGGGCTTCTTTATGTTGTAACCCAATTTTGTACAATATTATATACTATATAATATGTGGTTTTTAAACCTTTTGAATTGAGAAAATAAATGTTGTTATTTTATTCCTATTTTTGGTTAGAAGTTGCCTTCAAAATCCTACAAAGACCAATTGTGGTTTAGATATTATTATTATTTTGAACCTGATTTTTTTTTTCTGTTTATGCATTTTGTAGGTTTTTACTTGATAAATAAAGACTATTCATTGCACTCTTTTTGAAAGCATACTCACTTTACAGCATTTTTCACAAACGCCTATGACTTTTGCAAAGCACTGTGTATATACAGTATAACACCAAAATGCATACCTTTTTCTTTTTCTTATAAAAAAATATTTTTTTTTCTGTTCCCAACCCACAGCTGATCCTGATAGAACAGTAAATTGGAGGGTAATTCTGTAGATATTCAATTCTGTGATCCAACAAAAAGCTCTGTACTTTTTTCCTGTTTTTGTTTTTCTTCACAAACCTAAATATACTTTTATGTGACTATAGCGTTAGCCCCAGTTCACATGTACAGTATACAGCTCTATGCTGCGGGCTTTCGGGAATGGCAGCCTATTCATTTGAATGGGCTTCTGTGCCTAAATTTTCTGCAGCGTGAAGGTCCCTGAACTTTTTAAAGCACAGCCACACAGAAATTGTGATTTTCAGTGCATGGGGGTGCCATTAGGAGTTAAATAACATGAATATTTGGAGTTAATGGCACCTCTGTGCCTTTTCTGTTCAGCACCACATTTTGTGTGAGGCTGTACGTAGGTTTGAGAAAGGAATACAATTTGCATGCATTCCTGTACCCGCATATAAGTGAACATAGCCTTAGAGAACTTCTTTAAATTGATTAGTGTGGCCAAATGTTTTTGCAAACTTCATTTGGCAATAACTGATAACTACGGTTCAGTGCCTTTTGTAAAACAGTTAGCAGTGGCCAGGAGATGTACTTTAGCACAAATAAGCCACAGAAGCAAAGCATGTCAGTAGGTGGCAGGTCAGAGGACTTGACTGATGACAGAGTACATTACGGAAGACACCGTGGTTGGATGGCGAAATGCGTCTAGCGATTGGCTGAGCGTACCTTGACGTCACTTCCGGCCAGGGAAGCGCACGCTGCGGGAGCAGCGAACCACCGAGCCGAGATCTATCTGCTCAGTTTTTAGCGATGTTTGTAAGTAGAAACATAGAAACATAGAAACATAGAATGTGTCGGCAGATAAGAACCATTTGGCCCATCTAGTCTGCCCAATATATCTGAATCCTATGAATAGTCCCTGGCCCTATCTTGTATGAAGGATAGCCTTATGCCTATCCCATGCATGCTTAAACTCCTTCACTGTAAGTAAGTTTCTTTTTGCAATACATTTTTAAGTGAACGTACTTCACTATGGATGGTGTTTTATTCCTTATGAGGGGACTTGGAATGTAAGAAGGACCACCACTCAGGATCTCTCCCATATGATTGTGGATTCCAGGCTGACAGGAAGAGGCTGTGGCTGTACTGCAGGATTTACATTGAATGATTTATACCTAGCGAATTGTGGTAAGTAGACAACCACAAGGGGGGAACTCCAGTTTGTATGTACAGTGAAGCACAGAAGCACCTTATCTGCACCTGATGGACACTTTATTGATCTATGGACTTTTTGATCTAACTATATTCTATTTATGAATTTACAGTATTTATTATTGCTTTGTCTTACGAGATTTGCACATTGATTTAGTCTGCGCATTTTTGCACATTTGCAACAGTTTGTAATTAGCTGAATATTAATATAATTTATTAATAATATTTATTAAAAGCAGCGCTGCAACATTAGGTTTATACATTGCAGGACTTTCTAGGGCTTTTTTTTTTTATTAAAGCACTTGTCAAAAAGTGTGGTGTTATTTACTGTGCACATTTTTTTTGTAAATGAGTAGGGTTACCATGTACCCCTTACTCCTTCACATGAGGAAGCTGGTATTCGTGGTCCCCTTTAATAGGGGACTTTCTATTCTGATAAGCCCCCTGCCCACAGACCACAAGAAAGTCCAGGCCAGGTTTTTGGGGAAGAGGCCTTTCTGCTCATCCACATGGAGCAAAGTTGCTTTGCCAGGGGGGTCCCCCTCATGTTGAGAGCATGTGACTTGGTACAGTCCAGGGGGGCACGTGTAAATTTTTTTATGGATCTAGGATAAGGCCCTGATAAAGATGAAGGGAATTCCTGGCCAATGTGTTTACAATCAGAATGCCCAAAGTTGTTATTTACACGCAATTTACAGGTAATTTTTTTTTATTTTGTAAGTTTTGCTGTAGTAGGTTATATATGGATGCCCCACTTCATAGGTATGATGTTTAAAGGAATTTAGTATTTTAAATGTTTCACTTGAAGAATTGATAGCATAGCTGCTCCTCACTAAACAACATTTAAAAAAGGTATTTTTTGCTTTGGTACAATGTTCCTCAAACCTATGCCCTACCCCCGTGTTATTTGTTTGACATACCCTTGCCTTTAAAATGGCCATTATTGTTTTTAACATTTGACTCCAATAGGGTTTAGATCCAGCACCTGAAACCTCAGTAATGTTTGCAAGACTCACCTAAAACCGAACCAAGGTATGCTCAGCTCACCCCTTATTGGCAGTGAATGAACACCATATGTATGCATAGCATTGCCTTGGTATTATGCTCACAGTTACAATATCATGTGCTTTACATTTCAGTCCTTACTCTGATATCATCAGGGTCCAGACTGTGCTCACTCCAGGCAGAGGTGATGCTGCTATTTAGATTGGATCGAGAACGCCTCAGGTCCAGCTCATCTTCGTACACTTCAGCTGCAATCTCTTCCTGTAGAGGACCTCCTGCATGCAAGAACTAAAAAAGATGTTTACAGTAGGACCTGGTGGGAAAATCTTTCCTTCAGAAGTGTATGAACTAATAAGCATGTATGAATTACCTTGGGCACAAACAGTAAGGTAAGTGTCATTGTGACTGTCCCATGTGTGTGAATGAAGAACAGAAGAAGTGTCCAATCCGGTTGAAGTGATGGAACCATAACAAACCTAGAGTGAAGAACACAGTGTAACATACACTCACAAAGGTGAATTGTGCATCAAATTCTGTGCTTGGTGCCGTGCTGATGATTGATGCCATGTACAAAGACCAGGGACTATTGATATTTTGCCTTTCTCATCTTTAAGTCCATTCACACTTGTGCAACTTAAAAATCATGAGTGCGACTTTGTTACAACTTTTGCTTTGACCAAAGTGAATGATTTGTTTGTGCTCTACAAAGTCGCTAGACATGTGCTGAATGGAAAAATTAATTTACAGTAGTTTAGTTTGGTTTCTTTCTTTTCTAACGAATTCCAAATTTCGAATTGGTCAAAAATTGATCGATCGATTCAAATTCTATGTGAAGAGTAGCTTGTTGGTAAGGAGCGGCCCAGAAGCCAGCAACTGCGTCCTTAACAACCGATGATTCATCACTTGTTACAGCTGAATGTAAACAAAAGAAGGCAATGAAAAATAAATTAAAAAAAACAGCATGGGGTCCCCTACCCTATGGATTTTAGGGGAACCTCACACCAAAATAAAAAAAAATGGCATGGGTTCTCCCCCAAATCTATACCAGACCCTTATCTGAGCAGCCCGGCAAGCCAGGAACGGGGGTGGTGATGAGCGAGCGCACCCCCCCTGAACCATAGCAGGCCACAAGCCCTTAACATAGAGGGGTGCTTTTATAGGGACAATGGCCCCTGGTTGATGGTTGTGGGGGTCTGCGGGTGGCCAGATCCCGCCCCCCCATGTGAATGAGTATATATATATATATATATATACCTTTATTCATTTACCATAAAAGGTGAAAAAAAAAACCTCTGGTCCCGATGAAGGCTCCTGCCATCAGCTAGCTCCACCTTTTGCCAGCTCCTGAATAACGTAGGGGCGGGGCCACCCAGTGACATCACCGGGTGGCACGCCCCTTAGTTATTTAAGAAAAGGCAGATGGCGAGAGCCTTCGTCAGGAACGTTTTTTTTTTCTTTTCGGGTCGGCAGTGGGCATCGCGATTGACGATGGATCTACACTGGGGAATCTTTTTTTTTTTATATCTATTTTTCAAATAAAGGAACTGTCAAACTGCCTGCTATCGCTTCTTACACTACACTATTTTTTTGTGAATGAGTAGGGGTAGTGTGTCCCCCTACTCATTCACATGGGTGGCCAGGATCTGGGGCTCCCCTTCTTTAAGGGGGCTTCCAGGTTCTGATAAGCCCCCTCACCCGCAAACCCTCACAACCCCTGGATAGGGTTGTGGGAAAGAGGCCCTTATCCCCATCAACAGCAGAGTCCCCCTGCCATAAAGCACCCCCATGTTGAGGGCATTTAGTCTGGTATTCAGGAGGGGGGCGTTCCTTCCTCCCCCCCTTTTCTGACCTGCTGGGCTGCATCCTTGGATAAGGGTCTGGTATGGTTTTTGGGGGGAACCCATGCCATTTTTTAAAAACATTTACCTAAAGGGCCTTGCATAGATAGGGGTGGGGGGGGGGGGACCACACTGTTTTTTTTTTTCATTGCTGGCATGTTTTTCACAAGTCACACACAAGTTGCATGTATATCATGCAGGTGCAACTTTCATGTGACTTTTGAGGGTTAACATTAAAGTCTATGGCCCTCAAGGCACATGAAATTCAGACTAAAGTAGAGCAGGAACTAATCTAAAGTTTCACAGATATGAACGGTACTCATTGGGGAAGCATGGAGTGTGACACAAATGTGAAGGGGGTCTAATAGTTTCTCTCAGAAATAATTTTAAGGTGTTTTTTCAAGAAAGGAAAGGAATATTGTCCTTACCTGGAGTATATTCTTAACAAAAGCAAGAAGCCTTTAATCTGTAAAACACTTAAATTGAAAAATATATATATGCATGCTGTTGCATTCTGACCTCACCTAAGTATATGGAATGCAGCAGATATAAGCATCTCATTATGTATTGCCAGTCCCATGTAACGTGGCTCATGGAAAGCAGAGGGCACGGTACGAGCTCCATAACATAGGTAACTGCCCCAGCACAAAAACAAGAGCTCACCTAGGGAGAAGACACAGAACATGGTCAAGTTAGAACCATACATATAGTAAGAGATTTGACCAAATACAATAAAATTAACACAGCACGCTAAGCTTACCCAAAGCCATCATATAATCCCAGCGGTCATAATCACACATGTAAAACATAAGCCCTTCTTGCGTTTGTGAGTGAACAACCACAGGCACTCCTCTTTGCACATTCTCCATTGTTCCCACTGTCCATCCCACAAGGAACCAAATACACACAGTCACCATAACGCTTAACATGCGTATTAAACGCATACTGGTCATGTAGGGAATACGCTGAGCAGTCCTCGAAAGGAAAATTTTCATGACTCTGTCATTAAAAAAGAAAAAAAATTATGTGTTTAGCATTTTCATTATTCAACATTTTAAAATCTGACATTTTAAAGACCTACCCTATATTTTAAATAAATTAAAAATAAGTTAATTCTAAAGTCCTAAAAAACTTAACAGTTTTATAATAAGGCCTTTTTTGATATACAGTATGTATCAAGCTTTAGCTTTATAAACTAGCTTGCATTCCAAGAATGGACATGGTAGAGCTGCCACAGAATAATGTCACAAGACTGCTTCTAGTAATAAATATACTTATTTTCTAAACATATTTGAAGAAAGGATTGTGTTTTTTGGCCAAGCTATATAAACTCATGAGATTCTCTGTTTCATTCTTTTATTCAATAACCTATGACATGGATAAATTGATTAGTAACAGTAAGTAACACAAATAGTTCTTTGAAGGGGGGTGAGGGATATATATATAAATGTGGCGTGCCAAATGGATATGGCAATAAATATGTAGGTCAAATATTCTGGGAATCCACGTGTATTTAAGGGAGTTTTTATCGGAAGTGACCCGACGCTGCTGAAGACGTATACTTACGAAACGCGTACAGCGCGTCGCATCGATTCCGGTTCCGGCATTTTGGTGTGGATCGCATTGCATTCCAGACGCATGTTTCCCCGCTCGTTTGTTACTTCACCAATGTGAGTACCTTTTATCCTGCTTTAACAAAATAAACCCTATTCGACTCATAGAGGAAGCAAGGACCCACCTACCGGATCACTATTAGTGTTGAGCGAACACGGACTGTATTATTCGTGTTCGTACCGAATAATTGGATTTTTTGTACCCGAACACGGACACGGACACTTTACTGTATGTTCGGGTAAAAATCCGTGTTCGGTCGTTTTATTTCCGGGTTTTGCATGCTTTGGCGCTCTTTTCATGGCGGGCTTTCAACAGCCAATCAACAATCGTTTAACTGGTGTGCCTTAAGCCATCCCAGCCATGCCTGCAAATGTCTCAGTAGCTGTGATTGGCCGTCTGAAGCATGTGACCAAGTCTTTATAAGTTCGAGGCAGCCGCAGCGGCGTCATTATGCTGCTTAGATTCAGGGACAGAGCACACATCAACGTGCTGGCTGCTGATTAGGGAAAGATAGGCAGGAAAAAACCATTTGTGTCCGGATAGAATTGAGGGACAGGTCGGAGTGTTTAGGCAGGGCGAGTTGTAGGCATTTTAGGGATAGAGTCTGCTGAATTATATAGGGTCAGTGTCTTCTACAAACTACAATCGATATTGCTGTGTGGGGGGTGGGGTCTGCACTCAATCCTGATCTACGATCTCTTCTCAATCCTGTTAGGGACAGAGTCTGCTGAATTTTAGGGAAACTGTGTTCTACAAACTACAATCGATATTGCTGTGTGGTGTGGGATTGGAGATAGGCAGGTGTCAGTGATCCACATCCATTTTTCTGTGTGTGAGCTGCAGTGAACACAATCTTTTTGGGCTGCAGTGAACACAATCTTTTTGGGCTGCAGTGAACACAATCTTTTTGGGCTGCAGTGAACACAATCTTTTTGGGGTGCAGTGAACAAAATCTTTTTGGGGTGCAGTGAACACAATCCTTTTTGGTGTGCAGTGAACACAATCTTTGTGGGGTGCAGTGAACAAAATCCTTTGTGGGGTGCAGTGAACACAATCTTTTTGGGGTGCAGTGAACAAAATCCTTTTTGGGGTGCAGTGAACAACATCCTTTTTGGGGTGCAGTGAACACAATCTTTTTGGGGTGCAGTGAACAAAATCCTTTGTGGGGTGCAGTGAACACAATCTTTTTGGGGTGCAGTGAACACAATCTTTTTGGGGTGGAGTGAACAACATCCTTTTTGGGGTGCAGTGAACAAAATCCTTTTTGGGGTGCAGTGAACACAATCTTTGTGGGGTGCAGTGAACACAATCTTTTTGGGGTGGAGTGAACAACATCCTTTTTGGGGTGCAGTGAACAACATCCTTTTTGGGGTGCAGTGAACACAATCTTTTTGGGGTGCAGTGAACACAATCTTTGTGGGGTACAGTGAACAGAATCTTTGTGGGGTGCAGTGAACACAATCTTTGGGGGGTACAGTGAACACAATCTTTGTGAGGTGCAGTGAACACAATCTTTGTGGGGTGCAGTGAACACAATCATTGTGGGGTGCAGTGAACTCAATCTTTGTGGGGTACAGTGAACACAATCTCATACTGAAGGTTTGAGGGTGCTGCCTGTTCCATACTCCCCCTACTCCTAGCCTTTTAGGGGTACAAACAATAGTAATTGGGGCCTAGTGTGGTTGTGTACGTGTGATATACATACACTTTTTTGGGATCATATTTTCTATTCCGCTATTTAATCAAAAACCTTTGGGGATCAGTTAAATTGGGGGATAGTCTGTGTTGGTACGTGTGAGAGAGATCCACCTTTCCAAGTTGTTGGGGTTCATCTCATACTTCTGAAGGTTTGAGGGTGCTGCCTGTTCCATACTCCCCCTACTCCTAGCCTTTTAGGGGTACAAACAATAGTAATTGGGGCCTAGTGTGGTTGTGTACGTGTGATATACATACACTTTTTTGGGATCATATTTTCTATTCCGCTATTTAATCAAAAACCTTTGGGGATCAGTTAAATTGGGGGATAGTCTGTGTTGGTACGTGTGAGAGAGATCCACCTTTCCAAGTTGTTGGGGTTCATCTCATACTTCTGAAGGTTTGAGGGTGCTGCCTGTTCCATACTCCCCCTACTCCTAGCCTTTTAGGGGTACAAACAATAGTAATTGGGGCCTAGTGTGGTTGTGTACGTGTGATATACATACACTTTTTTGGGATCATATTTTCTATTCCGCTATTTAATCAAAAACCTTTGGGGATCAGTTAAATTGGGGGATAGTCTGTGTTGGTACGTGTGAGAGAGATCCACCTTTCCAAGTTGTTGAGGTTCATCTCATACTTCTGAAGGTTTGAGGGTGCTGCCTGTTCCATACTCCCCCTACTCCTAGCCTTTTAGGGGTACAAACAATAGTAATTGGGGCCTAGTGTGGTTGTGTACGTGTGATATACATACACTTTTTTGGGATCATATTTTCTATTCCGCTATTTAATCAAAAACCTTTGGGGATCAGTTAAATTGGGGGATAGTCTGTGTTGGTACGTGTGAGAGAGATCCACCTTTCCAAGTTGTTGGGGTTCATCTCATACTTCTGAAGGTTTGAGGGTGCTGCCTGTTCCATACTCCCCCTACTCCTAGCCTTTTAGGGGTACAAACAATAGTAATTGGGGCCTAGTGTGGTTGTGTACGTGTGATATACATACACTTTTTTGGGATCATATTTTCTATTCCGCTATTTAATCAAAAACCTTTGGGGATCAGTTAAATTGGGGGATAGTCTGTGTTGGTACGTGTGAGAGAGATCCACCTTTCCAAGTTGTTGGGGTTCATCTCATACTTCTGAAGGTTTGAGGGTGCTGCCTGTTCCATACTCCCCCTACTCCTAGCCTTTTAGGGGTACAAACAATAGTAATTGGGGCCTAGTGTGGTTGTGTACGTGTGATATACATACACTTTTTTGGGATCATATTTTCTATTCCGCTATTTAATCAAAAACCTTTGGGGATCAGTTAAATTGGGGGATAGTCTGTGTTGGTACGTGTGAGAGAGATCCACCTTTCCAAGTTGTTGGGGTTCATCTCATACTTCTGAAGGTTTGAGGGTGCTGCCTGTTCCATACTCCCCCTACTCCTAGCCTTTTAGGGGTACAAACAATAGTAATTGGGGCCTAGTGTGGTTGTGTACGTGTGATATACATACACTTTTTTGGGATCATATTTTCTATTCCGCTATTTAATCAAAAACCTTTGGGGATCAGTTAAATTGGGGGATAGTCTGTGTTGGTACGTGTGAGAGAGATCCACCTTTCCAAGTTGTTGGGGTTCATCTCATACTTCTGAAGGTTTGAGGGTGCTGCCTGTTCCATACTCCCCCTACTCCTAGCCTTTTAGGGGTACAAACAATAGTAATTGGGGCCTAGTGTGGTTGTGTACGTGTGATATACATACACTTTTTTGGGATCATATTTTCTATTCCGCTATTTAATCAAAAACCTTTGGGGATCAGTTAAATTGGGGGATAGTCTGTGTTGGTACGTGTGAGAGAGATCCACCTTTCCAAGTTGTTGGGGTTCATCTCATACTTCTGAAGGTTTGAGGGTGCTGCCTGTTCCATACTCCCCCTACTCCTAGCCTTTTAGGGGTACAAACAATAGTAATTGGGGCCTAGTGTGGTTGTGTACGTGTGATATACATACACTTTTTTGGGATCATATTTTCTATTCCGCTATTTAATCAAAAACCTTTGGGGATCAGTTAAATTGGGGGATAGTCTGTGTTGGTACGTGTGAGAGAGATCCACCTTTCCAAGTTGTTGAGGTTCATCTCATACTTCTGAAGGTTTGAGGGTGCTGCCTGTTCCATACTCCCCCTACTCCTAGCCTTTTAGGGGTACAAACAATAGTAATTGGGGCCTAGTGTGGTTGTGTACGTGTGATATACATACACTTTTTTGGGATCATATTTTCTATTCCGCTATTTAATCAAAAACCTTTGGGGATCAGTTAAATTGGGGGATAGTCTGTGTTGGTACGTGTGAGAGAGATCCACCTTTCCAAGTTGTTGGGGTTCATCTCATACTTCTGAAGGTTTGAGGGTGCTGCCTGTTCCATACTCCCCCTACTCCTAGCCTTTTAGGGGTACAAACAATAGTAATTGGGGCCTAGTGTGGTTGTGTACGTGTGATATACATACACTTTTTTGGGATCATATTTTCTATTCCGCTATTTAATCAAAAACCTTTGGGGATCAGTTAAATTGGGGGATAGTCTGTGTTGGTACGTGTGAGAGAGATCCACCTTTCCAAGTTGTTGGGGTTCATCTCATACTTCTGAAGGTTTGAGGGTGCTGCCTGTTCCATACTCCCCCTACTCCTAGCCTTTTAGGGGTACAAACAATAGTAATTGGGGCCTAGTGTGGTTGTGTACGTGTGATATACATACACTTTTTTGGGATCATATTTTCTATTCCGCTATTTAATCAAAAACCTTTGGGGATCAGTTAAATTGGGGGATAGTCTGTGTTGGTACGTGTGAGAGAGATCCACCTTTCCAAGTTGTTGGGGTTCATCTCATACTTCTGAAGGTTTGAGGGTGCTGCCTGTTCCATACTCCCCCTACTCCTAGCCTTTTAGGGGTACAAACAATAGTAATTGGGGCCTAGTGTGGTTGTGTACGTGTGATATACATACACTTTTTTGGGATCATATTTTCTATTCCGCTATTTAATCAAAAACCTTTGGGGATCAGTTAAATTGGGGGATAGTCTGTGTTGGTACGTGTGAGAGAGATCCACCTTTCCAAGTTGTTGGGGTTCATCTCATACTTCTGAAGGTTTGAGGGTGCTGCCTGTTCCATACTCCCCCTACTCCTAGCCTTTTAGGGGTACAAACAATAGTAATTGGGGCCTAGTGTGGTTGTGTACGTGTGATATACATACACTTTTTTGGGATCATATTTTCTATTCCGCTATTTAATCAAAAACCTTTGGGGATCAGTTAAATTGGGGGATAGTCTGTGTTGGTACGTGTGAGAGAGATCCACCTTTCCAAGTTGTTGAGGTTCATCTCATACTTCTGAAGGTTTGAGGGTGCTGCCTGTTCCATACTCCCCCTACTCCTAGCCTTTTAGGGGTACAAACAATAGTAATTGGGGCCTAGTGTGGTTGTGTACGTGTGATATACATACACTTTTTTGGGATCATATTTTCTATTCCGCTATTTAATCAAAAACCTTTGGGGATCAGTTAAATTGGGGGATAGTCTGTGTTGGTACGTGTGAGAGAGATCCACCTTTCCAAGTTGTTGGGGTTCATCTCATACTTCTGAAGGTTTGAGGGTGCTGCCTGTTCCATACTCCCCCTACTCCTAGCCTTTTAGGGGTACAAACAATAGTAATTGGGGCCTAGTGTGGTTGTGTACGTGTGATATACATACACTTTTTTGGGATCATATTTTCTATTCCGCTATTTAATCAAAAACCTTTGGGGATCAGTTAAATTGGGGGATAGTCTGTGTTGGTACGTGTGAGAGAGATCCACCTTTCCAAGTTGTTGAGGTTCATCTCATACTTCTGAAGGTTTGAGGGTGCTGCCTGTTCCATACCCCCCCTACTCCTCATCTAGCCTTTTAGGGGTACAAACAATAGTAATTGGGGCCTAGTGTGGTTGTGTACGTGCGAGATACATACACTTTTTTTGATCATATTTCCTATTCCGCTATTCAATAAAAACCTTTGAGGATCAATTGAATTGCGGGATAGTCTGTGTCGGTACGTGTGAGAGAGATCCACCTTTCCAAGTTGTTGGGGTTCATCTCATACTTCTGAAGGTTTGAGGGTGCTGCCTGTTCCATACTCCCCCTACTCCTAGCCTTTTAGGGGTACAAACAATAGTAATTGGGGCCTAGTGTGGTTGTGTACGTGTGATATACATACACTTTTTTGGGATCATATTTTCTATTCCGCTATTTAATCAAAAACCTTTGGGGATCAGTTAAATTGGGGGATAGTCTGTGTTGGTACGTGTGAGAGAGATCCACCTTTCCAAGTTGTTGGGGTTCATCTCATACTTCTGAAGGTTTGAGGGTGCTGCCTGTTCCATACTCCCCCTACTCCTAGCCTTTTAGGGGTACAAACAATAGTAATTGGGGCCTAGTGTGGTTGTGTACGTGTGATATACATACACTTTTTTGGGATCATATTTTCTATTCCGCTATTTAATCAAAAACCTTTGGGGATCAGTTAAATTGGGGGATAGTCTGTGTTGGTACGTGTGAGAGAGATCCACCTTTCCAAGTTGTTGGGGTTCATCTCATACTTCTGAAGGTTTGAGGGTGCTGCCTGTTCCATACTCCCCCTACTCCTAGCCTTTTAGGGGTACAAACAATAGTAATTGGGGCCTAGTGTGGTTGTGTACGTGTGATATACATACACTTTTTTGGGATCATATTTTCTATTCCGCTATTTAATCAAAAACCTTTGGGGATCAGTTAAATTGGGGGATAGTCTGTGTTGGTACGTGTGAGAGAGATCCACCTTTCCAAGTTGTTGGGGTTCATCTCATACTTCTGAAGGTTTGAGGGTGCTGCCTGTTCCATACTCCCCCTACTCCTAGCCTTTTAGGGGTACAAACAATAGTAATTGGGGCCTAGTGTGGTTGTGTACGTGTGATATACATACACTTTTTTGGGATCATATTTTCTATTCCGCTATTTAATCAAAAACCTTTGGGGATCAGTTAAATTGGGGGATAGTCTGTGTTGGTACGTGTGAGAGAGATCCACCTTTCCAAGTTGTTGGGGTTCATCTCATACTTCTGAAGGTTTGAGGGTGCTGCCTGTTCCATACTCCCCCTACTCCTAGCCTTTTAGGGGTACAAACAATAGTAATTGGGGCCTAGTGTGGTTGTGTACGTGTGATATACATACACTTTTTTGGGATCATATTTTCTATTCCGCTATTTAATCAAAAACCTTTGGGGATCAGTTAAATTGGGGGATAGTCTGTGTTGGTACGTGTGAGAGAGATCCACCTTTCCAAGTTGTTGGGGTTCATCTCATACTTCTGAAGGTTTGAGGGTGCTGCCTGTTCCATACTCCCCCTACTCCTAGCCTTTTAGGGGTACAAACAATAGTAATTGGGGCCTAGTGTGGTTGTGTACGTGTGATATACATACACTTTTTTGGGATCATATTTTCTATTCCGCTATTTAATCAAAAACCTTTGGGGATCAGTTAAATTGGGGGATAGTCTGTGTTGGTACGTGTGAGAGAGATCCACCTTTCCAAGTTGTTGAGGTTCATCTCATACTTCTGAAGGTTTGAGGGTGCTGCCTGTTCCATACTCCCCCTACTCCTAGCCTTTTAGGGGTACAAACAATAGTAATTGGGGCCTAGTGTGGTTGTGTACGTGTGATATACATACACTTTTTTGGGATCATATTTTCTATTCCGCTATTTAATCAAAAACCTTTGGGGATCAGTTAAATTGGGGGATAGTCTGTGTTGGTACGTGTGAGAGAGATCCACCTTTCCAAGTTGTTGGGGTTCATCTCATACTTCTGAAGGTTTGAGGGTGCTGCCTGTTCCATACTCCCCCTACTCCTAGCCTTTTAGGGGTACAAACAATAGTAATTGGGGCCTAGTGTGGTTGTGTACGTGTGATATACATACACTTTTTTGGGATCATATTTTCTATTCCGCTATTTAATCAAAAACCTTTGGGGATCAGTTAAATTGGGGGATAGTCTGTGTTGGTACGTGTGAGAGAGATCCACCTTTCCAAGTTGTTGAGGTTCATCTCATACTTCTGAAGGTTTGAGGGTGCTGCCTGTTCCATACCCCCCCTACTCCTCATCTAGCCTTTTAGGGGTACAAACAATAGTAATTGGGGCCTAGTGTGGTTGTGTACGTGCGAGATACATACACTTTTTTTGATCATATTTCCTATTCCGCTATTCAATAAAAACCTTTGAGGATCAATTGAATTGCGGGATAGTCTGTGTCGGTACGTGTGAGAGAGATCCACCTTTCCAAGTTGTTGGGGTTCATCTCATACTTCTGAAGGTTTGAGGGTGCTGCCTGTTCCATACCCCCCCTACTCCTCATCTAGCCTTTTAGGGGTACAAACAATAGTAATTGGGGCCTAGTGTGGTTGTGTACGTGCGAGATACATACACTTTTTTTGATCATATTTCCTATTCCGCTATTCAATAAAAACCTTTGAGGATCAATTGAATTGCGGGATAGTCTGTGTCGGTACGTGTGAGAGAGATCCACCTTTCCAAGTTGTTGGGGTTCATCTCATACTTCTGAAGGTTTGAGGGTGCTGCCTGTTCCATACCCCCCCTACTCCTCATCTAGCCTTTTAGGGGTACAAACAATAGTAATTGGGGCCTAGTGTGGTTGTGTACGTGCGAGATACATACACTTTTTTTGATCATATTTCCTATTCCGCTATTCAATAAAAACCTTTGAGGATCAATTGAATTGCGGGATAGTCTGTGTCGGTACGTGTGAGAGAGATCCACCTTTCCAAGTTGTTGGGGTTCATCTCATACTTCTGAAGGTTTGAGGGTGCTGCCTGTTCCATACCCCCCCTACTCCTCATCTAGCCTTTTAGGGGTACAAACAATAGTAATTGGGGCCTAGTGTGGTTGTGTACGTGCGAGATACATACACTTTTTTTGATCATATTTCCTATTCCGCTATTCAATAAAAACCTTTGAGGATCAATTGAATTGCGGGATAGTCTGTGTCGGTACGTGTGAGAGAGATCCACCTTTCCAAGTTGTTGGGGTTCATCTCATACTTCTGAAGGTTTGAGGGTGCTGCCTGTTCCATACCCCCCCTACTCCTCATCTAGCCTTTTAGGGGTACAAACAATAGTAATTGGGGCCTAGTGTGGTTGTGTACGTGCGAGATACATACACTTTTTTTGATCATATTTCCTATTCCGCTATTCAATAAAAACCTTTGAGGATCAATTGAATTGCGGGATAGTCTGTGTCGGTACGTGTGAGAGAGATCCACCTTTCCAAGTTGTTGGGGTTCATCTCATACTTCTGAAGGTTTGAGGGTGCTGCCTGTTCCATACTCCCCCTACTCCTCATCTAGCCTTTTAGGGGTACAAACAATAGTAATTGGGGCCTAGTGTGGTTGTGTACGTGTGATATACATACACTTTTTTTGGATCATATTTTCTATTCCGCTATTCAATAAAAACCTTTCTAGGGCAAGATCTTAAATTACAGAAATATGAGGAGACCGTCAAATAAGGGCCGTGGCCTGGGTCGTGGTGCTGCTGGTAGAGCTCCTGTTGCAAGGAGAGGACATGGTCGATCTGTGCCAGCTACACGCACAAGTGAAACACCTTCCTCAAGTGTGAGTAGGCGACAGAACCTGCATCAGTATTTGGTAGGGCATCAAACGCCCCTAGAAGTGATGAGGCCAGAACAAGTTGAGGCGATAGTAGATTGGTTTGCTGCTGACAGTGCCTCCAGTTCCTTCACATTGTCTCCCACCCAGTCTACTGCAGAAAGGTCAGAGTTGGCACCTGCAGCCAACGTCCAACCGTCTTTCACCTCACCCCCTTGCAAATCAGGCCAGCAGTCTGAGCCCCAAGCCATACAGCAGTCTCTTATTCTTTTTGAGGACTCTGTCAGCAGGGTTTCCCAGGGCCATCCACCTAGCCCTGCCCCAGAAGTGGAAGAGATTGAGTGCAGCGATGCCCAACCACTTATTTCTCAAGATGAGTACATGCAAGGATCATCGCAGCACGTCTCCGATGATGACGAAACGCAGGTGCCAACTGCTGCGGCGTTCAGCATTGTGGAGACCGACAAGGAGGGCAGGGGTGAAGACTGGGTGGAAGATGATGTGGAGGACGATGAGGTCCTCGACCCCACATGGAATGAACGTCATGCAGGTGAACTGAGTAGTTTGGAGGAAGAGGCGGTGGTCGCACAGAGCCACCAGCACAGCAGAAGAGGGAGCAGGGTGCAGAAGCGGAGCGGCCGTGCCCTAGACACTACGCCCGCTACTGCCCAACGCAGCAAGGGAACGAGCGCACCAAAGTCAGCTCAAAGGAGTTCTCTAGCGTGGAAGTTCTTTAGAAAATGTGCTGATGACAGGACACGAGTGGTTTGCACCCTGTGCAATCAGAGCTTGAAGCGAGGCATGAACCTTCTCAACCTGAGCACAACCTGCATGATCAGGCATCTAAGTGCAAAGCACGAGCTGCAGTGGAGTACACACCTTCAAAACCAAGAAACGTCTCTGGCTCATCCTGCTTCCTCTTCTGCTGCAGTCTCGGCCGCTCCAGCCACATCTGTAGTGATACCGGCACCTGCCACCCCGCAAACAGACGATCTGTCAGCAACACCACCACCTGGGTCACCAACAACCATCTCCACAATGTCCCGTGGAAGCGTTCAGCTTTCCATCTCCCAAACACTTGAGAGGAAGAGGAAGTACCCCCCTACCCACCCGCGATCCCTGGCCCTGAATGCCAGCATTTCAAAATTATTGGCCTTTGAAATGCTGTCATTCCGTCTGGTGGAGACGCACAGTTTTAAAAACCTTATGTCGGTGGCTGTCCCACAGTACGTCGTGCCCAGCCGCCACTACTTTTCCAGGCAAGCCATCCCTTCCCTGCACAACCAAGTGGGGGAAAAAATCAGGTGTGCACTGCGCAACGCCATCTGTGCCAAGGTCCACCTAACTACGGATACGTGGACCAGTAAGCACGGTCAGGGGCGTTATATCTCCCTAACGGCACACTGGGTAAATGCAGTGGCGGATGGGCCTGAGGCGGATAGCAATTTGGCGCATGTCCTTCCACCACCGAGGATTGCAGGGCGCTTCAGTTTGCCTCCTGTTCGTAACTCCTCCTACTCCGCTTCCTCATCCTCTACCGCCTCCTCATCCGGACAGCGTAACACCTTCACCACCAACTTCAGCACGGCCAGGGGTAAACGACAGCAGGCAGTTTTACAACTTGCCTGTTTGGGGGACAAACCACACACCGCGCAGGAGTTGTGGAGGAGCATGGAACAGCAGACAAATGAGTGGTTGCTGCCAGCGAGCCTCAAGCCCGGCCTGGTGGTGTGCGATAACGGGCGAAATCTCATAGCAGCTCTGGGCCTAGCCGGTTTGACGCACATCCCTTGCCTGGCGCATGTGCTGAATTTGGTGGTGCAGAGGTTCCTTAAAAACTACCCCGATATGTCAGAGCTGCTGCAGAAAGTGCGGGCCGTTTGTGCGCACTTTCGGCGTTCTCACCCTGCTGCTGCTCGCCTGGCAGCGCTGCAGCGTAACTTCGGCCTTCCCGCTCACCGCCTCATATGTGACGTGCCCACAAGGTGGAACTCCACCTTGCACATGCTGGAAAGACTGTGCGAGCAGCAGCAGGCCATAGTGGAGTTTCAGCTGCAGCACGCACGCGTGAGTCGCTCTGCGGAACAGCACCACTTCACCACCAATAACTGGGCCTCCATGCGAGACCTGTGTGCCTTGTTGCGCTGTTTTGAGTACTCCACCAACATGGCCAGTGGCAATGACGCCGTTCTCAGCTTAACTATCCCACTTCTATGCCTCCTTGAAAAAACAATTCGGGCGATGATGGAAGAGGATGTGGCACAGGATGAGGAGGAGGAGGAGGATGAAGAGGTAACATTTCCAAGGCTTTCAGGGCAGTCATTCGCAAGGGGCTCCGAGGGTGGGTTCCTGCACACGCAAACGCCAGGGGCGCAATTGTCCAGCAGGGGCACAGTTCTGGAGGATGAGGAGGATGAGGAGGAGGAGGAGGAGCTGGAGGAGGAGATGGAACCATGTTCACAGCAGGGTGGCACCCAGGCCAGCTCATGGCCATCACTGGTGCGTGGCTGGGGGGATACAGAGGACACGGACCATACACCTCCCACAGAGGACAGCCTTTCGTTGCCTCTGGGCAGCCTGGCACACATGAGCGATTACATGCTGCAGTGTCTCCACAACGACCGCCGAGTTGCCCACATTCTAACTTGTGCTGATTACTGGGTGGCCACGCTGCTGGATCCCCGTTACAAGGACAACGTACCGTCCTTAATTCACTCACTGGAGCGCGATCGCAAGATGCACGAGTACAAGCGCACGCTGGTAGACGCCATGCTGCTGGCATTCCCATCTGACAGCGGGGCCACAGTGGAAGCACAAGGCAGAGGAGGAGGAGGTCGCCAACGCAACCAGGGCACCGCCAGCACCTCAGAAGGCAGGGTTAGCATGGCCGAAATGTGGAAAAGCTTTGTCAGCACGCCACAACAAACAGCAGCACCAGCAGCTCAGATGGAACGTCTTAGCAGGAGGCAGCATTTTACCAACATGGTGGAGCAGTATGTGTGCACACGCCTACATGTAGTGAATGACGGGTCTGCCCCCTTCAACTTCTGGGTCTCCAAATTGGGCACATGGCCTGAGCTTGCCCTTTACGCCTTGGAGGTGCTGGCGTGCCCTGCAGCCAGTGTATTATCTGAACGGGTATTTAGCACGGCTGGGGGCGTTATAACAGACAAGCGCAGCCGCCTGTCCAGAGACAATGTGGACAAGCTCACGTTCATTAAAATGAACCAGGCATGGATCCCACGGGACTTTTCCGTACCTTGTGCAGAATAGCAATGGATACCGACCTTACCCACCCATTGTTCCATTTTTGCTCTTTCTCACTCTTTTGGGGTGTACCCTCATTTAAAATTTGTGAAAAGAAGCAGTGTTGGCTACCTCGTCCTCCTCCTCAGGGCCAGATTAATGTAGGGGCTATTGGAGCTGCAGCTCCAGGCCCCTACCTTTTATATAGGCCCCGGGTTGGCCATATTCACTGTTACCGCTCTTCTGTCACTTGTAAACACAGAAGTCTGGCTTCTATGCTCGCTTCCCCAGGCAGCACCCTCAGAACCTCCCCACACAGCGTGAAGGCCGGACAAGGAGGGACAGTTGGCGATGCATGGATGTGTTTATGGGCTTCAGAGACAGCATCCCATGTTGAATTAGGCATGCATGGCTGCACCCTTCCTCCTCTGGGTGCATGGCAAGGCACGGCCCTAAGGCCCTTCAAAATCCTCAGCACCAAGCCCATGATGCTGTTAATCCGGCCCTGGTCCTCCTCCACCGCCGCTTCCACCTACACCGCCCATAGGTGTGCGCAGCCTATTGCATTAAGGTGTGCACCCCAAAGTTGAAATACACATGCATGTGTTTGCCAGCAGGGAGAGTAATGTATCGGGGCCATGTACCTGTAGGCAAGGAGAAATAGAGCAGAGCAGGTCCCAGGGAGATCTTTCCCATCTCCTCACTGGCAATGCTATGTGCCCTAGGTGATTAGGGTGTGCCCAGGCACACCCAGCACACCCTGTGCGCACGCCTATGTCACCGCCACATCCACCACCACCTCAACCTCCCTCCTACTCCATATGGGCCTCGTCCTTCAGAGATGAAGAAGAACATTGTTTTATTTTTCTGTTTTTTTTTGTTGTTTTAAGTTATTTCCCTATCCACATTTGTTTGCAGAGCACTTGCCATGCTCTTAATTACGTTTTGCTGCCATTTGCAGCACTCTAGCCCTTTCCTTTGGTGTTTTAGAGCCATTTTAGTGCCTTAAAGTTCGGGTCCCCATTGACTTCAATGGGGTTCGGTGTCCGGGAAAAGTTCGGTAAAAGTCCGGGACACGGACCCGGACTTTTTTTTAAAGTTCGGCCGAACCCGTCGAACACGGACATCTAGGTGTCCGCTCAACCCTAATCACTATATATACTCGCTCTATACCCCTGTGTGGGGTGGGTATTTCTGGTGAGTGCGCTACTTACTAGAGAGGTCACGGAGCACCTCACTGCCCACCACGGGGTCACTTATGGTGTATAATTTACACGAAGATTGTCACCTGCTAATTATTTATGGACTTTTTAGTCACCCTACCACCATTTAATATTTATTCATTATCTATGACTTTATTATCACTTTATCACTTTATTATCTATTATTGGACTCCTTTGGATACACCATCACGTTTTTATCATATTTATTTACTTGCCACTAGTTTATGTTGGTCACTTTTGGATATCTATGCACATGTCACTTTGAGTTATTGATATTTATATTTATACTGCATTATTTTATATATTTTGGATCTCACATCACTTGTGGTCACTTTGATTCATTGGTACTTATTCATTTATATATACCTGTCTATATATTGCATTTATTTATACTCTTTGGATTCCATACTTGTGGTTACACATGCACATGTCACTTTATAGGGTCATTCACGCACATGTCACTTTGACCCATTGATATTTTTTATACATTTATATTTATAGTTTTTATACTGCATCTCTTTATACCTTGTGGTTTTTATTGGATTCCCAGAATATTTGACCTACATATTTATTGCCATATCCATTCTGCACTCCACATTTATATATATATATATATATTCTCGCCACTAGGCAGCACCATTCCCTCACCCCCCTTCACTCTTGACTATAGTTCAGGGAGGCTGCAGCCTAGGATTTATTTATTCATTTATTTGTATCCAAATATATATTCCATAAGCGCGGAGTTTTACCACACACAAATAGTTCTTTATATACTTCTCATCATACAGCCTACGATTATGGACTTGTCTTTGTGAAGCTTAATACATTATCACTTAAAGCAGTACATTCAACGTTGCTCACCTGTAAAGTTTAAGAATAATGGTTCCATATACTATGCAGAAGCCAAGAACTCTAACCCAACGAAGGGCAATACAACGAAAAACACCAGGTTTAAAATACACAATGAATACCTGAAACAGACAAAAATATCTTATAATGCTATTGTGCAACATTTGTACTATACAAGGGAAAACAAATACCTCTGATTTCACTCACTGGAAAGTAGAGCAGCAGTGACCCGAAGAGGATTGTCTCCAGAAGAATAAGACCTGAGGCCCGGATCCTCTAGATAGGAAGAGACAAGATGCAGGTGTTAACATTCAACAACAGGCAATCTTTGGTAATCCAGCTGTGGATAAAATTAAAATGAGATATCCTGGTGAGGAAATTAAAATGAAAAGACCTTCGGAAGGCATTATGCTCAACATTACCCCTTGGCAGTGGCTCCCTTGAGGCAATCGAGGTATTGACTATTATTCAAATTGCAAACCATGTACTACCAAATACTACGTGCAAGGAAGCATTTGTTAGTCCTTTGACATTATTTGGATTTCTGCATGAATGGTTCTTAAAATGTGACCTGATTTTTATTTAAATAAAAAAAAAAACAACACACATAATAGGGTTACTGGAGGTTGGTATTACAGTCAGTAAAACGAGAGCAGTGGTTTGAAGATACTCTATTTTTTTATAGTAAGAGAAAATCCATCTCGCACCCATCCCTCAAGGCTGGTCTACAAGCTGTTTGTCCTTTCTGTACTAACTCCCCCATGGAAAATGCCACTGAATTTATCATTAAGGGAGTAAAAATCGTTTTGCAAAACATTTTTTTGTTATTTGATAACACATCGTCCTTCAGAAGGACTGGCTATGTGCAGCTCTGCTGGACCCTCTTTTGCTAATTTTTTGTTGGGACTTCTTGAACAAAACTTTACATACCGGAGTCCCTTATTTCTGAAAATGTAGAGATATGATTTTAATACTTAATATTTCTGGCTGTGAAAAGTAGCATTAAAAAATAGGAAGCAGTAGAAGGGCCCCAGATGGGGACTGCTATATTTTTAAGGTCTAATGTTAATATGCCTTGTTTCAAATGTACATAATTTTTGTCTGTGATCCTTATTTTCTGATAATAAAAATCTTAAAATAAAAAAGTGAAGAATGTATGTATTTTATTAATTCAATTTTTCTTTCCATTCAATTTAGTTTCACCATATCTGATTCCTATATCATATTTCTTAATGTGGCCATTGTGGAAGATAAATCTGTAAGATTGTCTAATAAATAAACTATACTCTAAACACATTTAGATAGAAATGCATTTTGCCTTTTACCACTTTACTCATCATAAAGTGGAGAGTAGTCCTCATCATAAAGTGGAGAGTCTTACAATTTGTTGGAGTAATGCACACCTGCTCAAAACCATTGGAACGTGCCACATAGTTGCATCAATGCGGCAGAAGTTTTTAGAGAGAGGGCATCTTTCTAACATCTTTGATAATGGGGTGACAAATGCTAAACTCTAGATAGTAAAGTGCAAAACTTATGAGGGTTTAACTGGAAAGACCCAGTTCATACAATTCTTTGATCACTTCGTCGCTACATAGATGACCTGCTCTTAATTTGCACTAAGGAAATGGGTGGTTTAGGCAATTGGCTTTTTTATCTTAATGCCAACAACCTCGATTTACAGTTTACAGGTCATATGGACCCAAATTCCATAGAATTTTTGGATGTTGTTTAGTAGGCAAAAAACTCTAGAGTAGTGTCCAGGCTTTATAGGAAGCCGTCGACCGCTAATACCCTGTATAGATTCTGGTCATCCTAAACACACTATTAAGGGTATACCGGAGGGACAATTCCTAAGGCTTAGACGCATATGTAGTGAAGACACAGAATTCCAAGCAGAAGTGGTAATAATGAAAAAATGGTTTAGGGATAGGGGTTATCCAGAGCCTAGCTCGGATCTAGCGAATAATATCACTAACAACACTGTGAGAGGTGAATTACTCAGGGACAGTAATAGTAATAACAAAAATAGAGTAACATTCTCTGAATCCAAAGGTGTCCCTGTGTCTTCTACCCCTTTCAGTGTTGAATTTGGTAAGATTGATAATACCATAAGAAAATATTTACCCATCTTATGTAATGAACCAGTGTATGCCCAAATTCTATCTAAAGGGATCAAGACAGTTTCAAGTAGGGCTCCCACTTTAGGCAGAATCCTGTCTCCAAGTTTATATACTAGCAAACAACATCCTCCCCATTGGTTGCAATTTAAGGGGTCCTTTCGATGTGGTGCAGGTACCTGTCCATGTTGCCCGCATTTTAATAGAGGAGAGGTTAGTTGTTCCACTGCAACCAATAAAGAATATAAAATCCCAACATTTATTAACTGTAACACTAAGCATTTAGTATATGTTATCACATGTGAATCATGCTCCATACAATATGTGGGTCACACATCCCGCAGATTGAGGGACCACCTTCATGATCACTTATATGACATACATAAGAACCATTCCATCAATGTTGCAGAACACTGGAATGAATGCCACAATAAGGATGGTAATAGTTTATGTATACAGGGGATCAAAAGGGTGGTACTCGCCAAGACAGGTGGTGATAAGTTTAGGATGTTATGTAAAGAGGTTTTTTTGGATTTTCACTCCTAATACTAGAAAGACCTCTGACCTTAACTTTGAATGGGATGTTACTCATTTTTATGACATATGCCCATGCCCAATGTTGGATATGGGTTATATGGGTTCTATAAGCAGCTTAGCCCCTTGTGTAATCAGGTTTTTCCCGTTTTTTGTGCACACTTCTATATATATTTTTTATTTTTAGCCTATTTCCGCACACTAATAGCTGTGTTATACATGTATAATCTTAGTATATTGATTATATCATTATAATTTATGTGTCTTTTTGACAAACCATGTTCATTGGCTGTGCAGGATTGGTGCTGCAGTTTGAGGTGTGCATACACACACACAGGCTTGTTGGTCGGGGGAAATGTGGAGCGATAGTTACATTGGTAGTTAAGTGGATGTATTATATATATAACTATTTTTTTATCCACTTTTGTTTATGCTAGCATACACCGTTTCCCCATATATTAACATCCCTCTAAATATGTGTGAAGGTTAGAAACATAATGTTTTGTGGAACTTTTTAAGAGTATCTTAATGTGTCAATGTTCTTACAATATTTTACAATGATTTTATTGTATTATCCAAATATAGCTTTAATTTTTTTCTTGGGGGGCCTGTCAGGTATTCTGTACAGGGCCCCGTGATTTCTATCAGCAGCCCTGTTGTCCCTCATTCCCATTTGAGAAATTTGGTAGGTATGTATAGAGCAGTAACGGCATAGAGGAATTAGACTGCCGTCTGCACAAGGACCTGCCAAAGTAAAATAATAAAATCCCTGCTAAACAGGGACACTGTGCAAGTCTAAGGGGGAACTCCCCATTGTTAAAAAAATATGATACCATGTACAATTGCTACTAAAACCATGTAATAACTTACATAACTTTCCAAATTCAAACTGCAGCTGCTGAGATTTTGAAAACTGTCAAAAAAGAAAGTGTAATAGTTGTTTCTTTTTGCTAGGTGAAAAAAGCTCCTAAAGGTTTAACCATTGCTAAAGGAATACGGACACTGTAGCTTCTCACATCAGAGCATTGTGATTCTACCAAGTGGCTAATAAATCAGACCTTGCCATACAGAAAGAAAGCCATGATGAAAAAACAAACTGTTATCTGTTCAGGACAGAAAAAAAGAAGAAAGGTAGGAAACTACACCAAACATTGATAAAATGCTGCAATGTACATCAATCACCAAGAGACAGGCCTGGATTGGCTAATCGGGAGCACTGGGAGAATTCCCGGTAGGCTGGTCCAGTGCAGGGCCGGTACAAGGTGTGGAACAATTTATTGGAGGAAGGGGGGGGGGGCGCAGCGGAGGTGAAGTGCTGATAATGTGCGCAGCTCAGGGCCGGCGCTACCTATAGGCAAGGATGGCGCTGGCATGGAATGCAAATCAGTCAGGGGCGGCGCTCAGTGGTGTTGCTACAGGCAGAGGCTTGCTAATTTGTGAGTGCGGTTGCCGCGGTTCCCTTCCTGCTTGCTCTCCCCACTGGCAAGGAAGAACTGTGCTGCCTCCTCGAACGCCCCGCCCCCCTCCCAAAGCCGCTGCTGTCAGAAGAGGGCTCTGTTTCCTGACCATTCTCCTTCCTTCTGTCATCAGCGGGGGGCAGAATGGAGAGGATCGGAGTGGCTGTGTCTTACACTGTGGCAGCGCTTCATGATTACAAAAAGCCAAGTTCTTCTGCTTACCTGGTGGAGAGGCTGTCATACGAAGTCCCGCCTCCTGTACCGGATCCTACCTATGATGAACAGAACACTGGTTACGTCTATCATAGGAGCAGGTCCAGGAGGCGGGACTTTGTATAACAGCCTCTCCGCCGGGTAAGCAGAAGAACTTTGCTTTTTGTAATCATGCGGTGCTCTAATCCGCACTGGTCACTCTACATTAATGGGGGCACACTGGTCACTCTGCATTAATGGGGGCACGGACACTGGTCACTCTGCATTAATGGGTGCACACTGGTCACTCTGCATTAATGGGGGCACACACACTGGTCACTCTGCATTAATGGGGGGCACACACACTGGTCACTCTGCATTAATGGGGACACACACACTGGCCACTCTGCATTAATGGGGGCACACTGGTCACTCTGCATTAATGGGGGCACACTGATTCTGGAGGCAGGAACGTAGCTGCTGTATCCACACTAGGCACACCTATTAGCCACCCGCTGATAGCAGGGCTCCTGGGCAATGCAAATGCCCGCTGATGGCAGAGCCCATTATCAAAGCATTGATCCTCTGCATATGTGTGCCATAATACCACCCCACTCATAGCTGGGGACACAGTGATAATGCGAGTTGTCCTGTCGAAGCTGGAAGTCTCATTGTATCTGCACAGTTGTTCCAGCTTAAAAACTGGCTGCTGAGCCTTCCAAAAAGGTAGGAAAAATTCCAAACATCAAGGGTCCTATGAGGAGGACAACAATAGAATGTGGCTTCTGGTCCAGTCTCAAAATTTATGGGAGTGGGGTCCTATGGGGTGGGAGATACCCAAACATATGCTGTCATGGAGTCTGTCAAGAAAACCTGTTTCTTTTTTCAGAATGGAAAGCTTTTATGTTACAAATGCAATATATGTACCCCTTGATTTGTGGCTCCTTGTGCTCCCCCCATTTTTTGCTCATTGCTGCAATATACAAATTGGACCTTATATCTATATTTCAAATATTGCGCTCCTGGTCTGGTAAGATGCTCCTAAATGATCTCTAATTAATATGTCTCATTGTAGTATGCAAATATTTGATCCTTATATTGAAGATATTGAAGATTTATTATATCTGTCTCGTGGTATAATATTGAATATATGTTTGATATTGTTGTATTGCTATATCTTTTAAAAAATATAAATTTTTCTTTTTTGTCTATATTGTTTATTTTTGTTTACATTGATCAAACCTGTATTTTGTATACTTATTTTGTGTTTTCTTTTTGGACCCATCTACCTAGGTGTAGCTAAATATATCCCCTGAAGAAACCAAACCAATGGTGAAACATGTCGGAATTGCTACACTGCGACTCCTTACTGCACCAAATCACGTTGATGGACAGCGATTATAGATTGGTCCTTTTGTCTTTTAACATGTAGTTTTTTACTAAATATAATTAAAAAGTTTGAATTTTACTCAATGTGTTGACTACAGTTACTGGCACCTTAAAAGTCCCAAGCTCTCATTTATTAGAGAGAGCATTCTTTTTTGTCCTGCTTCCTATTGTCATTTCAGCAACAGCCCATTACAGGCAGGAACGCTGCTTGGCAAAGCAACACATAGAGAATGAACAGCATATCACATCACCTTCTGCTTCCTTGTGGCCACTGACCCCAGTTCCACTGCTTGCAGGAATTGCTAGCCCATCTTACTGCCAACAGCTGCACCTGGCTGCCTCCTTTTCCCAGTCCTCCTGACTAACAAGCGCATGGAGATTACCCGGGGCAACATTTGATGAGGGCTTGGCACACTGCTGTCTTCAAGAGAGCACTGCCAGCACTGGCAGTCTGTCCCCTTGTCTGTCCCTGCACCGTGCTGTTCTACTCACAGTCTCTCCTTGCTCTCTCCACTGCCTCTGCAACTTGAATCCTTCCAACTGCTGGCATGGCTCATGTCTATTTAAGGGCTTTTTCAGCTCCCTACCAGGCCCTCAACCTGGGGATTGGCTGAAATCCCTTAAATATTTAGGACAACCCCTCCTAGCCTCCACCCACTATTTTCTAGAACAAATAAATTCTGCTACAAAGGTGATGTTGGGGAAGACAGTTTCATGTCACAGGTCAAACACCATGGCAAGACAGCACAGCAACAAGACACAATGTAGTTATACTGCATCAGCAAGGTCTCTTCCAGGCAAATATTTCAAAGCAGACTGGGGTTTCAAGATGTGCCATTCAAGCATTTTTGAAGAAGCACAAAGAAACAGGCAACATTGAGGATCATAGATACATTGGTTAGTCAAGGAAACAATGTAGCAAATGAAAGACACATCATGCTTACTTCCCTTTGACAGTGCTATTAGCACAGAAATGGTGGAAACCAGTGGGACCCCGGTTTACCCATCTACTGTCCAGAGAAGTCTGTCCAGAAATTATCTTCATGGAAGAATTGTGGCCAAAAAGCCATATCTGTAAAAGTGTACCTATTTAGGCTGTTGTGATACTGTTTTGAAGGTAGAGGGTGGTCAAATCAAATATTGATTTGATTTGGATTTCTCTTCTGTTCATTAACTTTTTTTTATGTATTTATTAATTGATTAAAATGAACAATTCTATTTCTGAAAGCTTTCCTAATGTACAGCATTTTTTTCACACCTGTCTATAACTTTTGGACAGTACTGTATTGTCTGAAGTGAGTCCCAGCACAAGCAGTCCAAAACCTGGCAGGGGAAGTCTTCAATGACCAAGTTCCTTGGTGGCGCTGACAGGTCATTTGATCTGCTAAGGAGAATCACTTCCTGTGTATGGTGCGGATATTACAGCTGAGAGCTGGTTATTGTAGCAGGTATGATAATGCACCACTAAAAGAGGACTGCCATAGGAGTTTTTTTTTTATCCTTGGATCTCTAGCTTTAAATAGAAAAGAATAGAATCATGCCTCTGACGATATCCATTAGGATGAAACATGTCAGGCTGGACATAACGCTGGTAAGCTCTCAAGCCGCGGCAGCCAACAGATGATCTATTTGATTTTACTGCCTTATTTTATCGCCTGTTTGTGAGTATATTTTTATAATAAAAGAACATCCTGCTTGCATACCGGGCTCCACTATGTCTGTATCTTTTATGTCTCACATATGACGTTACTCTACACCCTTGAATGTTGATTATCAATCATTGCTTGGGAGCTGTGTGTGAGGAATTACCTATCAGTTTGGGAGTCAGCCTGAAGCAGCCGGTTGTCTTTGTATTCCTCCATCTGGGTTCATTACATACTCCAAAGCTTTGGAGGTCTGGTAAGCAGCCTCTCATTACACACAGATTCGGGTGACGTGTGGCTTCAGTATTCACTTTCTTGGTAACGGAATCTACCTATCAGATTGGGACTGACTCGGATTATACTTATCACTCAGCGCTGCCTACTTGGACTTTTATTCACTTTTTCTGCCATCAACAGAATTTAGCTAGCTGCTTGAGAGATTTTATGTCTATGGTATAGCGTGGATATTATTTGTGTTTTCACATAGAATATGCTTTATAAAACTACTTGTCCCAGCAGAGATGCTTGTTTGTTATTCACAA
The DNA here is from genome assembly GCF_965119305.1 of Pelophylax lessonae. Taxonomy (NCBI): domain Eukaryota; kingdom Metazoa; phylum Chordata; class Amphibia; order Anura; family Ranidae; genus Pelophylax; species Pelophylax lessonae. The sequence continues at coordinate 71,364,537 of NC_138778.1, forward strand.
AATGTCAAGTGAAAAAGTGGATGAAACTAAGTGTATTTAAAACCACTTAATACAAACCACGTAGGTCTACGTCAGCTGCATTTAAGTGGTTGTACCAGGGTGATGCCTGCAGCTAGAAGCATCCCCCTGGTACGGTTTTTTAGAGCCGGCGGTAATTACTGATGGGGCTCGGGAGCCGCTTGATCGTTACCCCAGTGAGCAGGAGGGGACGGTTTGATCCACCAAAGGATAAAGGGATCACAGGCTTGTGGGGTCTGTGTGACCCACCTGTATCCGGAAAGTTCTGTACTCCAACTGTTTACCGAAGGCTTTCAGCTTGCCATATTGGATTGAGTTTTATGCTACAGCTCAAAAAGAAAGGAGTTATACGATCTTTCTGGTGAATCTCACTAAGTGGCTACCATTATCATCTGGATAAAGAGATACACTCTTCTGAGAGTACCGTGGCAGAGTGCGTTATTCATACCTATCTGGTAAGAGGCCCAGCGGGCTACCTTGCATGCACGGTGGAGAGCACTAATTTTTGTTTGAGCACAGGGATTGTTGGATTTTGCAAAGAAAAGCACTTACTTTCATTCCGTCCGGTAAGGAGGAATTCAGGCAGGTGGAGGGAATTTTTATCACCATTTGAGTTCATCACCATCTGTCATTATTCATATCACTGGATTGTTATTCCAGTATATAGACACGTTGTGTTTGGGACTTTGTTTAATCACATTTTGTTTTTTGTTTTTTGTACATTTGTTCAATTTGATTTTGCATATGTGAGTCACTTGCACATTTTATTGTACATTATTACGTAGATAAAGCGCACCATCCATCACACATTATATACCAATTTTCAATCTGGGAGCAGCTTATCACTGACCTGCGCACTTTTTTCTTTAACACATTTGATATATAACATTCCCAAAAAAAATGTATAAATCAACATTTTTTAACATTTTAGGACAATTTTCTGCTACATATTTTTGGTAAAAAAAATCACAATAAGCGTATTTTGATTGGTTTGCGCAAAAGTTATTGCGTTTACTAACTACGGGAAAGATTTGTCATTTTTATTGTTTATTTTTTTTACTAGTAATGGCGGCGATCTGCGATTTTCTTTGCTGGACTGCGACATTGCGGTGGACAGATCGGACCCCTGACTGACATTTTTGACACTTTTGGGGGTGCCAATGACATTACTACAGTAATCAGTGCTATAAATATGTACTGTTACTGATCCTCACTCGATCCCCGACGATCAGGGAAGAGCGGCGGTGATCACCGCCTCTCCTCCCCTGGCCCGACTCCCGCTGTGTCTGAATACAGCGGGAGCGAGCCTCCGGCGGCGCGCGCGACACCGAGAGAGGGGAGAGTCTGCTGACGTTGGTCTACGTCGCCAGACGGTAATGAGCCACTTTGCCGCAGTAGCAGCACAGTGAGCAGTGGGCAAGTGGTTAAGGGAAGTCAAATGACCATGCAATCTAACATGGCATAAGGACCTTGCCTGTATCAATAAGCACTTGTTTGTATATGGTGGATAATGCCTTAGGCAATGTTTCATCACGTAGGAAAGCCTCTACGTCCCCAACCTGCACAGACCGTTCAGAGGATCCTCCAAATTGGACATTAAACACACATCAGAACTGCAGGTAATTAAATAAATAAGAGTTTGATAGTTGTTGTTGGGACTTCAGGGCATCAAACTGGAGCAGCACCCCTTTCCGCAGGTTGTTTCCAAACAACCTTTTTGATCCAAAATTTTGTCAATGACATAGGGTCTGAAAAGCTGTTAAAGTGGGGGGGCTGGTGATACATTTTGGTAAAAGAGGATAGAGTGGACATGTCACACTTTTTTTAAAAATAAATCATTTGGACTGATCACATTCACACATTGCTTTTAAAATATTCACTTTTTTTGCAACACTCGGTGTGTTCAAGGACATTTGTTGACTTTGATATGCATTTGTTATTTTATTCAATGGTGTTATGTTATTTGATAATATTATAAAAAATGAAATATCCGCGCTTAGACAAACTTAGAGGTCAAAGGGTTAATCAAGGCCGCCAGCTAGGTAAGTGGATTACAAACTTATATTCATAAAAAAGGGGGTAAAAGCAGCGCCAAGATAATCGTTTGTGTGGGAGCGTCTTAAGGTGCCATTAAGTCCGGATCTGATCATCCTCCAGTCCTTGATCCAGTTTTCCCTGTGCGGGTTCTCTGAGAGTGATTTATGCCCAATTTGCCTGTTATCTGGTAAGCGGTTTGGATTGTCATCACTACTGGGTGTCTATTGATCTCGACTTCGGCACTGGTGTCCGGGACTATCTTCTTCTCCTATATATTGGACTATTGTGGACTGCATTGTTTGGGACTTTTTGTTCCACATACTTTTATCTTGGTGCTGCTTTTACCCCCTTTTTTATTTGATAATATTGTTTCACAGCACTACTAATGATTAAGCACTTTGTAATTTAATCACATTGTCATATTTCTTAATTTGGAGTTATAGTGGCAGCATTGTTTTTATTTTATAAAGATTTTAAAATACATATTTAATTTTTTTGCTCTCTTGTGATTTTTTTGAACACTGAAGAGGGTATAATGTTTTTATATATATTTTCGTTTTTTTCACCGTAGAGAGAGAAATTTACACCGATTTATTTTACAATCATGAATTTGCTGCAAATCCTGCAGGTTCGAAATTGCCACTATAAAGGGGTAGGGTCACAGCAGCCAAACTGACATTGTGCTATATTGGTAATGGGAAAAGCATAAGCAGTGCTGCTGACTAACTGCAAAGGGCTTGTAGGATCTGGTAGATCTGTAAAAGTAGAGGAAACTCTTTACTGAATGTCATAAGTATGTTCAAGTGGTTCTACAGTAACATTTCTTTTTTTTTACCTTAATGCTTCTTCTGCATTAAGGTAAAAAAAATGCCCCACTTCTTGTCCTACCCCCATTCCTAAACACTTTCCTGACTCCCTGTCATTGCTCCAGCACTGTCTTAGGTACCAGCACAACTCCTTTCACAAGCGAAACTGAGGGCAGTGAAGCCATAGCCTCCTTCTTCTGTTGTCCATCAACCTCCTTTGATAAGGGACTGGGGGTATGGCTTACCAGCACTGCCTGTATCTATGGAGGCACACAGCTGCTCTCAAAAATGGGCACATGTGCAGGGGTGCCTCCATGCTGCAAGAGTAACCCAGAAGGAGGAAGAAGCTGACAGCACCAGTGAGGGGCTGCCAGAAGGGAAGGAAAGCAACTGTCACACTCAGGGTTCAGGCTCTCAGACCAGTTGGTACAGCAGTAGAGAGTATCCCACCAACCAATACACAAGTAGGTCACCCTGGTGGATGACTGGTATGTACCAGAGGTTGCGGTCCTTTAGGGTTGGCCAACAAGGATCAGTAGCAGATATAGTGGGTAGGGATCAAGCATAAATGTAGTCAGTAAACAAGCCAAAGGTCAGTAACAAGTGGTTGCAGTTTAGGATTATGAGGAAGCGTAGTTGAGGAACAAGCTAAAGGTTGATAATTAGGGTTGCAGGTTGGAATCAAGTGGAAGCTTAGGTAAGGAACAAGCCAAAGGTGGGTAGGTCAAAGGTCACTCAAAGAGTGGTAGTCGACCATAGGACAGCTTCAGGTATGCAAAGGAAAGATCACAATAATCTGGCAAACAGGAAGTGCAGAGACATGGCTTAAATCAGGAAGTTCATGGGAGGAGCAAAAAAGTTAATTTAGAACCCCCAAACATTTTATATTTTTTTTAATTCAGAGGCCCTAGAGAATAAATTGGTGGGTTTTGCAATTTTTTGGCACACTGTATTTCAAACGCAATTTTTGGGAAAAAATGCACTTTTTAAAATTTTATTGCAAAAAATATAAAATATAAAATATGATGTTACGTCAAGTAAAAAGATACCAAACATGGCACGTTTTAAAATTTTGCATGCCCGTGTAATGGCGACAAATTATGTAACTATCCATAGGTGATGCTTTAAAAGACTTTACAGGTTACCAATTTAGATTTACAGAGGAGGACTACTGCTAGAATAACTGCCCATGATCTGACGTTCGCGGGAATACCTCACATGTGTGGGACGATCACTGTTTGCGTGCGGGACCGACGCGTGTGGTCACCTTAGCGCGCTAGCATGGGGGCACTTTACTTTTTTTAATTATTAATTTCTTTTATTTTTTTATTTTTACACAGTTGCTTTAAAAAAATTTTTGATCACTTTTATTGCTGTCACAAGGAATGTAAACATCCTAATGACAGCAATAGGCACAGAACAGGTACTCCTTATGGAGAGATCTGGGGTCTGTAAGACCCCAAATCCCTCCTCTGCCCTTGAAAGTATTCAAAACACCAATTTGAATACTTTTGATTATTTGAAAATGGCACCACTGACATCTGAGAAAACCAGAAGTGATGTTGTCGCTTCCGGGTTATCATAGTGGAGACTCTCGATCGAAGCTGATCCTGGCTTTGTTTGGGGGTCCGACTAGCCGGTGGACATGACAGCTTGTAGCGTAGGTCTTTTGGTGGAAAGGGAGAGCCCGAGCAAGCCACGGGAGGTGGCGGGAGGAGGGATGTCCCGTCCCGCTGCTTGTAATAGCAATCGAGCAGCTAGTTAGCCGTTTCTGATTGCTATTACTAGAGAGCTGACTGTCAGCTCCATAAAGAGCAAAGGTTGTTACTAGGATACTGAAGACAGTAGCTGTTGGTGAGTGCTGCTGCGAGGTTCAAGGCTTCAGTTTGGGGAAGAGTGGGCAGTCTTTGACTTTAGAGTCTCTGTAAAAAGAGTTATAGGAAGAGGCCAACGAGGACTGAAGGATTTAGATGAGTCCCCTACCAAACATGAGAGCCCAGCAAAATCTACTCCTATCCTTAGTAGCTGCCAGGGATGGAATTAAAAGAAAAAATAAATACTGGGAAAAGTAATTCAAGTTAAAAACACCAAATAATAAAGTGATTGTAAAGTCTTGTTTTTTTTTTTTTTTTAAATAACAAACATGTTACACTTACTTCCTCTGTGCAGTGGTTTTGAACAGAGCAGCCCAGATCCTTCTCTTCTTGGGTCCCTCTTCGCTGCTCCTGGCCCCTCCCTCCTGTCGAGTGCCCCCACTGTGAGCAGTTTGCTATGCGAGCTCCAGAGCTGAGCTGCAGCTCCGTGTTTAGATACAGAGGTGCGGTTCAGCCCCGCCCCCTCTCTCTCCTGATTGGCTCACTGACTTTGAAAGACAGCCGCCGGAGCTCAATGCGCCGCAGGTGTGTCTCGGCCAATCAGGAGGGAGAGTCCCAGAAGGTCCAGGGACTCATGGACATCGCTGGATAGAGATGGGCTCAGGTAAGTATTAGGGGGTGCTGGGGAGGCTGTTTCCCACAGAAGGCTTTTTATCTTAATGCATAGAATGCATTAAGTTTAAAAAAAAAACTTCTGCCTTTACAACTCCTTTAAAAAGATAATAGCCATTTAAAATAGTGATGGTGGGTGGGAATATGTGGGATCCCCAGTCTAGGAACTGTCTGCAAGATATGTAAGGACAGACTTGTATAAAGTACTCAAAATTTCTACTTGAGTAAAAGTACAAGTGCTCGATCAAAAAGTGACTTGAGTAGAAGTGGAAGTGCTCGCAGAAAAAGTTACTTAAGTAGAAGTACTAAAGTATTCAACATTTTTTTTACTTAAGTATTGCAAGTAGTTTTTTCAAAAAATTTGCTACTTAAGTACTAAAAGTAAAAAGTACCAGTAGTTTTGAAAAAAAAAATTCTACTCAAGTACTGAAAGTAAAAGTACAAGTACTGTGTTATGTAGTTATTAAAGAAAGAAGTCAAAAGTTTGAACATCATATTGTTTTTTATTATTTCAAATGATTTATTCAAATGATTAACCTGTGTTTGTTAGTAGTTTCTTGATGCACTTTAAGCGCTGTAGCACCATTTATTTGTTTGTTTCATATTTTCTTTTTATTGGAAAGATTTGGTATAGCAGCTTTTATTATACACAGCCTTTATTTTCATATGCGCTGATTTACAAATGACATTATACACATTTTTTTGAGCTTTATGTAACCTGCCATCTACTGTTCTGGCAGTGGTAATTTTTTTAAAAGTAACGAGTAACTATGCAGCATAAAAAAAAAATACTTGAGTAGAAGTATCGAAATCATCGAAAAAAATGTAGTGAAGTAAAAGTAGAAGTAGGAGAAAAAAATTCTACTCTAGGAAAGTACAGATACCACATTTCGGTGCTTAAGTACAGTACTTAAGTAGTTCTACTTCGTTACTATACATCTCTGTGTAAGGAGCAGCAGTATTTTTTTTTTCTTAATGATTAGATGAAAAGCTTTATGATAGACTTTGTGCAACAGTTCTTTGCATTACATGATCCAGTCGGTGAACCATGAACCCCAAATGTTATGCAAGAGTGCTTGTATGACCAGAGTGGTGGAGAGGAGGGAGGAGGGACAGGAAGAGGTAGAGGAGGAAAAAAAAAGAGAGCAAATCAGTAATGCCTTCCACTTATTGCCTTCACACACAGCATCTCTTTCTCTCCTTTTAGGCCTGCCTGCCATGTGGGCAGCTTACGGCTGTAGGATCATATGCCTAATTTTTTCTGCTGATTGCTTTTTCCCTGGTCGTAGGAATCCCCCTTATCCCTTTCCCTTGCATTGTGGAAGGGCAGGCATCCTATGGCTGTAGGATTTCCTCTTTCAGTTGTGCCTCCAATGTCCCAAAAACAAGTAAATAAAAAAAAATTGGAAGCTTAGTGCCTGAGCGGAGGAAGAAGATTACTTTGGCAAAGTTGAGGAAGTGCAGGCAAACCCTAGCCTCTGCTGTGTCCAGACCAATCACTGCATCATTACCAAATTAAAAAATGAATAAATAAAAGATAATTAAATTATTGAAAGAAATGGTGGATGGGAATAAGCCACTCTGGGGCCACCCAGGCAAGGAACCTTCTGCTAGATTATATAGGAGGTGTTTCAGTGCAAAGAACTTGGAGAAAGTGGCCTTCAGTTCACTAGACTGTGGATGATTATAGTGAAACTTGTTTTTTAACGCTAGATGGCAGCTAATGCCTGCTGCCACTGTGATGTGCCTCTGCTCTCGTCCAACATGTTGCCACTCTTCCTCCCTCTGAGAAATTACCTGCCCTCCTCTTCTTGGCACCCAAGTGCATTTGACACATGATTACCATACTGCTCACTAAGACCTAGCTTACAGAAAGCACCGGCTGCTTAAAAAGATGGCGCTATTGCATGGCTGCTGTCATCTGACATCTCTGCTCAAGAGCAATGACAGGCTATAACCTCACATTTTTTTGCTACCTGCTCTCCCTTGCAGTAGCTGCACACTGACAAAGGGGATCATGCAACCAGACCGGAGTAGCAAAAAAATAGGTAAATATACACATCTTTTTTACACGGGTTAAGCTGCAGGTAGGGGAGCAGGAACAGTTTTAAACATAGTTAATGTTAGGAAGGTGTTCTACTTCTCCTCTTCTACAAGTACATATACTGCGGCGGTCAGCCCCTCACAGGCAAAGTGACGTATCGGTACGTCACTAGCCTGTGAGGCTCTGGGGAGCGAGCGCGCGCCGCCGGAGGCGCGCTCCCGCACGGTCACGGACCCCCCCCCACGCGTGTGAGCGGCGGACCCGATGTCCGCCGCTCACTCACGATCGTTCCGTGACAGCGGGAGAAAGGCAGGCGGCTAGTGTAAACAAGCCGTCTGTCATTCTCCCCTGTGTAGAAACAGTGATCATACGGTTCTACTATGTAGGACCGTTGATCATTGTTCCTACACTTCAAGCCACAGCCAATCACAGTTAGAATCACGCCCCAAGGGACACACACAGCCCCTCCCTCTCAAATAAAGTTAACCCCTTCACTACCAGTGTATTTTTACAGTAACAGTGCATATGTATAGCACTGATTACTGCAGTAATGTCACTGGTAACCCCAAAAGTGTCAAAAATGTCAGTCATGGGTCCGATCTGTCTGCCCCAATGTCGCAGTACCGCAAAAAAAATCGCAGATCGCCGCCATTACGCGTTAAAAAAAAACAACAAAAATGACAAAAATCTTTCCCTTTGTTAGTAAACGCGATAACTTTTGCGCAAACCAATCAAAATACGCTTTTTGCGATTTTTTTTACCAAACATATGTAGCATAAAACAAATTGGCCGAAAATGTTAAAAAATTTTGATTTTTACATTTTTTTTTGGGGAATTTCATATAAAAAAAATGTGAAAAATATTGTTATTTTTGCAAAATTGACGCTCTTTTTTTGTTTATAGCGCATGATCAAAAAATCGCACAGGTGATCAAATACCACCAAAAGAAAGCTCTGTTTGTGGGAAAATAAGGACGTCAAATTCGTTTAGGTACAGCATCGCACGACCGCGCAATTGTCCGTTAAAGTCACTCAGTGCCGAATCGCAAATTACCCGCTGGTCAGGAAGGGGATAAAATCTTTCGGGGCTTAAGTGGTTAAGCCGAAGTGGTGGTCACAAGCAAATTAGAGGGGATTTTGTTATATTCCATACATATGTAGTAAAACCTTATCTTTTCTCATGACACACCCTGCTGTCACTTTGATGCTGTGCAGGTGTTCTCTGGTTTCCTGGCATTCAACAGATTTGTTATCTTGTTAAGGACAGAAGATCGCAAATACTGAATGACCTAATTTGAAGCAAACCTGTATTTATTTCCATCACACAAATCTTGCTACTTTGTATCTATTGCTGGATAGTGTTCTTGCAATGTAGTTGATATAGTTGAAAGAGAAGTATGGCTAGAGCTCTTTTGGCCATACTTCTCATGTGGGTTACAGAAGAACACGCCTGTGATCCCGAATTACCCGGCAGTGGGCTAAGCTCACTCCAAAATCTGAAAGGGTTGGGACAATAGTGTCAGTATCCACCCAGGTGAAGTGCCGGATTTTTTAAGGGGGACAAAAGGGGAAATTGCTCTAGGATGCCATGCCAGAGGGGGCCCCAGACTTCCTTTAGAAAAAAATGCAAAAAATGTGTTTAATTATTAAAAAAGTTAACAAAGTTTGTGTGACTGTCAGGGTACGGAACATTTAAGCCTGACTTCAGAGGCAAAGAAAGATATGAGGGCTTCTGGCAGATGTTTTACATTTCAACTCCTCATATTATTTTACTTTCCGAGATGTTTGTTTTAACATGTGGAATTTATTGCTTTGTTTAGAAGATACAAGTGGATGGGACAAGAGAAAAGTTTGAAAAATATTGGAAAGTGCCAGGCAGCAGCCCATTGTGTGCCAATGAAGTTAATGACCAGCATCAAATTATCACAGTAGGAAACATGAGAGAGAAGCTCACCCCCCTGCCTAACCTGGATTGGGTCAAGGGGTGAATCTGACACTCCATGATCTTGAATAGGTTAAAACTTTGTTAGCAACTTTTACCTAAAATTAAGAGATTAGTCAAATTCAGGAACGGTGTGGCCCTGGATCAGAATGATATAGCAGAATGTCAAACAAAATCAGCAGAAAGTAGAGGACCTTCCTTCCTTATGTGTCTTGGCAAGAACCTAACTGGGAACCTAACTTATATTTTCTTAAAACAAATGTGGTTTATTATTAACCACTTGCCGACCGCTCACATGGAGCGTACTGCGGCAAAGTGGCTCCATTCCGTCCAGCGACGTAGACCTACGTCGCTGGACTCCTCCTCTTGTGGGCGGCGCGCGCGCGCCGCCGGAGGCTCGCTCCCGCTGTATTCAGACACAGTGGGAGTCGGGCCAGGAGAGGAGAGGCGATGATCACCGCCGCTCTTCCCCGATCGTCGGGGATCGAGTGAGGAAATCCGCCCGCTCGTGTAAACAAAGCGGGCGGATATCCTATGTGACAGGCAGGGACAGATTACAGGATTCAGCATAGCTGAACCTGCGATCTGTGCCTGTGTCACACAGTCCCCTCCCCCCCACACACGTCAGTAAGCACCAGGCATATATTTAACCCCTTGATCACCAATAAAGTTAACCCCTTCCCTGCCAGTGTCATTATTACAGTAACAGTGCATATTTATAGCACTGATTACTGTAGTAATGTCACTGGTCCCCCCAAAAGTGTCAAAAATGTCAGTCAAGGGTCTGATCTGTCCGCCGCAATGTCGCAGTCCCGCAAAAAAAAAAAATCGCAGATCGCTGCCATTACTCGTTAAAAAAAAAAAAAACAATAAAAATGACATAAATGACATAAATCTTTCCCGTAGTTAGTAGCTGCAATAACTCCATTAAAATATTGTCCGTTAAAATAACGCAGTGCCGAATCGCAAAATATGGCCTGGTCAGGAATGGGGTAAAATCTTCCGGTCTTAAAGCGGTTAAAAATACCCTCATTGAGAATTTTTTTGTCAAAGACATGTAGCTAAATACATTTTGGCCTAAATATATGACAAAAATGTAATATAATGGATATTTTTTAACTGTCAAAGTAGAAAAATATTGTTATTTTTTCAAAATTGATGCTCTTTTTTATTGATATCGCAAAAAATGAAAAGCGAAGAGGTGATCAAATACCACCAAAAGGAAGCTCTGTTTGTGGGAAAAAAAGGACGTAAATTTTGTTTGGGTACAGCGTTGCACGACCGCGCAATTGTCAGTTAAAGTCGCACAGTGCCAAGTTGCAAAAAGTGGCCTGGACGTAAAGCAGGAAAATCCTCCGGTCCTAAAGTGGTTAATTTCAGTTCATGTTTTCATTTGTCATAGAATTTAATTTCTATCTTGAGGGGCCTCTCAAACTTGAAGTTCCCCGGGCCCTCAAGGTCTAAATCTGGCACTGCCCAGAAACCTTAACAGGCAGCTGGATCAGCCTCTCAGAAAGGTGAGCCAGAAATTCCTGCCCCCTCCCCTGCCTGGTGCTCCAGTCACCACTCTCTGCTCAGTGAAAACTGAGAACTAAGCAATCAGCAGTTATGTGATCTCTCATTTCTTGGACCTAGAACAGCTGGGGGACAGCTTGCAGCATCAGACCAATGCTGTAGCAGGTATGTAAGTATGTGTGTTCATTTTTTTTTAATTCCTAAACATTCTATTTACAAAGGATTTTCTTTAAGTATGCAGTTAGGGAATGGCCAATTTTATTATTTTAAGTTGTTTAGCACTGGATTTTTGAAGGTTTCTCCATTTCAGTTTACCTTCTCTAATTTCTATGTTTTACTTTGCGCAACTGTAGGAATTGATCTTTATTGTGCTATTTTTCAATCCTCTAAGATGTCCTTAGTAGCAGCAGAAGGAAGTGAACCTATTGATATCTGCAATATAGGGCAAATTGGGAGTCTGATATGAATTTTAAGGGTGAAATCAAAAAGCAAGAAAAATGTGTGGATTCCTTTCCAAAATCCATACCAAACCCTTATTCGAGCATGCAGGCTGACTAGCGAGGAGAAGAAGGGATGAGCATGGGTCCTCCACCTGATTCAAACCAGGCCAAATCTCCTCAATGTGGGAAGGGTACCTCGCCAGGGGGGACCCTACTGGCAAAGTATCTTGTACCCATGATGATGAGAACATGGGCCTCTTGCCCACAACTGTGGCAAGGTGTTGTGGAGTTATCAGAATCTTGAAGACCAATAAAAACCATGGGCCCATCTGCTACCAGCCCTCCCACCTATGTGAATGGCAAGGGGTACGTAGTTCCTCTACTCATTCATAAAAAAAAGTAAATAGCTAATAAAAGCTACAAAAATTTTCCAAAATAAAAACCCACCATCAATTATGTTGTCCAGTGATGCAGATAAATCATGATGAACAACACCTGCCAAAAGAAAAAACCTGCCGACATATCCAATCGCATTGCTCACTCGCGGTGAATGACAGCTTCTGGGCCTGCTGCTAAATATAAACAGAGAATTGGGCTCTGCTGGCTAAAAGAATTGACCAGATATGAACAAGACTATATTTTGTCAATGCCATCACAGGGGATTCAGTAAGACATGTCCTTATGGAAGCTAATTCTATACAGTATAAATAGATTTATTTAAAGGGGAGTTCCACCCTAAAATTTAACATCGGCCCATCTTCTTTCTCCGGGTCACCTGTAAAACAAATAGATACTCGCAATTTTTTTTTTTTTTTACTTACTTTTTTTTAGAAGATAATATACTTACCTTACTTCCTCTTCCTCCCTCTGCTGTCACTGCCCGTCGTCACTTCCTGGCTTGCAATGATTCCTGGGAGCTTAACGTCATCGCTCCCAGGAATCAATGCGCCTGCACCGGCCCCGACGTCAGTTCCGGTGCAGGCGCGTCATACCTTGCTAAACAGCTTCTGGGCATGCCCAGAAGCTGTGCAGGGATGACGCTGCAGGCAGTGACGGCAGGGCGGGTGCAGTGCATCGTGGGACCGAAGAGGACGGAAGAGGACGCAGAAGAGGATCGCGCTGGCTTCAGCTGCCCACACCTGAGATGGCAGCGCTGGACAAGACATTTTCAAGGTAAGTATTTCTTCTAAAAGGTAAGTGCAACCTGGGACAGTTCAGAGGCTATCCATTGTGGAATGCACTAGCCCTGACTGTCCCGGGGATATTTTTATGTATTTTTTTTTGTTTTAGGTGGAACTCCGCTTTAATTGCCGATGCTATTTTATTTATCCTCAAAGTTACTTCTGTCTTTGTAGATAGTGACTTTTTTTTACATCTAAAAAGGTACAGCTATGGGAATGAGATTTGTGCTAAACTTGACTAACCTCTACATAGCTGACTGAGAATCTAGCTTTGTTTGGAGGAGAGGTGGAAGCGAAACACGTAGAACAAGTATCAAGGCAAGAAAGTGACAATAAAAAGGTCAATGCTGAAGAAACTGCTGAAGCTGGACTGGGTTTAGTAATTATAATAAAAAATAATGCTCAGGTCCCTGTTATGAGGAGGATTATTCCTAAATATTGTGAAATTCTGTAAAAAAGATAACATTCTTGCTTCAAAACATCCACAGAAACCTAAATTAATTTTAAGACAAACCACATCATTAGAATTAGAAACAACACCAACTGTTCGAAACATGAATCACACCAGAGAATGAATCACCCAGAATATTTAAAAGGCTTTATCAGATGTAATAATCATATATCTCCTACAATTGTGGTGCCCTTTACAATTTTGCAAATAATAATATATCCCCTATAATTGTGCAGAGAGATTAGAAGAAGAAGGTAATATATGGAGTGCTCTATACAATCCATGGCATTCCATATGAAAGATTGACACTATTTAGTTTCAACTTTATTAAAATCTGCCACTGTTTATTTTGTTTCTAATGATTTGCTGTCGTTTTTTTTTTTTTTTTTTGGATTATGTACTGCCACATTCCAGCCCTACCTCAGGTCAATGATCTGATAATTCACAATCATTTGTAAATGACACACCTCTTACCTCCAGACCCTTAAAACAGTTTGCACAATTATTCAACAAACAGCTATTTTGAGTATAAGATCATGTGTCTTTGTAAATCTGTTCTCTTGCAACACTTTGGGTGCATTTAACAAAAAAATCTCAGATCTATTAATCCTGTAAAACTGAAAGTACATTAGTTATGTGTAGATGCCTGCAAATTCAAATGTTAGGCTAGGCTATTTTCTCTCCAAGTTTAATGCTCTTCATCCATAAGAAAAGCGTAAATCAGACAAAATACAGCAGTGGGGCCACTAGATGGAGCTGGTGATTATAGGAAGTAAATTCTTTTTAAGATCGCCAGCTCCATCTAGTGGCTATAATGCAGTTTTTCACAATATTATTATGAAGGAAGAACATCTGACCTGGAGGGAAAATTTGAATTGAATAATTATATGCATTCAGTTTTGCAGGATGAATAGCTTTGCAAATTTTTTTTATAAATATACCCAATTGTGTCTCTAGTTTGATTCTCGTGGTTAAGGCTATTTAATTCCACAACAGACTGCAGACTATTTTTATATTTTTACTATTTGAATAATGTGTTATTGTGACCGTACATCTATTGCAAGCAAATTTAACAAGAAATAAATAGATAAATAAATAACTAAATAAAGAGCTTTTAAAACTAAAAGTAACAATCATAATGTTGGGTGACCCCATAAGAATTCACTGGTGACCCCAAATTGGTGAAAAGGACTGATATAATGATGGACATCTAATGAGAAAGGACTAGTGCACCTTAGCAATTCCTTGCATGCTTTGATTGATACAAAATATCAGCGCTGCTATTGCTTTGTGTATGACTCCATTTATGGACTATATATTCAGAGTGATTTTTTACAGTTTTTATCTTTGAAGTAGCTGCGATATTTCTCTGAACGAGATTTATTTATTTATCTTTTTATTTGATTTGTGCGCAGAGGATATAGTATAATAGTACCGTTTGGTTTTATTTGTATTATATATTTATTCATAATGAAATTATTGACGATGCCGTTAACACAAAGAGCCAGCAGGGGGCTCCAGAGTACACATCAATAAATAAACTGTTGAAAGGATATGTAACAGTGTGAAATAAAAATGCGAAGTAAAATCAGATATGAATATACATTGTGTTACATAAACTAGAATTATGTCACCTCAGATATGAAAATGTACACACAAAAAATGTACAAACTGTGTGTTTGTGTGTATACTGTATATATATACGTACATGTACAAAATATAACATATACAGTATACGTAAATGTACAAAAATAATTGTCAACAATATTAGTCAGTTGTGGAATGATAACAAGCTTAGAATTATATTAAAGTACCAAAACTGTAGTTAGTGTAGTTAGTGGAATAATGATACCTCTAAATGATATAATGAAATATTAAAGAAAGTTAAATAAAAATGTGGCTACTAAAAAAATCTATATTAATTATTACAAATCCCAAAAAGAACAGACAAAAAATATGAGTCCTGAGCACCAACATGACACTCCCCCCACCAGTACCCTAGAGCTACATCCTGAAAGGTGGTTTACCCCATGTCAGCTTTAGCCAGGCAAGATTATGTGTGACTACGGCACTATCCAGCTGGTTGCCCTTTGCTATGAGAAAATCACATATGTTCTTGTCTGGCAAGGCATATGTCCTAAACCTAGTGGTTTAGCATTCCATCATAAAATACTCTTGCTTACAAGAGGTGCTTTTTTAGGCAAGGAGACTTTGGGTACACTTTCATTGCTCATACCGTCCAATGGCTCACTTGGCACAGATGCTGCGTCAACATCAGCTGCATGCCAACCATCTTATCTGTACTAAAACTCAATGTCTTAAATAAGTGGCTCATCATTCAAGATGCCTGCATCATTTTTGCCCCTTTAGTTTCAGTTTAATTTTTTCTGTATGATAACACCTGCATTGGGTCTCCAGGCTTGTGGCCTATTCACGTGCCCTGATTTTGCACAATGTTTCCTCAATTTAAGCTGCTGCTAAAAGTCTCCTTTTTGCTTCAGGGTGCAAAACTTTTTTTACTATTGTCTCCCAGATGCAATTTTGTGTCTGCCTCGTGCTGGGTTGCGTGATCAGCACACGCATTATTACCCATAAGAAAAATTATAGACCTGATAGGGAATCAGTCAATCACTATATACAGTGTATTAAATGCCATAAACAGTGTATTAAAAAAAAAAACTGCTTATAGCATCATCACGTTACACAATTTATTGCACAAATATATGCATAAAATGTGACCAAAATATTTAAAATACCTACCCGTAATCTGCTCCCAAATCAATATATGGTACATCATACTAATCTTAATAGCTTGAACAAACTACATATCCAAATGAGATGCTTAATGTTCAGTGGTACTCCTGCATCTCTATGGTGAGTATATTTCTTCCAGATGAATCCGGACATTTATTAAAGAAGAAACCTACATCATCAGTTAAAAAGGGGTCTGAAAACCACTCTGCTCTGATCCAGAGAAAGCATTGTGTGATGTCATTGCATTAAGCTTCCCCCTATGCATTTCATCCACTGAGATGTCCTCAAGGGCTACTAGGCAACCACACTGAAATATTGTGTCACTAACATAGGTGTGCGCAGCCTAATGCATTAGGGTGTGCACACCAAAGCTCAAACACACACTACCGATCACTCACGATGTTCATTCAGAAAGGGAGGGGGCCGGCAAATTATATATTTACCGGCCCCTTTCCCCACTTATCCTAAAACATCCCCACAGCAACAGCCGGCTGGAGAGGAGAGGAGGGAAGCCAGAAGAGCTGTGGGGTAAGAGGGAAGGGAGCCAGGGCAGTAGGGGGAATCTTTGCTGCACAGGGTGATTAGGGTGTGCCTGGGCACACCTGGCACACCCTGTGCGCACACCTATGGTCACTAACGAGTACTTAATTGGTTAATATTCCACTTACTCTCCCTTGTATATTTACTGATACTCCTAGTACTATGTTAAAGTACAGCTGCAGTCAAATTTGTCAAGGACTGTCCTGCACATGGCTGAAAAGAGGAGGGTGGCCATTCTGCCGCAGTGACCAGGAATGGAAAATGAGCAAAACAGGCAAGCAGCCTTATGGAGGTTTGAACAAGCTCATTTGCTTATGCTACCACATCAAATGCAGTGTGCTAGCATTGGGAAGAATGCAGAAGAATTAAAATTATGACCACAAAACTGGAAATTTGCACCACTGAGTGGACTGTGCGGACAAAAGAAAATCATCACCAAGTTTTTGTTGAAATGTAAAATCTGTATTGCAGCAGTAACAAAATAAAGTCTCACTGTATATAGGATATTGACATCCAACCACCAATGATCAATAAAACAATAGTGCTTTTCCACTATGGTGGTGATGAGAAATGAGAAGATGGCATTGGCTTTATGGCGGACAAATGGGCTACCAGAAGTGCAATTGCCTTCCAATCAATATTGCATCATCTAGCAGTTATCAACATTACCAGTACAGTCAAGACCCCAATTCTAACAGCTTATGCCCCAACCGAGATCAGCCTGGATACAGCCAAGGCTGACTTTTGCAGCCAGCTTCATCACACATTAGATACGATGCTAAAGACAGAGCTGATCATTCTGGCAGGAGATTTCAATGCTCACATCAGTTTAGACAGGACCGGATGGGAAAAAATGCTGGGCAGTTTTGTCCATGGTAAGATCAATGACAACAGACTGTGCCTGCTGTCCTTAGCTGCGTCAAACAACCTGGTAGTGATAAACAGTTTCTTACAGCACTCTTGCAAACACCAATTTACATGGCATACCCCATCTGGGGAAGATTCAGCCATTCTGGACCAAATGCTCCCCATTTCAATCTTGGTTCAGAGATACATGTGCATTGCCATGACCCAACTGTGAATCTCACCACTACCTCACCCATGCCTACGTATAGCTGCGCAAAGCTACATTGGGCAAAGCACAAGCCACCTTCACTAGGCAAATTGAACTGGGCGTGTCTAAGAGACCTGAGGCTCAGACAAGAATTACAAAATACTCAATCAATACAACAATTTTAGCACTTGAACAACTGAATGATTGCGATTTAGAAGAAAAACAGATTTCAGAATGTGCCACCCCTCTGTATCTACCCATCCACCGATGGATACAGTCATGGATTTCAGATGAGTTCCTGGATCGAGTGGATAAGCGGAAAGCTAAACATGTTGACTTTGAACAGTACCAGCAACTAAACAAAGAAGTCAGACAGAAGATGTGTGGCAGCCAACCTCTCTGCTAATCACTTTGCATGCTAAATTGTGTTGTTACCATTGGTAGCCCATTTTATTCTTGCCTAGTTACCTACCCTTTTGGGTGGCAATATATTAAGTTTTTCCTTACTACCAGATTTGATGCCTGTTTTCTATTGGGTACTAAGGATTACTTTTGGGGATTTCCTGTTATATTGTAAGTTTGCACACTCAACCAAGTCTGTAAGAGGGGTTGAGATTCTTCAGAAGGTCAAGGCAAAGAACAAAGGACCCATCCTATCCAGCAGCTCCACTTGGAGCCCTACACACTTGCAAATATGCACAATCAAATATTTTCTCAATTTATATATTTCTACCTCAATTTTTAGTTTTGACTGGGATCCCAAAGGTCTTGGGTCATAAAGCACAGTTCTGCTGGGGACAAAAAATAGTTTATTTCTAGCATTTACTTACTTTGCTTTCTCGGAAGTTGTAGGAGATCAGCATGCTCAAGAAGACTCCCAGCATCCCAGCTGCTTGTAATGATAACACAGTAATACGAAGGGCCCAGTCCTCTTCCGCCACACAAGGAGAATCATCCACACAAGTGGTACATCCCTTACTACAGCGCAGGCAGGCAGTGACCCCTGGATAGGAATTGTCTAATCCTGCAAGGTGTATACAGATTAATGTAGAGGCACACATAATGCATTGGTGTATTTAAACATGCATATCTACAGCTATACTTATGCATGCACACTCATACACAAACATATAAAACATGATCCAATATTTACACATAGACTATTATATACACTTAGTACACAGCTACGTACATATACACATAGATATTTGCACACAGTGTTACATTACCCTCAGTCTGTGTCCTGTAATAGCCAGGCTGGCACACGCATCTGTACCTGCCCAAGACGGAGCCATCTCTTTCATCCGATATGCACTATGGGGGGATACGCAGCTCAGAACATGACAACCATATGCTAGTGCCAATACAGGACATGTCTATATAACATCCTAGCCAATAGATGCTTCAAGTAAATTGTCAATTTCTCCTTTCTGAAATTTTTTTGGTAAATACATGCAGTGTTAAAATGACCACTATGTTAAAATAATCTTATAAATTACAACTCCAGCCAAAACTGTTTAAGGTTTGGATAGGGAGAAAAAAGGTTAAACCCTCTGCCATGTTTCATTGTTGTCCCTATTGAGGAAATGTATTAAAAAAACATCCTTCCCCTTCCCTTTCCCTGTGACAAAAATAAAAAACTAAGGAAATCTATTCAATGGGGACACAGACAACAACACAAACCTAACTGGCATTCAAATTTCCCTCATAAACATCCTTTATTTCTGTCTATGTCCCCAAAGAAGTGTTTCTCCTTGCGTCTTATCCTCATCTGTGTCCTGGCTAGGGTGATTTATTCACCACTTCCTGTCGCTCAAAAACACATTTTCAATAAATTGAGGAAGTGTTACAATTTCCAACAGTAATTTTATAGCTTCCTACCGCACCATCCATTTTTTATACTTATATTAGGTTTCATAAGGACAGGAATTAACGAAATAGTTCCCTACTAGGTTCAAAGATAGAAATAAAAGTCAGACAGGAATGTTGGTCTCACTTTATCCATACTTTCCAAATTTTTAAAATGAGAATGAGGGACACCTATTAGTAAAAATATGTAGGCATAGGACACACACCCTTTCACACCCCCTTAATTATCCACTTAAGGACCAGGCATTTTTCTGACATTTGTTGTTTACAATTTAAAAAAGTATTTTTTGCTAGAAGATTACTTAGAACCCCCAAACATTATATATATATATATATATATATATATATATATATATATATATATATATATATATATATATACAGTATATATATATATATATATATATATATATTAGAGCTGCACGATTCTGGCCAAAATGAGAATCACGATTTTTTAGCTTGGAATAAAGATCACGATTCTCTGTGTAACAAAAAAAAATTGGGATAACTTTACTGTTACGTTTTTTTTTTTATTAAAGTCTATTAATTGCGTTTGAAAGACTGCTGCGCAAATACAGTGTGACATAAAATATTACAACAATCGCCATTTTATTCTGTAGGGTCTCTGCTAAAAAAAATATATAAAATGTTTGGGGGTTCTAAGTACTTTTCTAGCAAAAAAAACTGATTTTAACTTGCAAGCAACAAATGTCAGAAAAAGATCCAGTCTTTAAGAGGTTAAACTTCCTTTCTCCCTGGCAGAGGGAAGGAAAAGATACAATGTAATCATTTTTGTTTATAGTTACTCAGAGACTTCTTTCCAAAAAAAAGTCCATTTAAACCCTAGGGGCGGAAGTGATGTCAGACGTCGCTCCAGTCCTCCAAGAGCATACAGTCGACTGGGGGCCATCTTGCCCTCACTCAACTTCCTGCCCATCCCTCCAACAGATCGGATTGTTGTCACCGCTACCGACATCTCCGGTAAGCTGGGAAAAAGACCAGGGGGTAGCACCTCTCCCGCTGCCCATAAAAGTGATCCTGTGGCGAGTTCACTGCCGGGACCACTTTTATCTGCCAGAGAATCGCCTGCTGTATAAAAATATACCAAGGTTATGGAATTACGGTAGCTGACATAACCAGGATATATACCATCAAAGTAATGAGGTACATATACAGTGGGCGGTCCATAAGTGGCTATGCAAAAAAAAAAATAATGTTTAGTTAAACCCACAAGTGCTTTTTTTTTTTTACCACTACTATTCCTTTACACTGTCTTTTAAAATTCACAGATACAACAATTTAGAAATTGGATGAAAGTTTTAGCACTATAAAACACTTTTTGAAGGATAAAATGTGTATTTTATATACAACTATATAGATCAGACCAAAATCAGGGACAAATGAGGAGGACAGAGGGACTGTGTTCCAAATTGGGGACAGTCCCTCGAAATCAGGAAGAGTTGGGAGATATGCTTTATCCAAAACTGAAACATTTGGCTGGAGTTAGGCTTAAACTAAAAACCTGAAACTAAAAGCACCCTGTAAAGAGCAGAAATAATCATTATCTGTCCCACCGCCATGTCACCTGATCTTCACTCTCTTGAAGAGCTACAGTGGCTGTATGTCTAAGGCTGGCCATACACTATACAATTTTCTTATTCAATTTCCTTTAGATTTACCTTAAACTATGTAGTGCATGGGCATGCCTGATTGAATACAAATTGAAAGTGTTTAGGTTTGACCCTATATTACATGGTTTTGGTAAATCTAAAGGAAAGTTGAACAAGAAAATTGTATAGTGTATGGCCAGCCTTAAAGAGCATTTTCAGCATCCAGCACAATTGGTGTGGTGTATGCCTGGTCTGCTACTGAACATTGTGGTTTGATTTTTTAGCCCCCTACATGACTTAGGAGCCAGCCAATCAAGACACATAGTGTAGAGAGGGGGATCAGGCAGAACAGCCCATGTAGCTGCTATGGGGCACAGAGGTTTTAAGGAGGCCTCACTAGGGAGTTTGTCCAATTTACACTGATAGGGTGCGGGAAGTGCAGCAATTTCTGTGAGTTTCTAGCACCGCCTAGCAATCGCATTGTGTTCATGCGATCTGCTGCAAGTGTCAATTAAAAAGTAGCAAGACCCTAAAAGCAGGTTGCAAACCCAGTGCGTTTGCCTTAACTGGATCCGCATGGGTGTCAACACCTATGCGATCCGGATCTATTACAATTAAAAAAAAGCTGTTTGCACCTTTTTCATGCGGGTGAAGTGCGATTTAAGCCACCCAAAATAAATGGGCTCAAGTTGCACCACACATAATTGCATGGTATTTGCACAGGAATGCGAATCCCATTTTCTGTGCGAATCACATACAGTGTGTAGTGTGAACCAGGGCCCAATTCCAGGAGAGCTGATGATCGGTGCATAGGATCATGCTTTTGGATCATGGTGTTTACAGATTAATAAGTAAATACATTTATTGCCCTTAGAGCTTCTGCTCATCCTGGCCAGCACTTTGAAAGTAATCCTGTATGCCTAACACAGTATTCCTGGGGCTTAAAAATCCCAGAATTTCTCTTCAGCTAAAAAAAAGCAATAAAAAAATTGAGGTTTGTAATTCTAAAAAAGCCACAGTTTAAAGAAGTTTGCATTATGTTTATAGAGTTAATGTACATGGGATCTTTAATAATTGTGTAAAAGTATAGAATTTGTATATACAGTATTTCTTGCTTACAAATGACTAAACCACAATGTTCAGCACTTTCTGGCTGGGGTGGTACAAGTGGTGAAGGGGCTTTAGGTGTACATCAAAGCTAAGAGTTTATACCTGACAAAGATGAAAAATACTGGTGTGCTTTTTTAGCAGTTAGCTGTAGAGTTCAAGTATACAGTATGTGAACCCTCACCTTGTAAAACAACCCATTCAGTTTAAAATATAAGTGCAAGGCAAAACATTTGTGTGTGTGTATATACACTATATCCCCAAAAGTATTGGGACACCTGCCTTTACATGCGCATGAACTTTAATGGCATCCCAGTCTTAGTTCGTAAGGTTCAATATTGAGTTGGCCCACCCTTTGCAGCTATAACAGCTTAAACTCTTTCGATAGGGCTGTCCACAAGGTTTAGGAGTGTGTCTATGGGAATGTTGAACCATTCTTTCAGAAGCGCATTTGTGAGGTCAGGCCTGGCTCATAGCCTGTGCTCTAATTCATCGTAAAGGTGTTCTATCGGATTGAGGTCAGAACTCTGCGCAGGCCAGTCAAGTTTCTCCACCCCAAACTCGCTCATTCATGTCTTTATGGACCTTGCTTTGTACACTGGTGCGCAGTCATGTTGGAACAGGAAGGGGCCATCCGCAAACTGTTCCCACAAAGTTGGGAGCATGTAATTGTCCAAAATGTCTTGGTATGCTGACGCCTTAAGAGTTCCCTTCAATGGAACTAAGGGGCCAAGCCCCACCCCTGAAAAAAAACCCCACACCATAATCCCCCTCCACCAAATGATTTGAACCAGTGCATAAAACAAGGTCCTCAAAGACATGGGTGAGCAAGTTTGGGGTGCAGAAACTTGACTGGACTGCAGTGTCCAGACCTCAACCCAATAGAACACCTTTGAGATCAATTAGAGCAGAGACTGCGAGTCAGGCCTTCTCTCCAACATCAGTACCTGACCTCACAAATGCGCTTCTGGAATAATGGTCCCAACATCCCCAAAGACACACTCCTAAGCCTTGTGGACAGCCTTCCCAGAAGACTTGAAGCTGTTATAGTTGCAAATGGTAAGGCAACTCAATATTGAACTCTACAGACTAACTGTAAAGGCAGGCGTCCCAATACTTTTGATAGTATAGTGTATATATATTTATTCACAGATGATCCATAACATTATGACCACTGACAAGTAAGGAAAACGTTGATTATCTCATTTCAATGGCATCAAAATCTGGATGGGATATTTAAAGCAGCAAGTAAACATGTTCCAAAAGATGAAATGTTGAAAGCAAAAAAATGGGCAAGCGTAAAGATTTGAGTGACCTTGACAAAGGCCAAATTGTAATTGCTAGACAAATGGGTCAGAGCAACTCCAAAACTTCAGCTCTTGTGGGATGTTCCTGTTCTGCAGTGATCGTGACCTACCAAAAGTGGTCCAAGGATGTAAAACGGGCAGCCACGGATCAATTATGCACATGAGGGAGGGTAAGGCTAGCTCATGTAGTCCAATCCAATGGAAGAGCTACTGTAGCTCAAATTCCTGAGAAAGTTACTACTGGTTCCAATATAAAGGTATCAGAACATACAGTACATTGCAGTTTGTTGCATATGGCGCTGTGTAGACTGGGTGCCCATGCTAACTTGTATTTACAGCCAAAGTCGGATCCATGGAGGTCCCACCTCCCACATTACAGGACTTGAAGGATCTGCTACTGACAGCTTGATGCCAGATAACTACAGAATGCTTTAAGAGGTCTAGTAGAGTCCATGCACCAACAGGTTATGGTGCATGGTCATAATGTTATGGTTGATCGTTGAGAAGTTTTTTTCTTTTGTGGTCACATGACTTTTCTTAGCTGTATAAGGGGCTTAGAGAAGTGGGGCAGGGGGCGTGTCAGAAGGAGAAAGAGAAAGAACAATATACTGATCTTTCCAGTGATTAGCTGTGCAGTTGGGCGTTGCACTTCCAACACAGAAATCTGACCATGCTAAGAAAGATGACTTTCTATGCTTAGCGTGGTCAGAATAAAATAGGAAAGCAGGGGGACTGGCAGGATCATCAGATATTTCACACAAATGAAAAATAAAGAGAACAGGATACTTTTTATTACAAGTACATGGAACAACATACACATATCAGGAAAATGAAATGTTGGGGTAATATGCACTTTAACCTTCCTAGCGGTATTCCCGAGTGTGACTCGGGGTAAGATTTTAGTGCCAAAAGCGGTAACCCCGAGTCACACTCGGGGTAGCGCTAAGAAGATCGCTGGATGCTGGAGGAGGTTTTACTTACCTTTTCTCCGGGATCCAGCGAAGACTGCGAGCGGTGTGCGGCGGCGGAGCTCTCTCCCGATCGTCTGCGAGCCCCGGCTTCCGTCTACGGCGACGTGACGTCCGCCGGGGGGTGGAACCGGCTGCAAAT
This sequence comes from Pelophylax lessonae, assembly GCF_965119305.1. Taxonomy (NCBI): domain Eukaryota; kingdom Metazoa; phylum Chordata; class Amphibia; order Anura; family Ranidae; genus Pelophylax; species Pelophylax lessonae. Next base: position 71,388,807 of record NC_138778.1, read on the forward strand.
TCGAATGTAAAATGCACCAAACACACTGATATCGTTCAAAATAAAATAAAATCACATTACATTACCCCCCAGTGCCCTTTCCTGCAGTTTTACTGTACTTTTTATGTAAATATATGTATATATATATATATATATACATATATATACAGTATATATATATATACGTATATATATACACATATACATATGTATATATATATATACACACACACACATATTATATATATATATATATATATGTATATATATATATATATATATATATATATATATATATATATATATATATATATATATATATATATATATATATATATATATATATATATATATACACGTAATTCTTGTGAATGAGCAGCCCAAACCAACTGTATACATTATATATATATATATATATATATACGTATATATATATATATATATATAATATATATATAATATATGTATACATAATATATGTATACATACATATATATATATATATAATATGTATAATAAATGTATACAGTTGGTTTGGGCTGCTCATTCACAAGAATTACATGCTTTCAGCACCTAAAATAATGGTACCGCTTTCAGCACCTAAAATCCAAAAGAATCATACCGCCAGGGAGGTTAAGGTAAAAAATAATTTCCTGCATTAATGCTCTACCCCTAGCAATTTCTAACCACAGCTCTGATCTCTGTTAGTGTACTGACTATGTTAATAACTCTCCTGCTGCTTGTCCTTGATTTAGACATACTTTATGTTAGCATTTATTACAATGTTGTCCCAACTGACATTGCAAGGTATCAAAGATAGAGGTTGCTGGTGAACCATTTTAAAATTTTGCTAATGGGACCCATAAATTGTGCCCATGCATCTGACAGCCCCAGAAATGTCACATGCTATAGATTTCTCAGCAACTGTAGCTCTGTAAGGCTATGTTCACACTGATCCAACACGAAAGTAGTACGACTTCTGATCCGACTTTGCCCTGCTTCGTGTCTGACTTCCAAGCAACTTCAATACATGAGATCTGACTTTGATCCGACTTTGAGATGAAAGCCACTTGTCTTTTGACAAATCAAAACAATTCCTTTGCTTCTGGGATGAGAAAATGTATGTAAAAAAAAAAAATGGCGTGGGGTCCCCCCTCAGATCCATACCTGACTTTTATCTTAGCACGCAGCCTGGCAGGGGGGGGGGGGGGGGGGTGGTCAAGCGAGCTCTTCATCCCGCCCATCTTAAACCATGTTGATAGGGACAAGGGCCTCTGACTGAAAACCCTGGCTGGTAGTTATGGGGGTCTGCTGGCAGGGGGCTTATTAGAGTTTGGAAGCCCCCTTAAACAAGGGGGCCCCCAGATCCCAGCATCCCCCAATTTTCAACACTCTCTATTAACTACACCCACTGTTTGAACTAGCGGCTTACCCTTCTACATTCAATATATTTAATAATTGTATACTCCAGTGGCTCGAGTGATACATATAAAACTCCATTACAATACAGGGGTTATAGTCCACATCAAATATGCATGAAAAATGAGTGTCCTGTGTGCTGGTGACTACTGTGTTCCTTGAAATCCTATCTGATAACAGGACCTTTAAGGATAGTCTACAGACGGGAATGGTGCCAGTTGATTGGAAAAAAGCCAACGTGGTACCAATATTTAAAAAAGGGCCGAGATATATCCCGGGTAACTATAGACCTTTTAGCCTGACATTAGTAATCTGCATGATTTTGTAGGGGATGTTAAGGGACTATATACAAGATTTTAGTAATGAAAATGGTATTATCACTAGGGTTGAGCGAACACCTAGATGTCCGTGTTCGACGGGTTCGGCCGAACTTTAAAAAAAAGTCCGGGTCCGTGTCCCGGACTTTTACCGAACTTTTCCCGGACACCGAACCCCATTGAAGTCAATGGGGACCCGAACTTTAAGGCACTAAAATGGCTCTAAAACACCAAAGGAAAGGGCTAGAGTGCTGCAAATGGCAGCAAAACGTAATTAAGAGCATGGCAAGTGCTCTGCAAACAAATGTGGATAGGGAAATAACTTAAAACAACAAAAAAAAAACAGAAAAATAAAACAATGTTCTTCTTCATCTCTGAAGGACGAGGCCCATATGGAGTAGGAGGGAGGTTGAGGTGGTGGTGGATGTGGCGGTGACATAGGCGTGCGCACAGGGTGTGCTGGGTGTGCCTGGGCACACCCTAATCACCTAGGGCACATAGCATTGCCAGTGAGGAGATGGGAAAGATCTCCCTGGGACCTGCTCTGCTCTATTTCTCCTTGCCTACAGGTACATGGCCCCGATACATTACTCTCCCTGCTGGCAAACACATGCATGTGTATTTCAACTTTGGGGTGCACACCTTAATGCAATAGGCTGCGCACACCTATGGGCGGTGTAGGTGGAAGCGGCGGTGGAGGAGGACCAGGGCCGGATTAACAGCATCATGGGCTTGGTGCTGAGGATTTTGAAGGGCCTTAAGGGCCGTGCCTTGCCATGCACCCAGAGGAGGAAGGGTGCAGCCATGCATGCCTAATTCAACATGGGATGCTGTCTCTGAAGCCCATAAACACATCCATGCATCGCCAACTGTCCCTCCTTGTCCGGCCTTCACGCTGTGTGGGGAGGTTCTGAGGGTGCTGCCTGGGGAAGCGAGCATAGAAGCCAGACTTCTGTGTTTACAAGTGACAGAAGAGCGGTAACAGTGAATATGGCCAACCCGGGGCCTATATAAAAGGTAGGGGCCTGGAGCTGCAGCTCCAATAGCCCCTACGTTAATCTGGCCCTGAGGAGGAGGACGAGGTAGCCAACACTGCTTCTTTTCAAAAATTTTAAATGAGGGTACACCCCAAAAGAGTGAGAAAGAGCAAAAATGGAACAATGGGTGGGTAAGGTCGGTATCCATTGCTATTCTGCATAAGGTACGGAAAAGTCCCGTGGGATCCATGCCTGGTTCATTTTAATGAACGTGAGCTTGTCCACATTGTCTCTGGACAGGCGGCTGCGCTTGTCTGTTATAACGCCCCCAGCCGTGCTAAATACCCGTTCAGATAATACACTGGCTGCAGGGCACGCCAGCACCTCCAAGGCGTAAAGGGCAAGCTCAAGCCATGTGCCCAATTTGGAGACCCAGAAGTTGAAGGGGGCAGACCCGTCATTCACTACATGTAGGCGTGTGCACACATACTGCTCCACCATGTTGGTAAAATGCTGCCTCCTGCTAAGACGTTCCATCTGAGCTGCTGGTGCTGCTGTTTGTTGTGGCGTGCTGACAAAGCTTTTCCACATTTCGGCCATGCTAACCCTGCCTTCTGAGGTGCTGGCGGTGCCCTGGTTGCGTTGGCGACCTCCTCCTCCTCCTCCTCCTCTGCCTTGTGCTTCCACTGTGGCCCCGCTGTCAGATGGGAATGCCAGCAGCATGGCGTCTACCAGCGTGCGCTTGTACTCGCGCATCTTGCGATCGCGCTCCAGTGAGTGAATTAAGGACGGTACGTTGTCCTTGTAACGGGGATCCAGCAGCGTGGCCACCCAGTAATCAGCACAAGTTAGAATGTGGGCAACTCGGCGGTCGTTGTGGAGACACTGCAGCATGTAATCGCTCATGTGTGCCAGGCTGCCCAGAGGCAACGAAAGGCTGTCCTCTGTGGGAGGTGTATCGTCCGTGTCCTCTGTATCCCCCCAGCCACGCACCAGTGATGGCCATGAGCTGGCCTGGGTGCCACCCTGCTGTGAACATGGTTCCATCTCCTCCTCCAGCTCCTCCTCCTCCTCATCCTCCTCATCCTCCAGAACTGTGCCCCTGCTGGACAATTGCGTCCCTGGCGTTTGCGTGTGCAGGAACCCACCCTCGGAGCCCCTTGCGAATGACTGCCCTGAAAGCCTTGGAAATGTTACCTCTTCATCCTCCTCCTCCTCCTCATCCTGTGCCACATCCTCTTCCATCATCGCCCGAATTGTTTTTTCAAGGAGGCATAGAAGTGGGATAGTTAAGCTGAGAACGGCGTCATTGCCACTGGCCATGTTGGTGGAGTACTCAAAACAGCGCAACAAGGCACACAGGTCTCGCATGGAGGCCCAGTTAAATTAAATAGCGGAATAGAAAATATGATCCAAAAAAAGTGTATCTATATCACACGTACACAACCACACTGGGCCCCAATTACTATTGTTTGTACCCCTAAAAGGCTAGATGAGGAGTAGGGGGAGTATGGAACAGGCAGCACCCTCAAACCTTCAGAAGTATGAGATGAACCCCAACAACTTGGAAAGGTGGATCTCTCTCACACGTACCGACACAGACTATCCCGCAATTCAATTGATCCTCAAAGGTTTTTATTGAATAGCGGAATAGGAAATATGATCAAAAAAAGTGTATGTATCTCGCACGTACACAACCACACTAGGCCCCAATTACTATTGTTTGTACCCCTAAAAGGCTAGATGAGGAGTAGGGGGGGTATGGAACAGGCAGCACCCTCAAACCTTCAGAAGTATGAGATGAACCCCAACAACTTGGAAAGGTGGATCTCTCTCACACGTACCGACACAGACTATCCCCCAATTTAACTGATCCCCAAAGGTTTTTGATTAAATAGCGGAATAGAAAATATGATCCCAAAAAAGTGTATGTATATCACACGTACACAACCACACTGGGCCCCAATTACTATTGTTTGTACCCCTAAAAGGCTAGATGAGGAGTAGGGGGAGTATGGAACAGGCAGCACCCTCAAACCTTCAGAAGTATGAGATGAACCCCAACAACTTGGAAAGGTGGATCTCTCTCACACGTACCAACACAGACTATCCCCCAATTTAACTGATCCCCAAAGGTTTTTGATTAAATAGCGGAATAGAAAATATGATCCAAAAAAAGTGTATGTATATCACACGTACACAACCACACTAGGCCCCAATTACTATTGTTTGTACCCCTAAAAGGCTAGATGAGGAGTAGGGGGAGTATGGAACAGGCAGCACCCTCAAACCTTCAGAAGTATGAGATGAACCCCAACAACTTGGAAAGGTGGATCTCTCTCACACGTACCGACACAGACTATCCCGCAATTCAATTGATCCTCAAAGGTTTTTATTGAATAGCGGAATAGGAAATATGATCAAAAAAAGTGTATGTATCTCGCACGTACACAACCACACTAGGCCCCAATTACTATTGTTTGTACCCCTAAAAGGCTAGATGAGGAGTAGGGGGAGTATGGAACAGGCAGCACCCTCAAACCTTCAGAAGTATGAGATGAACCCCAACAACTTGGAAAGGTGGATCTCTCTCACACGTACCGACACAGACTATCCCGCAATTCAATTGATCCTCAAAGGTTTTTATTGAATAGCGGAATAGGAAATATGATCAAAAAAAGTGTATGTATCTCGCACGTACACAACCACACTAGGCCCCAATTACTATTGTTTGTACCCCTAAAAGGCTAGATGAGGAGTAGGGGGGGTATGGAACAGGCAGCACCCTCAAACCTTCAGAAGTATGAGATGAACCCCAACAACTTGGAAAGGTGGATCTCTCTCACACGTACCGACACAGACTATCCCCCAATTTAACTGATCCCCAAAGGTTTTTGATTAAATAGCGGAATAGAAAATATGATCCCAAAAAAGTGTATGTATATCACACGTACACAACCACACTAGGCCCCAATTACTATTGTTTGTACCCCTAAAAGGCTAGGAGTAGGGGGAGTATGGAACAGGCAGCACCCTCAAACCTTCAGAAGTATGAGATGAACCCCAACAACTTGGAAAGGTGGATCTCTCTCACACGTACCAACACAGACTATCCCCCAATTTAACTGATCCCCAAAGGTTTTTGATTAAATAGCGGAATAGAAAATATGATCCCAAAAAAGTGTATGTATATCACACGTACACAACCACACTAGGCCCCAATTACTATTGTTTGTACCCCTAAAAGGCTAGATGAGGAGTAGGGGGAGTATGGAACAGGCAGCACCCTCAAACCTTCAGAAGTATGAGATTGTGTTCACTGTACCCCACAAAGATTGAGTTCACTGCACCCCACAATGATTGTGTTCACTGCACCCCACAAAGATTGTGTTCACTGCACCTCACAAAGATTGTGTTCACTGTACCCCCCAAAGATTGTGTTCACTGCACCCCACAAAGATTCTGTTCACTGTACCCCACAAAGATTGTGTTCACTGCACCCCAAAAAGATTGTGTTCACTGCACCCCAAAAAGGATGTTGTTCACTGCACCACAAAAAGGATGTTGTTCACTCCACCCCAAAAAGATTGTGTTCACTGCACCCCACAAAGATTGTGTTCACTGCACCCCAAAAAGATTGTGTTCACTGCACCCCAAAAATGATTTTGTTCACTGCACCCCAAAAAGGATTTTGTTCACTGCACCCCAAAAAGGATGTTGTTCACTCCACCCCAAAAATATTGTGTTCACTGCACCCCACAAAGGATTTTGTTCACTGCACCCCAAAAAGATTGTGTTCACTGCACCCCAAAAAGGATGTTGTTCACTGCACCCCAAAAAGGATTTTGTTCACTGCACCCCAAAAAGATTGTGTTCACTGCACCCCACAAAGGATTTTGTTCACTGCACCCCACAAAGATTGTGTTCACTGCACACCAAAAAGGATTGTGTTCACTGCACCCCAAAAAGATTTTGTTCACTGCACCCCAAAAAGATTGTGTTCACTGCAGCCCAAAAAGATTGTGTTCACTGCAGCCCAAAAAGATTGTGTTCACTGCAGCCCAAAAAGATTGTGTTCACTGCAGCCCAAAAAGATTGTGTTCACTGCAGCTCACACACAGAAAAATGGATGTGGATCACTGACACCTGCCTATCTCCAATCCCACACCACACAGCAATATCGATTGTAGTTTGTAGAACACAGTTTCCCTAAAATTCAGCAGACTCTGTCCCTAACAGGATTGAGAAGAGATCGTAGATCAGGATTGAGTGCAGATTCACCCCACCCCCCACACAGCAATATCGATTGTAGTTTGTAGAAGACACTGACCCTATAATTCAGCAGACTCTATCCCTAAAATGCCTACAACTCGCCCTGCCTAAACACTCCGACCTGTCCCTCAATTCTATCCGGACACAAATGGTTTTTTCCTGCCTATCTTTCCCTAATCAGCAGCCAGCACGTTGATGTGTGCTCTGTCCCTGAATCTAAGCAGCATAATGACGCCGCTGCGGCTGCCTCGAACTTATAAAGACTTGGTCACATGCTTCAGACGGCCAATCACAGCTACTGAGACATTTGCAGGCATGGCTGGGATGGCTTAAGGCACACCAGTTAAACGATTGTTGATTGGCTGTTGAAAGCCCGCCATGAAAAGAGCGCCAAAGCATGCAAAACCCGGAAATAAAACGACCGAACACGGATTTTTACCCGAACATACAGTAAAGTGTCCGTGTCCGTGTTCGGGTACAAAAAATCCAATTATTCGGTACGAACACGAATAATACAGTCCGTGTTCGCTCAACACTAATTATCACTAGTAATCAGCATGGATTCATGAAAAATCATTCTTGCCAGACCAATCTATTAACCTTCTATGATGAAGTGAGTTGTCATCTAGATAAAGGAAAGCCTCTGGATGTGGTGTATCTGGACTTTGCAAAGGCATTTGACACAGTTCCCCACAAACGCTTACTGTACAAACTAAGGTACGCAGGTATGGACCATAGGGTAAGTACCTGGATAGAGAACTGGCTCCAGGGGATAGTCCAGAGGGTGGTGATAAATAGGGAGTACTCAGATTGGGTGGGTGTGGAAAGTGGGGTCCCCCAGGGTTCTGTCCTGGGACCAATCCTTTTTAATTTATTCATAAATGATCTAGAGGAGGGGATATCTAGCACAATCTTGGTATTTGTGGATGATACTAAACTAAGTAGGGCATTACCTTCTATACAGGATGTGGAAACCTTACAAGCAGACCTGAACAAAATAATGGGGTGGGCAACTACATGGCAGATGAGGTTTAATGTTGAAAAATGTAAGGTAATGCACTTGGGTGCTAGAAACACGAACACAAGTTACTCACTAGGGGGGAACCTCTGTGTGAATCTAAGATGGAAAAGGACCTGGGGGTCCTAGTCGACAACAAGCTTAGCAGTGGCAATGCCAAGCCGCTGCAAGCAAAGCCAATAGAATACTGGCATGTATAAAAATGTGGATTCACTCCAGAAATAAAGAGATTATTCTCCCACTCTACAAGACTCTGGTCCGGCCACATCTGGAGTATGCCGTCCATTTCTGGGCAGCGGTCCTCAGCAAGGATGTGCTGGTACTGGAGCGAGTCCAGAGAAGGGCAACAAAAATAATTAGGGGAATGGAGGATCTAAGCTATGAGGAAAGCCTACAAGCATTGAACTTATTCTCTCTGGAGAAGAGACGCTTGACAGGGGATATGGTATCAATGTACAAATACTGTACTGGTGACCCTAGCATAAGGAACAAACTTTTCAGAGAAAGGGAATACAATAAGACATGGGGTCACTCACTAAAACTAGAGGAAAAACGGTTTAACCTTAAAATACGTAGGGGTTTCTTTACTGTTAGAGCAGTGGGGATGTGGAACTCTCTTCCACAAGCAGTGGCATCAGCAGGGAGTATCAATAGTTTCAAAAAATTATTAGACAGTCACCTTAAAGACCACAACGTACAGGGGTATACGATGTACGGTTAACATCAAACACACACACACACATCATAGGTTGAACTGGATGGACTGATATCTTTTTTCAACCTCACTAACTATGTAACTCCTCTGCCCCCAATACTCCCACAGCTTCGATTCTCCAGTACTGAGGAGGTTAATACCCCTTTCTGCCCCCACTTCTCCTTCCTTTCTCTAAGTGCTCCTGGAAAAACCTACCTTTTTTCCAATTAGCTTCCACTCATCACCCTGATTTATCCCCCTCCTTCCGCATGCCACTTAACACTTTAGCCTCCCTGACTCCTCTCTTGGAGTGCTGGGGTGAAGTTTCCTACAAATAATTGCTTTCCTGCCTCTCCTTCCTGGCTGAATTTGGACCTGAAACGGACCAAAAGTCGCACAGAACTCCTGTGCAATTTTCACCGGAGCCGGTCTATGTTACACAGAGAGCCAGTCACAATCTCCTGACATGCGAATTTGATGCGGGAAAACCCGCATCCAATTCCCAATAGTGTGAACCCAGCCTTAGTCATAAAATAAAAGCTGATTCTTGGTATCTCATGTGCCCATGTGAAGTCAGTAATGCATGTATTGTTTGAAAAGTGACCATGGAATTTTAATAGGGAGTGACTTGAGAATGTATACAATTCATAGTAGAATATTTATTTGAATAATGGCCCCTTTACCAAACTAGGACAAGAATCTTGTGTGCTAAGTACTCAGATCTCTCTCTGTATCTTGAAGAAGGGGAATAACGTTTTTGTAAATAGTACCAAAAACTTCAAAATCCTTAAAGTGATTTTGAAGGATAATTTTAAAATAAAACAAGATGTTATACTTATCTGCTTGGTGCAATGATATTGCAGTGGTCGCTTATGTCCTCATTGTCGGTCCCCCACAGGTGCTGAATCGGTGATGGGATGGGGTGAGTAGGTTAGGTAGCGAGGAGTTTTATTCTTAATGCAGATTTTGCATTAAGGTAATAAAACATACTCGGCTCGATTCACAAATCGGTATCTTACTGTATCCGAGTATGTGCATTTTTCAAAATGTTTTTTGGCATTCACTAAAAAACGTTACTAAAATGCTGCATGAGTTATTTTATGAAGTCGTGGTATTTTAGTAGTGAAAACATGCAGTAATTTAACAGTAGCTGGCGTATTTATTAACATTAATGAATAGGCATTGTTAAGGAGCAGGCAGCTACCCGCGTCCTTAACAACCACTAAACAACATGGTTGTTAGGGAGCTGACGTCACATCCTTTACAACTGATGAGTCATCAGCTGTCAGTGGGGTTCCCTGCTGATACCCGAAAGTAGAAACAACAATTGTTAGCAAATTCGTGTCCCCCAAAATCCATACCAGACTGGTAATCCGAGCATGGAGTGCAGCATGTCAGGAAAGAGAGGGGACGAGTGAGCGCACCTCCTCCCGAACCATACCAGGCCAGGCCACATGCCCTGAACATGGGGGGGGGGGGTGCTTTGGGGCAAACACCTTGACCCCATGAGAGGGGTCTGCGGGTGGAGGCCTTATTGGAATCTGGAAGCTCGCCTTTAACAAGGGGACACCAGATCCCACCCCTTATGTGAATGAGTACATGTAACCCCTATTCATTCACTCCCAAAAATTGTGGAGTGTAAAGGGGGCTTCCAGATTCAGGTAAGCCCCCCCCCCCCCGCAAACTCCCACATTTAAGGTTGAGGAGAAGAGGCCCTTGTCCCCATCAAGGGTGAACATGCTGCTTTGGGGAGTGCCCACAATTACCCCTCAATGTTGAGGGCATGTTCCCTGGTATGGTTCAGGAGGTGGGGGGCGCTTCCTCCTCAACTCCCTTTCCTGACCTTCCAGACTGCATGCTCGAAAAATGGTCTGGCATGGATTTTGGGGGCCATGACATTTTTTTTTTACATTTTGTCAGAGAGGGGGGGGGGGTTTCCCTTGAAAATCCATACCAGACCTATGAACCTGGTATGAATTTGGGGGGACCCCATGCCTTTTTTCCAGATTTTTTAATTCCTGGCAATTTTTTTTCTTTTTACTTTCAGCTGTCAGCGGCGAACAGCTGATGACTCATCAGTTGTTAAGGATGCGACGGCCGCCTGCTCCTTAGCAACTAGGTCCTTTAATGGTTGTTAAAGATGTCGGCAGCTGCCAGTTTCTTAAATATCGCGTGCATTTTTTTTTTTTTTTTTTGCGCATTAACTTTCACTTCTGCTTTATGCGGTATTTACTGCATAAAGCAGCAGTCAGTTGACATTTTTAGGATCACATGTGGTATTTGTGAAAACACCTTAATACTGCATGCGACCTGGTTCTGTGAATAGGGCCCTTTCAGTTTAGAAGTTGAACTACTTTAAGTAAGTTGGGCAGAGAAATATAGGGTATTGAGAGGAAAATAGCGAATTATCAGCGAATGCCTCAACTTTATACACTATTTTGTTGACCTGTATGTCTCCATTTCGTATAATGGTTCTAAGAAAGGGCTCCAAGGACAAGGTAAAAAGAAGTGGAGATAAAGGACGAACTTAACTGTTACTATTTTCTATGATCACTGAGTTAGATAGGATTCCATAGATTTTTTTAGCAGTATGATTTTGATATAGTGAGGAGTTCCTGTTCATTGTCCTAAGTGGGACTCCTATGTGACAAAGTTCATGTTGTCCCATGCCACTCTTTTGAAGGCCTTTGACCTTGTGGCTAGCTACCCAATAACAAAGTTTATTGCCTTAGTGGAATTGTCCCTTGCCTTTCTTCCCGGAATGAAGCCAATCTGATCCAAACCAATTTTGTGTATAAACGATAGGATGTGATTTACTATTTTTTTAGCTAGTAATTTTAGATAAACATTCAGTAGTGGAATTGCCCTGTAATTATAACATAGCTGATTATCTTTATTATCTTTGAGTTACAGTATTATGATGTGGTCAAGGCGGGGTCTGAGGTCGGGCAAGAGAGTTTAATATTTTGAGTAAGTAGGGGATTAGGAAGTGAAGATATGACTATAGTATTGTGTATTCAGGCCATCGGAACTTCGGCCTTTGACTGGTTTCATTTGTGAAATGGCTTGTTTAAGGTAATTTTCAGATTGAGAGCTAGCCAAGGTGGATTCCTCTCCCTCAGTAAAAGTGAGGATATGGCTGTTATTCAAGTATTTCTAAAAGATAGTTTTTCTTGGACCTTCCAATGGGAAGAGGTGGGGAGTGAGTAGGAGATAGGTTATATAGGGCAGAATACTGAAAAATTGGGTTTCCATTTAATTTTTGAGGCACACAGTCTCTTCTGAGGGGTTTTTAAAGATATGTATATAGGTACTGTACATTATTTTTCATCTTTCAGTTGCACTGCAAGAAATGTAATGCTTTTTTTTCATAGTTATAGTATAATTTTTAAGTAGGAATAGATTACAATGGTATTTGATTTCAAGGACCTTTTGGGTTTCCTTGCATGCTAGTAAAGCTGGCCAAAGACGGATAATAATTCAGCCAGTTCAATTCAACCAGCCTGTCAGGTATTTTCATCCGATCACTGCAAGTGGCTATAGCCACAAGCAGTGATCATTGTATTCTGGGAAACTGCCCACTTTCAGAATACAATAGTTCTGTGGGAGGCATTGTCCATCATTGCTGACTGTGTTGATGGGGGAATCAAGCAATTTTCTTTCCTTCAACCTCACTAAAGAGGGCAGCGGAAGTCAATCAGGTTTGCAGTGTCCAATTGGACAGCTGCTCCCCTGATGACATCTATGGAGGCTTTGGAGGAACAAAGCCCCTTGCAACCTTTATTCCCTCTGTACAGTGCCACCTACAAAGGGGAGGATAAACTGCACCAACCTATAGGTCCCCTGTAGAAATTCTATTTGTGCTCTAGATTTCTTAAGGCTTCGTAAAGCGGAGAACCTTTTTAAGGGATATTAAAGGCTGGCACACATGGGGTGAATATCAGCCAGTATCGGCCAGTTCAACAGAAACTGGCTGACATTTACAAAGTGTGTACAGCAGCCAGGGCAACATAAGCTGCCATAACATCTGGCTTCTGTCGAATGGGCATGCTGGAAAACCAGAAGCTGACTGGCATTAGATTAACGTCACATAGTTAGTACAGCAAACGCCTACGTTTTTTTTCCGTTTAGCCTGCTTTGCTGCACAAAAAAAAATACCTGTGTGTACCACAGTTAATTCCTTCAGCATTGTGGGAAATAATGATGGGTGTGTGACCAAGGGTTGGTGGAATTTGGTGGGAAATGTATCAAAAAGCAAAAGTTAGAAGGAAAAGGGAATTTGAACTTTGGAATTTGGTACTCTCTACCCACATGCCCAGGTAAAAAAGGGGGAAGGGGTCTGAGAATGTCAAAAATAGGGGGAGAGTAAAACTGATAAACCCAGTTACAACTTTTCCCTTAATAGCCACCCCCCCCCCCCTTCCACATATGGTAACAGTAGGCTTTTGTACCCACCTGAAACTAAACTTCTATATCTTTAGGGATTAATTCTAAACTATAGGCAGTTCAGATACTGTTGCTAGGGAGCATAGAAAATAGATTTTTTTAATACAGACTTACCTGTAAAATCCATTTCTTGAAGTACATCATGGGACACAGAGCCATAAATCATAACATATGGGTTATATAGCCACCTACAGGTGAAGGACACTGGCAACCAATCAGAAAGGATGCCGACCTATATAACCCCTCCCACACAGGAAGTACCTCGGTTTTGTAGCAAGCAATAAAGACCCCATAGAAGAGGGGAGGGACCTCTGTGTCCCGTGATGTACTTCAAGAAAACGGAAAATTGTCTAATACTTACCGTAATTTTCCTTTCCTGATGGACTCCATGGCAGCATACCTTCGGGTTCGGGTTCGCCTCCTCTCCTACTCTATAGGACCCCACTCCCATAAATCTTTGCTCCTCTTCAGCATCCGTGTTCTGTACCTAGCCTACTCAGGAACTGGGAGGGGACACCTGCTGGCATGGAGTCCATGAGGAAAGGTGTAATGGTGCTGGTGGCTGAGCCTGATGTGCAGAGGTAGCCTCGTGGTATCTGGTACAACAGGAATACGGACGGGTCACACTGGTGGTAGACACGGGCTAGTCTGAGGTGCGGAGTCTAAGTGACAGCAGGTCTTCACCAGGGCCTCTGATGGTGAGGATGGATTTTGCTGCATGCTGAACACCAGGTCGCGGTCCTCAGGGTTGCCCCACCAGGAGGTGAACAAGTCCAGAATCGGAAGCAGATAAGCCGACAAGGATAAGGCAGGAGAGTGGTCACAGGAATGAGCCAAGGTCAGGGCAGGCAGCAAGCAGACGAAGTAGTGAACAAGCCGGGAGGTCGATCAGGAAGTCAACGGGAAACAGCAGGTTCAGGATCAGGAAGTACAGGTAAAGCTGCAGACAAGACAGCAAAGGCTCAGTGATGCTGAGGTGTTTAAATAGGCCAGCCTTTTGCCAATTACTGCAATTAGTCTGCACTAAGTTAACTCTTTAGTGGCAGATTCATGACAGCACTTCAGTGTGCACATTGAGTGTTCCTAACAAAAGGAAATCTTTAGACGCTAGCCAATCTCCCGGCTGGACTGAATGCTGGATCATGAACAGGGATTCCATTTTGAAAATTTCTCTGCGTATGAACCTGTTGAGGTGTGTTAGGTCTATTAAGGGCCTTCAGGTGCCTTTCTTTTTCTGGACCATGAAAAGGGGTGAATAAAGGGATAAAGGGGTGAATAAAGTCCCTGTCCCTTTTCGATTTCTGGGACTGGAACTACAACTTCCTGAACTACCAGAGATTCTACATAAGAAAGGAGAGTATTTTTTCTGCAGAAGAAGGGAGGGACATTGGAATGAATCTGAGCCTGGGGGTGCTGCTGAAGGTCCAGGAGTGTCCCCGAGAGACCTTACTGAGGATCCAGGGGTCTTGAATTGAGGCTGTCCAGACACTCTGAAAGCGGAGCAAACGAGCTCCCATTTGGCATGCCAGGGCGGGCCCAATTTTAAAAAGACTTAGTAGCGTCCTGATCACTGGACGAATTTCCCTTGGAGGCTTTCTGAAAAGAGGACTGCCTGGACTTCCAACTTCTTCCAAAGTTTTTGCCGGGTTTGAAGCTACGCGCCTCCCTGGCACGACCTGCATTTGCTTTCTTGGAGGAGCCTGCTTCTGGGCACCTAGGCTCCTGTCCTGAGAAAGAAAGCCAGACCTACCACCAGTGGCCCGAGTTATAGTGGCATCCAGCCTATTCCCAAAGAGGGAAGAGCTCTCAAAGGGAATCCAACACCATACTTGCTTGAACGCAGCGTCAGGCACCCAGGGCCAAAGCCAAAGGGCACGCTTATCAGTGACGGAAGACAACATAACTCTAGCCAGAAGGCGGATGATGTCAATGGATGCTTCTCCCATAAATACCGCGGCCATCTTCAGCTCCTGAATCGGGGAGCCCCTTGCCGCTTCCTCCGAGAACCTTCTGAGGGTCTCATCAAGCCCATCTATCCAGACCTCCATAGCTTTTGAGACTGTAGCTAGAGCCAAGGCTGGCTTGCAGGCCATGCCCGCAGTGAGATAGGCCTGTGTGAGATCAGAATCGATTCTCCTCTCCAAGGGGTCCTTGAAGGACACCGTATCTTCCAGAGAGAGGGTCACATGTTTGACAAGCCTCATCCCCGCGGCATACACCAAAGGTGGGGACTCCAAATGTTTAACCTCTTCCTGTTTGAATGGATATAGTTTTGACATCTTGGAAACAATGGAGTTCTTCCTCTTCACCCTGCTCCACTCTTCAGTGATAATCTCACCCAACTTCCCTAAGAATGAAAAATTTAAATGTTCTTTACTCAGCTGCTTGAAGAGCTTTTTCTGTTTAGGGGGAGAGACCGCTGGGTCCTCCCAGTCAAGAGCCTCTCTTACAGCTTTCACCATGGTGGAAACCAGACCAAAATCAAACCCTAGACAAGGGTCGTCCGTCTCAGATTTGGAATCCGAAGGTAGGATGGAAGGGCGGCTTGGCTGAGACGACTCAAATTTGGCCTGACCCTGATCCTCCCTGTCAGGCAAGCGTGGCGGACCCACGGAAGTACCTGGATGGTTGAATTCTGATAAGGAGTCTTTGAGAACCCTACGCACCACAGCTTCCAGGTGTTGATCCGAGCTTTCCTTTTCGCCAGTCCCTTGGGCATAACAGCGGTTGCAGAGGGACATCCCGTCCGGAACCTGTAGCCTGCATCCCCAGAATTTCCTCTCATGAGGTAGATCAGAGTGTCTGTGGGACCTGGATGAAGAAGCCTGGGCCTCGCGCCCTGGGCTGGAAGGGGACAGAAAACATAGAACCAGAGAAAAGTCTCCCCCCCCCCCCCCCAGTCAGCCCCCCAAGGGTACCTGCCGAGAGAGGGCTGGACACAGGGGGTGGAGGTGACTCCATCTCAGCTGAAATGCAGAACTGGAGGAAGGAGGAAAGAAAAGAAAGCCAAGATTAAAATGTTTTCTTTTTTTGCCAAGAGCGGGGGAGGTAGAGAAGGCACCCCCCCAGAGCCCTCTTACCTTCAAGCAGGAGTCCCAGAGCCTGGGGAAGCTGATATGCTATCACAAGCATTCCCACCAGCTTTTTCGGTATTGCAAATTTTAAATCTGCCGCTTTTCCGGGTCCCGGGCACACGCGAGTGACGTCATACCACCTGCACTGCGCATGTACGACCAAACCTCGGTTTCGGACCCGGCCGCGCATGCGCAGACTGATCGCGGAACCCGCCAGAGTAGGAGGAAATGTTACATTAATGTGAGTAACCACCGCTGAGGGACAGGAATGGGCCAGGCAGATAGATGCAGCACCGGACTTCTTGGCCACCCACAGCAGCTGAGCATTCTTGGCTGTCACCAGTGCTCCAGCAGAGGTTTCTTCTATTGCATCCTCCATACCCTGCTAAGACAAGGGCTTAGCGGAGGAACAGCGACCCACGATCCACAGTCGCTTCATGCCAAGACCCATTGCGATATCCAGAAGGATAGGGACGCACCTCCATGTGCATCCAGCGGAGGACAAAAAAGGAACACAGATGCTGAAGAGGAGCAAAGATTGGGGTGGGGTCCTATAGGGTAGGAGAGGAGGCGGGGCTACCTGAACATATGCTGCCATGGAGTCTGTCAGGAAATGGATTTTACAGGTAAGTCTGTATTAAAAAAAAAATAATAATAATTTTCGTTCATCACGGGACACAGAGCCATAAATCATAACATATGGGATGTCCCAAAGCAATGCATCTGAGGGGAGGGGGACATCAAAAAATACTGCCGTCCGACCAAATGCAGATTCCTCCTGGGTCCCAACATCCACTCAATAGAAACGAATGAGCGTATGCACTGACAACCAGGTTGCAGCCTTGCAAATCTGAGCCATATAGGCTTGTCGGCGATGTGCCCAAGAGGCACCTACTCCTCTGTGCCTTTACAGGAAAAGGTAGAACCTTCCCTTCTAAATCATACGCCTGGGTAATACCCTGGCGAATCTGATGATAAATTGTAGACTTAGATGCTGCCAACCCCTTCCTGGGCCCTTCTGGCAGCACAAACAAGCTCTTGGTTGTACGAATTCGAGCTGATTTCTCTAAGTAAAACTTAAGTGCACGCATTACATCAAGAGAATGCAATTACTTTCCTCCTCTGAGAGAGGAACTGGAAAAAAGGAAAGTAGAATAATGTCCTAAATCAAATAAAAGGCGGACACCACCTTGGCAAAAAAACCTGGGTATGGACATAGAATCACCCTATCTTGATAAAAAATCAAGAATGGATCTTTACAAGAAAGTGCTGCTAGTTCCGATACCCTTCTAGCCGAAGTTATCGCACTCAAAAAGACCAGTTTTCTGGTCAAAAGAACCAGAGAAACCTGCCCCAGAAGTTCAAATGGCTGTTTTTGTAAACCTACCAGCACCAAATTTAAGTCCTAAGGACACAATGGTGGCTTCACAGGCAGAAGAAGACGTAACATTCCCTGGACGAAGGTCTGAGCCAACGAATGGAAAGCGATCGGTTCTTGGAAGAAAACCGATAAGGCTGAAATTTTCACTTTAATAGTGCTCAAGAATAATTTCTACCCCTGCTTGAAAGAAAGCTAGAATTCTCCCGATAATATATTTGCGGGGATGCCATTTCCTAGCTTCACACCAGGTAATGTAGGATTTCCAGACTCTGTAATGAATGTTTCAAGAGACTGGTTTCCTAGCATTTATCAGTGTATAAACTGCAGGGCCAGATACACCCCGCTCCTTCAAGATTAAGGCTTCAATAGCCAAGCCGTCAAATTTAGAGACTTGACAGCAGGGTGGAATATCGGACCTTGAGATAGTAGTTCCAGACGCAGTTGAAGAGCCCTCCTAACTGCCAACCTTTTGGATTTGTGCATACCAAACCCTCCTCAGCCATGCCGGAGCTACCAGGATTACTGGATTCCCCTCTAGCTGGATCCTGCGCTACAGACGTGGTATCAGCTGCACCGGAGGAAAGGCATAAATCAGGGAATACTCCTCCCAAGAAGTCACCAAAGCATCCACTCCGACTGCGAGTGGATCACTGGTCCTGAACACAAATCTCTTCAATTTGTTGTTGAACCTGGATGCCAACAGATCTACGTCTGGGACCCCCCAGTGTAGGCAGATTGATTGAAAAATCTCGGAATGTAAGGACCATTCCCCCGGAAACATCTGTTGATGGCTCAAAAAATCTAACTGCCAGTTCTCTATTCCTGGAATAAAAAACTGCTGTCAGGCATGGCACAACCTTCTCTGCCCAGGATAGGATGATATCCACCTCTTTCAGGGCTGACTGACTCTTTGTGTCTCTTTGATGGTTGATATAAGCCATGGTCAAGGCATTGTCAGATTGCACCCTGACGGGGTGACCCCGAAGTCTGGGCGTCCAGTATTTCAAAGCCCGACTGACTGCTTGGATTTCCAGAATGTTGATAGGGAGACCTCTCTCTACCCAAGACCATTTCCCCTAGAAAGTGGCTTCTTCCATAACCGCTCCCCAGCTGGAGAGACTGGCATCTGTAGTCACCACTTTCCAGGTTACTGGAAGAAAGGATTTCCCCTTCTCCAGATTTCTGGTCAACAACCACCATTTCAGACTCTGACATACTCTTGATACCAGAAACATGGACCAGTCTAGAGACTGAACCCTTCCGGTCCATGTAGACGGAATATTGTTCTGTAAGGGTCTGGCATGGAATTGAGCATAGGGAATTGCCTCGAATGCGGACACCATCTTTCCCAGTCCTGCAAAGATGTATAGAAGGATATCTCAGCCTTACTACGGACCGAAACAGATCCTTCAGGCCTGTGACATTTCTTGTTGGCAAGAATATCTTTGCCTGTACTGTGCCCACAAGAAGACCCAAACCTTCCACATCTTTGATCGGGGTATGTAACGTATCTTTCTTCTTTGAAGAGAAATGTGGAGAGACTCTCTAAAGTGAGCATCTCATTTAGTCACTGGCAAGAAAACTGAGATACTCCCTGTGTGGGAGAGGTTAAATAGGGGGCTACCTTTCTGGTTGGTTGCCAGTGTCCTTCATCTGTAGATGGCCATATAACCCATATGTTATGATTTTTGGCTCTATGTCCCGTGATGTACGAAGAGAAAGGTTGTTTTAAAACATTGAATTTAGGGGAGTAAGTATAGTAATACAAGTGAAATACTGAAATATTTGTATATGACACAGAAGACTCTGTTAAATCATCTAAATATAATATATTGAGGCCTCTAGAAGCCCACCTAAATCTGGTATAGTATAGTTATCTCAAATTTTGGGGGTATAGCAGATCATAAATTCCCACAATAATAATCTATGAACATGTTTTCCAAGCAATTGTTCTAGGTGAATATCTATCTGCATCTGGGGCAGGTTTTTTTTTTTTAATTCTTGTAATGTCACAAAAGAAATGGCTGGATTATAACAGGAATTAAGTAGATCATTAGGTGTTCTCAAAATGTTGTTTGTACCTATGAGTAATAATTAAAGTAAAGGGAAATTGGCATCTACTTTCTAATCCTGTATCCCTTAGGACATTCAGCAGCAGCTTTAATGCCATCCCATTACGTAAGGTAATGGGGGATAGATCCTAAAATAGAAGAATGGTGAAACCTTGGAAAGGTATACATTAGGTTGGTTTTATCTAATGCAGACTAGGGCTTCTTCCTTAAGGGGGAAGTTTTGAATGTGGCAAATAGTGTCCCTTTAAACCTCTAGGTTGGACCGTCCACCCTGTATACCTGATACAATTCAATAAGAGATTCTGCTGATCTCTCCAATAGAATGTTAAATAAGGATAGCAAAGCTGATGTTAGTTGGTTGGGGGTAATAGGTTTAGGAACTCCTCTAATACAAATGTTATGGTGCCTTCCCCAGTTATCAAGGTTTCATTCAACTAAGATTAGATGGGAGGTGTGGGATTCCATAACCCCAGTCTGGATTTTTCTCCTTCAGGTCTGAGACCACACAAACTGAGCCATCTAGTCATCGGTAAGAGTCAGCAAATCAGTTTTAAGGTTCAGGTTTTTTGTCGGTGTGTTTAAAGTGGTTGTAAAAATTCACCTTGTAAAAAAACCCATTAAGTTTAAAAATAGAAATACAAGGGAAAACATTTTTGTATCAATAGAAAAAAACAATATAAAATACTTTTTTTTCACATTTCCTCTGTTATCAGCTGCATAAGAACTGTGGGAGAAGAAACAGCACCAGCACAATAAGCTTCCCAGTGTTCCAAAGCCTGTTCACCGGAGGAGAGTACACTGAGTCCCCAGCATTGCTAGAGAACTGTCCACACTGTGCTCTCCTGCTTAGTGTGGTCAGTTTTTAACAGGAAAACAAGGGGACTAGCAGGAACACCAGGGATTTCACATAAAGGAAGCAATATAAAGAGAACAGGATACTTTCTCATACAAGTACATGGTAAAGCAGGCACAAATAAGGAATATGAAGTGTTGGCATAACAAACACTTTAATGTCTGCAGCTGTATGGTGTATGTCAACTAGTTTGTTGACTACTGTTTTGTGAGCTGCTTACCATCTCCTTGTAAGCCTGGTTGACGTCCATACTCATGTCCTCTTTAACAAGAGCCAGCGCCAAAAATCCTGTAATGTCCCTTAAGGTTAAAGAAGCTGGGTTGCACAGGGTTTTGTTAGGGAGAACCCCCTTGGTGCTTTTGCCCATTCTCTTTTTTGTAGAGAGGCAATATTAAGCTGAAAGGACTGCAGTATCAATGGAGCTCTCTCAGCTCATGTCCATTCTCCTTCAAATCAAGTCACGCCCCCTCGAGGCAATTAGGGTTTTTTCCACCCTCCTACATGTGTAAACACCCTTCCCTTTGTAATTCCGAAATATACTCTCCACTTATAGGCTTGACTGGCTCTTCTTAAAAGCTACCTTTCAGAACATAGGCCTGGGTAAACATATGCACCACTGTCTAGATCATGTTTACTCAATTCCAATCACAGCAGTAAGGGAAAGCCAAGCCATGTCCCCATTTTTCACTCTTAGTAATGGTACCATACAAGGCTGGGCTCTTCCTACACCACATATGTCAGAACATTAACATGGCGTTATTGTCCATGG
This sequence comes from Pelophylax lessonae, assembly GCF_965119305.1. Lineage (NCBI taxonomy): Eukaryota > Metazoa > Chordata > Amphibia > Anura > Ranidae > Pelophylax > Pelophylax lessonae. The sequence goes on from NC_138778.1 coordinate 71,410,078, forward strand.
AATGCAACATAAGGTGGTGGCATTTGTGGGTGACTTGTTGTTTTTGTTAATGCCCCAGAAACAACATTACCCAATTTGATAGCTGAGTTACATAATAATAGAGAAATATCCAAATTTAAGTAAATCAAGTCTGAAGACCTTAATATCACCCTCCCCCAAGCCAGTCTATCTTTTATCATTTTCTAATGGGCGTCTTCATATATCACATACCGAGGAACAAAAATCACACCTTCTAAATCCCCTGGCAAAAGTATGGAATCAGCACTCTTGGAAGGCGTTCATTCAATTGTTTAATTGTGTAGAAAAAAAAAATGAATCACAGACACGCCTCAAAACTATATTCATTTTACATCCTAAACGTCTGGCTTTAAGAAACACTTAAAAAAATAAGAAAAAAAAGAAAACTGTAGTCAATTGCAACTGTTTTTACAGCTCAAGCAGAGAAAAAAAAATATGAAAATCACTAAATTTTGAGGAAAATATTATGGAATCATGAAAAAAAAAACTGCAGTACACCACGAGTACTTTTTTTGCACCATCTGTCTTTAATAACAGCTTGAATTCTCTGAGGCATGGATTTAACTATCAACAAACAGTATTCTTCATTAATCCCGCTTCAACTTTTTCTTATTGCAGTTGCCAGATTCATTTCCATCATAGGTTTTCAATTGGATTGAGGTCCGGACTATTTGCTGGCCATGCCATTGACATTATATGTCTTTCTTGAAGGAAAGTTTTCACGGCTTTTGCCCTATGTCAAGATGCATTATCATTCTGAAAAATGACGTCACCATCACTAAACATCCTTTCAATAGATGGAATAAGAAAAGAGTCCAAAATCTCAATATAAACTTGTGCATTTATTAAAGATTTATTGCCTGTCATCTCCCCTGTACCTGACACCAACCCCATATCATCAATGATTGTGGAAATGTGCATGTTTTCTTCAGGCAGTTGTCTTCATACAATTCATTGGAACAGCACCAAACAAAAGTTTCAGCATCGTCACCCTGCCCAATGCAGATTCGTGATTCATCACTAAATATCACTTTCATTCAGTTATCCACAGTCCATGATTGCTTCGTTTGGCTTTTCTGTATGTAAATCCCTATTCCTTTAGGTGATGTCTTTCAGTTTGGTCACAGACATTGACTCCGGTTTCTGACCATTTTTTTCCCTCATTTGTTTTGTTATGCATTTTCGGCTTTCAAGGCATATTGCTTTTTGCTTTTTAAGTTTTCTATCTTGACACTTTGATGTCTTCCTTGGTCGACCAGTACGCTTCCCTTTAACAACCTTCCCATTTGATTTGTACTTGGTCCAGATTTTAGACACAGCTGACTGGGTTTTATAAACCTCTCCTTTGTTTAAACTGACATCTCTCATGTTGGAGCCATGATTCATTTCAATCAGGTTGGTGCAACAGCCCACCAAGGTGTGCAAGCACTCTTTTTTCCCTGCAAACTAATTAACAGATGTATTCTGATGCAGATGTTTGTTTTAGAACTGCAAAGTACATGGTGATTCCATAATATTTTCCTCAAAACTGAGTGATTCCATATTTTTTTCTTCTGCTTGAACTGCAAAAACAATTGCAATTGACTACAGTTTTCTTTCTTCTCCTTTTTTTTTCTTAAGTGTTTCTTAACCACTTAAGCCCCGGAGGATTTTCCTGCTAAACGACCAGGGGGTATTTTGCGATTCGGCACTGCGTGACTTTAACAGACAATTGCGCGGTCATGCGACGCTGTATCTAAACGAATTTGGCCTCCTTTTTTTCCCCACAAACAGAGCTTTCTTTTGGTGGTATTTGATAACCCATGCGATTTTTACTTTTTGCGCTATAAACAAAAAAAGAGCGTACATTTTGCAAAAATAACAATATTTTTCACATTTTTTTATATGAAATTCCCCAAAAAAAAATGTAAAAATCAAAATTTTTTAAAATTTTCGGCCAATTTGTTTTATGCTACCTATTTTGATTGGTTTGAGCAAAAGTTATCGCGTTTACTAACAAAGGGAAAGATTTCTGTCATTTTTGGTGGTTTTTTTTTTAACGTGTAATGGTGGCGATCTGCGATTTTTTTTTGCGGTACTGCGACATTGGGGCGGACAGATCGGACCCTTGACTGACATTTTTGACACTTTTGGGGTTACCAGTGACATTTCTACAGTAATCAGTGCTATATATATGCACTTTTACTGTAAAAATACACTGGTAGTGAAGGGGTTAACTTTATTTGGGAGGGAGGGGCTGTGTGTGTCCCTAGGGGCGTGCTTTCTACTGTGATTGGCTGTGGCTTGAGCTGTAAGGACACTGATCAACGGATCTACATAGTAGATCCATGTGATCAGTGTTTTTACAGCGAGGAGAATGACAGGTGGCTTGTTTACACAAGCTGCCTGACATTCTCCCTCTCCCCCGCCGATCGCCGAGTGACCGGCGGACATCGGGTCCGCTGGTCACACGCGCGGGGGGGTCCGTGACCGCGCGGGAGCGGGAGCGCGCCTCCGCGGGCGCGCGCTCGCTCCCCAGAGCCTCACAGGCGAGCGACGTAGACCTACGTCACTCTGCCTGTGAGGGGCTGACTGCCGCAGTAAATATACTGTGAGCAGTCGGCAAGCGGTTAAAGCCAGAAGGTTTCAAATAGTTTTGAGGCATGTCTGAGATTCGTTTTTTTTCTACACAATTAAACATTTGAATGAACATTTTCCAAGAGTGGTGATTCCATTCTTTTTGCCAGGGGTTTTAATAACAAGATTTGTTCTGCAAATTTTCAGCCCCTACATGTTATTAGGCAAAATCTGGAAATCTGGACCAATTCTTCACACACATTGTTTGGTAGAAGCGTATTTTTAAAAATGCATACCCTCCCCTGAATACTTGATCTTTTTCAATCCCTCTCAATTTTAATGTCATCCTCCTTCGTGAAATCTCTTCCCCAAACATTTTTGCTTTTTTTTTTTTTGGCAGAACTCTTGCCAAAGTGCCTCCTATGAAATTCTCACTTTTTCTAAAATGCACCAAAGCATAAGTTTCCCTGATCCCTAAAATATTATCAGGTGACCCCCCTCAGAATTCTGGAATAGCGAAGAACTCATTTTACAAATGACTGATCTCCCTCAGAGCAAGCAAACTCAGTCATACCCTTCTCATGCCCCCCTGTTTAGCTGATACAAGTACTGTATCACCCACTCTATCACTGCCCCATCTCTAAACGTTGCAGCTGATATGGGCTGCATCCATAGCACTGGGAAAATGTCTACAAGTATACAGTAACAGTGGTAATTGGAAGCCCTGCTTTTGTCCTAGGTCTCAAAGACAAGCGTTTACAAGATATTTAGAACAAAACCCCCACAAACACAAGGTCAATGCTAGACTTACCCAAGTTTCATTTTCTTGCTTGTACTACTCCCTAGAGCGTACTATCTCCCCGCATTGATTCTTTTTCAATGATTATGCTCTGAGAATGGATCATTTTGACATTTGTTATCCCCTGCCTACCAATTTCTCTCCTTCAACTTCACTCCTCTCTTTCTTGTCAAATGGAAAAAACACCCTAACATCTCTGATACACCTATACAAATATAGACATATTGTGCTTTTCTATATTATCACAATATCTGCCCTCACACATCCTGATCTTGCTGGAGATGTGATGAGGATAAGGGAACTCTATTAAATATTTTTTGGTCCTGTGACAAAATCAAAAACTTTTGGTGAGGGGTGTGTGTCTTCACCCAAAACTGGATTTCCTTATCCATGTCTCTACTCTTTCTAGAGGCCAGAATAAAAACCCCTTCTGATACACCTTTTCACTGTGTCCAGGGAATGCATTCCCACACACTGGAAACTGCAATCAACCCAATTTCTCAGTTTATAGTTCTGTAAAGTAACAATTTCAGATATTTAGAAGACTTGACATCCTTTCTCAAACAACAAGAGGACAAATACAGAGAAATGTGGCTTGACAGAATTCCTTTCTATATGTTGATGTCCTCTTACTCCTTACCTCTCTCTACCTATCTCAAGCCCCCCTCCACCCTTACCTTTCTCATCCCCTCCCCTCGGCCTGGCTTTCCTTATTTTTACTCCCTCTTCCACTCATGCACCTTGCATATGTGCACCTACACCCACTTACCTAATTGTTCATAAAAGAGGAAAATTTAAGCAGAAAATGTATCTGCTTTAACAATGTTTTAATGATGTCTTCTATAAACTCAAATGGTCTGATAATATTTGCTTTCCAGACAGGTACCTACAATTCATCCAATCTCAGATCTTGCCATGTTTGAATGATTTGAAGCCCTGATGTGTACATTCAATTTTATCTTTATCTTTTGTGTAGTATGGCCATTTGACGCCAAGTGATTTAATATCATTCCTGTCCTTATTATAATCTACTGCCGATTGGACTCTGGGGGTGCCTTGCTCCAGGGCAGAGGTAGGTATTTGAGGGTTGGTTTTAGTTTATTTTAAAATAAATTAAAAGGGACTTACAGACGAAAGGACATTTTTGACTGAAAGTCTACTTTAAAGAGGAAGTAAACCCTCCTCTGCAAGTTGTACCTATAGGTAAGACTATGATAAGGCTTACCTATAGGTACTGTAAATATCTCCTAAACATGTAGCGTTTAGGAGATATTTACCTTACATGCAGCCAGTGATGTCACTGGCGCATGCGCTCTGAAGGAACGGCCGCTCGTGCTGTTCCTTCAGAGCCCCGTGCCGTGACCGGGAGTGACGTCACCATGGCTCCGGCCAATCAGATGGCCAGATGCCGCGATCCCGGAAGACGGGCGACTGGACATGTCAGTCAGAGAGGTAAGCGGGCGGCACGGCGGGGGCTCGTTCTAAGGTAAGTATTTCATAATGAGCTAGTATGCGATGCATACTTGCTCATTATGTGTTTCTCTTGCAGGATGAAAAAAAAAATGTGGGTTTACAACCTCTTTAAGATTCTGCATATTTAACTAAAGTATAAAACAAAGCAGCTGACAACCTGTTACAACTTGTTACCTGTATGGTAAATGCTTGCTGAATCTGGTGGTCTGTAGATTAGTGGAAACAAGGTCTGGCAATGTATAAACAGAGCTATTGTCTTTTTCACTTTGTATTAATTCTTCTATCACCTAATCTCCCATAACATTTTACAACTGGATGGGAAATATGGGACTGTACAGGTCCAAATAAAAAAAAAAATTAAAAAAATCAGTGAAACCCTGATGATAACATTAATTTTATCAGAGTTTACCTTCTTTCTCTGTAGCAATATGCCTGCAATATGTAAATTTTTTTAAAGCATTCACATAAAAAATAGAAACCAGGAAGAAGTAAATTTAACCATTCAGAATTAATAACCTCAACAGGATCAATATGCTGGTGAATCAGTTCTAGCCTCTAGTTTTATTGCATCCCTGGCATGTGCTGTTATGTGGAAAGATCTGAGTCAGGTCAGTTTTTAAATATCATTGTGTTCATATATAACTTAACTACGTTTACATAGTAAATCCTGCTAATTCTGCAAGAAGGCTACCCTCTACAACCCTTTTAATGGTATACCCCCATTACCTGAGTACTGTTCTTGTTGCATTTGTGAGTGTTAGCAAACCAGACGGGTCCAGGGGCACACTGGTCTATTCCCAGACTCATCAAACGCACATCCACATGCAAGGTTCCCCTATAATACAGGAAAAAGGATAATTAAATCAAACTACATTTCAAACAACATCTTTTTTAGAACTTACACGGTTTTCTTCCTTTGAATATGCATACAAGCTGTTTTTCTAACCAGGACACCCATAATTATTTTATGCCTTTCCTTTCTCCATTTAATAATACTGGGAGTCAGTGGGAGTTACAGTACATAGTTGGTAAGGTTGAATAAAGACATCAGTCCATCCAATTCAACCTTTATAGGTGTATATATGCATTTATATCTCTAACATTTCCCATATCCTTTACTGTATATTGGTTACGCTAAGATCCCTAACTAGGAGTCTTTTGAAAGTGTTAACTCTTCCCGCTGACACCACCAATTGGGAATTCCACATCTTTACTGTTCTAACAGTAAAGAACACCTTACTCAGTTTAAGGCTAAACCACTTCTTGTCCAACTTCACAGAGTGGCCACGTGTCCTCTTGAGTGACCTGAGACTGAACAGTGTTTACCCTATTCTAGAATCACAATTTAGATATATATAAATACATATATTGCGATCATATCCACTCTTTGATGCCAGAGACAAGTCTCCATGGCAAGATTTTCCCTCTATTCCTGTTTTGGTGACAACCTAAAATTTGGATTTTCCCTCACTTTCTGTAATAATGAAAATTACTACTAGGGCATATAGAGATTATAAATCTCCCAAATGGGGACATAGACTGCAGTTAAAAACCCTACAACCCCTCCCCACTCAATCCAAAACTAAGTAAAAAAGTTTTGGATTTAGATACACTATAGGATATGTTCAAGAGGGTTTTTTTAAATAGGCGCAGGAGAGGGTGGTTTTAGTAAAGCAAAAATTTGCTTAAAGTGGTTGTAAAGGCACAAAGTTTTTTACCTACATGCATGGGACCCCACTGCGGACAGTCACAGCCAATGAGCCAATCAGGAGACGGAGGGGGTGGGGTCAAGCCACGGCTCCATGTGTGAATCGACACACAAAGTCCCAGGTCGGGAGCGTGCCTCCTTGGGTGACCCCACAACAAGCTACTTGCTGTGGGGGCACCCAACAGGAGGGAGGAGCCAGAAGCGCTGGCGTGGGACTCGAGAAGGGGAGGATCCAGGCTGGTTTGTGGAAAGTCACTGCACAAAGCAGGTAGGTATAACATGTTAATATTGTTTTAAAGGCTAGGTTCACACATATGCATTTTGCAGTGTGTTTGCAGATTTGCAGAAACCCACTACAGTCCATTTAACATTAGTCCTTATGGGTCACGTTCACATCTGTGCAGTTCATAGGTGTGGACATCCTATTGCATTAGGGTGTGCACCCCAAAGCTAAAACACATGGGTGTATATATATATATATATATATATATATATATATATATATATATACCCGCACACACTGCCGTTAAAAAGTTTGGGGTCACTTAGAAATGTCCTTATTTTTAAAAGAAAAGCACTGCTTTTTTAATGAAGATAACATTAAGTTAATCAGAAATACAGTCTAGACATTTTTAATGTGGTAAATTACTATTCTAGCTGGAAACGGCTAATTTTTAATGGAATATCTACATAGGTGTACAGAGGCCCATTTCCAGCAACCATCACTCCTGTGTTCTAATGGTACATTGTGTTAGCTAATCGTGTTAAAGGGCTAATTGATGATTACAAAACCCTTGCACAATCATGTTAGCACAGCTGAATACTGTTGTGCTGATTAGAGAAGCTATAAAACTGGCCTTCCTTTAAGCTAGTTGAGCATCTGGAGCATCAGCATTTGTGGGTTCGATTATATTCTCAAAATGGCCAGAAAAAAAACTTTCTTCTGATACTCAACAGTCTATTCTTGGTCCTGAGAAATTAAGGCTATTCCATGCAAGAAATTGCCAAGACACTGAAGATTTCCTTTAACGGTGTGTACTACTCCCTTCAGAGAACAGCACAAACAGGCTATAACCATAATAGAAAGAGAAGTGAGAGGCCCCAGGGAAAAACTAAGCAAGAGGACAAGTACATTAGAGTCTCTAGTTTGAGAAATAGACGCCTCACAGGTCCTCAACCGGCAGCTTCATTAAATGGTACCTGCAAAACACCAGTCTCAACGTCCAGAGTGAAAAGGTAACTCCAGGATAGGCAGAGTGGCAAAGAAAAAGCCAAATCTGAGACTGGCCAATAAAAGGAAAAGATTACGTTGGGCAAAAGAACACAGACATGGGACTGAAGAATATTGGAAAAAAATGTTATGGACAGACGAACCTAAGTTTTGAGGTGTTTGGATCACACAGAAGAACATTTGTGAGATGCAGAACAAGTGAGTAGTTGCTGGAGGAGTGCCTGGCGCCATCTGTCAAGCATGGTGGAGGTAATGTGATGGTCTGAGGCTGCTTTAGTGCTGGTATAGTGGGAGATTTGTACAAGGTTAAAGGGATTTTGAATAAAGAAGGCTATCACTCTATTTTGCAACGCCATGCCATGCCCTGTGGACAGCGCTTGATTTCTAGCCAATTTCCTTCTACAACGTGGCAATGACCCAAAGCACACCTCCAAACTATGCATGAACTATTTAGGGAAGAAGCAGTCAGCTGGTATTCTGTCTGTAATGGAGTGGCCAGCACAGTCACCAGATCTCAACCCTATAGAGCTGTTGTGGGAGCAGCTGGACCGTATGGTACGTAAGATGTGCCTATAGTTACATAGTTACATAGTTAGTGAGGTTGAAAAAAGACATCAGTTCATCCAGTTCAACCCATATTGTGTGTGTGTGTGTGTGAGTGAGTGTGAGTTTGCTGTTAACCGTACATTGTATACCCCCTTTATGTTGTGGTCTTTAAGGTGGCCATCTAATAGTTTTTGACACTATCGGTGCTCCCTGCTGATACCACTGCTTGTGGAAGAGAATGCCACATCCTTACTGCTCTGAAAGTAAAGAACCCCTTACGTAGTTTAAGGTTAAACCTTTTTTCTTCTAGTTTTAGTGAGTGGCCACGTGTCTTATTGTATTCCCTTTCTCTGAAAAGTTTGATCCTTATGCTATGGTCACCAGTACAGTATTTGTACACTGATATCATATTCCCTCTCAAGCGTCTCTTCTCCAGAGAGAATGAGTTCAATGGTTGCAGTCTTTTCTCATAGCTGATGTCCTCCATTCCCCTAAATAATTTTGTTGCCCTTCTCTGGACTCTCTCCAGTTCCAGCACATCCCTTCTGAGGACCGGTGCCCAGAACTGGACGGCATATTCAAGATGTGGGCAGACTAGAGTTGTGTAGAGTGGGAGAATAATCTCTTTATTTCTGGAGTGATTCCCTTTTTTTATACATGCCAGTATTCTGTTGGCTTTGCTTGCACTGGCTTGGTATTGCCACTGCTAAGCTTGTTGTCGACTAGGACCCCCAGGTCCTTTTCCATCTTAGATTCACCCAGAGGTTCCCCCCCTAGTGAGTAACTTGTGTTCGTGTTTCTAACACCCAAGTGCATTACCTTATATTTTTCAACATTAAACCTCATCTGCCATGTAGTTGCCCACCCCATTATTTTGTTCAGGTCTGCTTGTAAGGTTACCACGTCCTGCATAGAAGTTATTGCCCAGCTTAGCTTAGTATCGTCCGCAAATACTGAGATTGTGTTGGATATCCCATCCTTTAGGTCGTTTGTGAATAAATTAAACAGGATTGGTCCCAGGACAGATCCTTGAGGGACCCCACTTTCCACGCCTGACCAATCCAAGTACTCCCCATTTATCACCACCCTCTGAACTCGCCTCTGGAGCCAGTTCTCTTTCCAGGTATTCACCCTATGGTCCATACCTACGTACCTTAGTTTGTACAGTAAAAGTTTGTGTGGAACTGTGTCAAATGCCTTTGCAAAGTCCAGATACACAACATCCACAGGCCTTCCTTTATCTTGATGGAAACTCACTTCATCGTAGAAGGTTAATAGATTGGTCTGGCAAGAACGATTTTTCATGAATCCTTGCTGATTACTACTAATAATACCCTTTTTTTATGACTAAAGTCTCGTATATAGTTCCTTAACATCCCCTCCAAAATCTTGCAAACTACTGATGTTAGGCTGACCGCCTATAGTTACCCGGGATATATATCTGCCTTTTTTTAAATATTTGTACCACGTTGGCTTTTTTCCAATCAGCTGGCACCATACCTGTCTGTAGACTATTCATAAAGATCAAGAATAATGGTCTGACTATCACCTGGCTGAGTTCTTTAAGAACCTTCGGGTGCAAGCCATCCGGACCCGGTGATTTATTTATGTTAAGTTCCTCAAGTTTAGTTCTAAGTCTATCTTCTATTAACCATGGGGGTACTTCCTGATGTGTATTATTTATTTAACATTACAAGTTTGGTTAGTGTAGCCCCCCCAATTATTTTTTAAAGACTGAAGAGAAGAATTTATTTAGCAGTTTCGCCTTCTCTCTGTCCTCTGTGACCAGATTCCCTTCGTCATCTTTTATGGGGCCAATGTGTTCTGGTCTCGCTTTTTTTATATTATATACTTAAAGAATTTACTTTTTTTTTTTTAACTCTCCTCCGCTAAGTGTCTTTCGTGTTCTATTTTAGCCACCTTGATTTTGTCTTTACATTTCATATTGCACTCTTTGTAATGTTGGAATGCTGCCAATGAACCCTCAGCCTTGTATTTTTTGAAGGCCTTTTCTTTCTTATGATTTATATACTTAAAGAATTTCTTGGGGGTTTTTTTACTCTCCTCCGCTATCTGTCTTTCGTGTTCTATTTTAGCCACCTTGATTTCCCATTTACATTTCTTATTGCACTCTTTGTAATGTTCGAATGCTGCCAATGACCCCTCAGCCTTGTATTTTTTGAAGGCCTTTTCCTTAGATTTAATATGCGTTATGTTGGAGTTTAGCCACCCAGGGTTTATTTTTGCTCTTTTAAACTTATTGCCCTTTGGAATGCACTGGCTAATCCCTTTATTTAGTATGTTCTTGAAGCACTCCCATTTTTCCTCAGTGTTCTTTGTTCCTAGGGTTCTATTCCATTTTATATTGTCTAGCAAAGAGCACAGTTTAGGGAAGTTGGCTCTTTCGAAATTTAGCGTCCTTATATTACCCTTGTGTTTCCTATTTCTATGATTTATACTGAAACTAATTGACCTATGGTCACTGTTTCGTAAGTTGTCCTGTGTTTCTATATCTGTGATCAGGTCTGTATTGTTAATAATCAGTAGGTCTAGTACCCCCTTGTTTCTTGTCAGTGTGTTCACCATCTGACCCATGAAATTGTCCTGCAAAGCATTTAGGAACTGCCAAGCCTTGGATGAATGCGCAGTTCCTTCTGCCCAGTCTATATCTGGATAATTAAAGTCCCCATTATAATTACATTTCCCATCCTTGCTGCCATTCCAAGCTGTGATAGGAGGTCCGCCTCCCCCTCCTCCCTCTGGTTTGGGGGCCTATAGCATACGCCCAATATTACTTTCCCCATAGTGCCTTCCCTTTGAAGTTCTACCCATAGGAATTCTACCTCCTCCTTAGCTCCATTTGCGATGTCGTCCCTCCTATTTACCTGTGCACTGTTCTTAATATACAGACATACCCCTCCCCCTTTTTTACCTTCTCTATCTCTGCGATATAGAGAATATCCCTGAATGGTCGCCAGCCAATCATGAGCTGTCAAACAAAGTCTCTGAAATCCCCACAAAATCTAAATCCTCCTCATACATTAGCAACTCTAGCTCTCCCATCTTGTTGGCTAGGCTTCTAGCATTGGTATACAAACCTCATAATTTTGTCTGGTTACATACTATATCCTTGTTCAATGTTTTTAGGCGGCTCTTGCAATTTTTCCCCATGCCCACCTTGGGTTTAGGAACTCTAAACACCCTACCGCTAATTTCCTCATTTGTGAACCTTGCTCTCCGCTGGCTAATTCTACATCTGTACCCTCCCTCCCATCACCTAGTTTAAAAGCCCCTCTAGCTTGTTGGCCATCTTCTCTCCCAGTATGGCTGCCCCCCCATTTAGGTGCAATTCGTTCCTACTAAAGAGCGGGTAGCCGACTGAGAAGTCAGCCCAGTTTTCCAGGAACCCGAAACCCTCCTTACTATACAAGCTCCTCAGCCACTTGTTTGCTTCCCTAATCTCTCACTGCCTCTCTGGTGTGGCTCGAGGTACAGATAGTATTTCTGAAAAAAATACCTTGGAGGTCCTGCTCCTCAATTTAGCTCCTAAGTCCTTGAAATAGTTTTTTAGGACTCTCCTTCTCCCTCTGATTTTGTCATTGGTACCCACGTGTACCATGAAAGCTGGGTCTTCCCCAGCCCCACCCAATAATCTGTCCACCAGATCCATGATGTGCCAAACCAGAGCGCCCGGTAAACAACAGACAGTTCTGCACTTACAGTCTTTTTGACAGATTGCTCTCTCTGTCCTTCTAATAATTGAGTCCCCCCACCACCAGAATCTGTCTTTCCTTTCCCTTGCTCCCGCCCTCACTGGAGGAGTTCTTCCCCTGGCAATGCTGGTCCGTGACTGGTTTCCCCAACATCACGCAACAGGGCATATTTATTGGGATGGTCCAGCCCAGGACGGGCCTCTTTGCCTCATTCCCTTCTATCCTTCCTAACTGTCACCCAACTACTCTGCTCTGATGCCTGCACCCTTGTATCTCCGCCTGCCTCTGTGCTGGCCCCTGCCGGCACCTGTCGGGTACGTTGGCTATCAAGCCAATCCAACTTGTGGGAGGTGCTTCAGAAAGCGTGGGGTGAAATTTCTTCAGATTACCTCAACAAATTGACAGCTAGAATGCCTCAAATGTCTGCAAGGCTGTAATTGCTGCAAATTAAGAATTCTTTGATGAAAGCAAAGTTTGATAGACAAAATTATTATTTCAAATAAAAATCATTATTTCTAACCTCATCAATGTCTTGACTATATTTTTTATTTATTTTTCAACTCATTTGATGGATAAAAGTGTGAGTCTTCATGGAAAACCTAAAATTGTCTGGGTGGCCCCAAACTTTTGAATGGTAGTGTGTGTGTGTATATATATATATATATATATATACACACACAGTACACACACCCACACAGACACACACCCTTATACAGTAAATAAATGTATTCAAACATCTTTTAATTAAATAAACACTTACTGCACAATTAGTGCTGTTTTTAGCTGGTGCCCCCCACCCCCCTTCCCAAGGCAACGCTAAGCACTGCAGAACCTGGTGCCACTTTATGGATAATGATGGGCTGATAGTCCTCTCACCAGTCCCAGAGATACAGCTGAAGGCACCCTCGGCAGAAGAGGCCCCCCCATTCTCTCCCCAAAGCCCTCAGCGAATAGTGGTGTGTGTGCAGACATTGGAAAATTCTCCTTTATGAACATGGTACACCTGTAACTAGGGCTCAGTATGCACCCCTCCCCCCCCCCCTTGACAGTGGGTAGGGGATCCTTGAAAACAGTTTCTTGTAAACAAATAGACTACAATGCTGTCACCCATTGTCAACCATTGACAGCTTGTGGTTCTCGAACTGTGAGGGTGCTGGTGACCGCTCTTGTAGCTCATTGATCTTCCTGCTCTCGAATAACCCCCTGCCCATATTGGAGGTACGAGCAGACAGCTCTTCTGAGAGTCTACAAGAGCCTGACAATTTGCTGATACTTTGCAGGCTTCTTAGAAAAAAATAAATAAATGCACATTTTTTTACATGCAAAAAGTCAGCATTTTTTTTAAAGGGGAACTTAACCTTTAACAAAAATCCTCCCTTGCTATTCTTGAGACTCACAATTTTTTTGGGACTTGTAGTTTTGTGGCTATCCCTGTGCAATGCAGAAGCCCGTCCCTGATCTACACTTCCCAGCATTCCTTGAGGCAGTCCTGTGGCCTTCTACTGATTGTCTGAGTGGTGGCAGCAGAAGAGAGTGGAAGAGGGGGCTCTCACAACACACAGACCCATTATTGCCTGTTGTTGCACTCCCTCCCTCTGTGCAGCAGCAGCAGTGGGAAGAAAAAACAACTGTGAGAGCAGCGATGCTTGGCAGGGAGGGGAGAGAAGACAGCCCACAGCACAGGCACTCTGGGTCCCCCACTGCTGGGAGCGGCAGGGGCGGGGGGGGGGGGCATCACCAGTGCATTTTTTGAAAAGGTGCAGGGACTTTTTTACACGCAGCACTGTGGATTTTTGGCTCTATAGACTTCAATGGAATTGCATCAAAAATGCACTAAAAACACATGTACATACATTTTTTAAGCACTTTCCTGCAGGACAACAGACACCTCCTTCTGGCAACATTAACAGATCCCAAAAATTCAAAATGCATTAAAAACGTATAAAAAAATAGACATGAAAAAATGCAGATCGTGCTGGAAAACGGGCCTCAAAAACGCATCAAGTGCACATGCATAGATGTGAACCTAGTCTTAATCTTGGGAGAACATCTGTTGGATAAGATGTCTTTTCTACCTGACTGAGCTTTTTCTTCTGACATAGCTCAGACTGTCTAAATGTCAGTTGAAGGAGGTGGGATTGCCTATGGGTCTAACTATTGATATCCCAATGATCAGATGCACTCCTGCACGTTCAGCATTACAGTTAAATAGTTCTTCTTACTCCTACTATTTTGCTGTCAGTACATATTAACCAACCTATTCTTTAAACTAGATGGACTTGTGTCTTTTTTTCAATCTAGCTATATAACGTTTGACAAAATATCTATTCATATGCAGTGTAGAAAATATCAACCTCTTTCAAAGCATACTAAATAGGGTAAATGTATACATGGTTGTTTCTAACTCTTTATGCTGGCCATACACAAATGAGGTGGAAGGAGGAATCCCCTATCAGTCACTGTATCTTGGAGACTGGGAGGGAATATTGGCATCGATGAGCACAGAACAGAAATGGAAATTTTTCAAAAAGACTTTATGCAAACTCACTGTAAAGTATATTCCCATTGGTAATAAGTTTAAAAGGCTAAAAATAAAACCTATGTGGATCATGGCAAAAGTTTAAAAAACTATAGATAAAAAGAAAAGAGCTTTTAAAAAATATAAAAATGAGGGAACACTATCATTGTTTAATTGTTACAAAGAATATAACAGAATATGTAAAAAGGAAATCAGGGACGCAAAAATTCAAAATTAACAACAGATAGTAGGACAAACCCCAAAAATTCTTCAAATATATTAACAGTAAAAAGGTTAGGTCTGAGCATGTAGGCCCTTTACAAAATAATCAGGAGTGGGTGACTGGGGACAAAGAGAAGTAACATTTATTAAATATTTTCTTCAGCTCTGTATATACAAAGGAGCATGGGGGAGCTCATGACCATAATGAGGACGGTATTGACAAATTATCCACAATGGCTCAAAAGTGATATAGTCCAGAAATATTTAGACAGAATGAGGGTGGATAAAGCACCTGGACCAGATGGCATCCACCCACGCATCCTAAAATAATTGGGAGCTGTAATTTCTAAGCCTTTGTTTCTAATTTTTAGGGACTCGTTAAGGACTGAAATAGTAGCACTGGATTGGTGTAGGGCCAATGTGGTGCCTATATTTAAAAAGGGATCAAAGTCTTTGCCAAGCAACTATAGACCTGTTAGTTTAACTTCTATAGTCGGGAAGATATTGGAGAGTTTAATAAAAGACCACATAGATGACTTCTTCCTGGAAAAAAAATATTTTAAGCAACAGACAGCATGGATTCAAGAAATGTGAAAAAGTGCATAAACTGCACTAACCAATCAGTGTATAAGCTGCTGGCACAAAAACAACTGACAGACAGGTTGATACAAATATAAAAAGTGAAAGAAAGTGCAGCGCTATGATATAAAGGAACTACAACAGTTCTCAATACAAAAAAATGGTAAAAAAGGTGAATGGACATTCAAGTCTGTAAAATGTCCACAACCAAGAGTTCATGAAAATATAAATAAAGTTCCAATGGTAAGTGCAAATATGATAATCCAATAGGAAGAGGTGAATCGTGATAATGATGTCCCGCCACCAATACCAAATAAATAATGCGCTCACCAGAAGTTGTTGACCCAAAATACCATACAGCATGAGGGTCAAAAAAGGTCTTAGGATGATGTAGGATTCCTTAAAACGAACTGCGACCACGGATGTCCCCCAGGTAAATATCCAATAAGGTGAATGGAGAGGATGACTCACAGATGTCCAGACTCCTGTCATGGGAGAAGTTTGCAGGCTGCAGATTCCTCTGCTAAAACTGCAATCAGGGGTCCATATAGTGAACTTGGTGTTGAGTTGTTCACTTTAAGGTCAACACAGAGGACAAGGGGGCACTCTATGTCTAGAGGAAAACAGATTTAGTCTCCAAATATGGAAATGTTTCTTCACCGTAACAGCTGGGGGAAAATGTGGAATAGATTCCCTCCAGAGGTGGTTCTGGCTAGCTCACTAGATTGCTTTAAAAAAGGCCTGGATTCTTTCCTAGGTGTACATAATATAAATGGGTACTAACACTTTTTTTAGGTAAAGTTGATCCAGGGAATATCCGATTGCCTCACGCGGGATCAGGAAGGACTTTTTTTCCCCTGCTGTAGCAAATTGGATCATGCTTTGCTGGGGTTTTTTTTTGCCTTCCTCTGGATCAACTGCGGGTATAGGGTTGTGTATATGGGATTGTATGGTTGGGTTTTCAATACTGTTTTTTTTTTGGTTGAACCAGATGGACTTGTGTCTTTTTTCAACCTGACAAACTATGTAACTATGTAACTATGTATGTATACTGGCAGCAACACTCGCAGCTCATTTATAAAAGAAATTTTGAAAATGTCCTTTGACAGAAGTCAATCAAACAAATTACTTTAGTTGCTCCTGTTGAGTATGGACAGCCACACACTTTTCAAAACTCCACCAGTTCCTGCTGAATTGTCCAAATTTTAGATGAGCGGCCAGCTATAGAATTCCTGTTTAATAACATACTCAACATTTCCATACTGTGCATCCCACCTGTGCAGTGTTGTATCAACAACAAATTTTAACATAATTAGAATAGACACTTTGAGGAAATCAAGAGAAGAAGTAAAGCACGCTGCTTACCAAATATGTTAAGTGGATACATCTGATGGAATGGGTGTTGCTTCACAGCAAACATAAAAACCTCAACCTAATTTTTAAATAAAACTCTTCCAAACATATGCTTTTCTATGCATCAAAAAGAGAGCTAACACTTTGTCAGGGCCTTAGAAAAGGACCTCATTAACATAGTTGGAGTCCACGTAGCAAACTTCAATTGTTGAGATAGTAAATATTTTGGTCAGAATTGTAAAATGTATAAAGTGTAGATGTTAGACACAATGTATTTGTAGGCATGTGCTGCCCAGGCAGAGATAAGGTTAATACTGTGTCTGCTGGTTTCCTGGGCTTTTTGGGTTCTGCTCTTCATCCTGTTCAGTCTATAAATCAGGGGGAAGGCCAGGCTCAGAGAACAAGCGGGACCACATGGGAAAGGGAAGAAGGTCCAGGCCAGATGAGGATGTAACTTGGAGCAATTTTCGATCTACAAAACCCTAGGGGAATTCACCTATAAGGGCTTTGCCAATTATGAACCTTTACATGCAAAGGTATGCCTGGACAGCCCAAGATTAGTTAGTTACGGAGAACCTGTGAATTATGAGATTGTGAGATACTTGTACTACAAGTTTGTGATGCCACGAAACCTTCAATAAAGTACTGCAACTGTTCTAAACCTGGTCTGAAGTTAATAAGGAAAGTGTTGCGCTACCATTAAAAACACAAATATTAATTTAAATGACAAAAAAAATGCGATAAAACAAATCATATGTGTATCCAATGAATAGTTTGTCCTTATTGTGCTTCAAAAGGCTTAAAATAGTTCATAAAGTGCTTGTTCATCAAATCAGCCTGAAGTAACTTTCATATGACATAATCTTTGAATGCTCAAATGCTTCTTTAACCACTTCACCAAACACCTCTGTGCTCTTAATGGCCTCAACTCAATGATGTGGTATACAACCCATGTGCAGACACATCCAGCTGGATATCTCCACTGATATGAGATGCAGGGTTCCACTACAACTTTTTGAATATGGCCTCCCTTACATCAGGGTACTCATATGTTGCCAGGTACTCCTCAATATAAAAGCAGGTACTGGCTCCTTTAAGAATGTCTTATCATCACGGAAGTGGGTGCCGCTGGATGGAGGAGAGGGAGGAGAGTGGACACATGTGTATGACGTCACTTCAGGGTCCCTGTTGACAGTTTCCCCGGCTATCAAGGCCAGTTAAGAATGTAATGCAGTGCGATATGCATTGCATTACATTTGGTGGAGCATCAAAAAAAATCATCACACAGGGGACTTTTTGTCATCTATGTGATGAAAAAAAAAAGTTAAGTAAAAAAAAACATTTTTTTTCTTATTGTAAAAAATAAAACTTACACCCAAGCACATAACCCCCCCCCCCCCCCAAAAAAAAAAAATGAGCCCATCCCCACATATATGCATGTACAAATGTAAACTAAGGTGTTGGGACGTCTATTCCTAAAAACTTGGGTTGCGATACAAATGTTACATATCACCGTGCATGCCGGAATGAGAGCAATAATTCTAGCACCAGACCTCCTTCGTAATGCTAAAGTGATGACCTATAGGAGGCTTTTAAAGCATTGCCTATTGAAAATACAGGATACTTGATTTTGTTGTCATTTCACGGGTGCATGCAAATTTATGTGTTTTCTAGACCCTTGCGATAATATCGTGTGACATAAAAAATTAGAACTACCACTATTTTATTCTCAGGGTGTCTGCGTTCACAAAATATATAATGTTTAGGGGGTTTTATGTAATCTTCAGGCCTGAAATGATTTTTTAAACATATGTGAAAAAAAAAATGCAAAAATCGCTCTGGCAGTTATAGGGTTAAAGGGTAAGTTCGCCTTCGGGAACATGTTTCATGTTCTACCAGTAAACTTTGTTATTTTGAAAAAAACTGGCTCCTAACTTTTTTAGCTGGCTCAAAGAGTTAAAGCAAATATTTTAAGCCCTGCTTTAAGCACTTCTAGACCAGACACTTTCAACCCCTTCTAGTCTATGCAATTTTTCAACTTTCAGTGCTGTCATGCTTTGAATAACAATTACTCAGCCATTCAACACTGTACCCAAATGAAATTTGTAAAATGTATACAAATTTATACAAATGAAAAATTACTGACATTTTAGAAAAAGAGATAATTTTTTTTAGTTTTTTTTATAAAATTTTGCAAATAAATAATCTTGTTTTCATAAATTTGGGCCAAAATCTATTCTGCTACATTTCGTTCGTAAAAATTCAGTGTATATTATTTAGTCTGTGTTAAAATTATAGAGTCTACAAACTATGGCAAATATACAGTATCTCACAAAAGTGAGTACACCCCTCACATTTTTGTAAATATTTTATTATATCTTTTCATGCGACAACACTGAAGAAGTGACACTTTGCTACAATGTAAAGTAGTGAGTGTACAGCTTGTAGAACAGTGTAAATTTTGTTTGACTGCCATTATTTTCCTGCACTGCCTTAACCCTCTTGGGCATGGAGTTCACCAGAGCTTCACAGGTTGCCACTGGAGTCCTCTTCCACTCCTCCATGACAACATCACAAAGCTGGTGGATGTTAGAGACCTTGCACTCCTGCACCTTCTGTTTGAGGATGCCCCACAGATGCTCAATAGGGTTTAGGTCTGGAGACATGCTTGGCCAGTCCATCACCTTTACCCTCAACATTTTTAGCAAGGCAGTGGTCATCTTGGAGGTGTGTTTGGGGTCGTTAGCATGTTGGAATACTGCCCTGCGGCCCAGTCTGCGAAGGGAGGAGATCATACTCTGCTTCAGTATGTCACAGTACATGTTGGCATTCATGGTTCCCTCAAGGAAATGTAGCTCCCCAGTACAGGCAGCGCTCATGCAGCCCCAGACCATGACACTCCCACCACTATGCTTGACTGTAGGCAAGACACACTTGTCTTTGTACTCCTCACATGGTTGCCACCACACACGCTTGACACCATCTGAACCAAATACATTTATCTTGATCTCATAAGACCACCGGACATGGTTCCAGTAATCCATGTCCTTAGTCTGCTTCTTTTCAGCAAACTGTTTGCGAGCTTTCTTGTGCATCATCTTTAGAAGAGGCTTTCTTTTGGGACGACAGCCATGCAGACCAATTTGATGCAGTGTGCGGCATATGGTTTGAGCACTGACAGGCTGACCCCCCCCCCCCCACCCCTTTAACCTCTTCAGCAATGCTGGCAGCACTTTTACGTAAATTTCCCAAAGACAGACTCTGGATATGATGCTGAGCACGTGCTTTCAATCTCTTTGGTCGACCATGGCGAGGCCTGTTCTGAGTGGAACCTTTCCTGTTGAACCGCTTGTATGGTCTTGGACACCATGCTGCAGCTCAGTTTCAGGGTCCTGGTAATCTTCCCATAGCCTAGGCCATCTTTCCTTTTCATCTTTATGTAGAGCAACAATTATTTTTTTCAGATCCTCAGAGAGTTCTTTGCCATGAGGTGCCATGAGAGAGTGATAACTCCAAATTTAACACACCTGCTCCCCATTCACACTTGAGACCTTGTAACACTAACGAGTCACATGACACCGGGGAGGGAAAATGGCTAATTGGGCCCAATTTGGACATTTTCATGTAGGGTGTACTCACTTTTGTTGGCAGCGGTTTAGACATTAATGGCTGTGTTGAGTTATTTTGAGGGGACAACAAATTTACACTGTTATACAAGCTGTACACTCACTACTATACAATACCACTATTGTAGCAAAGCGTCATTTCTTCAGTGTTGTCACATGAAAAGATATAATAAAATATTTACAAAAATGTGAGGGGTGTACTCACTTTTGTGAGATACTGTAGGTATACTATATAGATTTGAAAATTGATCAATCCTGATATAATGACTGCCTATCTCATTTCTTGAGGCCCTAAAATGCCAGGACAGTACAAATTACCCCAAATTACCCCTTTTTGGGAAGTAGGCAGTCCAAGGTATTTAATAAGAGGCATAGTAAGTTTTTTGAAATTGTAATTTTTTTTGTGAAATTTGGAAAATGTAATATTTTTTTCATAATGTAGCCATTTTAACAATTAATTTCTCGTATACAGCATAGGCATACTTACAATTATGCCCCAAAACACAAAAACTCATTCTACTAAACGGCGAGTATGGGGATACTACATTCCTGAGTATGGGGATACTCCATGTGTGACACTTTTTCACAGCCTAGCCACATAGAGGGGCCCAACATCCAAGGAGCAAGTATTCAGGGATTCTAGGGGGTATAACTTACACATCAAATTTCCTGATGACCTATCACATTTTTCGAGGCCCTGGAGCACCAGGACAGTTGAAACACCCACAAACTGACCATATTTTGGATACCAAACACTCCAAGGTATTTTCTGAAAGGCATAGTGTGTCTTGAAAATGTCTTTTTTTTTACCAAAAGCTTTAGGAAAATGTGCAAAAGAAAATGAAAATATATTTTTTTTATACAATGTTGTCAGTAAGATATTTCTAACATACAGCATGAGTATACTTACACCCCAAAACACAATTTGCTATCCCTCCAGAGTATGGTAATACCACATGCGAGACTTTTTCACAGCCTAATCAGGTAGCGGCCTAAAATTTCGACAATATCCCTTTGGGATTATTAAAGTATGCTTTATTCTGTAAAATCCAAAGAGTACCTTCAGGCTATCTAGGGGCATAGATTACACTTCTAATAATGATCAGGGGCATTGTTACTGGTGTGGCGGTGAGTAGGAACAACATGAATGGTGTGGTGGTGAACAGGGGACACTGTAACTAGTTTGTCAGTGATCAGGGGCATCAGGATTGGCGTGGCGGTGATCTAGGACACTAACTGGTGTGGCTGTGATCAGGGATATTGTAATTGGAATGGCGGTGATCAGGGACACTGGGACTGGTATAGTGGTGATCAGAGACGCTGTAACTAGTGTCACGGTCAGGAGTCAGGCTCAGAGACCAGTCGCTATAGTAGTAGAAGGACACCTACTGACCAGCAGGATAGGTATACAAGCACGTCATTATAAATTATGCAATAGCTGCACTACCTCAAACGATGTGTTAGATATCAGTATGTGTCAAATAAAATAAATAATAATACTTGGGATGCTGCTGCTATTTCTGTTGTGCAACCCCAACTTAATAATGAAATCACCAGTACAGATGGCTGCGCTGCCCCCTACACTCTGTACTCTATACAATATGTAGCGGACCCCCAGAACCCCCTAGGGCCTAGTGATGACCCTCAGAGGCAGAGAGGGCCTACATACCTCCTGTGGGTGTGGATTGTCAGGCATGGTGGGTAGTGATGCAGGTAAAATAAACGATGGGCGCCAGTCACGTTTATGCTGAAGTAACAAAATAGTTTATTTCTTCTCAACAGGACAAGAATAAACTGGGGGAGAGAGGGGTAGGGCTCAGGACACCCTTGGAGAACAGTCTATTAGGCAGACTCTGATTACAAAAACAGATACTCAGACAGCGGTACAGGATAACAGAACTTAAGAATCATCAAGTATCCATAAAGCTTCAGACTGATCTGGGAGGCAACTCCTCTCCAGCAGATTCAATCCTTTTTTGTTGTCTGTACTGGCTGGACAGCTGTCTTCCATATGAAATAGGCAGATTACTCACACAGGTTACTGGATGTTTGTGGATGTTCTTTTCCATGTGGGTCGCTGGCTCTCCTCAGCAGAATCCCAGACATGTGACTAGGCCCCAGGCTTTAGGCCTAGCCAGCAGCAGCACAGCAATACACACCCACCCCAAGGGGGGTCCGGGCGGGAAGAGAACGATTATTGGACCTCCCGTCACTTAAATAAGATCTCCCAGAATGCCGCAGTGACACTGTAATTGGCTGAGAGAGACATGGACATTAACAGTTTGTTTAACTGTAATTCTCACACTAGTGTCAGAGGCAACAGTGCCACCTACTGACGGAAGGGAGAAATTCAGTCAAACCCAGATTAAGAGAGGAAGTTCAATTGACCACAGTAAAATTATAGCCAAGCTAGTTAAGGCCCAGCAACTAAATTTAACAGCAACCTTGCATTAAAACAAGGGTGCTACACACTCCCCCTGCCAAGGAGACTACGTCCTCAGAGTCTGCAGAGACAGAAACTCTCAAGCCTGAGAGTGGATCCGGAACCAAGACCTAGGAGATCATTAACTTGTTTCAACTGTGGGGGAATAGGACATGTTAGAGGAGTATGTCCCAGCCCAGGAAAGGTTGTCTCAAAACCTTGCAAGCCAGCGGAAAACTTCAGAGGGCCCCGGTGAAGGAGTCGACCGGGTGCCCGCCAGTTTCAAGGGACTCCAAGTGGCTCACTGGTTCAGGGAAACTGAGTCAGGAAATCAGATCTAGGTACAACGCCCCTAGTTCTATACTCCAAGCTACTGAGGGGAGAAAAATCTATGCACACTGGGCCCAGCGGGGACCGAATCCAAGAAAAAAAAGAAAAGAGCTTGGGGGCAGAGAACTGAATCAGACAACAAGGCCACTCCAAGAGAATTCCCATCTAACTTGGTCGGGCCTTCCCCTGTAGTCTCCGTCCAGGTAGAAGGAATTTACACAAGAGCCCTCCTTGACACTGGGGCTCAAGTAACTCTTTTGTACAGAGATTTTTATGATAAACACCTCACCCATCTACCTCTGCAGAAACTGGAAGATCTGGAGATATGGGGTATCGGGACTCAAAGTTTTCCCTATGACGGGTATCTGCCAATCAAGTTGACCTTTGACCCATCAGTGGCTGGTGAAGCTGAAGCCTTCGACACCCTAGCGGTGGTCTGTCCTCGTCCGCCAGGGGCCAGCAAAAGCTCTCTCATCGTAGGGACCAACACTGACCTGGTAAGGCGCCTTCTGACACAGCTGGTCCAGGGACAGGATGCTCCAACTCCAAGGATTCCCCCCATGCTACGGCAGGCCTATCAACGACTAGTATTGGAGCAAAAGACTCCTGCAGAAGGAGTTGGAAGACTCTGGAAGTTGGACAGAACGGAAAAGGTCTTGCAGCCAGGAGAGGTGGCTTGTCTGAAAGCTTCGGTCAAACTCACATGGAAACAGCCGGGCCCTTTTATCATTTTTGAATCAGGCCCACAGGAAGAGGAGAGAGGGATAGAAGTAATCCCCAAAGTGATCCCTTTGAAGGTGTTACAGAAAAACCGTGGAAGGGTTTTAGTGAGTGTCAGAAACACCTCTACTACACCGGTGAAGGTACCAGCCAGAGTGCTGTTGGGCCAAGTTAACCCGGCTACCCCAGTTGTCCCATCTGATCTCAAAGAGGAGGAAAGGGGTGAAGTTGTCATAGAAGAGCTCTGCTCTGGAAACGCTGCCCTCCCACCGGAATGGGTGAAGAGGGCCAAGGCACAACTTGCTCGATGGAGAGGAATATTTTCTAAGGATGAGTTTGACGTGGGCTTCGCCAGGAGTGCCACTCATAAGATCCGTTTGAGTGAGGACAAACCTTTCAGAGAAAGAGTCCGGCGAGTTCCCTTAGGTGACTTAGAAGATCTACGTCAGCAGCTAGCGGAACTCAAGAAGACCGGGATTATTCGAGAATCCAGGAGCCCATATGCTTCTCCGATAGTGGTAGTCCGGAAGAAAAACGGATCTCTGAGGCTTTGTATCGACTACCGAACACTGAACAGAAGAACCATCCCAGACCAGTATACCACTCCTCGAATTGAAGACGCCCTACAGAGCCTGTCAGGGGCGAAGTGGTTCAGTATGATGGACTTAAAGAGTGGGTATTATCAGATCCCCATGCACCCTAAAGATCGGGAGAAGACAGCCTTAATCACCCCTGTGGGGTTCTTTGAGTTCAATCGCATGCCTCAAGGGTTGTCAGGGGCCCCTGCTACTTTACAGAGGCTGATGGAAAGGACCATTGGGGATATGAATTTGATAGAGGTACTGGTATATTTGGATGATGTTATCGTGTTTGGCAGGACTTTGGAAGAACACGAGGAGAGGTTGGAAAAGGTCCTGAAGAGGCTACATGAAGAAGGCCTGAAACTTTCTCCTGAGAAGTGCCAGTTCTATCAGTCCTCGGTCCATTACCTGGGCCACATCGTGTCTGCAGAAGGGGTGGCCACCGACCCGGACAAGCTGGATGCTGTCGCCTCCTGGCCGAGACCTACAAATGTGACCGAACTTCGGTCATTCCTGGGCTTTTGCTCCTATTACAGGAGGTTTGTGGAGAGGTTCGCCAAGATTGCCCGACCCCTCAATGAGTTACTAAAGAACTAAGAAGATGACGTTCCTGAACTGGTCAAGGCGGTGAAGTCCACCATGGGACCCCGGAAGGCAAAGGAGTCCATCCAGGATCAGTGGACCCCAGAATGTGAAGGGGCTTTGTTCAGCTGAAAAAGAATCTAACCACTGCCCCTGTGTTGGCCTACGCAGACCCCATGAAACCATATGAACTACATGTCGATGCCAGCCGAGATGGGCTGGGCGGGGTACTCTACCAGGAACATGAGGGTCACCTGCGACCTGTCGCCTACGTGAGCAGGAGTCTACTACCTGCTGAAAAGAATTATCCTACCCACAAACTTGAATTCTTGGCCTTAAAGTGGGAAGTGGTCGACAAACTGAAAGATTACCTGTACGGCGCTGAATTCATTGTCAAGACGGATAATAATCCACTTACCTATCTGTTGACTACAGCCAAGCTGGATGCCACAGGACATAGATGGTTGGCTGCCCTCTCTAGCTTCAAGTTTATCCTAAAGTATCGGCCAGGAGTCGGGAACAGGGATGCAGATGCCCTATCCAGAAGGTTGCATACACCACACGAACCTGATGAAGAATGGACCCATTTGGCTCCAGAAGGGGTGCGTGCCCTATATCAAGGAACTGAACTTTGATCCAGAGGAGGATCAAGAGCCGAAGAGATTGGGGTTTCGGCTGTCGGAGTACCCAAATACTATTGCAGGGTGATCCAAGTTGAAGGGGAAGATTTACCCCGGCTGTCCAAAAGGGACTTGAGGAAGGAGCAGCTGGAAGACCCTCTGGGAAAACTTCTGTTGGAAGCCTTGGAGATCCAGCGCCCTGAGTTACTTCTAACAGACTCTCCTCAAGGGGCCCGTCTGTTGCATAGAGAGTGGACCCAGCTACAGATCCGAGAAGGGATGTTCTACCGAAGAGGCCCATCCGAAGATCTGGAGGAGAAGTGGCAACTGTTCTTACCAGCTAAATACAGGGAAAGAGTTCTGGCTGCTCTTTATGATAATCATGGCCATCTGGGACCTGAAAGAACTTTTCAGCTTGTCAGAGACAGGTTCTACTGGCCCTGTATGAGGGCTGAAGTTGAAGGATACTGTCATTCTTGTGTTCGATGCATACAAAGGAAGACTCTGCCACGTCAAGCAGCCCCAATGGGCCATCTGCAAAGCCAGGGACCCATGGAACTGGTGTGCATTGATCTCCTTTGCCTAGAGCCTGATCTGAGTGGTCAAGGGAATGTCCTTGTGGTAACAGACCACTTTACCAGATACGCCCAAGCATTCCCAACAAAGGATCAGAAGGCCTCAACGGTAGCCAAAGTTCTTGTAGAGAAGTTCTTTGTACACTATGGGTTACCAAAACGCCTCCATTCAGAACAGGGAAGAGACTTTGAAAGCAGACTGATCAAGAGACTGTTAGATCTGTTAGGCATCCAAAAGACTAGAACTACCCCCTACCATCCACAAGGAGATGCCCAGCCGGAACGATTTAACAGGACTCTTTTGGACATGTTGGGGACTTTGAGCTCAGAGAAGAAACAGCATTGGGGCAAACATGTAGCTGCCATTGTGCATGCCTACAACAGTACTGTCAGTGATGCTACTGGATATTCCCCTTATTGTCTAATGTTTGGACGAGAGGCTCAGTTGCCAGTGGACTTGGCCTTTGGCATCTCGCCCGATCACACCTCTTCAGCATCGCACAAAGGGTATGTGAACCGACTGAGGAAGAGTCTGAAATCAGCCTATGATAAAGCTCAGGCAACATCTGATCAATGTGGACTGAGGAATAAAAGGAATTTTGACTTAAAAGTTTGGATCCAAGACTTGCAACCCAGGGACAGGGTATTGCTGAGGAACTTGGGTGTCCCGGGAAAACACAAGTTGGCAGACCGTTGGAAGTCCCAACCTTATGTTATCTGCAACAAATACCAAATATCCCTGTGTATCAAATTCGGCCTGAAGGAAGTGTGGGTCCATTAAAGACTTGGCATAGGAACCATCTACTACCTCTTTCTGAAGCAGTTTGCATGCCTCCTGTCGTAGATTCGCCGGAGACCCCTTCGACCTCTCGCCTGTCCAGACCAGTCACCAGATCTCAGTCGACACTCCCCGAAGTGAGGGAGGGAAATTCTCCATCTGAAGACCTGGAAGATGAAGAGGAGGTACCTGACTGGTCATCTCAGTCACCATAACCCACACCTGCCTCCCTGTCTTCATCCGAATTGGCTGAAAGAGGAACCCTTCGGGCAGAAGCCCCCGAATTCATACCTTTCCACATGCTTTCAGAAAAAGCAGTTGCTCATGAAAAGGAAGATGATTCCCTGTTATGCATATGTTAATGTTTTTTTTTTGTGTACTGCCAACATATGCACTGGAGTACATGCTGTTGTCCTCTTTGGGGACCAAAGTTTCTCAAATGGGGGGAGTGTGTAGCGAGGTTTCATATGCATAAAGATGACTGTTTGACATTTGGAAGGAACTCGGCTTCATCTAGTGGCCAAAATGACACATTGCAGCTGCTCAGGGATTTCCTGTGATGTGATTTCCTGTCAGGACATTTTAACAGACTACATCATCGATAATTTACCAGGGTGCACTGCCTCACCGCACAGCCTTCTGGGGGAAGCTTTATAAAGGAAGGGAGGAGCCAGGCTCACTCTCTTGGGACTGCACTCTGAGCCAAGCAAGAAGCCAGCGCTGTGGACTGATGCTGTATGTTAGGCCAAAACTTCTGGGCCTGAAGTGACTAAGTTGAAACGTTCCATCTTCAGCAGAAGACCCTTCCTGGAGGTCCTATTGATGCTTGCAGAGACCGGGATCGTCCACCACTAACACCTAGCGTGGCTGGTGACAGAGAACGGAGACTAAGTCAGCAGTGGAGAGTTCCAGAGGAAAAATCCTGTTGGTGAGAGGGTACCTGCCCAAAAACTGACTCTATCTATCAAAGAAGTAACTTTATTCAGGGTTAGTCTTAGAGTAGTAGAAGGCAATATACCGGGTGGCCCAGTACATCTCTCACAGAAGTTTTACCGCCAAACCTGCACAGACACCCCGCGGTGATTACTAACTGTCTATTGATCATCCATCCTCAATGTGGATTACAAATTGCGAGTGCACCAACGTTGCTAGCGAAGATATAGAGAAGAAACAGGTATCTGATACTGTGTCTAATTGAATGCTGAGCCTCATTTCCAAAAGTATAATAGTGATTAAGATGGTGGTCCTATAGGCTCTGAGACATTTCCTGAAGTAATTAATGTGCCCTTGGGGAGTGATATCACAGTATTTATCTTATCTTTGATTAATTAATCAGTATATCCTTTTACAAAGTCATATTTTACTGTATCGAAACTGTTTATTTGATTTACAGTAAATAATTTCCCTGTTTAAAAGCAAGCTTGTGTGTGGTCACATTTTGTTATCCAGAAGGACTGCAGCTGGAGAGAGGTAACAGGTCATTGTTATTTATTGAAGTGCTATATTCCAATCTGTGTAGCCATTTGGTATTCCAGTCCTATTCTGGGTCAGTTGTGCCTAGGGAGGGTTCGAGACAATTCTGTGGGTGTTAGGCAGGGCGTAGACCCAATAATCTAATCAGCAGCTCCTGCGGGGGTGGTGCTACAAATATATACAGTGCCACAATTCATAAACTACAACAATTAAGTGCCAACAGTCCATAAAAGTTCAAAGTGCTTTGGAATAAGTGCTTCAAATAAAGTGCTCCAAATCTTGAACATAAAGTGACTGTGCTCCATGCTGAAAAGAAAAAGAGCCCCTTTCTGTTACCACTCTTGTGCCCTTCTAGGATCAAGTTCAAGTTGTTGACCTTCTGAGTATATACTAAGGTAGGTCAAGTTGTGCCTAATATCTCTGGTGAGCCTCTTGAGGTATATTATCATCATTCAATTTTCCACACACATGAGAAAGAAACAAAAAAGATCTCATTGCGCAATGCTGTTTATTAAAAACATTCCTAACATAATCATAAAAGTGTGCACTCACAATGTTTGGTGCCTCCCCTGGCACTCTGAATGTATCCTGTCAAAATACTAGGATGCTGCTGCTCCAATACACGCCTAAGCTAGCGTGCTCTCCACCAAGCAGAAGTGACATAGTGCGTGTGTCCACGCCCTTACACGTTTAATCACCAGGACATCATCAGTAGGCATGGCCAACTACGCATTTTCCACTCGCTATATACTTCAACCTCCACTCTAAATCATCATAGACATCATTGGATGTCTATGAAAAACAACCATTCTTTTTTGGGTTGGTCAGCAAATGATTATTACAAAGGGATGGATGACATGGATGAGCGAGTTTGGGGTGGAGGAACTTGACTTGCCTGCACTGAGTCCTGACCTCAACCTGATACAACACCTTTGGGATGAATTAGAGCGGAGACTGCGAGCCAGGCCTTCTCTGTCCAACATCAGTGCCTGACCTCACAAATGGTCTTCTGGAAGAATGGTCAAACATTCTCCATAGACACACTTCTAAACCTTGTGGACAGCCTTCCCAGAAGAGTTAGAGCTGTTAAAGCTGCAAAGGGTGGGCCAACTCAATACTGAACCCTACGGACTAAGACGGGGATGCCATAAGTTCATGTGCGTGTAAAGGCAGACGTCTCAATACTTTTGACAATATAGTGTACGTTTCATTAAAATACTTAAAAATATTTTTTATTTTCTATATGATTTAAATAAATCAGAAAAATGCAAAAACATAAATATTAATTTATTTATACCCAAGGGTTATGATAATAAAAAACAATTGGAAAAGATCAGAAAGTCTGTAGGAGAATTAGATTGAGGTCAATAATTGAAAAAGGAGCAGTAGACATTTTTCATCTTGCATTTGTTACTGGTTATAACAGACAATAAAAAAGATAGAAAAGATATTCAGAAAACATTGGTACATTTTATTTAAAAAAATAGTAATTTAAAAAAAATGATTCCCTCTACACCTAGGTTTATATATAGGAGGGCTCCAGGTCTGAGAACAAAAACAATAAAGAATATACCAGACCCCCCCAAAACAGGCCACATTCTTAGTCAGGAAGGGTTTTTACAAATGTTAACATTGTGGTCTGTGTAAAATTAGCAAACATAGGGAAAATAGGCGTAATGAATTCCAATGTAACAATATAGGTGCATAATATCACA
Organism: Pelophylax lessonae; assembly: GCF_965119305.1. NCBI lineage: Eukaryota > Metazoa > Chordata > Amphibia > Anura > Ranidae > Pelophylax > Pelophylax lessonae. Next base: position 71,440,216 of record NC_138778.1, read on the forward strand.
TTAGGGAGTTTATAACATGTGAGAGTGAACATGTAGTTTACGTACTGGAATGTCCTTGTCATGTCCAATACGTGGGTAGAGCTACTAGAAAGCTTAGAGTAAGGATCAGTGAACAGAATAAGAGGGTACCCAAAACATGATGTCTCTAAACACTTCCAACAGTTCCATAATAGAGACCCAAGTTTACTCACATTCTTTGGGATTGATAAAGCCACTAAACATTGGAGAGGATCAAATTTAAGGAGGATGAAGTCCCTAAAACGAAATCAGGTGGATCCTACTGAACCTAACACTTTAACCCCCTACTGCATGAACATTAATATCAATTTAGATTGTTTCATTATAGGTTATTAACTTTGGAGGTACTCATTAAAATTATTTATCTGATTTTTTTATTTTTACTTTTATTTCATTTTTTATTTTCTTTATTTTTTTATGTATTATTTTGCATTTTTTCTTATTTTGCATTTTTTCTGATTTATTTTATTCATATATAAAATAAAAAAAAATGTAAAATTGATATCAAATACTTACCGTAATTTTCCTTTTTTGATGGACTCCATGGCAGCATACATATCGGGTTTAGCCCCGCCTCCAAACCTACCCTATAGGACACCACTCCCATAAATATTTGCACCTGTTCAGCACACATGTTCTGTAACTATCCTCCACAGAATCCGGGAGGGAACTCCTGCTGCCATGGAGTCCATCAGGAAAGGAAAATTACGGTAAGTATTTGATATCAATTTTCCATTTTCCTGACAGACTCCATTGCAGCATACGTATCGGGAAATAACTCACCGTACACAAACAGGGTGGGCAGGTGCTGAACAAAAGTTTAATTTACTCTGTCAACTGACAGGACTTATAAACCAAAATTAACAGAAGAAAGAGCCGCTGGCTCAACGCAATAGTGGGAAAAAAAGGAGTGATGTGTCTGGAGACTGCCCAGGAAGTGGAAACACTCCTGGTCGAGTAAGCCATAACCGCCACTGGAGGGGTCAAGCCCTTTGCCCTGTAAGCCCATTGAATGGCCTGAATGATCCAAGAGGAGATTGACCTTGAAGAAGCTCTTGAGCCTTTATTCTTCCCATGAAAGGCGACAAAAAGATATTCCGACTTTCGGAAGGGAATGGTGGCATCCAGATATTTCTTGATGCAGCTACCTACGTCCAGTGGGTGGACTGGAGAGCCTTCCTCCTGCCTGAAGGTAGGCAACACAATCTCAGCATTCTCATGAAAGACAGAGGTAACTTTCGGTCTTGCATCCAACATAGGAATAAGTACTACTCTGTCCGGAGAAAAGGTCAGAAAAGGCTCTTGTGCCCCCAAGGCCCCAATTTCAGACACTCTTTTTGCCGGAGCCACGGCTACTAGGAAGACCGTCACCAAAGTCAGCTCTTTGATGGTAAGAGACTCAGACATATCTTGAATGCGATGTGCTAAGAAATCCAGCACCAAAGGGAGGTCCCATTTGGGAAATCTTTGCTTTCTCTGAGGTCTGATTCTAACTGCTCCCTTAAAGAACTGGCGTACCAAGGTATGACCGGCCCAAGAAATACCCGTGAAAGCTGAAATGGCTGAAACTTGAACTCTGAGAGAGCTCACTGAAAGAGGGAGATTGACCAGATTGTAGGAAACTCAGTACATCCTGGATTTTAATAGAAGACTGAGGATCGGGCCTTGCAGCCAGATGTGAGGAAAATCTTGCCCAAATCCTTTGGTATACTTTATTTGTCGAGTCTCTTCTGGCACTTAGGAGCGTAGAAATTGCCTCTTCAGGACAACCTAATGCTTGCAACCTCCTCCTCTCAACAGCCACACCCTCAAGTGTAGACGAGCAGGGCACGGATGGAGCACAGACCCCTGGGATAATAGATCCGGTCTGATGGGCAGCGGAATTGGATCTTGAACACTGAGAAGTGTCAGAAGGGAGAACCAAGGCCTGTTGGGCCAGAATGGAATCACCGCCACTATCTCTACTGCCTCTGACCTGAGCCTCCGAAGAAATTGCAATATTATCGGCACTGGAGGGAAGGCATACGCTCTGTGGAACCTCCATTGATCCGAGAGAGCATCCACACCGAGAGCTTGGGGATCCCTGAACCTCGTGTAATATTTCTGTAGCTTGTGGTTGCAGGGAGAGGCAAAGAGGTCGACTTCTGGAGAGAACCCCAGGGACAGGATCCAGCTGAATACTTCCTCGTGGAGGGACCATTCGTTGTTGTCCAACTCTACACGAGACAGAAAATCGGCTTGGACATTTTGGATTCCTGGCACGTAGACTGCCGACAGATCGGATAGATTCTTCTGTGCCCAGGACATGATAGGTTCCACTTCTTTCAGCAAGGACCAGCTGCGTGTTCCCCCCTGCCGTCTCACATAAGCGACTGCTGAGGTGTTGTCCAGTCTGAGCATTACTGGTAGACCCTTTGTCAGGTGGTAGAACGCTTGCAGCGTTTGAAATGCTGCCCGTAGTCCCAGGACATTGGACACTATGCCTTGAGATGGGAAGCTCCACTTGCCCTGAGCCGTTTCCATGAGACAGTGGGCGCCCCAGCCTGTATTGCTGGCATCTGAAGTCACCACTACCCACGGAGTTGGTATCAGTGAATGGCAGTTCAACAGGTGATCTCGGCACAGCCACCAAGGAAGGCTCACTCTCATGGCTGGAGTCAGAAAGATAGGCTGATCTAGATGCCATGCGTCCCATTGTTGCAGGAATCCCTTCTGAAAGGGTCTCATACTCCACAAGGCCCACCTCACCATGGGGACTACTGCGACCCAATCACCATCAGGTCTGACCGACACCTAGTTCAGCCAAGGAATCCTTCATGACTCTCTTCACAAGGTCTTCCAAGCGCTGATCAGAGGTATCCCTTTCTCCCGCAGCCTGGGAAAAGCATTTGTCACACAAGGACTTTTTCTCAGGGACCCGGGCGCCACAACCCCAACAACCTGCTTTGTCAGGTTTTCGTGAGGGGCCAGCTGATGAGGACGCTTTCTTATGACACTGTGAGCCCGATGGGGACCTCCGAGCTGATCTTGAAGAGTGCCGGTGGTGTGAACCTGAACAATGCTCGCTCCTATGTGAGGAGTGACGAGTATCCGAACGGGAAGGGCTGAAAAAACAAGGGAAACAAAAGAAAACAGATAGGGAGCCACGAACATGAATAGTGCAAACAAACAAAAAAACAAAAACGGCAGTACTGCAAAGGAATGTTTTTCAGCAGCAGAGTGTATATACAACACACTCTGCTGACATTCAGGGGGATTTAAATATGGCGCCCTGTTGATGTCATCATCCAGCGCCGTAAACCGCACTATTTGTGTTAGGGGGCTGTCCCAGAGAGTCCTTTTCAGGAGGAATGTCAGTTTATTGCTCTGGGGTTGTGAATTAACCATCCTGGATTTGCCTCACTGCTTCTGTTTAAAGATCTGTTTGTGTAAAATAATCCCCATCAAGTATACAATTTCGCCTGATTCTTGTAAATCTTGTGGCTCGCATAGCGGCGGCCTGAGCAGCGGAGGACTTTCCGAGTGTCAGGCAGACACCATCCACTCAATCAGCATGAATGGAATATCAAAACCCAATGCGAAGTCCATATATGAGATTCACGTGGAATGAGAGGCATTTGACCACTATTAGCGAGCCTGCTATCTTGGAATGATATACAAAGGAGAAAGAGAGAGTGCATTAAGAAGCTAGAGAGTTTGTGGAAATTATCCTTCTGTCCATCCATCCCAGAGGTTATCATCGGCCCGAGTGAGATTGATCTCAGACACGCTCTTTTGAGTGTGCAGTGAGGTGACCGGCCAGTGCACACGGTTTTGGATTTTAGCGCACGATCACCAGACAACACTGTTTTGCACGTATTTGTTTGTTTCTCATGAGGATTTATTTGCTCTAGTCACTGTTATTTGGGAATCACTGTTCATTCACTTTATGGACTACATATTATGCTTTTATATATATATATATATATTTCTTTGATGGTATTCACGTGCACATCTATGGAATTTTTTTACCTATTTATTATGGATTTGTATTAAGAAGTATTTTGAGATATATATATATATATTCTTACATTTTTATCCATCTGTACACTCACTTGTACCATTTTTATCCATTTATTCTTTTCATCCATTTGCACCATTTTTTTGGATCTACTTATCCACACTTTTAATTAGTACTTTGGACACATAACATCTTGTTTATTTTCTACAGAGTTGCACCTATTTATCCATCTGTACCGTTCACACACATCAGGATAATAGAGAGTACTTTGCTTATGCACTTTTTTCATATTAGATTCAGAATTTAGAAGATAAACTTCCTTTACCTTATATCCTATTGTACAGATTTATACACCTGTACCGATTTTTAGAACATAGATTTTTTTACATTTACACATCTTTTCATCATTTTTACATCGTGTTTTTTACCTTTTTTGGATCAAGAATTTTACATGAATTAGCGCCGATTTTTTATGTATTTATTATATAGTCGAGAAACAAGCCAAAGGTTTATTAACAAGTGGCTGCAGGTTGAGATCAAGCAGAAACATTGTCCAGGAACAAGCCAAAGGTCGGTAATAATTAGTAGCAAAAATACAGGAAGTTCATGGGAGGAACAGAGGGTTCAAAGTGCAAGGGAACCAAGGTTCAAGACAGGATTATTCAAGTAATTGTCCAGGGAGCAGTCCAGCATCCCAGGCGGCTCAGCAAGAAGAAAAATCATGCAGCAGAGTCTACAGTTTTAGAACCGGGTCCTGACATGGTGTGGCAGGGATTAGGTGTAATATGACTGGTGTGGCAGTAATCAGGGACACTGTAACTGGTGTGGCAGTGATTAGGTACAATATGCTCCATTTTCTAAAGAAGATCGCATCCGGAATTAAGGTCACGGTGATCTGACACATTTTTTCACAAATACCGCATGCAATGCTGAAAATGTCAATTCACTATCCTTTTTTGCAGGTACCCCTTCCCTGACAGTGCATGTTTTTCAGCACTGATCACTGTATTGGTGTCACTGGTCCCCAAAAAGTGTCAAAAGTGTCCGTTAGGTGTCTGATTTGTCCACCGCAATATCACAGTCCTGCTTTAGGTCACTGATCGCTGCCATTACTAGTAAAAAAAAAATTAAAAAATAAAAATATACCATAGTTTGTAGCTGCCAAAACTTTTGCGTAAACCAATCAATATACACGTATTGGGATTTTTTTTTACCAGAAATATGTAGCAGAATACATATTGGCCTAAATTGATGAAGAAATTCGATTTTTTACAATTTTGTTTTTGGGGATGTTTTATAGCAGAAAGTAAAAAATAGTGTTTTTTTTTTTTGAAAATTGTAGGTCTTTTTTTTTTTTATATAGTGCAAAAAATAAAAAGCACAGAATTGATCAAATACCACCAAAAGAAGCTCTATTTGTGGGAAAAAAAGGACATACATCTTTTTTGGTACAGTGTCTGGGGTCACCAAATTTTTAAAGGGTTCCAATAAGCTCCTGCCCCCATACCCCCACACCCATTGGCCAGGGTTGTGGTGAAAAAGCCCTTGTGCTCATCAACATGGGGACAAGGTACCCTACTCCCCTGGCAAGGTACCTCAGGTCACTGGGCTATGTTAATTAGGCAATTAGCTATTTAAATGGCCACCACTTCCATTTTTACCGAGAAGTAGGAAACTCCCAATAGCAACACTAGCTATGATTTTAGAATAAACGTCTGTAACACACATTGTCACCACAGAGAGGTATATTGAGAGAGTTTGTATTAAACAGTAGCGCTCTTTAGGAGACATGGATTCTTGTAAGTTTTCATTAAAAGCATTAGAGACAATGTTAACACTTTTCAAAATAGGGTTATATAATGAAAAGGTCAAAATGGTGCAAATAAAATATTTACAGAAAAAAGTGTTACAAAGAAATAGAGAGA